>NW_027361867.1:2477500-3077500 GCF_039654945.1 Dendrobates tinctorius
GGTAGGTAGGTAAATGGTCACTACACCCATAGATGAATTCACAGAAGGGGGTCATTTCCAATTCCAAGAGGGGTGTCATTTCCAAAATGGGGTCACTTCAGGGGGGATTCTGCCGTTATGGCACTTTGGAGTGCCGCTAAGTGCCAGAACAACAGAATCCTCCCTGAAGTGACGCCATTTTGGAAATGACACCCCTCTGGGAATTCATCTAGGGATATAGTGACCATTTTCACTACAAGGATGATTTCCAGAAACTCATAGTAGAAGTTTAAGAGCAAAAATTGCAAAAATATCATTGTAGTGCCCAATATATTGTGCCCAGCATGTGTCTCTGGAGACCTCCCCCCACCTACCCCCGGAAATTGTTAAGTCAGCTCTACTCAAATGTGTCTGTCACTAAATAAACCAAATGCTTGAATGTCAAAACAGTTCAAAAGCGTGGTTCTGTGTGGAAGATTGTAAAGCAGTCATGGAGGCATAAGGCTGGCAGAGATGGGCATTGTGGGTAATAATAGCGGGGATCATGCATCATTCCTCTCTAGGAGCATACATGACATCTTCTCTGGGGATCTTTCTTGGTTCAGTTACTGGGATGAGTGCAATAAAATGTCGCTCAGTGAGTCTTCTCACATCTTCACATTCTAAAGGATTGGCGGGGACAAAATTTTCAAAAACAAGATTTTCAGTGACCTTTTCCTGATAATCAAGGAAAGTATCTGCATTTCCGGCTTTTTTGTTTAACACAAAAGAATTTTATGTGGCCACCTGAAACAAATACATGACTAACTTTTTATACCAGATATATGATTTTCTTGATACCTGGTATGGCTGTAGAACCTGATCTGCAAGGTCCACACCCCATATATTTGTTGTAGTCACTGACAGACACAGGTTTTGGAGTAGTGGATCCCTGTTGGTCTGCAGTGGCCCTTGTGGCATCTGTGTGGATCAAGCTCAGGATAAAAATATCATTTTTATCCTTGTACTTTAGGACAAGCAGCTCTCCATTGCGTAAAGCCCCTGAATGCCCTTTTCGGAAGTTTTTGCTGACCAATGATTGTGGAAACCTCTGACGGTTTTTGTGAATGGTCCCACAAGCCCCTATGTTATGTTCAACCAGACTTTTAAAAGGAGGTATGCTGGTGTAGTAGTTGTCAACATACAGATTGGAGCATTTTTGTAAAAATGGAGTTATCAGCTCCCAAACGATTTTTCCTGATGTCCCCAGATAAGTAGGGCATCCTGGTGGGTTTAGTTGGCTATCTTTCCCCTCATAAATGCGAAAAGCTTTCATAACGGGTCCTAGGAAGAATGGCAGAAAGCATAAGGGTGGCTTGAACAGGGCGGTTGGACCAATGGGACTGAATGCTCGTTTTTTAGCAAGCCCCATAGCGAATGTAAGTCCTAAAAATGTTTTCATTTCTAGGATATTAGTTGGTGTCCATAAATTTGACCTAGCATAATAGGATCGTGGATTCTGGCTGATGAATTGGGACGCATATAACTTTGTAGGACAATATGCTCTAGCAAGCTATCTGTCAGGAACAAATTAAAAAAATAATTGGTGCAAAATTTTCCACCTCCACATTTATACCAGGAATGGCATTAAAATTAGAGATGAATGGAGTAGCCGAATCTGAAGCCTCCCATCTGGGAAATGCTACATCAAGAGGCAAAGCCCCTTAGACATTGGTGTGCGCCAATTCACGAGCACTAGGGACAGCGCTAGTACTGGGCATTGTTCCCGGAGTTGGAGACATTTCTCCAGAAGCGCTATTTGTCCTTCTTGTTGTACTGGTCCTTGTGTGTGAGGATGGACCAGAATCACTGCTCATTTCTGAGCTATCACTGTCGCTGCTACTAAAGCCCTCGAAATCCACATCGCCATCTGACACTGCACTTTCTTCACTGACAGAACATAAAAGTGTATAAGCCTCCTCTGCACCATAATACTGACCGGCCATTTTATTTTTTTTATTTTTTTTCTGGAAATAGAAAACTCTGACATGACCAAATTATTTGGGAGACAATTGAGAAAAGCCTAATTCTTTAGCCTAACCCTAACTTTAGCCTAACAGTAACCCTAACTATAGCCCCAACACTAACCCTATCCTGCCTTATCTGTTTTTCCATTGACAGATGATGGACCTGAGTGGGGACTTGTTTTTTGTGAGATGAGAATTGGTATTATTTTCACCTACATAACATTGATTGGTTTCTTTATATTCAATATTTGGGAGGCAGAATGAACAAACAGCTGAACACCGCACACTACTGGCTCATCCAACAAGGTTTTCTATTAGACTGTAATCTGTCATTGTCTTGGTAAATAATTAAAGTTTTTTACATAGCTTGCCATTTTTATGGACAGTTTAAGTAGAAATGTTCAAAAATATAAAACTCAAGGATATTTTATTAAATTTTTTTTTTTTTTATCTTAGCAGATGACTGTACCAGGAGATCAGAGGGACAGCTGACATCTTCAATTTTTAAATCTGATAATCTTGAGATCCTACAAGATAGAACTGAAGTGATTTCCATTACTCCAGATATATCATCATCCATTCACAGCAAAGATCTGTCATCTGATCCTATGAAACAGGTCCCATCTTCTGATTCATTACCGACTAGTAAGGAAAATCAAAGTCACAAAAGAGGCAATCAAAAACAAACTGCTCCTAAAGCAGAGAAGTCATTTTCTTGTTCAGAATGTGGGAAATGTTTTAGCAAGAAAGCGATTCTTGTCAGACATCAGAGCATTCACACGGGGGAGAAGCCTTTTACCTGTTCAGAATGTGGGAAATGTTTTAACCAGAAATCAGATTTGGTTAATCACCATAGAACTCACACGAGGGAGAAGCCTTTTTCCTGTTCAGAATGTGGGAAATGTTTTAACAATAAATCATATTGTGTTAAGCACCAGAGACTCCACACAGGAGATAAGCCTTTTTCCTGTTCAGAATGTGGGAAATGTTTTAACCGGAATTCACAATTGGTTAATCACCAAAGGACTCATACAGGGGAGAAACCTTTTTCGTGTTCAGATTGTGGGAAAACTTTCAACCAGAAATGTCATCTTATTAGTCACCAGAGAACTCACACAGGGGAGAAGCCTTTTTCCTGTTCAGAATGTGGGAAATGTTTTAACCGGAAATCATATTTGGTTGATCACCATAGAACTCACACGGGGGAGAAGCCTTTTTCCTGTTCAGATTGTTGGAAATGTTTTATCCAGAAATCACATTTGATTGATCACCAGAGAACTCACACAGGGGAGAAGCCTTTTTCATGTTCAGAATGTGGGAAATGTTTTGCACATAAATCACTGCTTGTTACTCATCAGAGAACTCACACAGGGGAGAAGCCTTTTTCCTGTTCAGAATGTGGAAAATATTTTAGACTGAAAGTCAATCTTGTGAAGCACCAAAGAACTCACACAGGAGAGAAGCCTTTTTCATGTTCAGAATGTGGAAAATATTTTAGACTGAAAGTCAATCTTATTAAGCACCAAAGAACTCACACAGGAGAGAAGCCTTTTTCATGTTCAGATTGTGGGAAATGTTTTAACCAGAAAGGGAATCTTGTTAGGCACCAAAGAACTCACACAGGATAGAAGCCTGTTTGATGTTCAGAATGTGGGAAATGTTTTTCTCAGAATTCAAGTCTTGTTACACATGAGAGAATTCACACAGCAGAGAAGCCATATTCATGTTCAGAATGTGGAAATGTTTTAAATGGAAAATAGATCTTGATCGCCATCAAAGAACGCACACAGGGCAGAAGCCTTTTTCCTGTTCAGAATGTGAGATATGTTTTAACCGGAAAGGGATTCTTGTTAGACATCAGAGCAGTCACACAGAGGAGAAGCCATTTTCATTTTCTTAATGTGGGAAATATTCTACTTGGAAATCAGCTGTTAATAAACATCAGGGACATCACATAGTGTAGAAGCCTTTTTTATGTTCATAATGTTGGAATAGTTTTAACCAAAATTGAATCTTCTTAAATGGGTTGTCTCTTGTCATTCCTCATGTTTGCTGACAAAAGGATAAAACTAAACTTTATTCATTCCAAATGTAAAGCTATATCCATAATTCACCCCCTGAAGGTTAGTCAGTAGGTGACTAATAGAAAAAGCATATACCCCACAGTTGAATACATAGGGTGAGTTGACGTATACACACTCTCCAAGCCTCTCATTTCTATGGGTTTCATCGTCCTCACCAAAGGCGACTCATCTGGAGACTATTTAATATTGACCTATATTCAAGCGAGACTAGACAAGAAAACTAAAATCATGTAATGTTATCCGAAACAGTCAGAAAACTAGCCCCATATTGGCAGATCCCAGACCTCAGACTATATACTGTGTAAGTTTATAAGCCCCTCCAGTGTCAGGAATAGATAGTATGTGATAATACAGTATAATTCTTGGGTTTTCTCCTATAGGGACTGCCCTAGTTTGGTAATGTAACTGCTGTTAATTAGTAGTGCAGACAAATTGTCCTAGACTAAACTCAGTCTTCAGACGGCCCAATATGTACCACTCAGGGAAAACTTACCTGCTCCAAAGATCATTAGCAGCTTCTATCTAATGGCCATGCTGCGGTCTGTCAGGGAATGAGTGCAATATCGTTATACAGACTAGGGATATGTGCAATCATAATGTCTGGGAGATCTGTGCCATTATTTAGTATGAATATGGAAATTATCTCTGAAAGGTAAGTGTTCCCTGAGCGGTATATACGGTATTTTCACATACTATCTATTCCTGACACTGGAGTGACTTATAAACTTGCAAAGTATATAGTTTGAAGTCTACAGTCGGCCAATATGTGGCTAGTTTTCTGACTGTTTCGGTTAGCATGATACATGATTTTAGGGTTTTCTTCGTCTAGTCCCGCTTGAATATAGTTCAGTATGAAATAGTCTCCTGATGAATGAATGATGAGTCCAATGAGTATTTATTTCTCTTAAGTAGCGGCACACGTGACCACCAGCAGCAGCAGGAAGCCGGTGGCTGACACTGCGCACTACTGAAGAGCAATGAATAGTCACCCCAATCTCCAATGAACAGTCCTGGTAAGTTCTCCGGCAGCTGTGCACTGCTTGTGAGCAACGCATGACGTCCCTGCCATGTGCTGCTTACAAGCATAAAGCAGTTGCTGACACCGGAGCAGGATGCAGCGAGGGAGCGCCGGGTAGGTAAATGTAATTTTTTTTTTAAGTTTTCTGATGGTGCCATGCATACCAGGATGTGGGTGGGGGCAAATGGGATGGGGCCATGCATACCAGGACGAGATGGGGCCCTGCATATTAATATAGGGATGAGGGCGATCATGCATACCAGGATAGGGATGAGGGGACCTTGTGTATCAAGATGGGGGTGAGATGACCATATATACCAGGATAGGGGATACTAAGTACAGAGTTGACCACATTTTTTGTTTTAACCCCTTTACTCCCAAGGATGGTTTGCATGTTAATGCCCGGGCCAATTTTTACAATTCTGACCACTGTCCCTTTATGAGGTAATAACTCTTCCATGAATCCTGGTGATTCTGACATTGTTTTCTCGTGACATATTATACTTCATGTTAGTGGTAAAATTTCATTCATATAACTTGCGTTTATTTGTGAAAAAAACAAATTTGGCGAAAATTTTGAAAATTTCGCAATTTTCCAACTTTGAATTTTTATACTTTAAATCACAGAGATATGGCACTCAAAAAACTTAAGTAATATTTTCCACGTTTACTTTACATCAACACAATTTGGGAACCAAATTTTTTTTGTTAGGAAGTTAAGGGTTAAAAGTTGACCAGTGATTTCTCATTTTCACAACACCATTTTATTTTTACGGACCACATCACATTTAAAGTCACTTTGAGGGGTCTACGTGATAGATAATACCTAAAAGTGACACCATTCTAAAAACTGCACCCCTCAAGATGCTCAAAAACAGATTCAAGAAGTTTATTAACCCTTCAGGTGCTTCACAGGAATTTTTTGAATGTTTAAAAAAAATGAACATTTAACTTTTTTCGCAAAAAAAATTACTTCAGGTTTAATTTTTTTATTTTACCAAGGGAGTAGGAGAAGTTGAACTGCAAAAGTTATTTGACAATTTGCCCTGAGTACGCCGATACCTGATATGTGGGGGGGAACCACTCTTTTGGCTCATGGCAGAGCTCGGAAGGGAAGTAGCGCCATTAGACTTTTTCTCTGCAAAATTGGCTGGAATTCAGATCGGACGCCATATCAAGTTTGGAAAGCCCTTTATGTGCCTAAACAGTGGAAACTCCCCACAAGTGACCCTATTTTGGAAACAAGACCCCCGAAGGAACTTATCTAGATATGTGGTGAGCACTTTGAACCCCCAAGGGCTTCACAGAAGTTTATAATGTACAGCCGTACAATTAAAAAATCATATTTTGTCCACAAAAATGATCTTTTCACCCCCAATTTTTATTTTCCCAAAAGTAACAGGACCTCTAAAGTTATTGTGCAACTTGTCGTGAGTACGTTGATACCCCATATGTGGGGGTAAACCACTATTTGGGTGCATGGCAGAGCTCGGAAGGGAAGCAGCGCCATTTGACTTTTTTGGCTGGAATTGAGATCAGACACCATGTTGTGTTTGGAGAGCACCTGATGTGCCTAAACAGTTGAAACCCCCCAATTCTAACTCCAACCCTAACCCCAACACACCCCTAACCCTAATCTCAGCCTTAGACCTAACGGGAAAATGGAAATTGTCACGATCCCACCGCTGCCACCAACATGTGACGATCCCACCGCTGACACCAATATGGAGGGATGCAACGCACTGCCAGCACACGGCTATCACAGGCACAGTGGGGGCTTATCTTAGTTATCCCGCCACTGGCACCATGTGACAAAAATATACAGCAAGCTAATCTTGCCCTAACAATTTATCGCAGGGGGGTTATTTTGGATGCCCCACCACTGCTAACAACCTTCCAAGAATTGTGGGGATTTATGGATATCCCACTTTCTCAGTTCCACTTTGGAACGCGCAGCTCTCCGGCGCCCACCTTACCCTCAGGTCAGTCAGGGAACTGCACCTAGGATAATTAGTCACCGGATGGGCTGATTGTTGTGCACAGGCAATTAGACTACTGCAGTAAGGGAATTATCAATGCTTTGGCCGCAGCCACTCATTCAGCATATAAGACCCTTCTGTACTGCCAACTAGCCCAACCAGCCGAATACACCATGCTGCCACCAGCCACGATTCACCTAATCAAAGAGTTAATTAAGAGGGTCCGTAGCAAACCCCCAAATTAGTAGCGATTATCTAAAAAAGCGCATAGTTCGTTTCTTAGAGCATGAAGACAGACTGATAATTTTACGATTTATTCCCCAAAGAGGGCAGTGATTACATAGATAAAAAGTTGTTACAAAGGTGAGACATTAAATATGTACAAGGCAAATATAAAATAACAGGGATGAAAGCAGAAGGTACACTTACATGTGCTTAGTTGGTATTAGGCAAACCATGTGCTAGGGGGAGGGGCAGCCAGCCAGCCACACATCCCCAGACATCTGCAGGTCTTTTCAGCATGAAAACTCCAGCTTAACTGAAGAATTTTAAGGGAGGGATATCTTATAGCCTAGGGTTGGTTACATCACAAAAGGGGCAGTCTGGAGAAGTTCAGCCCCCCCTTTCTCCAAATTGCAATTTCCCTGTAAAACTTATAATAACTATTGTTAGCAGTCTGATTTCTTACTTCCCTATGATGAAATCTAGACCCTTACATGCTGCAGTCTCCTGCGTTTCATCTGCGGTATAGGAGATTGCAGAGGAGAGTGCCTTGCGGCAACTCTCTCCAGAGTCTAAGTCCTTTGTTGCCTCCACTGAGCATGCTCATGGGACGAGCTCCCATTGGAGTTCGGGAGTCACATGCTCAGGTCCTGTGTCTAATCCTATTGGCGCCTCCTGGAACCTTGGAGACTTCCGGAAGGTCCCGTTTGGTATAAAAAGCGTGCATGGCTGTTCCGCCATGCGCTAGTATTTCATACTTGCTGCTGTATGTATGGTGATGGATGCTTGGACTGGTGACTGACTTATTAAGAAACCCCTTCCCTCTGATAACACGATTGTGTGAGTGTTTGGGTTCAGCCAGTAGCAGCGCTAGCGCCAGCGCGCATATGCTCCATCTTGCTCAGCAGCTTAGCATCTGCATTGTGCCAGCGTTATTGCAGCGCCTGCCAGCGGCTTAGTTTTTGCCGCTCTGCAGTTGCAGCTTTCTCTGCATCCGCGGTTGCGACGCTTCGCACCTAATTTGACGGTAGGTCTAGACGGAGTAGTCCTGCTGTTTAAGGCTATTACTGTGACCGCGAATACCGTGACTATATCGCTGTGTGTCTGTGACTCTGATTAGACTCAGCGTTTAATTTGAGCTTATTTGCCTGCAGCTCTGTGAGTATAACAGAGCTTGCTTTTGTGCACTGGGTGCCGTCTAACTCTTGTGCACATTACCGCCTTGCTCCCTGCGCCTCTCTAGCAGCGTTTTTTCCATCCACCGCACGGTGGACCCCGGGTGGCGAAGGCACTTTTTTTTTTTTTTTATTTAGTGTCTTCCACCACTCCTAACAACTATATCTTAACGAGGGAAGCTCGTATAAACACGCCGATGGTCTAATTTTTCTCAGTTTATTGAATCCAGTAAAACAACACCAAGCATGCCATGATATGGACACTCCATTTGGGAATAATCCATATCTCAGTTTCAGGAGGTGATAGAACTTTGCAAGATCCACCGTAGCGAAGCCGGGTCCACGCAGATCACAGAAATGTCTAATTTTTCTGCCACGACTGGAGCCCGTGCTAGCTTAGTTTAATGTCTCTCATAGATTTATTCAGCCACATGTCTCAAACAAAGAAATGCTCTCCACTCAACTTAATTAACACTCCTTTTACTTAGCTGTGACAGGCTGATTTTCATCTGTGTGTGGAGGAAGGGAAGATTCTAGAGTGTTCCAGAACATCATATCTTACAGTAATATCTCACATAACATTACAGAAATAAATACATTTTTTTAAATTTTATTATTTTTCCCTAACTAAGGGGGTGATAAAGGGGGGTTTGATTTACTATATATGGCTGGTTTTTATGTTTGGCAGCTGTCGCATGCTAAAAGACGCTTTTTAATGTAAAAATAGTTTTTGCATCACCACATTTTGAGAGCTATAATTTTTCCATATTTTGACCGACCGAGTCATGTAACATAGTAACATAGTTATTAAGGTTGAAGGGAGACTTTAAGTCCATCTAGTTCAACCCATATCCTATCCTAACTTGCCCTAACATGTTGATCCAGAGGAAGGCAAAAAAAACCCATGTGGCAAACAGTAAGATTCACATTGGGGAAAAAAATTCCTTCCCGACTCCACATACGGCAATCAGACTAGCTCCCTGGATCAACGCAATATTAAGGAAACTAGTGTATATACCCTGTAATATTATACTTTTCAAGAAAGGCATCCAGTCCCTTCTTAAATTTTAGTAGGGAATCACTCATTACAACATCATATGGCAGAGAGTTCCATAGTCTCACTGCTCTTACAGCAAAGAATCCGCGTCTGTGAGTATGCTTAAACCTTCTTTCCTCCAGACGTAGAGGATGCCCCCCGGTCCCCATCACAGTTCTAAGAGTAAAAAGATGATTAGAAAGGTCTTTGTACTGTCCCCGCATATATTTATACATTGTAATAAGATCACCCCGAAGCCTTCGATTTTCCAAACTAAATAACCCCAAGTGTAATAACCTGTCTTGGTATTGCAGACCCCCTAGTTCCCTAATAACCTTGGTCGTTCTTCTCTGCACCCGCTCCAGTTCAGCTATGTCTTTCTTATACACCGGAGACCAGAACTGTACACAGTATTCTATATGTGGTCGCACTAGTGACTTCTATAGAGGTAAAATTATGTTCTCCTCATGAGCATCTATGCCTCTTTTAATGCATCCCATTATTTTATTTGCCTTTGCAGCAGCTGCCTGACACTGGCCACTAAATGTGAGTTTTTTGTCCACCCATACACCCAGGTCTTTTTCAGTGACAGTTTTGCCCAGTGTTTTACAATTAAGCACGTAATTATACATCTTGTTCGTTCTACCCAAGTGCATGACCTTACATTTATCCCCATTAAAGCTCATTTGCCTTTTATCAGCCCAAGTTTCTAGTTTACTCCTGTAATATAAAATTGTCCTCCTCTGTATTGATTACCCTGCAGAGTTTAGGGTCATCTGCAAATATTGAAATTCTACTCTCTATGCCCCCTACAAGGTCATTAATAAATATGTTAAAAAGAAGCGGGCCCAAAACTGACCCCTGTGGTACCCCACTGCTAACCGTGACCCAGTCCGAGTGTGCTCCATTAATAACGAGCCTTTGTTTCCTATCCCTGAGCCAGCTCTTAACCCACCTACACATATTTTCCCCTATCCCCATTGTTCTCATTTTATGCATCAACCTTTTGTGTGGCACCGTATCAAAAGCTTTTTGAATATTGGCACCACATTTGCTATACGTCAGTCCTGTAGTACAGACCCTGTTATTATGGAATCTTTAAAGATTAAAAATAATGGTCTATTTATGACTGTGCTTAATTCCTGCAGTATCGGGGGTGTATCCCATCCGGGCCCGGGGACTTGTCAATTTTAGTGATTTTTAGACGCCGCCATACTTCCTTCTGGGTTAAGCAGGTGACATTTAAAGGAGAATTTTTATCCCTGATCATGTTATCCATCATGGGATTTTCTTGAGTAAATACTGTTGAAAAAAAGTCATTTAGCATATTGGCGTTTTCCTCATCCTCATCCACCATTTCACCCAGACTATTTTTAAGGGGGCCAACACTATCATTTTTTAGCTTCTTACTATTTATGTAGTTAAAGAATATTTTGGGATTATTTTTACTTTATCTGGCAATGAGTCTCTCTGTCTCAATCTTTGCTGTCTTGATTTGCTTTTTACAGAATTTATTTAATCTTCTGTATTTAGTTAATGCCTCATCACTACCTACTTGCTTTAATTCTCTAAATGCTTTATTTTTATCTCTTATTGCGCCCCTTACAGCTCTATTTAGCCATAGTGGTTTCCTCCTATTTCTCGCATGTTTATTCCCATACGGTATATATTGTGCACAGCTCCTATTCTGGATGCTAATAATGGGAGATGTTTTTCTTTGTGTATTTTTATGTCTCAGGATATCGTCCTAGTTAATTGCACCAAGATCATCTCTCATCCATTGGAAATTTGCTTTCCTGAAGTTTAGTGTCCTTGTAACCCCTCTACTACACATCTTATTAAAGGATACATGAAAACTTATTAATTTGTGATCACTATTACCCAAGTAATTACCCTTACATTTGATCTGCGGTCTGGCCTGTTAGTTAATATTAGGTCTAGCAGTGCCCCCCCTCTTGTTGGGTCCTGAACCAGTTGTGAAAGGTAATTGTCTCTCATCGTTGTCAGACACCTATCACCTTTGCTGGAACTGCAGGTTTCTGTTCCCCAATGTATTTCAGGGTAGTTGAAGTCCCCCATAATAATGACTTCTCCTTGAGTCGCAGCTTCATCTATTTGCTTTATGAGGATATTCTCTGTAGCTCCATTATTTTTGGAGATTTATAACAAACCCCTATCAGTAATTTATTATTTTTCCCCCCCTCCCCTTATCTCTACCCACAGGGACTCTACATTCTCATTAGATTCATATATATTATCACGAAGGATGGGTTTTAAGGATGATTTTACATATAAACACACGCCTCCCCCTCGCTTATTTGTTCGGTCATTTCTGAACAGACTTTAGCCCTGTAAATTAACCGCCCAGTCGTGGCTCTCATCCAGCCATGTCTCAGATATCCCCACCATGTCATAATTATGCTCCAACAACATTAACTCCAATTCCTCCATGTTGTTGGTGAGGCTTCTGGCATTAGTATACATGCACTTTATGTATCTCTCTGTACCTCTATTCTTTCTTAAATTATTACCTGTTCTAACCCCACCCCCCATGCCACCCCCACCCCCAATCTCATTATTTGTGCCCAGGTCTCTATCTGCACTGTCTTCCCCTCCTATAAAATGAATACCCCCCCCCGTCCCTAGGTTAAACACTCCTCCAACCTTCTAGCCATTTTCTCCCCCAGCACAGCTGCACCCTCCCCATTGAGGTGCAGCCTGTCCCTAGCGTAGAACCTGTAGCCAACTGAGAAGTCGGCCCAGTTCTGCAGGAACCCAAACCCCTCCTTCCTACACCAATTCCTGAGCCACTTATTAACCTCCCTAATCTCCCGTTGCCTCTCTGGCGTGGCACGTGGTACAGGAAGTATTTATGAAAATACCACCTTGGAGGTCCTTGCTTTAAGCTTGCAGCCTAATTCCCTGAAATCATCTTTAAGGACCTTCCACCTACCTCTAACTTTGTCATTTGTGCCAATTTGCATCATGACTGCTGAATTCT
Source organism: Dendrobates tinctorius (assembly GCF_039654945.1). NCBI lineage: Eukaryota > Metazoa > Chordata > Amphibia > Anura > Dendrobatidae > Dendrobates > Dendrobates tinctorius. The sequence goes on from NW_027361867.1 coordinate 2,490,001, forward strand.
CACCAGCCCCTCCCAGTAATCTGTCAACCCGATCAGCGATGTGTCGGACTCGAGTGTCAGGTAGGCAGCACACCGTTCGACGATCCCTGTCTTTGTGACAGATTGCCCTATCTGTTCCCCTAATAATTGAGTCTCCCACTACCAGAACCTGTCTGGCCTGCCCTGCTCTCCTATTTCCCCCCTTACTGGAGCAGACACTCCTCCAGCTTTTCAGAGGTCATGCCTTGCTGCAGCAGTGCTACCCCTGCACTGACACCCCTCTCATCTGCAAACTTATTGGGGTGTGCCAGATCAGGACTAGCCTCCCTGGTGCTCTTCCCTCTACCCCGCCTTCTAACTGTCACCCAGCTAGCTGCTTCATTGTCCTGCAGCTCCAACCTAGCATCCCCCTCTCATCTATCCCATTGAGCGTCTGCTCAGTGAGCAGGAGACTCCTTTCCATATTGTCTATGGATCTCAGTGTTGCCAGCTGCACATTTAGATGCAGTATCTGGGCTTCCAAATGCACAACGTGCTCACATCTCGCACAGCAGTATGCACCCTCAACCGGCTGTTCAAGGATTTCATACATGCGGCAAGACGTGCACTGGATGGCATTGGCAATAGTGGAGCACATCCTAATGGGGATTGCACCAGACAAAAAGATTAGCAAAAATAAATAAAAAGTATTATTACAATATAACAGCAATTCAGTAACACCTCCTTTGGAAACTCCCTGAATCCAAAGTCACTGAATCTCAAGTCACACACTTACCACAGTTCGCACTTAGACTCAGGTCACACTCGGCTCGTTCACACTCGCTCAGGCAGAAGATTTAAGAGTTGTTTTTTTTTTCCCTTTTACCAGTACACCACCCTGCTGCTCAATGCACTTCCAAAAGGAATTGAGCCCCAACCAGCTGCCCCTTATAAACCCTTAATTATGAGCTTCCACCCTTAATTAACCCCTTGTGAATATAGTTACAACTCAAGATTTATAGTTAACCCTTAAAAGCACAGATAGTAAAATAAAAGATTAACCCTGTAGAGAGAAAAAATAGGTTAAACAAGCCCCCAAGCCCCCCAAAAATTGAACAGGTAGAAAGCACTCAGCAACCCACAATTCAGCAACTCATACAGGTATTTGTTATAGGTTTTCCAAATACCTCTTCACTGAATCACAAGTCACACACTTACCACAGTTCACACTTACGCTCCAGTCACACTCAGCTTATTCACACTCGCTCAGGCAGAAGATTTAAGAGATTTTTTTTTCCCTTTTACCAGCACACCACCTTGCTGCTCAATGCACTTCCAAAAGGAGTCAGACACACTTCAGTTCATCCCAACTGACCATGTTCTCTTCAACTGGGTTTTGTCCCACCGCTTTGGCCAGCCATACCCAGTGATTGTGGATCCGTAGAGGAGGAGACGCATGTGGGTCCATCCGCTTTTGAGGCTGCGACTCACAAGACGTCATTTTCACCTCCTCTATTCTCTGCGGGAGCATCCAGAAAAATTCTACCAATACTGTCGCATGAGCCTTGCAACATTTGATCGACTCTTGGAGACAGTGCGCCCTTGGATAACTTTTCAGGACACAAGGATGTGCAAAGCTATATCTGCAGAGGAGCAACTTCTCCTCACATTACGGTATGTACTACACAACCACATTCTCTATGTTCATGATGTGTTGCCCAAAGTATGTTTTTTGTTTTTTTACTAAGTTTAATGCCCTCATCTTATTGCAGATATATATAAAATTACAGACCAGAATGTTATGTGTAATATGTACTGAATATCACGTAGTCATTGTGCGACCAAATATGTGTGTGTTAGTAGATATGAATCACTAACAAGTTTGGTATGTATGTACCTGTTTTTTGGTTAATTTGTGCATTCTAAAATGTTCCATTTCTGTTGTTCTTCAGCTTCCTGTCCACTGGCCTGTCTTATGCCGCTCTCCACCATAAGTTTCTCATTGGAAGATCTACAGTACCATTTCTGGCATAGTCAGGTCGACATGTAGTCAAATATGGTCAAGACTAAATCAACTCATCATGCCCCAGCCCAGGATGGAAGACTGGTTGAGGATATCAAGGGACTTTGAGGAGGAATGCCAGTTTCCTAATTGTATTGGGGCCCTAGATGGCAAACCTATCCGGGTGCGTAAGCTGCCGAACTCTGGCTCCCAATTCTTCAATTATAAACAACTTTTCTGTTGTATTGTTGGCTCTGGCCGACCCTCAATACAAGTTTATAATTGTTGACATTGGGGTCTATGGAAGGACGGGAGACTCTAGAGTCTTCAATACTTCCATAATGGCTCGGCGGCTACGCACCAACCAGTTGGATCTACCCCCACCACGCCAGCTACCAGGCTCCACTCAAGAATCAGTCCCTTATGTCCTTGTGGCAGATGAGGCGTTTCAGTTAACGGGCAATGTCATGAGGCCATATCCCCGGCGCAACCTGGACCACCGGCGCAGAATTTTTAACATGCGCCTATCACGTGCTCGGCGACTGGTGGAGTGTTCCTTTGGCATTCTTTGTGCCAAATGGCGGGTACTCCAGTCTGCCATTCAGCTGAGTGAACAAATGTAAATGAAGTAATTAAAGCATGTGGCGTTGCCCATAACTTCACCAGGATACATGATTGTTCCTCCTGTGCTGGTGTTGTGCGTGGGTCGGACAATGTACGTAGGGCGAGACTACCTTCCAACCCTCAACGTAGACCGCTCTCTGGGCTCAAAGTGCGTGATATTTTCACAAATTACTTTATGTTACCTGAGGGGGAAACTTCTTGGCAAGAGCATGCTGTGTCTATGTTGTAAATTTTTCTTTTTTGGCCTTTGGGAAACTATACATATTACAACCCCTTATGTCTTTTCTCTGTTTCTAAATCACTGTGTAAGCATATGGCAGCATGTTGAGATGTAAGTGCATCATTGATAAAGACAACAACAATTGAAAGTTAAAACTTTTTATGTATCCTTTTTTTCAAGGCCTTGTGAAACCATATTCGAGCCATATGGTATTTAGCAAAATGGCCATAATTGGCTTTAGAACTAAAAAAAAAGTAAAAATGTTACAATACAGCATTAACCATAAAAATCACACAAACTTATAAATTGTAGTATGTGGGGGGGAGAATGCGGCAGCCCAACCTGAGTTGCCTGATGGCTAGTTTGGCCAACTTGTCCCTCGGCCTGTGTGGGGGCATACTCTTGCCTATGATGGAGGTAGTGGGCCGGCTCATGGGCTTGAGGTGGATACTGGGCACTATGATATTGGAGACGACTCTCCTATTGGGACTGGTAGGGCCGTGAGTCTAATGCACCAAAATGGCCATGTCGTCCCCAACCAGATTGGGACCAGCCTCCAACATTGGCTGGGAACAAGTGGCCATATTTGTGTGCTGGGTTATACCCTAACATTTGGGAATGATGTTGCCAATGTTGGGTAGGGGGGAAGGGGTAGGTCCACGTGTAGGAGGATCCTCAGACCCTGATTGAGCAAGCACTTGGGGATGTGGGTTAAGATGCATGAGATTCCTGGGTGACAGCTGCCACTTCTCCAGAAACTCAAACACCTCATAAGGGGTATTGAGGGGTGTGCTGGTATCAATTAGGATCTGAATGGATCCTCGCACATGTAGCCGCACCTCACGGGGAAGGGATCGAAGATAATGGGCAAGGCTGCATGAGTACGCCTCCTCCCCATCATCAGTGGCAAATCTGGTAAGATAATTTTGGTCCCCTGTATCCACATTGGTCCTGGTATCAGTGGCAGGGATATGGTGCTTTTGGCTACCTCGCTGGGATGGCACAGCAGGCTGGGGGGAGCCCTCTAGCTGAACAGTTGGGCTGCTGCTGTTGCCCTGTTCATCCTGGATGTCGGGTGGTGCTGCAGCTGACGGTCCTTGTAGTGGCTCTGTTCCTGGTGGTGGTGTTTCTGGTGGCGGGCCAGGTTCTAGGGCAGGCTCAGGTTGAGCAGGAGAAGTCATTTGGGCCTGGCTCCTTGGAAGGTCACAAGATGGGCCAAATACCTCAACCCCTCCACCTACAGGATCGAGGATGGCCTCTGAATCAGACCCTGTCTCCCTTTCAGTGAGGTTAGACTGAGTTCTGTGATTAAATATAAAATGTAGAAAAAGGAAAATTTGAATCGGGCCCTATAAAGCATTTGTGTCATGTCGTGTTTTTGGTATACTTACGGTCTGAGATCCATAACTGGAACGAGGAATGAGAGGCGGTCGAAATAAACATATTTCCGCTTTGTGGGGGCCGCAGAACCACTTCTTGCCCGCTGCTGGCGCTCACGGCGATACTGGTCACGGATGGTGCGCCAGCGTCTCATCACATCTTCGACTGCAATGTGACATAAAAGAATGAAAACTTACAATTTGCCTAAAACAAGTTTTTGAACTAGTATCAAAGTCATGTGGCCTACTAGGATGTGAGTTCTACCCAGGGTGGCATCTAGCATTGGTGCAACCAGGCCAGATGCACAGGGTCACAGTAGCTCACGTGGCAAGTAGCAACTCTTTAAACTGTTTTTGCTAGGCATTATGAGGAGCTTGGGGACAAGGTAAAATTCTCTCAGGGTCAAACAGTGGGTCCAAAAATAATGTACAAGCCACAAGAGCCCAATATCAGAAGCACAGGATGTGGGGGGCCTACTTGTAAAATAATTTTTTGATGGCAGGTAATTTGACATACATAATTTATGTGCACGTACTTATGTGCTGCTGCTCCTCATGTGGCCGATCACCAAAATCAGGGAACATTTGGTGACATATGCGCCTCCATGCAGCCTCCTTTCTTGCCCCGTCGGCATAATGTGCATCCTGTTGGTCCCATAATTCCGGGCGATCCTGCACAAGAACAATTAGCATCTCCACATTCAGATTCTGGTAGGGTGCCAAGATGCTGTACTCCGTGGAGGCTGACTTCCTGGATGTCTGGAGCGCTTTTTGAGCTCATTTGCATGTCTAAGCTTCCTGATAATTGCTTGGAACATTTCCTGTCACCAGGAGAAGTCCTGCGTATTTCTGGCAAGTCACACGTGTGATCCGTGTGTAATTCGTTTTTTTGCGCACCCATAGACTTGCATTGGCGTACTACGGCTGTAGTACGCTGACAGTCCCAGCATGCTGCGATTGGCACGGACCGTAGAATATATGCGACAAAAATACGGCTGATGGGAGCTGCCCCATAGAGAATCATTGGTCCATGTGCAATGCACTTTTTAACGCCTCTCACTCGTCCGTATTCCTCTCTAGTGTGACGCCGGCCTTATTGTTATAGTGGTGTGTGTGATGATGGCTGTATGAGACAGGTGAATGACTCATTATGACTCCCCTCCATCGGTTGTGTATGAGTTAGGGTCACAGAGTTAGAGTCAGCACCTAGTACTGGTACTGCCTAGCGCCACAGTGCATTCAGCTCTCTCATCCGTTAGCGCCAGTCAGCACAGGCATCACAGTACCGCTTGTGTAGCAGCGTCCGTCTGTACGGCGCCGTGCACAGTGTGCTTTCCAGTACTAAGCTCAGGCTGGTTAGTGGCGACCACAAGTGCAGAGGCAGTACATGCTCAGAGCGGCAGTCTAATGTGTGCTGCGCCCTGTGACGGTTAACAGGGCACAGCGTTCCAGGGGGAACCTTCCCTGGCTCCGCAGTAGCGGTTCCGGGGTAATGGGTCTAGAGGGGCACGCTTCCCGTGTCTCGGAAGCAGTGTCCTTTGCCCTCACCCTAGCGCTCCTCTAGCCATAGTACACATAGTACTGACACTATTAGTCACTGACATCTATAAATCTAATGGTTCTGCAATGGTTTATTGTATGTAAACTATGTCTCCTCTCCTGTCGGGTTCTGTAATGATTTTACAGAATTATCGGCGATTCTGCCATCTATATCTGTATGAACTATAAAGACCTATAATATTTCAGGCCATGGATCAGTTAAATGTCCATTTTGCAGTAAAATCTCGCCACACGGACACTTTGATGTGAGGAGATCGCATCCTCGCTCTGCACACGGAGGACACACGGATCACTGATCAGGGAACATTTCTGTGATTCTCGGCCCTGAAACACGGACTGATTTTTATACGTTATGTGTGACCCCGGCCTCAGCCGGACTCTGGAAGGAGGAAATAACCGAGATTTGGGCATTTCAGCTCCTGGTGTGGAGTCGATAGCACAATCATATGCCGCCATATAGTAGACGGCCGGTAACTGGGGATAATTCCCTCCTGTGTGGGGTCTATTTCCCTCCAGAGAAATCACACGTTACATTCCACACATAACACTGTGTAGAGAAGGCGGCGCGGGGTAATTGTGCCAGTAGTGAGGGGCGAATAATGGCGGGAATGTCACTGACTGAGGAGAAGGCTCCATGGAGGTCTGCACTCCGGAGATCATGTGACCCCTGACTCCTCCCCTCCTGTGACCTCATCACAGGTCCTGTGCACAGAGCAGCCATATATGTGGAGTGCGGCTCTGCAGGTGGAGGTATGTGGAGATTCCCCCCATTACTGAGCGCGGGGGACATTACCCCCTTCTGCACTGAGACTCTTTATAAGAATCATCATGTTTCTGTTTCCTGTGATAGATACATACGACCCCACTATGGAGGACAGGCAGTGAGGAGACGGAGTGTTCTCACAGTACAGGGCCCCTTTCTTGGCCCCACACAGTGTAATGCCCCCATTATGCCCCTGTAAGCAGGGTTCTGCCCCACATCCAGCTGCCTCGGGCACTTTACCATGGCCGGTACCTCAGATTCCTCCCCTCACCCCTTTTTCTTTGCTTTGCACCAAATCTGTGTCATGCTGCCGCCATCTGCCCCTGTCACACCCCTCTATATAGTATAATGCACCCCCATAGGCAGCCTCTATAGTGTAACGCACCCCCATAGGCAGCCTCTATAGTGCAATGCATCCCCATAGGCAGCCTCTATAGTGCAATGCATCCCCATAGGCAGCCTCTATAGTGTAATGCATCCCCATAGGAAGACTATATAGTATAATGCATCCCCATAGGCAGCCTCTATAGTGTAATGCATCCCCATAGGAAGACTATATAGTATAATGCACCCCCATAGGCAGCCTCTATAGTGTAATGCATCCCCATAGGCTGCCTCTATAGTGTAATGCATCCCCATAGGCAGCCTCTATAGTGTAAAGCATCCCCATAGGCAGCCTCTATAGTGTAATACATCCCCATAGGCAGCCTCTATAGTGTAATGCATCCCCATAGGCAGCCTCTATAGTGTAATGCATCCCCATAGGCAGCCTCTATAGTATAATGCACCCCCATAGGCAGCCTCTATAGTGTAATGCATCCCCATAGGCAGCCTCTATAGTGTAATGCATCCCCATAGGCAGCCTCTATAGTATAATGCACCCCCATAGGCTGCCTCTATAGTGTAATGCATCCCCATAGGCAGACTCTATAATGTAATGCATCCTCATAGGCAGCCTCTATAGTATAATGCACCCCCATAGGCAGCCTCTATAGTGTAATGCATCCCCATAGGCAGCCTGTATAGTGTAATGCATCCCCATAGGCAGCCTCTATAGTGTAATGCATCCCCATAGGCAGCCTCTATAGTATAATGCACCCCCATAGGCAGCCTCTATAGTGTAATGCATCCCCATAGGCAGCCTCTATAGTGTAATGCATCCCCATAGGCAGCCTCTATAGTATAATGCACCCCCATAGGCTGCCTCTATAGTGTAATGCATCCCCATAGGCAGACTCTATAATGTAATGCATCCCCATAGGCAGCCTCTATAGTATAATGCACCCCCATAGGCAGCCTCTATAGTGTAATGCATCCCCATAGGCAGCCTGTATAGTGTAATGCATCCCCATAGGCAGCCTCTATAGTGTAATGCATCCCCATAGGCAGCCTCTATAGTATAATGCACCCCCATAGGCAGACTCTATAATGTAATGCATCCCCATAGGCAGCCTCTATAGTATAATGCACCCCCATAGGCAGACTCTATAGTGTAATGCACCCCCATAGGCAACCTCTATAATGTAATGCTTCCCCATAGGCAGCCTCTATAGCGTAATGCACCCCCATAGGCAGCCTCTATAATGTAATGCATCCCCATAGGCAGCCTCTATAGTGTAATGCTTCCCCATAGGCAGCCTCTATAGCGTAATGCACCCCATAGGCAGCCTCTATAATGTAATGCATCCCCATAGGCAGCCTCCATAGTGTAATGCTTCCCCATAGGCAGCCTCTATAGTGTAATGCACCCCCATAGGCAGCCTCTATAATGTAATGCATCCCCATAGGCAGCCTCTATAGTGTAATGCATCCTCATAGGCAGCCTCTATAGTGTAATGCTTCCCCATAGGCAGCCTCTATAGCGTAATGCATCCCCATAGGCAACCTCTATAATGTAATGCATCCCCATAGGCAGCCTCTATAGTATAATAGGAAAAAGAAAAAAGGTCCAGCTTTGCAAATTCAAGTCCAATTTATTGTTAAAAACAAGTCCAAAACAGAGCAAAAAATGGTGTGTTCACATGAGTAACAAGTAGTAGATTACGCGTTTCGAACAATAGCTTGTTCTTTCTCAAAACTACTTCCCTTGGGTGTTACTGCAATATATACTCTTTACACCCAGTAAATTACAAACACATGGTGTGAAGGGAGAAAAAAAAAAAAAAAAAAAGGGGAGAGGGAAACATGTGTGAGATATAAAAAATAACATTACAAAGAAAAACACATTTTTTGTGAAAAGAGGGGGGAGCCAAAAAAGAAAACAAAAAAGAATAAAAAAAACAAACAATTTTTTAAAACGTTTTTTTGTGCATATATATATATAAATACAATTATAATAACATCAATAATGAAACATAATTTCTCTTCTGGCATTCAATCCATTTGGAAAGCATGTATTTAGATAGAAAATCCAATATGCTTCGCGTGTTAGAAGACGTTTTTTCAGATCTCCACCTCTTATATGTGGTGTTATTCTCTCAATGCCCATGACACGAAAAAATTCAGTACTTCTTTGGTGTTCATTAATGAAGTGTCTGGATGCAGATGAGATGGAGCGATTAATACTGGAAGGAGATAAGATGTCAGTTATATGTTCAGATATGCGAGTCTTGAGCATGCGAGATGTGCAGCCCACATATCTCAAGTTGCATTTGGAGCAAACAATCACATATACTACATTTTTACTATTGCAATTGATATATTGTTTTATTTTATGTTCATTACACTTAGTACCATCAAAAAAGTGATTTTCAGTGGATTAGCTGTGACGTTACTGCTCTTTACACCTCTATTCCTCAAGATGTTGCAATCAGAGCATTGGAATTTCACCTGCATAAATATAGTAACTATACTAATGAATTGTGTGATTATATCATGCAGGTTATTTATTTCCTAATGCTTCACAATTATTTCTTTTTTGATGGAGATTTTTTTCTACAATGCAGAGGAGTATCAATGGGCGGCAAACATTCGCCATCGGTGGCTAATCTTGTTATGTCGCACTGGGAGGAGGTAATTTTGTATTCTGATAATAATCCATTTTTGTCTAGTATTTTTTGGTATGGCAGATTCATTGATGATACACTCCTTATTTGGAGTGGTGATGTATCTGCCATACCAGAACTAATAGAATATTTCAACTTTAATGATTTCAATCTCAAATTTACATTTATGACGGATCCACATGTAATTTCGTTTCTGGATCTTAAACTAAAAGGTATTGCAGGTGCTGTCATCAGCACTGCTACATTCTGCAAGCCACTTTCTGGTAACACCATTTTACATGCATCTAGTAGCCATCCCGGGCACACTATTAAATCTATACCAGTGGGGGAGCTCACTAGAATCACTAGAAATTGCAGTGATGACAATGCCCTGAAAGGAGAAATTGAGTCATGCTGCAACAAGCTGAGCAAGAGGGGTTACTCTAATTGGTGTCTTGATAGAGCAAAGAAAATTGTACAAAAGAAAAAAAGACATGATTTGTTATTGCCAAAGGTATATAATAATGATAAAAATCCAGATAAGATGGTTTGCTCTATCCAATATAGTTCTCAGTTTAACACCATTAAAGCACTCTTCTTGAAACATCTACCTATTCTGTTTGAAGATGAGGTTTTGTCTAGCATTTTATCTAATGGCTGCAGAGTGGTTGCTAAAAAAGCCAACACCTTATCAGACATAGTGTCTCCTAGCTTTTTTAGCTCTAAAACTGGATCTCGGACATGGCTACACTGCTGCGGTTTTTACCGCTGCGGTACATCCAGATGCAGAACATGTGCACATTCTAATAATGTTCATTCCTTTTTTGATGGTACTAAGTGTAATGAACATAAAATAAAACAATATATCAATTGCAATAGTAAAAACGTAGTATATGTGATTGTTTGCTCCAAATGCAACTTGAGATATGTGGGCTGCACATCTCGCATGCTCAAGACTCGCATATCTGAACATATAACTGACATCTTATCTCCTTCCAGTATTAATCGCTCCATCTCATCTGCATCCAGACACTTCATTAATGAACATCAAAGAAGTACTGAATTTTTTCGTGTCATGGGCATTGAGAGAATAACACCACATATAAGAGGTGGAGATCTGAAAAAACGTCTTCTAACACGCGAAGCATATTGGATTTTCTATCTAAATACATGCTTTCCAAATGGATTGAATGCCAGAAGAGAAATTATGTTTCATTATTGATGTTATTATAATTGTATTTATATATATATATGCACAAAAAAACTTTTTAAAAAATTGTTGTTTTTTTTTATTCTTTTTTGTTTTCTTTTTTGGCTCCCCCCTCTTTTCACAAAAAATGTGTTTTTCTTTGTAATGTTATTTTTTATATCTCACACATGTTTCCCTCTCCCCTTTTTTTTTTTTTTCTCCCTTCACACCATGTGTTTGTAATTTACTGGGTGTAAAGAGTATATATTGCAGTAACACCCAAGGGAAGTAGTTTTGAGAAAGAACAAGCTATTGTTCGAAACGCGTAATCTACTACTTGTTACTCATGTGAACACACCATTTTTTGCTCTGTTTTGGACTTGTTTTTAACAATAAATTGGACTTGAATTTGCAAAGCTGGACCTTTTTTCTTTTTCCTTGGTTACTGCGTGAAGACTGCACGTGGTCCGGGCTATCCACTACACATGCCTTCAGGTGAGCTGGCTTTTTTTTCTCTTTTTGAATGTCTATAGTATAATGCATCCCCATAGGCAGCCTCTATAGTGTAATGCACCCCCATAGGCAGCCTCTATAGCGTAATGCACCCCCATAGGCAGCCTCTATAGTGTAATGCACCCCCATAGGCAGCCTCTATAGCGTAATGCATCCCCATAGGCAGCCTCTATAGTGTAATGCATCCCCATAGGCAGCCTCTATAGTGTAATGCACCCCCATAGGCAGCCTCTATAGCGTAATGCATCCCCATAGGCAGCCTCTATAGTGTAATGCTCCCCCATAGGCAGAGTCTATATGGAAAGCTGTAAATCTGTCCCCAATCACCTGTGCAAGGCATAAAAATGACCTCTCATTATACTCACCAACGGCACTCACAAAGGCATAGCTGGTCTTGACTTATGATCGCCATTCTCCATAACTGCTTCATCTGGATGACACGTCCTTAGTCATCCACACAGTGTCACCCATTGTGCTCCTGTGCAGGCGCACTTTTCTCTGGGCTGCTGAAAGCAGAGCTAAGTACTGTAGTGCGTATGCGCTGGGAAAGGCTAAAGGGCGCTGATGACCTGGAAGTAAAGCCGGCGCATGCGCACTACAATACTGTGCTCTGACTTCAGTAGGGCACAGATAAGTGCACCTGCACAGAAGTGCGATAGAGGACACTGAATGCATGATGTAGGACGCATCTTCCACACGAAGCGGGACAGCGATCACAAGAAGAGGGTGAGCACCGGATCAAGACTAGAGACGCCCAGACCGCGCCATCTGTGAGTATAATAAAAGCTCTTTTTTGTGCCTTGCATAGAGGATTGGGGACATACAGAGAGCATTCTAGAACACTGTATGTGAGGGCGATGCTGGCCGGACCTTATATGGGGACAGCATGCTGAAAGGCTCCCTTTAATCTGTAAGACCTGTAGCCACCGCCTTTTAGCCACATTTAAAAAGCCATCCTGCAAGATTCCAGCCGCTCGCAAACTTAAGAAAATAATCATTCTCCTTCTCGTAAGCTAATCGGCAGCGTCCAGTCGGATGAGTGTCTGTGGTCCCTGCTCAGCGCCTCCTCTGACCCCACAATTGCCATCCTCCTGCCTTTACTGACGTGGCTGACGCCTCCTATGTCATCCAGTCTGTTGCGCTGCGCAGCTCCTGTTCCCTCCTGTGCAGGTGCGAGAGCTGGACAGACAGTGGATGACACAGGAGACGTCAGCCATGTCAATCAAGGCAGGAGAGACGGTGAATCAGGCCCATAGTGAGCAACAAAAACCGCTGTGCACATGCTGCGGAAAATTCAGCGCGGAAACACAGCGGTTTATTTTCTGCAGCATGTCAATTCTTTGTGCGGATTCCGCAGCGTTTTTACACCTATTCCATTATAGGAATCCGCAGGTGTAAAAACGCAGAGCAAATCCGCACTAAATCCGCAGGAAACCCGCAGGTAAAACACAGGTCGTCTTACCTGCGGATTCTGCAGAGTCCGTGCAGAAAAATCCACAATGGAATAAGCAACGTGTGCACATACCCTTAGTCTCTGTCCAGCTTGCAGGATAAACAAGACATAAAAGTTTAAAGGGGTTGTCCACTACTTTAAATTAACCCTCAATGTATCCCCCCGGGGCCCCTAATGAATTTTGTAAATACCTCATGCTGCCTATACTGCCTGTGAGCGGTGTTATCGCTGGCCGCTCACAGGCAGCACCTAACCCAGCGCTGACGTCACAAGCCTGGCAGCCAGCGCAGAAGGAGGAAGATGGACCCCCGGCTTCTGGCAGCACTTGTCAGGACGTCAGCGGAAGCAAGAGCCGACTGCAGCCAGGGATCATGTGCTGCCTGTGAGCGGCCAGCTCACAGTCAGAGGCAGAGCAAGCCCCGCTGCGTCCAGGCGTTTGGGGATGATGACTTCTCTGCAGCAGGGAGCTTTGAAGGAGAGCGCGCTCATCCTGGATTGGGTGGGTGACCTTCCTTCCCCCTCTCCTCCACAGACTGCAGAAGAGCGGTCACATGACTCACTCCCTGCACTCTGATACATGTGCAGTACAAACGCCAGCCCTGACAGTAGCGTAGCTCCGGGTGGGCCCCCTCAGAACACAGGGCCCGAGGCGACCACCCCCTCTGCAGCTCCAGTAGCTACGCTACTGCGTGTAATGAATATCTCCTGCAGTATTGCTAACGCTGATTCCAGTGTCGGTAATGAGACGAGAATTAGCGTTATGGAAGATGAGTCTATGAGGAACGTGTTCAGCTGCCGACTCCGAGGAGGAAACTGCTTGTTGTCTGTGGCCTAAATATATAGGTTTTATTAGTAGATGTCAGGGAAGAAAACTAAACCCTGTAAGATAATAAATCTCCTCAAATGTTTCCCTTATTATCTCCAGTAATTGTATTATTACACAGGATTCTTATGATGTTACATCGGATCATCTTCTTCTCATTCAGGTCTCTACAATATCGGATCCTCTCAGTGAAGATCTTTTACAGAAGAGAATTTTCCTCATTTACCCATCAAGGATGGATATGGACAGAGACAAGATGGCGGAGAGGATGTTACACCTCACCCTAGAGATCCTCTTCCGTCTCACTGGAGAGGTGAGAGATTCTGATGACGTCACATTACATCATTCTTATCTATGGGAATAACAGATGGACAGAACTGGAGAGGTGAGGACTCTGGAAATGTCTGTAGTGAGATTTATTAATGTTCTCTCCATAACCAGGATTACACAGTGGTGAAGACCTCTAGTGATCGCTGTCAGAACCCTGTGTCTGAGGGATGGCGAAGACCCCTGAGCCCAATCACAGGGCCTCCACCTCACCCCCTGATCCATGAGGACATCAATGACCAGAAAATCCTAGAACTCATCTACAAGATGATTGAGCTGCTGACTGGAGAGGTGACACTGCTGGGAATGCTGGGACATTATACAGTAACACTATGAAGGGATCGGGGATGACGGTATCATTGTATGTGTCAGGTTCCTATAAGGTGTCAGGATGTCGCTGTCTATTTCTCCATGGAAGAGTGGGAGTATTTAGGACACAGAGATCAGTAAAAGAACATCATAATGGAGGTTCCCCAGCCCCTCACATCTCCAGGTAATAGACAGGACTAAATACACACGGCCTATAATTATCTGTATGTAGAGAATGAATTCAGTCCCTGTATGTGTTTCCTCCAGATCTATCCAGTAAGAGGACAACACCAGAGAGATGTCCCCGTCCTCTTCTTCCACAGGACTGTAACCAAGAAGATCCCAGTGCTCCTCAGGATCATCAGGTAGATGGAGAGACGGTGTCAGGAGATCTCCCCTATGATGTGTAGGCGGCTGTGAAGGTCTTGTGCTCAGTCTTGTTTTATCCACCAGTATTATATGTTTTATACTTGTGTAATGAGAACGGTGGAGATGGCAGGATTAGAGCTGATCATAGATGGGACTTCTCCATCTGTCTGTGACTTTTACAATATTTGTTTCAGGGTGAAGATCTGACCCATATTAATACTACAGAGACATATGTGAGGGGTGATGAGTGGTGTAAAGAGGAGATTCCCACATATGACTACCCAGGTGAGTAGTAACCACTGAATGCAGAGAAGTCACAGATTCCTCTCAGTCACCGGCTGTGGCTGCTTTATCGGTGGTGTAGTCCGGCCGTATTACCATGATCACCATTTTGCCTCTAGACCACAACATTCTCCTCCACCCAAAATGGTTGAAATGTTATCTGGCATTGAAAGCCCTTTTCTATAGAACTTACAACCTGGTAGATCCACCTACCCCCTGGTATTAGAAGACGCTGACCGTTACCTGCCCAGATCTGTAACTATAAAGCCAAATGACAGCGTACGTAGAATGTGCTGACAAGATAAAAAATCACTTGAAGAAAAGTATTATGCTGGGCCTGTAAGAGAAAGCGGAGGGTAATGATGCTGTTGGCTTCCTAGATCCCTGAGATCTTATCGGATGAATCTTCTCTCCCTTCTGTGCTGCTGAATGTCTCATGGTCCCTACAAGACCAGGTCCAGTCTTTCTGGCCAAACTTCTCTTTTATGAGCGACAACAGTAAATGTGCAGTGAGGCCAAGTGTGAATTTCTGTACAATAACAGCAGAGTTTCCCTTTTTCCTGAGTTTTTAAGTTTGTATTAAAACTACCGTTTTTTTCGGACTGTGTGAAGCACTGTTTTCCTTCAAAAATGTGGAGGAAAATGGGGGGTGCATCTTATAGTCCAGATGTACCTGCTTTGGATGTGGTGGGGGGTGGGGGAACGGCATCCGTGGAGCAGCAGGTCACAGGAGGCTGGAGCCAGTGGCTGCGGCTAACTCCTGTTCCCGCTGCTAAAGTGAAATGAATATTCACTGCATTACACACCCATGGGCTTGGAGGGCAATGAATATTCATTTCTCTTTAATAATAGTGTCTTGATATGATTAGCCCCCAACCCCGGTCCTGGTATGCATGGCCCCATCAGAAAACAATAGAAAAAAAAACCTTTACACTTACCTACCCCGCGTTCCCTCGCAGCGTCCTGCTCTGGTGCCAGCAACTGTTATATGCTTGTAAGCAGCACATGGCAGGGACGCCATGCGCTGCTCACAAGCAAAGCACAGCTGCCAGGACTGTGCACACAAAGGGCAGTGAGTATTCATTTCTCTTCAGTAGCGCGCAGTGTCAGCCACCGGCTTCCTGCTGCTACCGGCGGTCACGTGTGCCGCTACTTAAGAGAAATGAATATTCATGAATACTCACTGTTCTCAGTGCTGATTACAAGCATAAAGCAGTTGCTGGCACCAGAGCAGGAGGCTGTGAAGGGAACGCCGGGTAGGTAAGTGTAGTGATTTGGGTTTTTTATTGTTTTCTGATGGGGCCATGCATACCAGGATAGGAATGGGGGTGGGGGCTTCTTATAAGGATGGGGCCCTGCATACCAGGACGAGATGGGGCCCTGCATACTAGGACGAGATGGGGGTCCCTGCATACCAGGATAGGGATGGGACCATGCTTACTAGGATGAGATGGTGCCATGCATACCAGGATAGGGATGAGGGGGCCATGTATATCTGAATAGGGATGAGGGGACCATATATACCTGGATCGGGGATATTAAGTACAGAATTGACCACATTTTTTGCTTCAGTTTTTTTCCTAATTTTTTCAACTGCCCCTATCATTGTTTTTCTGATTTCATATTTTTTTTAAATTTGATTCCCTCCATATTAACAAAGTGCTGCATTGTGCAAATGTGAAGAGTGTTATAAACAAAGTGCTCTAGTGCCAAAGGTGGTATACAGAAACCAGTGCCACAATCGCTGTGTGATAAAGTGCTAATAGTGCAGACACATCATGGGGCATATAACTACAATGTGCCTGTAATAAGTATCCGGTACAAAGTGCTGCAGTGCAAAATTAAAGAAGGATGAAGTGCATGGGTTTGTATCACCGAGATAAACAGTGTGCTGCCAGGGTCCCATGTGCCTGATACTTATTACAGGTCTGCTGCTGCCCGTCGCCGCTGCCCAGGGTGTCCGAGGCCACCACTGCCTGGGATTTCGGCTGCTGCTGTCCGCTGCCGCTGCCCGGGATGTCCGCCGCTGCGGGGGGCTCTGTCGACATTTCTTGAAAGACCAGAGCCCCCTGGAAGTTCCATAGTTTCAGCCTGTGCATGTGGACTCCAGTAAAATGGCCGCCTACGCAGATGGAGATCCCAGCATGGAGATCTCAGGAGATGAGATCTCAGCACTGAAATCTCATCTCCCGAGATTTTCGTCTGCGCTTGCGCCACCTCCCGGCGGCCATGTTACTGGAGTCCACCGCACAGGAGGAAACCACAGAACTCCCGGGGGGTTCTGGCTTTTCACAAAATGTCGGCAGAGCCCCCCCGCAGCAGCGGACATCACGGGCGGACGCGGACTCCCCAGGCAGCAGCAGCGGACATCCCAGGCAACGGCGGCGGGTAACAGCAGCGCGGCGGCAGCGGACAACCCCTCATCCCAGCCTGCAGCTACTTACAGGTAAGTGGTTACCGGTATATCCGCATTGTAAGACACACCCCCATTTCCCCCACAAATTTGGGGGAAAAAAAGTGTGTCTCACAAAGCGAAAAATACGATAACTTGGCACTCAACTTAAGGCGTCCATGTATAGTAGAAATGTTTTTATTTGTGCAGTCCGTAAAATAACCTTTCGGCCTACATGGCCTTCCTCAGTCTGACTGCTTAAAATTATTGTGGTAAATATGGAGAACAAACGTGGATCCCCACTGTTGTAAGAAGCACAATGGTGAGCTATCCAGCTCCCAACGTTACGGCCTACATGGCCTTCCTCAGTCTGCGATTAAATGATAAATAAAAGCTTACAATGACTATGTCCTGCTTACAATGTATGGAAAATCGAAGATGTAGTATAATTTACAAAAAAGATAATGAAATACATTTACATAGTAAGAGACAATTGTACAGAAAAAAATAAAATAATATGTATGGAGAACCAGATGGGAAGACTGAAAGGAAAGAAAATAATGGATAATGAACCTAATAAATAATAATAATAATTTTATTTCTATAGCGCCGACATATTCCACAGCACTTTACATTTCAGAGGGGACTTGCACAGACGATAGACATTACAGCATAGCAATAATCACATAGATTATAACAAATACCAAGAGGAAAGAGGGCCCTGCTCGCAAGCTTACAGTCTATGAGGAAAGAGGGAGACACGAAAGGTGGGTGGTAAGAGTTGCCCTGATTGTAAGGACCAGCCATAATGTTAAGTGTGTAACAGTACAGACACAGAGGACTAATGGATGCATAAAGCATGTGGGGACATGATACGGGGAACCTGGTTATGGTAAAACTTTTGACTGTGCCGCACAGGGATAGATTAGGTTAGTGTGTTGAGGCGATAGGCCAATCTGAATAAATGCGTTTTCAGGGCACGTTTAAAATTGTAGGGATTGGGGACTAATCGTATTGACCTGGGAAGTGCATTCCAAAGAATTGGTGCAGCACATGTATAGTCTTGGAGACGGGAGTGGGAGAATCTGATTGTTGAGGATGCTAACCTCAGGTCATCAGCAGAACGGAGGACACGGGTATGGTGGTAGGCTGAGACGATAGAAGAGATGTAGGGTGGTGCTGAGCCATGGAGAGCTTTGTGGGTGAGTGTACTAAGTTTGTACTGGATTCTGGAGTGGATGGGTAGTCAGTGTAATGACTGGCACAAGGTAGAGGCATCGGTGTAATGATTGGCGAGGAATATGATCTTGGCTGCAGCATTCAAGACAGATTGGAGGGGGGAGAGTTTGGTAAGAGGGAGACCGATTAGAAGAGAGTTACAATAGTTCAGACGAGAATGAATAAGAGAAACAGTAAGAGTTTTTGTGGAGTCGAAGGTAAGAAAAGGTTGAATTCTAGAAATGTTTTTGAGGTGCAGATAACAAGAGCGAGCCAGTGATCGGATGTGGGGGGCGAATGAAAGCTTGGAGTCAAGTATGACCCCAAGACAGCGGGCATGTTGCTGGGGAGTAATAGTGGAACCACACACAGAAATGGCAATGTCGGGTATAGGTGCATTAGTGGAGAGAGAAAACACAAGGAGTTCAGTCTTTGACAGGTTCAGTTTCAGATATAGTGAGGACATGATGTTAGACACAGTGTTTAGACAATCGCTGGTGTTTTCTAAAAAGGCAGGCATGATGTCAGGAAAGGAAGCATATAATTGGGTTTCATCAGCATAGAGATGGTAGTGAAAACCAAATCTACTGATTGTTTGACCAATAGGGGCAGTATACAAAGAGAAGAGGAGGGGGCCTAGAACCAATCCTTGAGGAACCCCAACAGTAAGGGTAAGATGAGAGGAGGAGGAACCAGCAAAAGATACAGTAAAGGAGCGATCAGAGAGATAGGAGGAGAACCAGGAGAGAACGGTGTCCTTGATGCCGATGGAGCGGAGCATAGTGAGGAGGAGCTGATGATCCACAGTGTCGAACGCTGCAGAAAGATCCAAGAGAATTAGCATGGAGTAATGACCATTAGATTTAGCGTTAGTAGACCATTAGAGACTTTAGTGAGGGCAGTTTCAGTAGAGTGTAAAGAGCGGAAACCGGATTGGAGAGGGTCGAGTAGAGAGTTATCAGAGAGATAGTGGATAAGATGGGAGTGGACCAGGCGTTCCAGGGGTTTAGAGATGAAGGGAGGATTAGAGACAGGTCTATAGTGAGCAGCACAGTTTTGGTCGAGGGATGGTTTTTTAAGTAATGGCTGTATGATGTCATGCTTAAATGAGGAAGGAAAGATACCGGAAGAGAGAGAGGTTAAATATTTTAGATAGGTGAGAGGTGACAGCAGGGGAAAGGGACTGGAGATGTGACGGAATTGGGTCATTGATGCAAGTGCTTGGGCGAGAAGATGCAAGGAGCCTACTTACTTCTTCTTTGACTGTTTCAAAATCAGAGAGTGAGCTAGATGCAGTGGGGGAGGGAGGACAGTGCATGGTATGAGGTGATTGGGAGATAATTTCCTGTCGGATATGGTCAATTTTTTCTTTGAAGTAATTGGCCAGATCGTCAGCTCAAAGCTCTGTGGTTGGGGCCTGCACTCTTGGGTTGAGTAGAGAATGAAAAGAGACGTTTTGGGTTATTGGACAGTGAGGTGATGAGGGTGTTGAAATAGGTTTGTTTGGAGAGGTGAAGGGCAGTGTTGTATGTTCGAAGCATAAACTTATAATGGATGAAATCTTCTGGTAGATTGGATTTTCTCCACAGACGTTCGGCACACCTGGAGCACCGCTGCAGGAAACGTGTTTGCAGGGTGTGCCAGGGTTGTTGACGTCTGTGTCGTGTTGTTCTGTATATAGGTGAAATTTCATCCAGGGCACTTTGAAGTGTTTCATTGTAATAGGGGCCAATGATGACTGCAAGTTCTTCATAAGTTTCTGGGTGGCCTGTATGTTTCTGTAAGTGTGGACAGTGAGGGTGACCTGAGTGGGATGGCAGTTCTTGATAGAGAATGAAAGAAGGTTATGGTCAGAGAGTGGGAGAGGGGAGTTTGCAAAATCATCCACTGCACAAAGCCAAGAGAAGACCAAGTGTTGGGAGTTTCCGTCTTCATGCGTTGGAGAGTTAGTATGCTCCAAGAGGCCGAAAGAGGAGGTTAGAGATAAAAGGTGAGAAGCAGATGGGGAGAGGGAAAGAGCAATGGGGATGTTGAAATCGCCCATGATGAGGGTGGGGATGTCACAGGAGAGAAAATGTGGAAGCCAGGTGGCAAAATGATCCAGGAACTGTTGGGAGGGGCCGGGAGGACGATACACCACCGCCTCTCACATGGAGAAGGGGGTGTAGAGTCTGACGGCCTGGACCTCAAAATAAGGGAAGACAAGTGAGGGTGCTTGAGGGATAACCTGAAAGGTACATTTTGGTGATAGAAGCAGACCAATGCCTACACCTGCTCCATTGTCTGATCTTGGGGTATGAGAAAAGTCTAGTCCCCCATATGAAAGAGCAGCAGCAGTGGTAGTGTCTGCTGGATTCAAGTTTCAGTAAGAGCCAGAAGAAAGTCATGGATGAAGGAGAGTTTGTAACACAGAGAGAATTCCAAAGGGCACAATTAAGCGACAGAAGGCATGCAGGGAACATTAATAAGATTAGAGGGGTTTCTGAGTGTAGCAGTTGGGGGGTTTGACTTACTATAACATGAGGGGCCGGGGTTGGGAGAGATGTCCCCTGCGACTAGGAGGAGGATAGAAAGAGTGAGCAGATGGTTAAGTGATTTGTGAGAGTGTCTCTGATTGTTGAATGGTGGGACTGACTGGATCTGTGCAATGTAGCAGTGTGAAGAGAGCATGAGTGCTATACAAAGGAAAGGACTGAGGGGCCGATATGGATAGAGTGTAAAGAGTTAGCGCCAGGGCGGTGGATGTGTATAAATGCAGCGGCCAGGATATAAATTATACAAATGCATATGGTATATATTTGTTGTAATCCAAATATACATGGATAAGATGTATATAAATGTCTTAACTGTCTCCTGCCCTGTCTAACTGCCATGTTATAACTGACTCATACTTTGATCAAATGTACTTCGATTAAATGTGCATAAATGCCTCCCCCAAGCTACGTCTGAATATATAGCAGTCTGATGCTTAGTTCTGTTTTTTTTTTGGTTTTTTTTTTTTGCTCTGCTCGTTAACAATCAAACTAAACTAGGACAGCAGGGCCCAGTAAATGTAGTGGTCAGATAAACCAGTGTCCTGGCCTACATGCATCATAAACCATGACTGCTTAAAATTATTGTGGTAAATATGGAGAACAAACGTGGATCCCCACTGGAATATAATATAAGCTCACGTAAGTATGCTAAGTAAAAAATAGGATACACATAAAGGAGAAACTAGAGATATAATAAATTACCTGTTGTTAGAAGCACAATGGTGAGCTATCCAGCTCCCTGGTATAGTAGAATGCTGTATATTAATTCAGTGTGGCATATGGCAGAACTTTGTGAGGCCAATAGTACTAAGATCAAAAAATAATTAGAGATCAGACCAGGAGGTGATTAGTTCGTGGTAATTAGGCTGGTTTCACACTTGCGTTTTTTTCGCGGTATTTTAGCGCTAAATAGCGCATGCGTTTTTTTTCCTATACTTTGCATGGGATGCGCTTATGTGCGCATACACATGCGTTTGTACGCGTTTTTCCGCGCATGCGTTTTTTTGCGGTATGCGCTCGGGCGCACAAAATGCATCCTGTTGCATTTTTTGGGCGTTCGACTTGCCTCAAAAAAATGCATGCGCGCGCAATGCGTTTTTTTACAGCAAGACACCCATTATAAGTCTATGGGTGCGCATATGTGCACATTGGCATGCTTATGTATGCGTTTTTTTGCACATGCGTTTTTTTTGTTGACCATGGAATTTAGGGGTTTGGGTTAGAGTTAGGGTTAGTTAAGGGGGTTTAGGGTTAGGGTTAGGGTCAGGGTCAGGGTTAGGGTTAGGGTTAGGGTCAGGGTCAGGGTTAGTTAGGGTTTAGGGTTTGGGTTAGGGTTAAGTATGGTTTGGTTAAGGGTTAGGGTCAGGTTTAGGGTTAGGGTCAGGTTTAGGGTTAGGGTCAGGTTTAGGGTTAGGGTCAGGGTTAGGGTCAGGGTTAGGGTTAGGGTTAGGGTTAGGGTTAGGTTTAGGGTCAGGGTTAGGGTTAGTTAGGGTTTAGGGTTTGGGTTAGGGTTAAGTATGGTTTGGTTAAGGGTTAGGGTCAGGGTTAGGGTTAGGGTCAGGGTCAGGGTTAAGGTCAGGGTTAGGGTTAGGGTTAGGGTCAGGGTCAGGGTTAGGGTCAGGGTTAGGGTTAGGGTTAGGTTTAGGGTCAGGGTTAGGGTTAGTTAGGGTTTAGGGTTTGGGTTAGGGTTAAGTATGGTTTGGTTAAGGGTTAGGGTCAGGGTTAGGGTTAGGGTTAGGGTCAGGGTTAGGGTTAGTAAAGTCATGGTTTGGGTTAGTGTGAGGGGCCACCTAATGTTTGGAAAAAACGCAAACGCGGTAAAAACGCACTAAAAACGCATACAAACGCATAAAAATGCTTGAAAAAAACGCAGCAGTTGTATGCTTTTGTATGCGTTTTTTCAATGCGTTTTTTTGCGGGAAAAACGCGCTGCAAAAAAAAGCAAGTGTGAAATTAGCCTTAAAGTGGTATTATAAGGATACCTGATGTGTTAAGAGCGAGGCTTGTAGTAACGCTCCCTGTTGGGATTCTATATAGAAGAACATTACAAGGTGAGTATAGGGTTAAACACGTATGTATAAAAAAGCGAATAGAGGAGCGTTTATACCTGTAATTATAGTAGATTCCGTACATTAGCTCTTTGTGAACCTAAAGAGAAATGTATCAGAACGTTATAATTCCACTGATACATGTGTGAGACATATAGGTTATATGGGCATAATAATCTATGAAATTCTTACCATGGGTGGTCAGTGGTGACGGGTGTCAGGCTGAACACGGTTTCCACCACTTGTCACGTCGCAATGTGGAGTCTGAATGCCGGAGGCTAAATAGGAAAGGGGCGGGACTGGAATTACTTGTGTCCTGAGCAACTAAAGCAGAAGTGATGTCGGCGTGTGTTCCAAGCACCGGAAGACCCATTGCTTGCGTTCCACAGACAGCAAGTAGTTCTGTGTGCACTACACGTTTCACAGGTGAGAGGGGAGTCGAAAATAAGCTTGTATCTATTAAAATAGCCAGGTTGTGCCCACTAACACTGCGTATTGTATTAAATGAAGCAAATGATAGATGTCAGTGTAAGGCCTCTTTCACACATCCGGTTTTTGTAATCCGGCACGATGTGGCGACATTTTTAATAACCGGATCCAGCACCGGATCCAGTTTTGTCCCATAAGCTTTCATGGTCGCCTCATCGTGCCGGATGGTTATGCGTCATGTCCGGTTGTTGCCGGACACGGCAAAAATTAGCCGTCCGGCATCTGCAAAAAACGTTCTCTGCAACGTTTTTTGTCAGTGCCGGACCGGATTTTTCCACAGCGCATGCCCGGACTCTGTGAATGTTAACCCCACAAGTGCCCGGCGAGAGAGAGAGATCTCTTTGTCACCCGGACACTTGTGAGAGATCTCTCGCCGGGCACTTGTGGGGTTAACCCTCACAGTGTCTGGGTGAGAGAGCGAGATCTCTCTGTGGGGTTAACCCCACAAGTGCCCGGCAAGAGAGAGAGATTCTCTCACCTGGACACTGAGTGTTAACCCCACATGTCTGTCTCTCTCTCCACCCCTCTCTCCCCTCCCCTCCCTTTCAGCAGCTGTCTCTCTCAGCGGCTGCCTCTGTCCACCGGTGTATATGTTCCTCCTGCGGCTCCTTTAAATCACGTCCGAGCCGTATCAGACGCCGCACACACATCCGGTGTCACCGCTGCAGGCCGGATCCGGCGGCCCGGCTTTTCGCCGCACGCCGCCAGACCCCACACCGGATGTGTGAAAGTAGCCTAAGGTGAGCATATTAGTTTATGGTGAAATGGTATGCAGGGCCGGTTTTAGGCAAAGTGAGGCCCTAGGCAAAGTTTAAAATGGGGCCCCAAATGCTGACATATTGCACATCACACAGAAGTATTTCGATTGTAGTTACATGCGCTGAGTTCAGGCCGCTAAATGATCGACAAAATTGAAGAAGTCGTTCAACTCTTGTTTCCCGGCCTCTTTCCACCGTCAGAGAAAGAATGATGGGAACAGAACGATCACTAATGGATCACTAAGGGTGTGTGCACACGTTGCGGTTTTTGCTGCGAATCCGCAGCGGATTTGGTCCTGCGGATCCGCAGCAGTTTCCATGCAGTTTACAGTACCATGTAATCCTATGGAAAACCAAATCCGTCATGCACATGCTGCGGAAAATTCCGTGCAGATTTGCTGTGGTTTATTTTCTGCAGCGTGTTACTTCTTTTTTGCGGAACCGCAGCTGCAGAGTACGTTCTGGGACATACAAATCAATCAATCTCTCATCCGCACTGCCAAACCTCACTAGAGCCTGCATCAAATCCGCTGTACACATGCTAGGAATCCGCAGGAAAAATGCATGTGTTTTACCCTGCGGTTTCTGCCAAGAGATATGGATTCTCTGCAGAAAAAGCCGCAGACTAATCCGCAATGTGTGCACACACCTACAGATCA
Organism: Dendrobates tinctorius; assembly: GCF_039654945.1. NCBI lineage: Eukaryota > Metazoa > Chordata > Amphibia > Anura > Dendrobatidae > Dendrobates > Dendrobates tinctorius. The sequence goes on from NW_027361867.1 coordinate 2,514,854, forward strand.
CCATACAGTATCATGTTATCAGCAGCACATCTACAGTTTACACCCCATAGTCCTCCATATAATATAATCTGCCCCATAGTCCTCCATATAGTATAATACACTCCTCAGTCCTCCATGTAGGATAATACACTCCTTATAGCCATCCATATAATAAAATACACTGCTCAGTCCTCCATATAAAATAAAAAAAATAAATCTTTATTTTTATATAGCGCTAACATATTCCGCAGCGCTTTACAGTTTGCACACATCATCATCACTGTCCCCGATGGGGCTCACAATCTAAATTCCCTATTAGTATGTCTTTAGAATGTGGGAGGAAACCGGAGTGCCCGGAGGAAACCCACGCAAACACGGGGAGAACATACAAACTCCTTGCAGATGTTGTCCTTGGTGGGATTCGAACCCAGGACCCCAGCACTGCAAGGCTGCAGTGCTAACCACTGAGCCACCGTGCCGCCTCCATATAGTATAATACACTCCCCATAGTCCTCCATATAGTATAATACACTCCTCAGTCCTCCATGTAGTATAATACACTCCTTATAGCCCTCCATATAATAAAATACACTGCTCAGTCCTCCATATAGTATAATACACTCCCCATAGTCCTCCATATAGTATAATACACTCCTCAGTCCTCCATATAGTATAATACACTCCTCATAGCCCTCCATATATTAAAATACACTGCTCAGTCCTCCATATAGTATAATACACTCCTCATAGTTCTCCATATAGTATAATGCACCGCCATAGTCACCCATATAGTACAATTCGCTTCCCATAGCATAATGCACCCCATAGTTCTTCATATAATCTATTCCCCATAGTCCTCGATACAGTATAATGCAGCCCACATATAGTATAATGCAGCCACCCAATAGAGCATAATGCAGCCACCCCACAGAGTATAATGAGCCCCACCATACAATATAATGTAACCTCCATAGAATATAATGCAGCCCCCCTCTTATAGTATAATGCAGCCACCCCTTAGAGAATAATGCAGCTACCCCAGAGTATAATGCAGCCACTCCACAGAATATAATGTATCCCCCCATAGAATATAATGCAGCCCCACCCCCCATATAGTATAATGCAGCCCCTCCATAGAATATATGGCAACCCCCTCATAGGATATAATGCAGCCCCTTATATAACATAATGTAGCTCCACCATAGAATACAATGCAGCCCTCCTCATATAGCATAATGCAGCCCCCATCGAATATAATAATTATAATACAGCCCCCCATAGAATATAATGTAGCCCCAAATAGAATATAATACAGCCCACCTCCTCATAGAATATAATGTAGCCCCCCATATTATATAACACAGCCTCCCCCTATAGAATATAATGTAAAATGTACCCCCATGGTATATAACACAGCTGCATAGTATATAGCCCAGCACCACATGGTATATAGCCCAGCACCACATGTTATACAGCCCAGCCCACCATGGGATACAGCACAGCATGGTATATAGCCCACCATGGTATAATACAGCCCAGCATGTTATACAGGCTGTATACCATGCTGGGCTGTATACTATGGTGGGCTGCATAATACAGCCCAGCATGATATACAGCCCACCAAGGTATAATACAGCCCAGCATGGTATAATGCAGCCCAGCATGGTATATATCCCCCCAGATTGGTATAATACAGCCCAGCATGGTATATAGCCCCCCCAGAAAGGAATAGTACAGCCCAGTATGGTATAATACAGCCCAGCATGGTATATAGCCCCCCCAGCATGGTATAATACAGCCGGGCATGGTATATAGCCCCCCAGCATGGTATAATACAGCCGGGCATGGTATATAGCCCCCCAGCATGGTATGATACAGCCCAGCATAGAATATAGCCCCCCCAGCATGGTATGATACAGCCCAGCATGGTATATAGCCCCCCCAGCATGGTATGATACAGCCCAGCATTGTATATAGCCCCCCCCAGCATGGTATGATACATCCCAGCATGGTATATAGCCCCCCAGTATGGCATGATACAGCCCAGCATGGTATACAGCTCCCCCAGCATGGTATGATACAGCCCAGCATGGTATATAGCCCCCCCAGCTTGGTATATAACCTCCCAGGATGGTGTAATACAGCCCAGCATGGTATATAATCCCCCCAGCATGGTATGATACAGCCCAGCATGGTATATAGCCCCCTCAGCATGGTATATAGCCTCCCAGGATGGTGTAATACAGCCCAGCACGGTATATAGCCCCCTCAGCATGGTATATACCACCCCAGCATGGTAAATAGCCCCCCAGCATGGTATAATACAGCCGAGCATGGTATATAGCCCCCCCAGCATGGTATGATACAGCCCAGCATGGTATATAGCCCCCCCAGCATAATATATAGCCTCCCAGGATGGTGTAATACAGCCCAGCATGGTATATAGCCCCCCCAGCATGGTATATACCACCCCAGCATGGTATATAGCCCCCCAGCATGGTATAATACAGCCGAGCATGGTATATAGCCCCCCCAACATGGTATGATACAGCCCAGCATGGTATATAGCCCCCCCAGCATGGTATGATACAGCCCAGCATGGTATATAGCCCCCCCAGTATGGTATAATACAGCCCAGCATGGTATATAGCCCCCCCAGCATGGTATGTTACAGCCCAGCATAGTATATAGCCCCCCCAGCATGGTATGATACAGCCCAGCATGGTATATATTCCCCCCAGAGTGGCCCCACAGTCCAGTACTCACACTGATATAAAAAAAAAACACTCCTCACCTTCTCCTCGTGCCCACGCTGCTGGCTGCTCCTGTCTCCTCCTGCTCTGTCTGGCACACAGAGCGCGATGACGTCAGAGGCAGAGCGGGGAATGATGGGAGAGGGAAAGTCAGCTGACGCTCTCTCCTCCATCACTGCCTCCTTCAGTGCGGCGGCGGGAGGCGGCGCTGGGGGGCAGGCGGACCCCCTGCCTCACAGGGGCCCCATAGCGGCTGTATGATGTGCCGCTGGCTGGGGGCCCCTGGAGGAGCGGGGGCCCTAGGCAGCTGCCTGGTCTGCCTGCCCATAACGCCGGCCCTGATGGTATGGAATTAAGAGGATAAGTGTCCTATTTGACCAATGGTACCACACTTGTTAATGTAAAACATTTATTTTTTGCCCGAGTGTGGACTGAATAAAGTGCTTCCTTTCTGAACATTATCACATTGATGGCATTGAAGACAGGGGTACGTGCCTTTTTGGGGGGTTTGCAGAAGCCCTAATATAACTAAATGACAGAAAACCAGATTAGTAGAAATCCCCATAAAGTGATTCCATTTTATAAATTAATTCACTGAGGGTTATAATCCTAAGGAGGAGTGAATATTTTGACTCCACAGCCACTTTCTGGAAATTAACACGCAGTGGATGTTGGAGAGAGAGTGAAAATTACACATTTGCCATTTTCTTACCCAGCACATAGTGTCCAGATTGTGCTCCAGGAGACACCGCAAATTAAGTGGATTCTTCTCACTATAATATTGCTAAATACAGGGATCCTAAATGTTGTTTGCGCACACTGCAAGACTCCGAAGTGAGAGCGGATTTTGCTGGATTGGTTTATAGAAACCTTGTTGCTTTTCAGCAGCCTTTGAGCCACTAATAGTGCGGGAACCTCTGTTTTTCCATTGACAGATGATGGACCTGAGTGGGGACTTGTTTTTTGTGAGATGAGAATTGGTATTATTTTCGCCTACATAACATTGATTGGTTTCTTTTTATTCGATATTTGGGAGGCAGAATGAACCAACACTTGAACACCACACACTACTGGTTCATCCAACAAGGTTTTCTATTAGACTGTGAACTGTCATTGTCTTGGTAAAAAAAAGATTTTTACATAACTTGCCATTTTTATGAACAGTTTAAGTAGAAATGTTCAAAAATATAAAACTGAAGGATATTTTATTAAAAATGTTTTTGATCTTAGCAGATGACTGTACCAGGAGATCAGAGGGACAGCTGACATCCTCAATTTTTAAATCTGATGATCTTGAGATCCTACAAGATACAACTGAAGTGATTGCTGTTACTCTAGATATATCATCATCCATTCACAGCAAAGATCTGTCATCTGATCCTATGAAACAGGTCCCATCTTCTGATTCATTACTGACTACTAAGGAAAATCAAAGTCACAAAAGAGGCAATAAAAAACAAACTGCTCCTAAAGCAAAGAAGTCATATTCATGTTCAGAATGTGGGAAATGTTTTAACAAGAAATCACATTTTGTTACACAACAGAGAATTCACACAGGAGCTAAATATTTTTCATGTTCAGAATGTGGGAAATGTTTTACACGTAAATCACAATTGGTTACGCACAAGAGCACTCACACAGGGGAGAAGCCTTTTTCCTGTTCAGAATGTGGGAAATGTTTTGCACTTAAATCACATTTTGTTAATCACCAGAGAACTCACACAGGGGAGAAGCCTTTTTCATGTTCAGAATGTGGGAAATGTTTTAGCAGGAAATCAAATTGTGTTAAGCACCAGAGAACTCACACAGGGGAGAAGCCTTTTTCCTGTTCAGAATGTGGGAAATGTTTTGCACTTAAATCACATTTTGTTAATCACCAGAGAACTCACACAGGGGAGAAACCTTTTTCCTGTTCAGAATGTGGGAGATGTTTTAACAATAAATCAGATTGTGTTAATCACCAGAGAATCCACACAGGGGAGAAGCCTTTCTCATGTTCAGAATGTGGGAAATGTTTTGCACGTAAATCACATTTTGTTACCCACCTTAGAACTCACACAGGGGAGAAGCCTTTTTCATGTTCAGAATGTGGGAAATGTTTTACCAATAAATCAAATTGTGTTAAGCACCAGAGAATCCACACAGGAGAGAAGCCTTTTTCATGTTTAGAGTGTGGTAAATGTTTTAGCAATAAATCAGGCTGTGTTAAGCACCAGAAAACTCACACAGGGGAGAAACCTTTTTCCTGTTAATGTGGGAAATATTTTAACCAGAAAGCACTTCTTGATCTCCATCAGAGCTGTTACACAGAGAAGCCGCCTTTTTCATTTTCTTAATGTGGGAAATAATTTACTTGGAAATTAACAGTTAATAAACATCAGAGACGTCATATAGGGGAGAAGCCTTTTTTATGTTCATAGTGTTGGAATAGTTTTAACCAAAATTAAATCTTCTTAAATGGGTTGTCTCTTGTCATTCCTCATGTTTGCTGACAAAAGGAGACTATTTAATATTGACCTACCAGGGGAAAACCAGGGGAAGAGTCTTGAGGAGATCATTTGCATATTCCCAGTGCCTTCTGGGATAAGTGAAGAGTCTCCGCGAGCTCAACGATCACTGGGTTTTGGCCGTTGCAGCTGAAAAGAGGAAATCGGAAAACCAGGGGAAGAGTCTTGAGGAGATCATTTGCATATTCCCAGTGCCTTCTGGGATAAGTGAAGAGTCTCCGCGAGCTCAACGATCACTGGGTTTTGGCCGTTGCAGCTGAAAAGAGGAAATCGGAAAACCAGGGGAAGAGTCTTGAGGAGATCATTTGCATATTCCCAGTGCCTTCTGGGATAAGTGAAGAGTCTCCGCGAGCTCAACGATCACTGGGTTTTGGCCGTTGCAGCTGAAAAGAGGAAATCGGAAAAACCGCGCGCGAAATTTGGCTCATCTTTCATCGTTTTTAAGAAATCTCAAGATGGAAGAGGCCAGGAGCCATTTGGTGAGCTGCATTTCTTGCTACATGTTCACAGATTTACCAGTGGAAAAGCCAAACTTCACATGCCACAAATGCAAGCTTGTGTCCCTGTTGGAGGAAAAGTTGCAAAATCTCGAAGAGAGGTTAGCTACGTTGAAGATCATTAAGGAAGGTGAAGAGTTCTTGGACAGAGCACAATTATCTCTTCATGTTACAGAAAGAGAAGAAATTCGAAGTGCACCTGAAGAAACAGAGGAATGGAGACATGTGACCCAGAGAAGCAGGAGGATCAGGAGGCAGTCAGCACCCATACTGCTCAGGAACCAGTACCAGGCTCTCACGCAGGAAAACGATGAAGAAATACATCAGGATAAGACTTTGCCAACAAACAGCAACCTTGTACGCCTTCAGAGTCCTCCTGGATGGAGAAAGAAAAATGTTGTGAAGAAGAAACGGAGAGTGGTGGTCATGGGGGATTCCCTGCTGAGAGGAACAGAGGCCGCTATCTGCAGACCGGATATTACTACAAGAGAAATGTGCTGTCTTCCAGGTGCAAAACTTAAAGATGTGTCTGACAGGATATCAGGACTCTTCAGACCTACAGATGACTACCCATTCCTGCTACTACATGTGGGGACAAATGACACCGCAAGAAACGACCTGGAAACCATCTGCAGAGACTTTGAAGACTTAGGCAAGAAAGTGAAAGAACTGGGAGCGCAGGTGGTCTTCTCTTCCATCCTCCCAGTGGATGGCCATGGAACAAGGAGGTGGAATAAGATTCTGCAGGTGAACAACTGGCTACGTCGATGGTGCCGTCAGCAACGATTTGGATTTCTGGATCACGGAGTGAACTACTTATACGATGGACTACTTGCTAGAGATGGGGTGCACCTTACGAAGACTGGAAAGCATGTATTTGGAAGTCGCCTTGCTACACTTGTAAGGAGAGCTTTAAACTAGAACAACATGGGAAGGGAAGCAAAAGACCAGAAAAAGCCATACACCTGACAAATGCTATTGAGAACTCTGCTATTAGAAGTGGAAAGGAAGAACAAAGACGAAAGAATCTAATTAATAAAAATATTGGAGATAGAGAAACCAATCACAAACTAAAATGTTTCTATACTAATGCACAAAGCATGGGCAACAAACAAGGAGAATTGGAACTACTAACACAGGAACAGAAATATGATGTAATTGGAATCACTGAAACTTGGTGGGACAATACACATGATTGGAATACAAGACTAGAAGGATACAACTTATTTGCAAGAAACAGACTTGATAAACGAGGAGGGGGTGTCGCATTGTATGTTAGAAACACGTATATCTGCACAGAGATTGAAGCTTCAGAGACTGGGAGTTCTGTGGAAACTGTTTGGGTAAGAATACAAGGACAGAACAATGGAAAGGACACCATTGTAGGTATTTACTACAGGCCGCCTGTGCAAGCTGAAGATATGGATGAACTCTTTATGCATCAGATGGCCAAGTTCTCCAAAAAATATGACATAGTTGTCATGGGAGATTTCAACTATCCAGACATTTGTTGGGAATCTCTCTCAGGCAAAACTAACAGGTCAAGGAAATTCTTATCCTCTCTTGCTGACAACTTTATCTTCCAAAAGGTAAGGGAGAAAACAAGGGGAACTGCTACCTTGGATCTAATCCTTATAAACAGGGAGGAAATGGTTGAGGAGGTAAAAGTGGCTGGGACCCTAGGAGGTAGCGACCATGCTATTTTAGAATTTTGGATTACTAGAGGTGGAAGACCTGTGAAGACTCAGACGTCAAGGTTAGATTTCAGAAAGGCAGATTTTAAGGGATTCAGAAAGAGAATTGGAGGGATCCAATGGCTGGATATCCTTAAAGACAAAAATGTCCAGGAAGGATGGGAAATCTTGAAAAATGAAATTCTCAAAGCACAGTTGTTAACAATTCCGAAAAGAGGGAAGAATAGGAAGCATTTAAGGAAACCAGGATGGATGAACACAGAACTTAAGCACATGCTAAAAAGGAAGAAAAAAATGTTTATAAAATGGAAAGAGGGAGGCATATCTAAAGAAGAATATAATGCTGTCTGCAGAACCTGCAGGGCACAAATCAGATTAGCTAAAGCTGAAAATGAACTGAGGCTTGCAAGAGATGTCAAAAGCAATAATAAAGGATTTTGGGGATATGTCAAAAGTAAAAGAAAAGTCAAAGATGCTATAGGATTTTTACAGGATGAAAATGATGAAATGGTAAGACAGGATGTTGAGAAGGCTGAACTTTTAAATTCCTATTTTGCATCTGTTTTCTCTCAGAAAGGAAATGCAACATCAACTGTTATTCACTGTCCTATTAAGGGAATAGAAGAATCCAGGATATCTATAAACAGAAAGATAGTGAGGAAACACTTAGCTAACCTAAATGAATTCAAGTCTCCAGGTCCAGATGAATTACACCCCAGAGTACTGAAGGAGATAGCAGAAGAAATTTTTGAACCCCTCTCCATAATCTTTGAAAATTCTTGGAGAACAGGAGAAGTGCCAGAAGACTGGAGAAGAGCAAATGTTGTTCCTATCTTCAAAAAGGGGAAGAAGGTGGACCCAGGCAACTATAGGCCGGTGAGTCTGACTTCTATACCAGGAAAGATCTTTGAACAAATTATTAAACAACATGTATGTCAATACCTGGATAAGAATGAAGTGATTAAACAGAGTCAGCATGGGTTTCTAACTAATAAGTCATGTCAGACTAACTTAATTTCCTTCTATGACGGTATCACTGATTGGGTGGATCAAGGAAATGCTGTAGATATAGTATATCTTGACTTCAGCAAAGCATTTGACAAAGTCTCTCATACAATCCTTATTGAAAAAATGACTAAGTATGGAATGGACAAGGCAACTGTTAGGTGGATTCATAGCTGGCTTAGTGATCGGACCCAAAGAGTGGTCGTAAATGGCTGCACATCCAGTTGGAAGAATGTCTCAAGTGGGGTACCACAGGGCTCTGTCCTGGGCCCTGTATTGTTCAACATCTTTATCAACGATTTAGATGAAGGAATTGAGGGTAAACTGATTAAATTTGCTGATGACACAAAGCTAGGAGGGATAGCTAATACTAGAGAAGAGAGAGAGAGGATTCAAAAAGATTTAAATAAACTGGAGAAGTGGGCAGCAACTAACAGAATGGTTTTTAACAGGGAGAAATGCAAAGTACTACATCTGGGCAATAAAAATGAAAAAAGCATATATAGAATGGGAGGAATAGGGCTAAGTGACAGCACATGTGAAAAAGACTTGGGTATACTAATAGATCACAGACTGAATATGAGTCAACAGTGTGATGCAGCAGCAAAAAAGGCAAATGCAATTCTAGGATGTATTAACAGAAGCATACAGTCTAGATCACGTGAAGTCATTATTTCCCTCTACTCCTCTTTGGTCAGACCTCATCTGGAATATTGTGTCCAGTTTTGGGCACCACATTTTAAAAAAGACATCAACAAACTGGAGCAAGTTCAGAAAAGAGCGACCAGAATGGTGACCGGTCTGCAAACCCTGTCTTATGAGGAAAGGTTGCAGGATTTGGGAATGTTTAGTTTGCAAAAGAGAAGACTGAGAGGAGACTTAATAGCTGTCTACAAATATCTAAAGGGCTGTCACATTGTAGAAGGAACAACTTTATTCTCATTTGCACAAAGAAAGACTAGAAGCAATGGGATGAAACTGAATGGGAAGAGACACAGATTAGATATTAGAAAAAACTTTTTGACAGTTAGAGTGATCAATGAGTGGAACAGGCTGCCACGAGAAGTGGTGAGTTCTCCTTCAATGGAAGTCTTCAAACAGAGGCTGGACAGACATCTGACTGGGATGATTTAGCGAATCCTGCTTTGAGCAGGGGGTTGGACCAGATGGCCCAGGAGGTCCCTTCCAACTCTACGATTCTATGATTCTATGATTCTACTGTATATTCAAGCGAGACTAGACAAAAAAACTAAAATCATGTATCATGTTATCCAAAACAGTCAGAAAACTAGCCACATATTGGCAGATCCCAGACCTCAGACTATATACTTCGGTTGTTTATAAGCCACTCCAGTGTCAGGAATAGATAGTATGAATTTGAATTTACCAAATGGCTGCAATGAAACAAACAGTGAAAAATTTAAAGGGGTCTGAATACTTTCCATACCCACTGTATCAGTAAAAATAACTCCTCTTTATTAGGTAAAGAATAAAAGAATTGCACCATTTTCCGATACCCGTCACGTCTCCATTTTTCATGATCTTGGGTTGGGTGAGGGCTTATGTTTTGTGTGCCGAGCTGAGGATTTTAATGGAAACCATTTTGGTGCAGATACGATCTTTTGATCGCCCTTTATTGCATTTTAATGTAATGTTGCAGCGACCAAAAAAAGTAATTCTGGCGTTTTGACCTTTTTTCTCGCTTAGCGATCGGGTTAATTCTTTTTTTATAGTGATAGATTGGGCGATTCTGAACGCGGCTATAACAAATATGTGTATGTTTGATTGTTTTTGTTTTATTTTGAAAGGGGCAAAAGAGGGGTGACTTGAACTTTTACATTTTTTAAATATTTTTAAAAACTTTTTTTTTACTTTTGGCATTGTGAAGACATTCAGCATTGTATCTTAATTAACCAGATGACTATTTTTTAGCAAACGAAGAATAATAGAATGTTATCTGTATGTTGGCTTTCAAAGTTAAGTGTTGATTTGTAGTTGGTCAAGAAAACAGACTTTTGTTTGTGTAATAGTGACTTTTATTGTGCGCTTATCCTTGATCACTAGTGATGTTTGCTGATATGCTAATTATGCATTGTGCTATGGAGCCAGTTTGTTGACTTCTAAAGCAGAGAGGGAAAAACTATGTAAATAGTTTAAATAATCAAGTAATGCTATAATAATCTCATCTGCATTCTTACCCTTCATGTAAATACTGAGTGAGGGACACTTGTTAAGTCTAAAAATAGGTTACATGCCTCTGTATAAAGAGACTGAGAGAAACAACCAGAGAGAGTCTGCCAAGACATCTATACATCCAAAGGACAAGAGACAGGACAGCAGCCACAACATCATCACAAGGGACACGGATCTATCATTCTATAGGAAACATCCTAGGGGTTTTCAGCCTTGGTTGGAAGAATACAGATCTGCTCCATTGACCATCACTGAACCATGGCTACATTTGGAGAAGCCAGGTTGTGATCCTCGGATCAACTGGCCTTGTACCTTGTATGGACTCAATGGACTGTCATCTTCCAACACTTATTGTTACCTCCTCTTTGAGTGCGGGCCACAGGTGTGGTAGCGACCCTGGAAGATGAAGCCAGGTTGTGATCCTCAGATCAACTGGCCTTGTATGGACAGTCATTTTCCTACGCTTGTCATTACCCCCTGTGTGTGTGGGTGCCACAGCTGGTGTAGTGACCCTGGAAGATCTGAAGTCACAGCAGCTATTATCCCAGCGGGTCAGTGGAAGGGGGAGTGTTGTGAACTCATTTTGTGGTCTGCCTCTGGTTTCTGGTGAGGGAGCTGGTTGTGCTGACAGAGGAGTTGTGAGTTCTTTTTCCGGGCTCCCTCTGGTGGTGGCAGGAGGTAATGAAGGTGATCTAATTAACAGAGACCTGCCACCTGATAATGAGGATAGGACATATGGAGTCACGGACTGGATTTAAGACAGCCGACTCCCTATTCCCATGCTGGTGATTTTTTCCTGCCTCCTGAGGTCTTGGTTTCCAGTTCAGTTCCTGCCTTCTCAAGCTAAGTGTTCTCTGCTAATGTTCACATTTGATTTGGTTTGGTCTATTCAGTTTTTTGTGTGGTCAGCCAGCCCCGGCTGGGGCTGTGCTGAATTTCCATTCTTATGTCACTGTATGTGCCAGTTTGCTTTTTGTCCCTTATTAGATTGGCCTCTTTTTGCTCTGTTCTCAGAATATGCCAGAGTGCTGATATAGTGGGAGAAGTCTAGTGACTTCAGGGTATTTTTTGCTGTCAGAAGTGATGGACATTTTTGCAGTGTTTTTTGGCTTGATTGCAGACAGTATCTTTCCTTTCCTGTCCTTTCTAGTTAGTGTGGGCCCCATTGTTTGCTCAGTCTATTTTCCTACCTGTATTTGTGCTTTCATCTTGTCTCACCATCAATACATGTGTGGGGGCTGTCTATTCCTTTGGGGTCTGCTCTGGGGCAGTTTAGATTTCCCCTTTCTTGCTTTAGGCTTATTTAGCTCTCTGGCTGTGTCGAGGCATCTAGGATCATTGTAGGTACACTCCACGGCTACTGCTAGTTGTGTGGATAGGACCAGGGGTCTGCAATCCGCTTAGTTACCAACCTCTCTGGTTTTCTGTGACTTAGCTTGGTCTTGTTTTCCTCCTCGGTGACCCATTCTTAACAGGGGAGACTCTGTAATGTGCCCCATCTTTGGTATTTTTCTGAGACTGTTGTATGTGTTAGCATACAAATAGATAAACTGCACGGCAGGGAAATCACAGCCGCCACATGTGCTCGGTGCGATACTGCTCAGTAAGCCATGACGCGCTCATGTAACAGGACACTTCAAGGTGCAAACCAAGTAAAGAAAGTGTGGACCCGTAGAAGCGCAAAATGGCCGTCGTCACTCGCATACTCCATCTCCCATTCTCCCTGAGGACATGCTGTGAACTGCTTGATCAATAAAGAACAGACTTTTTACACTGGTGAGTGCCACCTCATCTTTTCTTCGTGTTCTATGTGTTATCTGCCTGTTCTGTGGTACAATAAAGCATGGCCACACTGTGTTACCCTCACCCTGTGTTGTCTGAGTAGTGTTTTGCCCAAGTTAAAAGGAGAGCGGGAGTTCGGCAGGATGATCCCTGGTCCATGCGGTTTTGGCTAGTGAGTGGAGTTCATAGCATTCCGGCAGTGACAAGCATAGAGGTCTGCTGGAGACTTCTGGTTATCATGCCAACCCATCGGTGACCTATGATCATGTGACGGGGTCACCGATGGGCGGGATTTACGGCGTGCTTGCTGGAAGTGCACATTAAATGCCGCTGTCAGAGGCTGTTAGGGCAAATGGCAGATGTGCAATACAGCTGACATGTGCTGGAAAATATGTGGGCTCACTGCCGGAGCCCACATCAAAGGGAGGAAGCACATTTACGCTCGAGGTCAGAAAGGGGTTAAAGGGGATTGTTTTTACAGAGACAGAGTTGGTAATCAATCATGTATACATACAAATAATTACAAAGATACACAGCTTCTAATGGTAAATAGTATAGAGTTACCACAAGAAAATATAATTTGTGTAAACCAGGTGTAGATATAAAAATTCAGGCAAATGTCAGATGTAGCGCCATCTAGTGGTCATGTGCAAAAGTGCCATCATAGAGTAACATGTATCCTAAGAGAGCGTCACTATCAAGGTGGGGATGAGATAAGTGCACCGTATTTATTGAGTGTAAGATAAATCCATACATAGATATATGTAACCGGATTGTAGATCTATCACTGGATATCAGTGTATAAGGGGAATAGATCCTGTGCACTTATAGATGAATAGCTTATATAATGAGAGGACACAGAGCAAAGGGTATAAATAGTGAGAGAATACAGAGCTGACAGCGCATTACATCCCTGGAGTACAGATAGGAGATATAAAGTGCAGCCAGTGCTATATGGGATATCCCAGGAATACAGCACAGCCCATATAGTGTAAAGGAGGAACCATCCTAACAAGAGATGGGGATTACAGATCCTACAGACGACATGCCGGGAGTGTACAGAGAAAGATGGCAGAGTCACCACTATTCCCTCTTACCGGCGTTTCGCCCCGTCAGCTTCCTCAGAGGGTACGGATAAGTGTTTCCAACACACCAAGGTCCTGCACTAATCCAGGCAAGGGGGGTAACTCTGGGGTAAAGTAGGGGTGTTCCTAAAGGAATTGGGGCTGTTCCCCGGTCACATCTTCCCCAGTGAAGCAGGAGGTTCAGGATGAAAACCTGTTGGTAAGACCAAGATGGATAATGCTGCATAGAGCCATCTGGTAGCGATCAGTCAGGTAAAGTGATAGTGAGGGGGTCCGGAAACAAAACAATGCAGGTGAAAAGAGCCAAATGTGACCCCACCAAGTGACCAGTGAGAGTGCAACTGTGCAACGGGTAAGAAAAGAGAATAAACAGTGATATGGTAAAGATATAAAGAGAAAAGCAGCTTAATAACAGTGATGGATAATAAAATCTATGGGAAGTGTTTGTGGTGAAGTGTATACACTCCTAGAAATGTTTCCTCTACAATATAGAGATATAAGTGATCAGTATTAGGACGTGTAACAAAGAGGAATCTGTTATTATATAGAGAGAATGTAACGAGCAATAAATGACGGGAATAATCGGGAATGAAATTGTTATTAATAATATAATGAGATCCCAGCACCTGACACTTCCCGGGATATATGGGCTTATATTAGAATCCCAATTACCAACTGGAAAGATAAAAACAAAGGGAAAAGGGCGGAACAAAAAAACAAGCCCCAAACACCTCATAACCCACAATGTAAGGTCAGAAAAATACCGGAAATATAAGTGTCTATTCACACTGCAATATTAGTCACCTGTGATCTGTGTCTCTCCCAGAAGAGAAGTCATCACAGCGTCATTCCCCGTAATAACCGTATAGAGGAGGAAATGATCGCGGAGAGAGCGTCCATTGTTAGAATAGTGGGGAGACACAGATGGGGTCCAATGCTCCTGACTGTCCGGATGTCTAGAGGATCGTCACCATCGGAGAGTAAAGTGCAGATCGGCGATCTTGTGACCGTTGTATTATGGGGAAATAAGAAACAAATAAGACACATTGAGTCAGAGAAAACTGTTCTATGTAATAAAGAGTGTAGAGAACGAATTCCACCAAACCCCCTATAGGAAAGGGGAGAAGCGGAGAACTTCATCTACACCATTGGGATGTCAGGGATTTAATTGCCGGATCCATTTAGTCTCTAATTGTGACCAGATCATTTTCCAGTCGCCCCCTATTGGTAACCAGGACCCTATCGGTGCCAGAGACACGGAGTAAGCTGGAATCACAGGTATGTGTTTTATAGTCAACTCCTCTAAATCAGAAGCCATGAACATAACGCTGACCTGACACAACTAATTTCTAACTTTCCCTGTAAGTGGCAGAAAGACGCAATTAACCCCTTCATGCTGCGGCCCATATTCTTTTTTTTGTTTCCATTTTTCCTTCCCTTCTTCCCAGAGCCATAACTCTTTTCTCTCTGGCCACATAGACATATGAGGACTTGATGTTTGCGGGGCGAGTTGTACTTTTCAATGACTCCCTTAATTTTACCACATAGCGTACTCAAAAACGAGGAAAAAATTCCAAGTGCGGTGAAATTGTGAAAAAAACAATTCTGACATTGTTTTTTGTGAATTGTTTTTGTACATTTTGTGGTATAATTGACCATGTAATATGATTCTCCTCATCACTATGATTACGGCAACACCGAACATGTCCAGGTTTTTATTATTTTAGTGGAGAAAAAAAAATCTGAGGTTTGGAAAGAAACATTTTTGGAGCAGTTTCTCCATTTCCCGAGCCCCGTAACATTGTTATTTTCCTCCGGTGGAGCTGTATGATGGATTATTTTCTGCAGGACGAGATAACGTTTTTATTAGTACAATTGTGATCGCTCGTTACAGCATTTTTTGTGGAATTGTGCCATCCATAAATACGTAATTTTGTCATTCTCACATTTTTTCTATTTCCGGTGTTTACTGATCGGGTTAATTGTTTTTATGTTTTTTTACAGAGCGGTAAAAGACACACAGGCAGTGCTGTACAAAAACAACAGATAATGTAACAAAAAAGAACAGTGAGCACTGAAGGAGATAAAAACTGCCAAGATCCTGTTATTAGAGAAGCCGATAAAGGCAATAATGTAGTGTTAGTAGCAATGGACAATATAGTAAGGAGCAGAAAGACAGCGATCAGAGAGCAGCACAGAGAAAAACAAGCGCTGATCCCACAAATAACGAGAAGGAACAACTAAGATCTTCTCTGAGATTTCACATAGAGAAGGGACGATTGTCTAATATCAGAGAAACTCTTCCCTGAATTTCCACACAAGCCGCATTGGTGTTATATTCCTAAAGTCCACAAAGACGCAGCGCCCCCACCAGGCCGCCCGATAGTGTGTGGGGTCGGATCAGTAACAGAATCTTTCTCTACATTTATAGACCGGTGTCTGAGACCATTACTGAGAATAGCACCTGCTCACATCAAGGACACCGGAGATTTATAGAGAACTGTGTCCGGTATAGATTGGCAGGAGGGTTATAAATTGGCTTTGATCGACGTCGGGAGCTTGTACGCACGAATTCCACAAATCACAGGACTGGAAGCAATAAAAAATCTATGGAAAACACTGCTGAAACAGATGACTATATTGGATTCATCCTGGAAAGCCTGAATGTTATATTGTCCCATAAGGCCTTCTCTTTTGGGGGCAGCTGGTCCACCCAGATGACGGGGACAGCGATGGGGGCACCAGATGCTGCAGTCTCACTAATTTGTTCTTGCCAGACTTTGGAAATAAATATATTTATTGTGTAAACCCCCCCGACACCTCCGTGCGGACCACCGGTATGTGGATGATGTGTTTCTGGTGTGGGCTGGGACAGAAAGGGGTTAATGATTTCATTACATATATGAGCGAGGAGAATAAGGTTAATATGAGATTTATTCACAATTTGGACAGAATAACTTAGATTTCTCAGATGTGAATAATAAAATAGTGGATGGTAGAATAATAACCAGCACCTATAAAAACCTGCAGCCACCAATATGTCCCTCCATTCTAATAATGCGCACCTGGAACATACTAACAGAGGCCGACCATACAGCCGGTATCTGAGGCTGAGAACAGTGAATAGTAGAGAAGAAGGTTTCCTACAACAAGCGAATGACCTGACAGACGACTTATTACACAGAGGTTATCCACCAACATTATTACACTGTGCTAGAGCGATGGAGGAACCCATGTGG
This sequence comes from Dendrobates tinctorius, assembly GCF_039654945.1. Lineage (NCBI taxonomy): Eukaryota > Metazoa > Chordata > Amphibia > Anura > Dendrobatidae > Dendrobates > Dendrobates tinctorius. The sequence goes on from NW_027361867.1 coordinate 2,531,588, forward strand.
GTCTAGTTACAAGATCCAGGAGGAAGAGCAGAAAGAAGGACGAGATAATAAAAGGTTTATTGTTACTTTTACACCTAATCCCAATATGAATGTAATAAAATCAGCGATAAACAGGAATTGGCATTTGTGAGGAGATAAAGATTTAGCCGTAGCAGCAAAGAACAACCCTCGATTGCTTCTAGAAGAAGCGGTGACTTAGATGACTTATCGCTACAGGAAAGATTCCAGGAGAAGAACAATAAAGTCACCTGGTTACATGGAAGACGTCCAAGAGGCCATTTCCATTGTGGGGATTGCTCCTTCTGTCATCTCCACCTTACAGGAGAAATCTGAGGATCGGGGCGATGACGGTAGATAAACTAATCACGGGCCGCACAGAGCAAGTGCTTTATATCATATACTGCCCAGGACGATTATTATATTGCCCAGACTATTAGACCGCGGCACATCAGGCTCAGAGAACATTTCCATTCAGTTACACAGGAAAAGGATCTGTGACATTAATGATATAAGAGAGGTCCATAATGCGGACCCCAATGTGCTGAGATCTGCAGGAATTGAGCCCGGTGATTATCCTGTACAAGGCGGTGACCAGAATAGATTACTACTAACAAGAGAAGCAGCATGGATTGTGGATTGCGATGCACAAGTTCCCCTTGGCCTCAGTGATACATTGAATATGTCTGTGTGGCTATGATCTATGTTATATTTCTTTTAATTTTTTACATTAATCATTTCACTGTACTCACTGTAAATGTTTTGCACTTCTCAGTTAACCATTCCCTAACCCTTGTTAAGAGGAAGTGGTGTAACCCCCTGACAAGCATGGACCGGTAGAAGCGCTAAGCAACAGCGAAACGGTCGTAGTCTGTCAGGCTCTCTCCTCTGTATAGCTCCCTGCTACCTGCACGCCGCACTCTAATATGATTTGATGTCACGTTTCACCATGGAATAAAATTGCAAGAAAGATCTGTGTTATGAATGAGTCACCGTAGGAGGCAAAAACAGAAATACTAGCTAAGTCCAGAAAACCAGAGAAGTTGGCAGCTATCGGATTGCAGACCCCTGAACCTAACAACAACAACTAGCAGTAGCCGTGGGGGGATCCTACGGTGCCCTAGACCCCTCGATCACAGACGGAGAACTACATAGGCTAAAGACAGAAAGGGAAATCTAAACTGCCCCAGAGCAGACCCCAAAGCAATAGGCAGCCCCCAAGATATAATGACGGTGAAGCAAGATGAAAAAACACCCACACAGATAGAAAGATAGGCTGAGCAAATTATGGGGCCCAAGCTAACTAAACAGGACAGAATAGAAAAGCTGCTGTCTGCAATCCGCCAAAACCCTCTCAAAAACAAGAGCCAACAGGCTGATAGGGAAAAAAGCCCTGAAGAGGCTAAGCTTCAAAAAGACTATATCAGTACTCAGGTATTTTCTGAAGACAGAGCAAAAAGGAATTCAGCTCACCAGCAGGGAAAGGCAGAAATCCAGAAAAACAAGGCAAAACAAAACCAAGACACAAATGCAAAATGTAGAGCAGAAAACTTAGCTTTTGAGGAGCAGGAATCAGACTGGTCTCCAAGAATCCCTCAGAGTAATCACCCGCAAGGCAGAAGGGCGTCGGCTGCCTTATATCTAGTCAGCAATTCTAGTCACCCAGTCATCATCATTCTGCTCAGATGCTTTGTAATCAGCCTCACTACCTTACTTCACCAGAAGAGGGAGTTCATCAGACCTCAATGGTGAAGGGGAAAATGAACTCACAACAGATCTGGGTGACAATTCTTTCAATTCCTTATGATTACTCTTATATCTATACACAATGGTGATGAATGGAAGGCCGCATACAATACACCGGAGGGGCATACTGAAAATTTGGTGATGCCATTCAGATTAAACAATGCTCCGGCAGTCTTTAAATATTTCATTTTTTTTCTCCACGATTGGTAGATTTGTGGTAGTTTACCTAGATGATATATTGAGTTACTCACGTCCTCTGCAGGAGCATCATGAGCATGTCAGACAGCTGGAATGGGAAAAACATTACCCAGCAATCCGTTTTTGACATTTTGAAGACCTCCATCATTGAAAAATGTCCTAGCACCAAGAAACATAAAAGAGAAGAAGGAAGATTTGCTAAAAATCGCCTGTCTCCCGAATAAACTCATTACATGCAATCTGAAAACTTGCTTATGTTGTGACTCGATCTGCCATGGTCTCTCCGAATTCACTTCTACCTGTGAAATTTTCCCGATCAAAACTCCCATGTCATGTTCCACCAGTTATGTTACACACGTGATTATATGCTCATACCAGAAATTATATGTGGGAAGGATGACCCAACCCCTCCACAAAAGGCTGAACTCACACCGTTCCAATACTCCATAGGGTTTTCTCCAACATGGGCTTTCACGTCACTGCACCATCAAACACAAGAAAGATTCCACACCACTGAGAATATTCCCCACAGAGGAGATTCCCCCACAGGGTCAGAATCGCATTGGACAACTACACCGGAAAGAAATCTTCTGGATTTATAAACGAAACCCCCTTACTCCAAATGGCCTCAGTGAGATTACAGATGTTACAGAGGCTCCTGCTGCACCTGCCTGGGATCAGTCAGATCATCGCCGGATCCCCGAACACCTCCTGTGACCCGGCTCCACCAGCGCTGCCGATCCCCCCCCCGGGTTTACTGAATTTGGACTGTGGGACAGACCCCCATTTGACACATTAAATTTTGCCATATTTTCCTTCTGGGTGCATCTAATAGTCCAGTGCGGCTTATAGCCGAAAAGATACAGTATATTTTTATTCATTCTTTTAGGTGACCTCACTTCATTCATAGGCACTTTTTAGTAACATAGTAACATAGTTATTAATAGAGTTGAGCGAAACGGGTCGAAAAAATTCAAAAGTCGCCGACTTTTAGCAAAGTCGGGTTTCATGAAACGAAACCCGACCCTAGGATGAGGTCGGCCACGAGGTCGGCGACTTACGCGCCAAAGTCGCGTTTCAAAAGTTTGTTTTGCGCTCTTTTTCAGCCAATCAGGATCCACGGACACTGTGGACAATGTGATGACATAGGCAGGGGTCACCACCATCTTTCAGAAGGGCATGCAAGTGATTGGCTTGCTTTGGTGGGGGTCACAGGGGGTATAAAAGGGCGAGCACGCCGACCGCCATCTTACTTCTGCCGATCTTAGTATAGGGAGAGGTTGCTGCTGATTCTGTATGGAGAGCGTTAGGCAGGGAAGAAGACAAAAAAACTGCTTCTGCTGCTAGCGATTTGGCCTGCACAACACACAAGTCACTGTGTGTGCAGTGCAAGGGGAGGCTATATTGTGGTGTATCAGTGGTGTTGGTTGTTGGGCTGCCTTTTAAGGCTTCCTGACACGCTGGCATTGCTGTTTACCCACTGCTCCGCAAACTGCTTTTTTAAAAGCAATCCAATCTCCCTTATCCTCTCGTCACTTTGGTCACAGGCAGCTGTGCCATCGAGCGTGTCACATAGCGCTCAGATATCAGTAGGCCGCACACAATCCACAAGTGTCCACTGTCCACAAGTGTACGCAGAGATTCAAAATCTCCATTATCCTCTCGTCACTTTGGTCACAGGCAGCTGTGCCATCGAGCGTGTCACATAGCGCTCAGATATCAGTGGGCCGCACACAATCCACAAGTGTCCAGTGTCCAAAAGTGTACGCAGAGATTCAAAATCTCCATTATCCTCTCGTCACTTTGGTCACAGGCAGCTGTGCCATCGAGCGTGTCACATAGCGCTCAGATATCAGTGGGCCTCACACAATCCACAAGTGTCCACTGTCCACAAGTGTACGCAGAGATTCAAAATCTCCATTATCCTCTCGTCACTTTGGTCACAGGCAGCTGTGCCATCGAGCGTGTCACATAGCGCTCAGATATCAGTGGGCCGCACACAATCCACAAGTGTCCAGTGTCCAAAAGTGTACGCAGAGATTCAAAATCTCCATTATCCTCTCGTCACTTTGGTCACAGGCAGCTGTGCCATCGAGCGTGTCACATAGCGCTCAGATATCAGTGGGCCGCACACAATCCACAAGTGTCCAGTGTCCAAAAGTGTACGCAGAGATTCAAAATCTCCATTATCCTCTCGTCACTTTGGTCACAGGCAGCTGTGCCATCGAGCGTGTCACATAGCGCTCAGATATCAGTGGGCCGCACACAATCCACAAGTGTCCAGTGTCCAAAAGTGTACGCAGAGATTCAAAATCTCCATTATCCTCTCGTCACTTTGGTCACAGGCAGCTGTGCCATCGAGCGTGTCACATAGCGCTCAGATATCAGTGGGCCGCACACAATCCACAAGTGTCCAGTGTACAAAAGTGTACGCAGAGATTCAAAATCTCCATTATCCTCTCGTCACTTTGGTAACAGGCAGCTGTGCCATCGAGCGTGTCACATAGCGCTCAGATATCAGTGGGCCTCACACCATCCACAAGTGTCCAGTGTCCAAAAGTGTATGCAGAGATTCAAAATCTCCATTATCCTCTCGTCACTTTGGTCACAGGCAGCTGTGCCATCGAGCGTGTCACATAGCGCTCAGATATCAGTGGGCCGCACACAATCCAAAAGTGTCCAGTGTCCAAAAGTGTACGCAGAGATTCAAAATCTCCATTATCCTCTCGTCACTTTGGTCACAGGCAGCTGTGCCATCGAGCGTGTCACATAGCGCTCAGATATCAGTGGGCCGCACACAATCCACAATTGTCCACTGTCCACAAGTGTACGCAAAGATTCAAAATCTCCATTATCCTGTCGTCACTTTGGTCACAGGCAGCTGTGCCATCGAGCGTGTCACATAGCGCTCAGATATCAGTGGGCCACACACAATCCACAAGTGTCCAGTGTCCAAAAGTGTACGCAGAGATTCAAAATCTCCATTACCCTCTCATCACTTTGGTCACAGGCAGCTGTGCCATCGAGCGTGTCACATAGCACTCAGATATCAGTGGGCCGCACACAATCCACAAGTGTCCAGTGTCCACAAGTGTACGCAGAGATTCAAAATCTCCATTATCCTCTCGTCACTTTGGTCACAGGCAGCTGTGCCATCGAGCGTGTCACATAGCGCTCAGATATCAGTGGGCCGCACACAATCCACAAGTGTCCACTGTCCACAAGTGTACGCAGAGATTCAAAATCTCCATTAGCCTCTCGTCACTTTGGTCACAGGCAGCTGTGCCATCGAGCGTGTCACATAGCGCTCAGATATCAGTGGGCCGCACACAATCCACAAGTGTCCACTGTCCACAAGTGTACGCAGAGATTCAAAATCTCCATTATCCTCTCGTCACTTTGGTCACAGGCAGCTGTGCCATCGAGCGTGTCACATAGCGCTCAGATATCAGTGGGCCGCACACAATCCACAAGTGTCCACTGTCCACAAGTGTACGCAGAGATTCAAAATCTCCATTATCCTCTCGTCACTTTGGTCACAGGCAGCTGTGCCATCGAGCGTGTCACATAGCGCTCAGATATCAGTGGGCCGCACACAATCCACAAGTGTCCAGTGTCCAAAAGTGTACGCAGAGATTCAAAATCTCCATTATCCTCTCGTCACTTTGGTCACAGGCAGCTGTGCCATCGAGCGTGTCACATAGCGCTCAGATATCAGTGGGCCGCACACAATCCACAAGTGTCCAGTGTCCAAAAGTGTACGCAGAGATTCAAAATCTCCATTATCCTCTCATCACTTTGGTCACAGGCAGCTGTGCCATCGAGCGTGTCACATAGCGCTCAGATATCAGTGGGCCGCACACAATCCACAAGTGTCCACTGTCCACAAGTGTACGCAGAGATTCAAAATCTCCATTATCCTCTCGTCACTTTGGTCACAGGCAGCTGTGCCATCGAGCGTGTCACATAGCGCTCAGATATCAGTGGGCCACACACAATCCACAAGTGTCCAGTGTCCAAAAGTGTACGCAGAGATTCAAAATCTCCATTTTTCTCTCGTCACTTTGGTCACAGGCAGCTGTGCCATCGAGCGTGTCACATAGCGCTCAGATATCAGTGGGCCGCACACAATCCACAAGTGTCCAGTGTCCAAAAGTGTACGCAGAGATTCAAAATCTCCATTATCCTCTCGTCACTTTGGTCACAGGCAGCTGTGCCATCGAGCGTGTCACATAGCGCTCAGATATCAGTGGGCCGCACACAATCCACAAGTGTCCAGTGTCCACAAGTGTACGCAGAGATTCAAAATCTCCATTATCCTCTCGTCACTTTGGTCACAGGCAGCTGTGCCATCGAGCGTGTCACATAGCGCTCAGATATCAGTGGGCCACACACAATCCACAAGTGTCCAGTGTCCAAAAGTGTATGCAGAGATTCAAAATCTCCATTATTCTCTCGTCACTTTGGTCACAGGCAGCTGTGCCATCGAGCGTGTCACATAGCGCTCAGATATCAGTGGGCCGCACACAATCCACAAGTGTCCAGTGTCCAAAAGTGTACGCAGAGATTCAAAATCTCCATTATCCTCTCGTCACTTTGGTCACAGGCAGCTGTGCCATCGAGCGTGTCACATAGCGCTCAGATATCAGTGGGCCGCACACAATCCACAAGTGTCCAGTGTCCAAAAGTGTACGCAGAGATTCAAAATCTCCATTATCCTCTCGTCACTTTGGTCACAGGCAGCTGTGCCATCGAGCGTGTCACATAGCGCTCAGATATCAGTGGGCCGCACACAATCCACAAGTGTCCACTGTCCACAAGTGTACGCAGAGATTCAAAATCTCCATTATCCTCTCGTCACTTTGGTCACAGGCAGCTGTGCCATTGAGCGTGTCACATAGCGCTCAGATATCAGTGGGCCGCACACAATCCACAAGTGTCCAGTGTCCAAAAGTGTACGCAGAGATTCAAAATCTCCATTATCCTCTCGTCACTTTGGTCACAGGCAGCTGTGCCATCGAGCGTGTCACATAGCGCTCAGATATCAGTGGGCCGCACACAATCCACAAGTGTCCACTGTCCACAAGTGTACGCAGAGATTCAAAATCTCCATTATCCTCTCGTCACTTTGGTCACAGGCAGCTGTGCCATCGAGCGTGTCACATAGCGCTCAGATATCAGTGGGCCGCACACAATCCACAAGTGTCCAGTGTCCAAAAGTGTACGCAGAGATTCAAAATCTCCATTATCCTCTCGTTACTTTGGTCACAGGCAGCTGTGCCATCGAGCGTGTCACATAGCGCTCAGATATCAGTGGGCCTCACACCATCCACAAGTGTCCACTGTCCACAAGTGTACGCAGAGATTCAAAATCTCCATTATCCTCTCGTCACTTTGGTCACAGCTGTGCCATCGAGCGTGTCACATAGCGCTCAGATATCAGTGGGCCGCACACAATCCACAAGTGTCCAGTGTCCAAAAGTGTACGCAGAGATTCAAAATCTCCATTATCCTCTCGTCACTTTGGTCACAGGCAGCTGTGCCATCGAGCGTGTCACATAGCGCTCAGATATCAGTGGGCCTCACACAATCCACAAGTGTCCAGTGTCCAAAAGTGTACGCAGAGATTCAAAATCTCCATTATCCTCTCGTCACTTTGGTCACAGGCAGCTGTGCCATCGAGCGTGTCACATAGCGCTCAGATATCAGTGGGCCGCACACAATCCACAAGTGTCCACTGTCCAAAAGTGTACGCAGAGATTCAAAATCTCCATTATCCTCTCGTCACTTTGGTCACAGGCAGCTGTGCCATCGAGCGTGTCACATAGCGCTCAGATATCAGTGGGCCGCACACAATCCACAAGTGTCCATTGTCCAAAAGTGTACGCAGAGATTCAAAATCTCCATTATCCTCTCGTCACTTTGGTCACAGGCAGCTGTGCCATCGAGCGTGTCACATAGCGCTCAGATATCAGTGGGCCGCACACAATCCACAAGTGTCCACTGTCCACAAGTGTACGCAGAGATTCAAAATCTCCATTATCCTCTCGTCACTTTGGTCACAGGCAGCTGTGCCATCGAGCGTGTCACATAGCGCTCAGATATCAGTGGGCCGCACACAATCCACAAGTGTCCAGTGTCCAAAAGTGTACGCAGAGATTCAAAATCTCCATTATCCTCTCGTTACTTTGGTCACAGGCAGCTGTGCCATCGAGCGTGTCACATAGCGCTCAGATATCAGTGGGCCTCACACCATCCACAAGTGTCCACTGTCCACAAGTGTACGCAGAGATTCAAAATCTCCATTATCCTCTCGTCACTTTGGTCACAGCTGTGCCATCGAGCGTGTCACATAGCGCTCAGATATCAGTGGGCCGCACACAATCCACAAGTGTCCAGTGTGCAAAAGTGTACGCAGAGATTCAAAATCTCCATTATCCTCTCGTCACTTTGGTCACAGGCAGCTGTGCCATCGAGCGTGTCACATAGCGCTCAGATATCAGTGGGCCTCACACAATCCACAAGTGTCCAGTGTCCAAAAGTGTACGCAGAGATTCAAAATCTCCATTATCCTCTCGTCACTTTGGTCACAGGCAGCTGTGCCATCGAGCGTGTCACATAGCGCTCAGATATCAGTGGGCCGCACACAATCCACAAGTGTCCACTGTCCAAAAGTGTACGCAGAGATTCAAAATCTCCATTATCCTCTCGTCACTTTGGTCACAGGCAGCTGTGCCATCGAGCGTGTCACATAGCGCTCAGATATCAGTGGGCCGCACACAATCCACAAGTGTCCATTGTCCAAAAGTGTACGCAGAGATTCAAAATCTCCATTATCCTCTCGTCACTTTGGTCACAGGCAGCTGTGCCATCGAGCGTGTCACATAGCGCTCAGATATCAGTGGGCCTCACACAATCCACAAGTGTCCAGTGTCCAAAAGTGTACGCAGAGATTCAAAATCTCCATTATCCTCTCGTCACTTTGGTCACAGGCAGCTGTGCCATCGAGCGTGTCACATAGCGCTCAGATATCAGTGGGCCGCACACAATCCACAAGTGTCCACTGTCCACAAGTGTACGCAGAGATTCAAAATCTCCATTATCCTCTCGTCACTTTGGTCACAGGCAGCTGTGCCATCGAGCGTGTCACATAGCGCTCAGATATCAGTGGGCCGCACACAATCCACAAGTGTCCAGTGTCCAAAAGTGTACGCAGAGATTCAAAATCTCCATTATCCTCTCGTCACTTTGGTCACAGGCAGCTGTGCCATCGAGCGTGTCACATAGCGCTCAGATATCAGTGGGCCTCACACAATCCACAAGTGTCCAGTGTCCAAAAGTGTACGCAGAGATTCAAAATCTCCATTATCCTCTCGTCACTTTGGTCACAGGCAGCTGTGCCATCGAGCGTGTCACATAGCGCTCAGATATCAGTGGGCCGCACACAATCCACAAGTGTCCACTGTCCACAAGTGTACGCAGAGATTCAAAATCTCCATTATCCTCTCGTCACTTTGGTCACAGGCAGCTGTGCCATCGAGCGTGTCACATAGCGCTCAGATATCAGTGGGCCGCACACAATCCACAAGGGTCCACTGTCCACAAGTGTACGCAGAGATTCAAAATCTCCATTATCCTCTCATCACTTTGGTCACAGGCAGCTGTGCCATCGAGCGTGTCACATAGCGCTCAGATATCAGTGGGCCGCACACAATCCACAAGTGTCCACTGTCCACAAGTGTACGCAGAGATTCAAAATCTCCATTATCCTCTCGTCACTTTGGTCACAGGCAGCTGTGCCATCGAGCGTGTCACATAGCGCTCAGATATCAGTGGGCCGCACACAATCCACAAGTGTCCAGTGTCCAAAAGTGTACGCAGAGATTCAAAATCTCCATTATCCTCTCGTCACTTTGGTCACAGGCAGCTGTGCCATCGAGCGTGTCACATAGCGCTCAGATATCAGTGGGCCGCACACAATCCACAAGTGTCCAGTGTCCAAAAGTGTACGCAGAGATTCAAAATCTCCATTATCCTCTCGTCACTTTGGTCACAGGCAGCTGTGCCATCGAGCGTGTCACATAGCGCTCAGATATCAGTGGGCCGCACACAATCCACAAGTGTCCAGTGTCCAAAAGTGTACGCAGAGATTCAAAATCTCCATTATCCTCTCGTCACTTTGGTCACAGGCAGCTGTGCCATCGAGCGTGTCACATAGCGCTCAGATATCAGTGGGCCGCACACAATCCACAAGTGTCCAGTGTCCAAAAGTGTACGCAGAGATTCAAAATCTCCATTATCCTCTCGTCACTTTGGTCACAGGCAGCTGTGCCATCGAGCGTGTCACATAGCGCTCAGATATCAGTGGGCCGCACACAATCCACAAGTGTCCAGTGTACAAAAGTGTACGCAGAGATTCAAAATCTCCATTATCCTCTCGTCACTTTGGTAACAGGCAGCTGTGCCATCGAGCGTGTCACATAGCGCTCAGATATCAGTGGGCCTCACACCATCCACAAGTGTCCAGTGTCCAAAAGTGTATGCAGAGATTCAAAATCTCCATTATCCTCTCGTCACTTTGGTCACAGGCAGCTGTGCCATCGAGCGTGTCACATAGCGCTCAGATATCAGTGGGCCGCACACAATCCAAAAGTGTCCAGTGTCCAAAAGTGTACGCAGAGATTCAAAATCTCCATTATCCTCTCGTCACTTTGGTCACAGGCAGCTGTGCCATCGAGCGTGTCACATAGCGCTCAGATATCAGTGGGCCGCACACAATCCACAATTGTCCACTGTCCACAAGTGTACGCAAAGATTCAAAATCTCCATTATCCTGTCGTCACTTTGGTCACAGGCAGCTGTGCCATCGAGCGTGTCACATAGCGCTCAGATATCAGTGGGCCACACACAATCCACAAGTGTCCAGTGTCCAAAAGTGTACGCAGAGATTCAAAATCTCCATTACCCTCTCATCACTTTGGTCACAGGCAGCTGTGCCATCGAGCGTGTCACATAGCACTCAGATATCAGTGGGCCGCACACAATCCACAAGTGTCCAGTGTCCACAAGTGTACGCAGAGATTCAAAATCTCCATTATCCTCTCGTCACTTTGGTCACAGGCAGCTGTGCCATCGAGCGTGTCACATAGCGCTCAGATATCAGTGGGCCGCACACAATCCACAAGTGTCCACTGTCCACAAGTGTACGCAGAGATTCAAAATCTCCATTAGCCTCTCGTCACTTTGGTCACAGGCAGCTGTGCCATCGAGCGTGTCACATAGCGCTCAGATATCAGTGGGCCGCACACAATCCACAAGTGTCCACTGTCCACAAGTGTACGCAGAGATTCAAAATCTCCATTATCCTCTCGTCACTTTGGTCACAGGCAGCTGTGCCATCGAGCGTGTCACATAGCGCTCAGATATCAGTGGGCCGCACACAATCCACAAGTGTCCACTGTCCACAAGTGTACGCAGAGATTCAAAATCTCCATTATCCTCTCGTCACTTTGGTCACAGGCAGCTGTGCCATCGAGCGTGTCACATAGCGCTCAGATATCAGTGGGCCGCACACAATCCACAAGTGTCCAGTGTCCAAAAGTGTACGCAGAGATTCAAAATCTCCATTATCCTCTCGTCACTTTGGTCACAGGCAGCTGTGCCATCGAGCGTGTCACATAGCGCTCAGATATCAGTGGGCCGCACACAATCCACAAGTGTCCAGTGTCCAAAAGTGTACGCAGAGATTCAAAATCTCCATTATCCTCTCATCACTTTGGTCACAGGCAGCTCTGCCATCGAGCGTGTCACATAGCGCTCAGATATCAGTGGGCCGCACACAATCCACAAGTGTCCACTGTCCACAAGTGTACGCAGAGATTCAAAATCTCCATTATCCTCTCGTCACTTTGGTCACAGGCAGCTGTGCCATCGAGCGTGTCACATAGCGCTCAGATATCAGTGGGCCACACACAATCCACAAGTGTCCAGTGTCCAAAAGTGTACGCAGAGATTCAAAATCTCCATTATTCTCTCGTCACTTTGGTCACAGGCAGCTGTGCCATCGAGCGTGTCACATAGCGCTCAGATATCAGTGGGCCGCACACAATCCACAAGTGTCCAGTGTCCAAAAGTGTACGCAGAGATTCAAAATCTCCATTATCCTCTCGTCACTTTGGTCACAGGCAGCTGTGCCATCGAGCGTGTCACATAGCGCTCAGATATCAGTGGGCCGCACACAATCCACAAGTGTCCAGTGTCCACAAGTGTACGCAGAGATTCAAAATCTCCATTATCCTCTCGTCACTTTGGTCACAGGCAGCTGTGCCATCGAGCGTGTCACATAGCGCTCAGATATCAGTGGGCCACACACAATCCACAAGTGTCCAGTGTCCAAAAGTGTATGCAGAGATTCAAAATCTCCATTATTCTCTCGTCACTTTGGTCACAGGCAGCTGTGCCATCGAGCGTGTCACATAGCGCTCAGATATCAGTGGGCCGCACACAATCCACAAGTGTCCAGTGTCCAAAAGTGTACGCAGAGATTCAAAATCTCCATTATCCTCTCGTCACTTTGGTCACAGGCAGCTGTGCCATCGAGCGTGTCACATAGCGCTCAGATATCAGTGGGCCGCACACAATCCACAAGTGTCCAGTGTCCAAAAGTGTACGCAGAGATTCAAAATCTCCATTATCCTCTCGTCACTTTGGTCACAGGCAGCTGTGCCATCGAGCGTGTCACATAGCGCTCAGATATCAGTGGGCCGCACACAATCCACAAGTGTCCACTGTCCACAAGTGTACGCAGAGATTCAAAATCTCCATTATCCTCTCGTCACTTTGGTCACAGGCAGCTGTGCCATCGAGCGTGTCACATAGCGCTCAGATATCAGTGGGCCGCACACAATCCACAAGTGTCCAGTGTCCAAAAGTGTACGCAGAGATTCAAAATCTCCATTATCCTCTCGTCACTTTGGTCACAGGCAGCTGTGCCATCGAGCGTGTCACATAGCGCTCAGATATCAGTGGGCCGCACACAATCCACAAGTGTCCACTGTCCACAAGTGTACGCAGAGATTCAAAATCTCCATTATCCTCTCGTCACTTTGGTCACAGGCAGCTGTGCCATCGAGCGTGTCACATAGCGCTCAGATATCAGTGGGCCGCACACAATCCACAAGTGTCCAGTGTCCAAAAGTGTACGCAGAGATTCAAAATCTCCATTATCCTCTCGTTACTTTGGTCACAGGCAGCTGTGCCATCGAGCGTGTCACATAGCGCTCAGATATCAGTGGGCCTCACACCATCCACAAGTGTCCACTGTCCACAAGTGTACGCAGAGATTCAAAATCTCCATTATCCTCTCGTCACTTTGGTCACAGCTGTGCCATCGAGCGTGTCACATAGCGCTCAGATATCAGTGGGCCGCACACAATCCACAAGTGTCCAGTGTCCAAAAGTGTACGCAGAGATTCAAAATCTCCATTATCCTCTCGTCACTTTGGTCACAGGCAGCTGTGCCATCGAGCGTGTCACATAGCGCTCAGATATCAGTGGGCCTCACACAATCCACAAGTGTCCAGTGTCCAAAAGTGTACGCAGAGATTCAAAATCTCCATTATCCTCTCGTCACTTTGGTCACAGGCAGCTGTGCCATCGAGCGTGTCACATAGCGCTCAGATATCAGTGGGCCGCACACAATCCACAAGTGTCCACTGTCCAAAAGTGTACGCAGAGATTCAAAATCTCCATTATCCTCTCGTCACTTTGGTCACAGGCAGCTGTGCCATCGAGCGTGTCACATAGCGCTCAGATATCAGTGGGCCGCACACAATCCACAAGTGTCCATTGTCCAAAAGTGTACGCAGAGATTCAAAATCTCCATTATCCTCTCGTCACTTTGGTCACAGGCAGCTGTGCCATCGAGCGTGTCACATAGCGCTCAGATATCAGTGGGCCTCACACAATCCACAAGTGTCCAGTGTCCAAAAGTGTACGCAGAGATTCAAAATCTCCATTATCCTCTCGTCACTTTGGTCACAGGCAGCTGTGCCATCGAGCGTGTCACATAGCGCTCAGATATCAGTGGGCCGCACACAATCCACAAGTGTCCACTGTCCACAAGTGTACGCAGAGATTCAAAATCTCCATTATCCTCTCGTCACTTTGGTCACAGGCAGCTGTGCCATCGAGCGTGTCACATAGCGCTCAGATATCAGTGGGCCGCACACAATCCACAAGTGTCCAGTGTCCAAAAGTGTACGCAGAGATTCAAAATCTCCATTATCCTCTCGTCACTTTGGTCACAGGCAGCTGTGCCATCGAGCGTGTCACATAGCGCTCAGATATCAGTGGGCCTCACACAATCCACAAGTGTCCAGTGTCCAAAAGTGTACGCAGAGATTCAAAATCTCCATTATCCTCTCGTCACTTTGGTCACAGGCAGCTGTGCCATCGAGCGTGTCACATAGCGCTCAGATATCAGTGGGCCGCACACAATCCACAAGTGTCCACTGTCCACAAGTGTACGCAGAGATTCAAAATCTCCATTATCCTCTCGTCACTTTGGTCACAGGCAGCTGTGCCATCGAGCGTGTCACATAGCGCTCAGATATCAGTGGGCCGCACACAATCCACAAGTGTCCACTGTCCACAAGTGTACGCAGAGATTCAAAATCTCCATTATCCTCTCATCACTTTGGTCACAGGCAGCTGTGCCATCGAGCGTGTCACATAGCGCTCAGATATCAGTGGGCCGCACACAATCCACAAGTGTCCACTGTCCACAAGTGTACGCAGAGATTCAAAATCTCCATTATCCTCTCGTCACTTTGGTCACAGGCAGCTGTGCCATCGAGCGTGTCACATAGCGCTCAGATATCAGTGGGCCGCACACAATCCACAAGTGTCCAGTGTCCAAAAGTGTACGCAGAGATTCAAAATCTCCATTATCCTCTCGTCACTTTGGTCACAGGCAGCTGTGCCATCGAGCGTGTCACATAGCGCTCAGATATCAGTGGGCCGCACACAATCCACAAGTGTCCAGTGTCCAAAAGTGTACGCAGAGATTCAAAATCTCCATTATCCTCTCGTCACTTTGGTCACAGGCAGCTGTGCCATCGAGCGTGTCACATAGCGCTCAGATATCAGTGGGCCACACACAATCCACAAGTGTCCACTGTCCACAAGTGTATGCAGAGATTCAAAATCTCCATTATCCTCTCGTCACTTTGGTCACAGGCAGCTGTGCCATCGAGCATGTCACATAGCGCTCAGATATCAGTGGGCCGCACACAATCCACAAGTGTCCAGTGTCCAAAAGTGTACGCAGAGATTCAAAATCTCCATTATCCTCTCGTCACTTTGGTCACAGGCAGCTGTGCCATCGAGCGTGTCACATAGCGCTCAGATATCAGTGGGCCGCACACAATCCACAAGTGTCCACTGTCCACAAGTGTACGCAGAGATTCAAAATCTCCATTATCCTCTCGTCACTTTGGTCACAGGCAGCTGTGCCATCGAGCGTGTCACATAGCGCTCAAATATCAGTGGGCCGCACACAATCCACAAGTGTCCAGTGTCCAAAAGTGTACGCAGAGATTCAAAATCTCCATTATCCTCTCGTCACTTTGGTCACAGGCAGCTGTGCCATCGAGCGTGTCACATAGCGCTCAGATATCAGTGGGCCGCACACAATCCACAAGTGTCCAGTGTCCAAAAGTGTACGCAGAGATTCAAAATCTCCATTATCCTCTCGTCACTTTGGTCACAGGCAGCTGTGCCATCGAGCGTGTCACATAGCGCTCAGATATCAGTGGGCCGCACACAATCCACAAGTGTCCAGTGTCCAAAAGTGTACGCAGAGATTCAAAATCTCCATTATCCTCTCGTCACTTTGGTCACAGGCAGCTGTGCCATCGAGCGTGTCACATAGCGCTCAGATATCAGTGGGCCGCACACAATCCACAAGTGTCCACTGTCCACAAGTGTACGCAGAGATTCAAAATCTCCATTATCCTCTCGTCACTTTGGTCACAGGCAGCTGTGCCATCGAGCGTGTCACATAGCGCTCAGATATCAGTGGGCCTCACACAATCCACAAGTGTCCACTGTCCACAAGTGTACGCAGAGATTCAAAATCTCCATTATCCTCTCGTCACTTTGGTCACAGGCAGCTGTGCCATCGAGCGTGTCACATAGCGCTCAGATATCAGTGGGCCGCACACAATCCACAAGTGTCCAGTGTCCAAAAGTGTACGCAGAGATTCAAAATCTCCATTATCCTCTCGTCACTTTGGTCACAGGCAGCTGTGCCATCGAGCGTGTCACATAGCGCTCAGATATCAGTGGGCCGCACACAATCCACAAGTGTCCACTGTCCACAAGTGTACGCAGAGATTCAAAATCTCCATTATCCTCTCGTCACTTTGGTCACAGGCAGCTGTGCCATCGAGCGTGTCACATAGCGCTCAGATATCAGTGGGCCGCACACAATTCACAAGTGTCCACTGTCCAAAAGTGTACGCAGAGATTCAAAATCTCCATTATCCTCTCGTCACTATGGTCACAGGCAGCTGTGCCATCGAGCGTGTCACATAGCGCTCAGATATCAGTGGGCCTCACACAATCCACAAGTGTCCAGTGTCCAAAAGTGTACGCAGAGATTCAAAATCTCCATTATCCTCTCGTCACTTTGGTCACAGGCAGCTGTGCCATCGAGCGTGTCACATAGCGCTCAGATATCAGTGGGCCGCACACAATCCACAAGTGTCCACTGTCCACATATGTACGCAGAGATTCAAAATCTCCATTATCCTCTCGTCACTTTGGTCACAGGCAGCTGTGCCATCGAGCGTGTCACATAGCGCTCAGATATCAGTGGGCCTCACACAATCCACAAGTGTCCAGTGTCCAAAAGTGTACGCAGAGATTCAAAATCTCCATTATCCTCTCGTCACTTTGGTCACAGGCAGCTGTGCCATCGAGCGTGTCACATAGCGCTCAGATATCAGTGGGCCGCACACAATCCACAAGTGTCCAGTGTCCAAAAGTGTACGCAGAGATTCAAAATCTCCATTATCCTCTCGTCACTTTGGTCACAGGCAGCTGTGCCATCGAGCGTGTCACATAGCGCTCAGATATCAGTGGGCCGCACACAATCCACAAGTGTCCAGTGTCCAAAAGTGTACGCAGAGATTCAAAATCTCCATTATCCTCTCGTCACTTTGGTCACAGGCAGCTGTGCCATCGAGCGTGTCACATAGCGCTTAGATATCAGTGGGCCGCACACAATCCACAAGTGTCCAGTGTCCAAAAGTGTGTGCAGAGATTCAAAATCTCCATTATCCTCTCGTCACTTTGGTCACAGGCAGCTGTGCCATCGAGCGTGTCACATAGCGCTCAGATATCAGTGGGCCGCACACAATCCGCAAGTGTCCACTGTCCACAAGTGTACGCAGAGATTCAAAATCTACATTATCCTCTCGTCACTTTGGTCACAGGCAGCTGTGCCATCGAGCGTGTCACATAGCGCTCAGATATCAGTGGGCCGCACACAATCCACAAGTGTCCACTGTCCAAAAGTGTACGCAGAGATTCAAAATCTCCATTATCCTCTCGTCACTTTGGTCACAGGCAGCTGTGCCATCGAGCGTGTCACATAGCACTCAGATATCAGTGGGCCGCACACAATCCACAAGTGTCCACTGTCCAAAAGTGGACGCAGAGATTCAAAATCTCCATTATCCTCTCGTCACTTTGGTCACAGGCAGCTGTGCCATCGAGCGTGTCACATAGCGCTCAGATATCAGTGGGCCTCACACAATCCACAAGTGTCCAGTGTCCAAAAGTGTACGCAGAGATTCAAAATCTCCATTATCTTCTCGTCACTTTGGTCACAGGCAGCTGTGCCATCGAGCGTGTCACATAGCGCTCAGATATCAGTGGGCCGCACACAATCCACAAGTGTCCACTGTCCACAAGTGTACGCAGAGATTCAAAATCTCCATTATCCTCTCGTCACTTTGGTCACAGGCAGCTGTGCCATCGAGCGTGTCACATAGCGCTCAGATATCAGTGGGCCGCACACAATCCACAAGTGTCCAGTGTCCACAAGTGTACGCAGAGATTCAAAATCTCCATTATCCTCTCGTCACTTTGGTCACAGGCAGCTGTGCCATCGAGCGTGTCACATAGCGCTCAGATATCAGTGGGCCTCACACAATCCACAAGTGTCCAGTGTCCAAAAGTGTACGCAGAGATTCAAAATCTCCATTATCCTCTCGTCACTTTGGTCACAGGCAGCTGTGCCATCGAGCGTGTCACATAGCGCTCAGATATCAGTGGGCCGCACACAATCCACAAGTGTCCACTGTCCACAAGTGTACGCAGAGATTCAAAATCTACATTATCCTCTCGTCACTTTGGTCACAGGCAGCTGTGCCATCGAGCGTGTCACATAGCGCTCAGATATCAGTGGGCCGCACACAATCCACAAGTGTCCAGTGTCCACAAGTGTACGCAGAGATTCAAAATCTCCATTATCCTCTCGTCACTTTGGTCACAGGCAGCTGTGCCATCGAGCGTGTCACATAGCGCTCAGATATCAGTGGGCCGCACACAATCCACAAGTGTCCACTGTCCACAAGTGTACGCAGAGATTCAAAATCTCCATTATCCTCTCGTCACTTTGGTCACAGGCAGCTGTGCCATCGAGCGTGTCACATAGCGCTCAGATATCAGTGGGCCGCACACAATCCACAAGTGTCCAGTGTCCACAAGTGTACGCAGAGATTCAAAATCTCCATTATCCTCTCGTCACTTTGGTCACAGGCAGCTGTGCCATCGAGCGTGTCACATAGCGCTCAGATATCAGTGGGCCGCACACAATCCACAAGTGTCCACTGTCCACAAGTGTATGCAGAGATTCAAAATCTCCATTATCCTCTCGTCACTTTGGTCACAGGCAGCTGTGCCATCGAGCGTGTCACATAGCGCTCAGATATCAGTGGGCTGCACACAATCCACAAGTGTTCACTGTCCACAAGTGTACGCAGAGATTCAAAATCTCCATTATCCTCTCATCACTTTGGTCACAGGCAGCTGTGCCATCGAGCGTGTCACATAGCGCTCAGATATCAGTGGGCCTCACACAATCCACAAGTGTCCAGTGTCCAAAAGTGTACGCAGAGATTCAAAATCTCCATTATCCTCTCGTCACTTTGGTCACAGGCAGCTGTGCCATCGAGCGTGTCACATAGCGCTCAGATATCAGTGGGCCGCACACAATCCACAAGTGTCCAGTGTCCAAAAGTGTACGCAGAGATTCAAAATCTCCATTATCCTCTCGTCACTTTGGTCACAGGCAGCTGTGCCATCGAGCGTGTCACATAGCGCTCAGATATCAGTGGGCCGCACACAATCCACAAGTGTCCACTGTCCACAAGTGTACGCAGAGATTCAAAATCTCCATTATCCTCTCGTCACTTTGGTCACAGGCAGCTGTGTCACATAGCGCTCAGATATCAGTGGGCCGCACACAATCCACAAGTGTCCACTGTCCACAAGTGTACGCAGAGATTCAAAATCTCCATTATCCTCTCGTCACTTTGGTCACAGGCAGCTGTGCCATCGAGCGTGTCACATAGCGCTCAGATATCAGTGGGCCGCACACAATCCACAAGTGTCCACTGTCCACAAGTGTGTGCAGAAATTCTAAAACTCCCCTGTCCTATAGACACCTTGTACCTTGTTTTACATTACTATATAGTTTGTTGGATTTTGTCTACATTTCTACCAAAAATGAGGAAGGCTGGTGGAAGAGGCCGTGGAATTGGGCGGGGGTTGGCAGCTGGTAATGATGGTGTTGGTGGTGGATCTGATGGTAGTGGCAAGAGCAAAATAGGACCGAATGCAGGAGGTGCTGACCCTGCGTCATCGTCTGGCTACATAAGGCCTCGAACGCTTAGTTTTCTAGGAGTTGGCAAACCGCTTTTAAAGGCAGAGCATCAGGAAAAAGTTTTGTCTTACATTGATGACTCAGCCTCCAGCTCTATCGCCTCCTCTTCTTCAGTTGTAAAAAGTAAAAGCACTGAGTCGTCATTGGAGGCTCATGTTCATGAACCACACCTTTCCTTGTGTCCTTCTCCCCAACCAAGATTGAAGGATGACGCAGGCCATACTACTGATTACTCCATGGAGCTGTTTTCACATACCATGCCTGGATTATCAAGTCAAATGGTGAATTACCCAGGCCAAGATGAATCTGACATGGAGTGCACTGATGCACAGCCGCTGATGGATGATTCTGCTGGTACATTCACTCAGAGCACTACATTGTCCTCGCAGTGTACAGAGCCAGATTTTGACCCAGATGAGACTCAGGTGCCCCTTCCCGCACACTATACCACCATACACGGTGACACAGAGAAAGGTGCACATGACATAGAAGAGGAGGAGATGGATGACCCAGTTGTTGACCCAGATTGGCATCCATTGGGGGAAGAGGGTGCTGCTTCCAATAGCTCAGATGAGGAGCATCCACAGCAGACATCGACATCGCAACAGCTGTTATCTGGCAGGACCGGAGCACTCCAAAGACAGGTTCCAAACATCAAAAGAGTTGCTGGACAGCTTGTCCAGAGGGTCAAAAGATCACAGCGTGCTAGGCCGCAAAATGTCTGCCAAAGTAGGAAGAGTGCAGTGTGGCACTTTTTTGAACAAAATCCTCATGATCAGGCCAAGGTTATCTGTAAGAAGTGCGCAAAGACCTTTAGCCGAGGGAAAAATCTGAAAAATTTGAATACCAGTTGCATGCTTAGACATTTAACCAGCATGCACTTGCAAGCGTGGACACAACACCAAACCTCAAGTGCCACATGTGCAACTGATCACAACGAAGGTAGTCAGCAACGCTACATTGTTTCCCCCACTGTAAGCCCACCGGTTAGCACAGCAGCAAATGTTGAGGTGTCGTTGCAAGGCCACAGCAGTCAGGGAATCCCACTGTTATATCAACGAAAGACTGATTCTAGGCCATCAGAAAGAACACCAACTCCATCACCATCATCAACCCTCTCTCAGTCCGCCCTGTCCACCGCTACTTCCACCATATGCAGCTCTCAAGTCCAGCTCACCCTCCCAGACACTATGAGTAGGTCAAGAAAGTACTCAGTCTCTCATCCGCGTACACTGGGTTTGAACGCCCACATTGCCAAACTAATCTCGTTTGAGATGATGCCCTTTCGGTTGGTGGAAAGCATAGCTTTCCGCGAACTCATGGCCTATGCAGTACCACGCTATGACCTACCCAGTCGCCACTTCTTCTCTCACAAAGCCATCCCAGCCCTCCACCATCATGTGAAAGACCGCATTGTCCATGCACTCAAGCAGTCAGTGAGCGGAAAGGTGCACCTCACAACTGATGCATGGTCCAGTCGGCATGGCCAGGGCCGTTACGTGTCCATCACTGCGCACTGGGTTAATGTGGTGGATGCAGGGTCCACAGGGGACAGCGGTGGTGGGACAGTGCTGCCTAGCCCACGGTATAGGAAACAGTTGGCTGTAGGCGTTCGACCCTCCTCCTCCTCCTCCAGAAGCGACAGCTCGTCCACAGAGCGCAGTCGTACGAGCACTCCATCTGCAGCTGCCACTGTTGCACACGATGTGGCTCACACCTTGAACCTGGTGGTGCAGTGCTTCCTCAAAAATTGTCCGGAGTTAACAGCCCTGCTCCAGAAGGTGCGAAGACTGTGCGCGCACATCCGCCGGTCGCCTGTACACTCCGTTCGTATGCAGAAGCTGAAGCGATTGCTCCACCTTCCCAACCACCGCCTCATTATCGACATTGCAACAAGGTGGAACTCCACCCTGCACAT
Source organism: Dendrobates tinctorius (assembly GCF_039654945.1). Classification (NCBI taxonomy): domain Eukaryota; kingdom Metazoa; phylum Chordata; class Amphibia; order Anura; family Dendrobatidae; genus Dendrobates; species Dendrobates tinctorius. The sequence continues at coordinate 2,553,403 of NW_027361867.1, forward strand.
GGTGGAGCGGCTGTGCGAGCAGAGGCAGGCCATAATGCATTTGTGGGAGGATACACGGCCAGGCACTTTGAGAGCAGACATGGAGTTGACAGGCGTGCAGTGGTCGAAGCTGAAAGACCTTTGTAAAGTCCTTCAGTGTTTTGAGGAATGCACACGGCTGGTAAGCGCAGACGACGCCATCCTAAGCATGAGAATCCCACTTATGCGTCTGCTCATGCAAACTTTGACGCACCTTAAGGAGCAGGCGTCTGCAGCCAATGTTGATGAGGAGGAAGAGGAGGAGGGAATCCTTGATGACATTCAGCCATTGTCTGCTCAGGGACCTCTCCTGGACGAGGTGGAGGAAGAAGAGGAGGAGGAGGATGATGGGGATGATTACTTAGGGGAGGAGGATGCATCTCGTGGGGCAAGTGAAAATGTTGGCGTGGCAAGGTCTGGTACAGGGTTTGTGCGTGACTGGAGGGATGTGGATTTGCCAGAAAGTGCTCCTCCACCCAGCACTCGCAGTGCATCATTGACACCGGGAACATTGGCCCACATGTCAGATTATGCCTTGCGGATCCTAAAAAGGGACCCCCGCATTGCCAAAATGATGAACGATGACGACTACTGGTTGGCCAGCATCCTGGATCCACGCTATAAAGGTAAATTACAAAACATCATGCCACAGGAGAACCTTGACCTAATATTGGCTAATAAACAAGCAACTCTGGTAAATCGGTTGCTTGAGGCATTCCCAGCACACAGCAGCGGTGATGGTTCTCACACGAGCCGTACGGGCCGGGGGCAGCTTGGCAGAGGTGTTCGTGGTGCACACAGCAGAAGTGGCGTTGGAGACAGGGGTTTCATGACAATGTTGTGGACTGATTTTTCAAATACCGCTCACACAACTGGTAATACTGCATCGATGGAAAGTGACAGGAGACAGCAGTTGTCAACTATGGTTACAAACTACTTTTCCTCCCATATCGATGTTCTCCCACACAGGTCATTCCCCTTTGACTATTGGGCCGCTAAACTGGACACCTGGCCTGAATTGGCCCAATATGCCTTACAGGAGCTCGCTTGCCCAGCTGCAAGTGTGCTATCGGAAAGAGTCTTCAGTGCAGCTGGATCAATCCTGACAGAAAAAAGGACCCGTCTGTCAACCCAAAATGTGGATGATCTAACCTTCATTAAAATGAACCACGCATGGGTTTCCAAGGATTTTGTCCCACCTTCCCCTGATGACACATAGGGTGACAGAAAAATGGTTTGCTTTGGTCCACCTCTTCCTGGTACTTCACCTATTTCGCCTTTTGCATCAGTTGAATGTCCAACATCAACATATGCCACTTTCTAAAACTCCCTAACTGTGCTGCCTCCCCCCCATGGCCGGGGTCACCACCTAGCGCACGACACCGTGCGAGTGCCGTTGCCCTGGACAGGTGGGTAGGCCGACTCTTGGGCGCGGGCACTGGCACAGGGTCCCTCATAGTGCAATCAAGTGTCTCTGACGGCGGTGGTGCACACCCGCCGTCAGACACACCGCTGTACTATGAGGGGCCCAGTGCCAGTACCGACGCCCACGAGTGGGCCCCCCTTGCTTGGCCAGGGCCCCAGCATTTGCAATCTTTACCTCTCCCTGCTCCTCCGCTGTGTAATCTGGGCCGTCAAATCCATACTGTGCCTGACACCGTCTGAGCCTGCCTCCTGAGACATATATTTTGAATGTGTACGCTATCCATACATGTTATCCGGGGATATGGTACCCCTTCTAACCTTTGTGCAATGACGTGCAATCCATACTGGGCCTAACACCGTCTGAGCCTGCCTCATGCTGTATAGACATATATTTTGAATGTGTACACTATCCATACATGTTATCCGGGGATACGGTACCCCTTCTAACCTTTGTGCAATGACGTGCAATCCATACTGGGCCTAACACCGTCTGAGCCTGCCTCATGCTGTATAGACATATATTTTGAATGTGTACGCTATCCATACATGTTATCCGGGGATACGGTACCCTTTCTAACCTTTGTGCAATGACGTGCAATCCATACTGGGCCTAACACTGTCTGAGCCTGCCTCATGCTGTATAGACATATATTTTGAATGTGTACGCTATCCATACATGTTATCCAGGGATACGGTACCCTTTCTAACCTTTGTGCAATGACGTGCAATCCATACTGGGCCTAACACCGTCTGAGCCTGCCTCATGCTGTATAGACATATATTTTGAATGTGTACGCTATCCATACATGTTATCCGGGGATACGGTACCCCTTCTAACCTTTGTGCAATGACGTGCAATCCATACTGGGCCTAACACCGTCTGAGCCTGCCTCATGCTGTATAGACATATATTTTGAATGTGTACGCTATCCATACATGTTATCCGGGGATACGGTACCCTTTCTAACCTTTGTGAAATGACGTGCAATCCATACTGGGCCTAACACCGTCTGAGCCTGCCTCATGCTGTATAGACATATATTTTGAATGTGTACGCTATCCATACATGTTATCCAGGGATACGGTACCCTTTCTAACCTTTGTGCAATGACGTGCAATCCATACTGGGCCTAACACCGTCTGAGCCTGCCTCATGCTGTACAGACATATATTTTGAATGTGTACACTATCCATACATGTTATCCGGGGATACGGTACCCCTTCTAACCTTTGTGCAATGACGTGCAATCCATACTGGGCCTAACACCGTCTGAGCCTGCCTCATGCTGTATAGACATATATTTTGAATGTGTACGCTATCCATACATGTTATCCGGGGATACGGTACCCCTTCTAACCTTTGTGCAATGACGTGCAATCCATACTGGGCCTAACACCGTCTGAGCCTGCCTCATGCTGTATAGACATAAATTTTGAATGTGTACGCTATCCATACATGTTATCCGGGGATACGGTACCCTTTCTAACCTTTGTGCAATGACGTGCAATCCATACTGGGCCTAACACCGTCTGAGCCTGCCTCATGCTGTATAGACATATATTTTGAATGTGTACGCTATCCATACATGTTATCCGGGGATACGGTACCCCTTCTAACCTTTGTGCAATGACGTGCAATCCATACTGGGCCTAACACCGTCTGAGCCTGCCTCATGCTGTATAGACATATATTTTGAATGTGTACGCTATCCATACATGTTATCCGGGGATACGGTACCCTTTCTAACCTTTGTGCAATGACGTGCAATCCATACTGGGCCTAACACCGTCTGAGCCTGCCTCATGCTGTATAGACATATATTTTGAATGTGTACGCTATCCATACATGTTATCCGGGGATACGGTACCCCTTCTAACCTTTGTGCAATGACGTGCAATCCATACTGGGCCTAACACCATCTGAGCCTGCCTCATGCTGTATAGACATATATTTTGAATGTGTACGCTATCCATAAATGTTATCCAGGGATACGGTACCCTTTCTAACCTTTGTGCAATGACGTGCAATCCATACTGGGCCTAACACCGTCTGAGCCTGCCTCATGCTGTATAGACATATATTTTGAATGTGTACGCTATCCATACATGTTATCCGGGGATACGGTACCCTTTCTAACCTTTGTGCAATGACGTGCAATCCATACTGGGCCTAACACCGTCTGAGCCTGCCTCATGCTGTATAGACATATATTTTGAATGTGTACGCTATCCATACATGTTATCCGGGGATACGGTACCCCTTCTAACCTTTGTGCAATGATGTGCAATCCATACTGGGCCTAACACCGTCTGAGCCTGCCTCATGCTGTATAGACATATATTTTGAATGTGTACGCTATCCATACATGTTATCCGGGGATACGGTACCCTTTCTAACCTTTGAGCAATGACGTGCAATCCATACTGGGCCTAACACCGTCTGAGCCTGCCTCATGCTGTATAGACATATATTTTGAATGTGTATGCTATCCATACATGTTATCCGGGGATACGGTACCCTTTCTAACCTTTGTGCAATGACGTGCAATCCATACTGGGCCTAACACCGTCTGAGCCTGCCTCATGCTGTATAGACATATATTTTGAATGTGTACGCTATCCATACATGTTATCCGGGGATACGGTACCCTTCTAACCTTTGTGCAATGACGTGCAATCCATACTGGGCCTAACACCGTCTGAGCCTGCCTCATGCTGTATAGACATATATTTTGAATGTGTACGCTATCCATACATGTTATCCAGGGATACGGTACCCTTTCTAACCTTTGTGCAATGACGTGCAATCCATACTGGGCCTAACACCGTCTGAGCCTGCCTCATGCTGTATAGACATATATTTTGAATGTGTACGCTATCCATACATGTTATCCGGGGATACGGTACCCTTTCTAACCTTTGTGCAATGACGTGCAATCCATACTGGGCCTAACACCGTCTGAGCCTGCCTCATGCTGTATAGACATATATTTTGAATGTGTACGCTATCCATACATGTTATCCGGGGATACGGTACCCCTTCTAACCTTTGTGCAATGACGTGCAATCCATACTGGGCCTAACACCGTCTGAGCCTGCCTCATGCTGTATAGACATATATTTTGAATGTGTACGCTATCCATACATGTTATCCGGGGATACGGTACCCCTTCTAACCTTTGTGCAATGACGTGCAATCCATACTGGGCCTAACACCGTCTGAGCCTGCCTCATGATGTATAGACATATATTTTGAATGTGTACGCTATCCATACATGTTATCCAGGGATACGGTACCCTTTCTAACCTTTGTGCAATGACGTGCAATCCATACTGGGCCTAACACCGTCTGAGCCTGCCTCATGCTGTATAGACATATATTTTGAATGTGTACGCTATCCATACATGTTATCCGGGGATACGGTACCCCTTCTAACCTTTGTGCAATGATGTGCATTCCATACTGGGCCTAACACCGTCTGAGCCTGCCTCATGCTGTATAGACATATATTTTGAATGTGTACGCTATCCATACATGTTATCCGGGGATACGGTACCCCTTCTAACCTTTGTGCATTGACGGGCAATCCATACTGGGCCTAACACCGTCTGAGCCTGCCTCATGCTGTATAGACATATATTTTGAATGTGTACGCTATCCATACATGTTATCCGGGGATACGGTACCCCTTCTAACCTTTGTGCAATGACGTGCAATCCATACTGGGCCTAACACCGTCTGAGCCTGCCTCATGCTGTATAGACATATATTTTGAATGTGTACGCTATCCATACATGTTATCCAGGGATACGGTACCCTTTCTAACCTTTGTGCAATGACGTGCAATCCATACTGGGTCTAACACCATCTGAGCCTGCCTCATGCTGTATAGACATATATTTTGAATGTGTACGCTATCCATACATGTTATCCGGGGATACGATACCCCTTCTAACCTTTGTGCAATGACGTGAAATCCATACTGGGCCTAACACCATCTGAGCCTGCCTCATGCTGTATAGACATATATTTTGAATGTGTACGCTATCCATACATGTTATCCAGGGATACGGTACCCCTTCTAACCTTTGTGCAATGATGTGCAATCCATACTGTGCCTGACACCGTCTGAGCCTGCCTCATGCTGTATAGACATATATTTTGAATGTGTACGCTATCCATACATGTTATCCGGGGATACGGTACCCCTTCTAACCTTTGTGCAATGACGTGCAATCCATACTGGGCCTAACACCGTCTGAGCCTGCCTCATGCTGTATAGACATATATTTTGAATGTGTACGCTATCCATACATGTTATCCGGGGATACGGTACCCTTTCTAACCTTTGTGCAATGACGTGCAATCCATACTGGGCCTAACACCGTCTGAGCCTGCCTCATGCTGTATAGACATATATTTTGAATGTGTACGCTATCCATACATGTTATCCGGGGATACGGTACCCCTTCTAACCTTTGTGCAATGACGTGCAATCCATACTGGGCCTAACACCGTCTGAGCCTGCCTCATGCTGTATAGACATATATTTTGAATGTGTACGCTATCCATACATGTTATCCGGGGATACGGTACCCCTTCTAACCTTTGTGCAATGACGTGCAATCCATACTGGGCCTGACACCGTCTGAGCCTGCCTCATGCTGTATAGACATATATTTTGAATGTGTACGCTATCCATACATGTTATCCGGGGATATGGTACCCCTTCTAACCTTTGTGCAATGACGTGCAATCCATACTGGGCCTAACACCGTCTGAGCCTGCCTCATGCTGTATAGACATATATTTTGAATGTGTATGCTATCCATACATGTTATCCGGGGATACGGTACCCTTCTAACCTTTGTGCAATGACGTGCAATCCATACTGGGCCTAGCACCGTCTGAGCCTGCCTCATGCTGTATAGACATATATTTTGAATGTGTACGCTATCCATACATGTTATCCAGGGATACGGTACCCTTTCTAACCTTTGTGCAATGACGTGCAATCCATACTGGGCCTAACACCGTCTGAGCATGCCTCATGCTGTATAGACATATATTTTGAATGTGTACGCTATCCATACATGTTATCCGGGGATACGGTACCCCTTCTAACCTTTGTGCAATGACGTGCAATCCATACTGGGCCTAACACCGTCTGAGCCTGCCTCATGCTGTATAGACATATATTTTGAATGTGTACGCTATCCATACATGTTATCCGGGGATACGGTACCCCTTCTAACCTTTGTGCAATGACGTGCAATCCATACTGGGCCTAACACCGTCTGAGCCTGCCTCATGCTGTATAGACATATATTTTGAATGTGTACGCTATCCATACATGTTATCCGGGGATACGGTACCCCTTCTAACCTTTGTGCAATGACGTGCAATCCATACTGGGCCTAACACCGTCTGAGCCTGCCTCATGCTGTATAGACATATATTTTGAATGTGTACGCTATCCATACATGTTATCCAGGGAGACGGTACCCTTTCTAACCTTTGTGCAATGACGTGCAATCCATACTGGGCCTAACACCGTCTGAGCCTGCCTCATGCTGTATAGACATATATTTTGAATGTGTACGCTATCCATACATGTTATCCGGGGATACGGTACCCCTTCTAACCTTTGTGCAATGACGTGCAATCCATACTGGGCCTAACACCGTCTGAGCCTGCCTCATGCTGTATAGACATATATTTTGAATGTGTACACTATCCATACATGTTATCCGGGGATACGGTACCCCTTCTAACCTTTGTGCAATGACGTGCAATCCATACTGGGCCTAACACCGTCTGAGCCTGCCTCATGCTGTATAGACATATATTTTGAATGTGTACGCTATCCATACATGTTATCCGGGGATACGGTACCCCTTCTAACCTTTGTGCAATGACGTGCAATCCATACTGGGCCTAACACCGTCTGAGCCTGCCTCATGCTGTATAGACATATATTTTGAATGTGTACGCTATCCATACATGTTATCCAGGGATACGGTACCCTTTCTAACCTTTGTGCAATCACGTGCAATCCATACTGGGCGTGAGAACGGCTGGCGAGCTGTTAAGCAAGCTACAGCACCTGTCCAGACAAGTACAGGGATTCCCTAGCGAGGAGACTTATTTGATTGTTTTCTATGTTGGGACAGCAATTTTTGGGGAGCACTATACTCTGGAGAATGATAGATGGGGCCCACCATACACTGGAACATTCCAAAGGTGGACATCAGACACTGGAGCAGCATTTACAGGGCCCATTATACACTAGAGCAGTAGAAATGGGGCCCATTATGTTTGGAGCATTATTTGGCCCATAAGACAGTGGAGCTTCATCCATGGGGACCAACATATACTGTAGCATTATGTGGAGCTCATCATATACTGTTTCAAACATTATATGGGACCAATGATTTTGTATGGAGAAATAGATGGGCCTCGTCATGAGATGTAAAAAGTGAGGTATTTTTTATTGTACTATACCGCTATTTCTCTGCCGTATCGGAGCATGATGAGTTGTGGTATGTGTTAATGGGGCGCTCTTTCGCCCAGGGCACATGAAAATCTGCAGCCAGCCCTCCCCCCCCACAAATTTAGCCAAATAACCCCCATTTTTCAGTGCGTAACTTGTATTATGAAGTTAATTAAGGTTGACAAGCTTAAGTAAGAAGAATTGATGCTTTTGGCATTCAAATGGGCACTGTAGGTGTGTTTCCTGTCCTCCTCTCACTGCCGACTTTTATTCCCTATTGACTTACATTGGGTTTCGTGTTTCGGGACGACCCCGACTTTTCCCTATAATCGGACGATCTTGCTCGACCCGACTTTTGGAAAAGTCGGGTTTCACGAAACGAAACGCGACCCTAAAAAAGCAAAAGTCGCTCAACTCTAGTTATTAAGGTTGAAGGGAGACTTTAAGTCCATCTAGTTCAACCCATATCCTATCCCAACTTGCCCTAACATGTTGATTTGGAGGAAGGCAAAAAAAATCCCTATGTGGCAAACAGTAGACTTCACATTGGGGAAAAAAAATCCTTCCCGACTCCACATTCGGCAATCAGACTACCTCCCTGGAACAACGCAATATTAAGGAAACTAGTGTATATCCCCTGTAATATTATACTTTTCAAGAAAGGCATCCAGTCCCTTCTTAAATTTTATTAGGGAATCACTCATTACAACATCATATGGCAGAGAGTTCCATAGTCTCACTGCTCTTACAGTAAAGAATCCGCGTCTGTGAGTATGCTTAAACCTTCTTTCCTCCAGATTTAGAGGATGCCCCCTTGTCCCCATCACAGGTCTAAGAGTAAAAAGATCATTAGAAAGGTCTTTGTACTGTCCCTGCATATATTTATACATTGTAATAAGATCACCCCTAAGCCTTCGATTTTCCAAACTAAATAACCCCAAGTGTGAGAACCTGTCTTGGTATTGCAGACCACCCAGTTCCCTAATAACCTTGGTCGCTCTTCTCTGCACCCGCTCCAGTTCAGCTATGTCTTTCTTATACACCGGAGACCAGAACTGTACACAGTATTCTAAGTGGGGTCGCACTAGTGACTTCTACAGAGGTAAAATTATGTTCTCCTCATGAGCATCTATGCCTCTTTTAATGCATCCCATTATTTTATTTGCCTTTGCAGCAGCTGCCTGACACTGGCCGCTAAATGTGAGTTTGTCGTCCACCCATACACCCAGGTCTTTTTCAGTGACTGTTTTGCCCAGTGTTTTACAATTAAGCACATAATTATACATCTTGTTCGTTCTACCCAAGTGCATGACCTTACATTTATCCCCATTAAAGCTCATTTGCCATTTATCAGCCCAAGCTTCTAGTTTACATAAATCCTCCTGTAATATAAAATTGTCCTCCTCTGTATTGATTACCCTGCAGAGTTTAGTGTCATCTGCAAATATTGAAATTCTACTCTCTGTTCCCCCTACAAGGTCATTAATAAATATGTTAAAAAGAAACGGTCCCAAAACTGACCCCTGTGGTACCCCACTGCTAACCGTGACCCAGTCCGAGTTTGCTCCATTAATAACCACCCTTTGTTTCCTATCCCTGAGCCAGCTCTTAACCCACCTACACATATTTTCCCCTATCCCCATTGTCCTTATTTTACTTTATGTATCAACCTTTTGTGTGGCACCGTATCAAAAGCTTTTGAAAAGTCCATGTACACCACGTCCACTGCATTCCCTTGGTCCAGTACAGAACTTACCTCTTCATAAAAGCTTATCAGATTAGTCTGACAGGAACGGTCCCTTGTAAACCCATGTTGATATTGGGTCATGAGGTTATTCTTCTCCAGATACTCCAGTATCTCCTATAATTTCCGAGTTCAGTTTTTGTCCCCTTTTTGAATATTGGCACCACATTTTTTATACGCCAGTCCTGTGGTACAGACCCTGTTATTATGGAATCTTTAAAGATTAAAAATAATGGTCTATCTATGACTGTGCTTAATTCCTGCAGTACTTGGGGGTGTATCTCATCCGGACCCGGGGATTTGTAAATTTTAGTGATTTTTAGACGCTGCCGTACTTCCTGCTGGGTTAAGCAGGTGACATTTAATGGAGAATTTTTATCCCTGATCATGTTATCTGTCATGGGATTTTCTTGTGTAAATACTGTTGAAAAAAGTCATTTAGCATATTGGCTTTTTCCTCATCCTCATCCACCATTTCACCCAGACTATTTTTAAGGGGACCAACACTGTCATTTTTTAGCTTCTTACTATTTATGTAGTTAAAGAATATTTTGGGATTATTATTACTTTCTCTGGCAATGAGTCTCTCTGTCTCAATCTTTGCTGCCTTGATTTGCTTTTTACAGAATTTATTTAATTCTCTGTATTTATTTAATGCCTCATCACTACCTACTTGCTGTAATTCTCTAAATGCTTTATTTTTATCTCTTATTGCACCCCTTACAGCTCTATTTAGCCATAGTGGTTTCCTCCTATTTCTAATATAAGTTATCATTTTTTTAGGTGACCTCACTTCATTCATAGGCGCTTTATAATATAATTATTGTATGTAAGTGTGTTCTGTTTTTTCATGAACTATAATTTATCTTTGTGTGACGGACTTTCTCATGAACTGTGACATCTTGTGCTTTGTTGGCTTTTTTCATTCCAAAGACATACTGATAGGGAATTTAGATTGTGAGCCCCATCGGGGACAGCGATGATAATGTGTGCAAACTGTAAAGCGCTGCAGAATATGTTGGCGCTATATAAATAAAAAGATTATTATTATCATAAAGACTGCATATAAAACGTTCCAGGCTTGACATGTTTATCCGCTATCAGGCTTCGTCCTGAGGAAGACGTCCTGCGTGACTGTGAAACGCGTTGAATTTGAAAACCTATTTGAATAAACGTTTTTAGTGAAAATCTCCATCACCGATCGTCTCCATCAGCAGCGCAGGTACAGACACATTATACCCGGATGAGCTCTTCTGCTCGGTCTTTGGCCCCGTGTCCTGCAGCAGCTGATTTATGCATTGAGCATGGTGTAAAGGCGCCACTCCATCAGGTGAGAGTAATACTCCCCTACTCTCATTACATCTGGTTATCAGGTAAGACCCTATTTTTCGCTTGTTTGTTCCTCAGTTTCTCGACTACAAGAAATCTCTGTAACGCTTTCAGGTTACTTGGCTAAAACTAAAGAAGGGACTGCTGGGACTGTAACGGGGTCCATCTGACACCCCAATGCAGAAGCCAAATGTCCTGAGGACTGGACCTGCTGGACCACAAATTGTCATTTATCCAGGTTGCCAAATAAATAGTTGTCACGTAGAACCTGGAGACCCTGTCTGACATGCTCAGCATGCTCCTCCAGAGGACGGGAGTAACTCACTATATCATCCAGGAAAATTACCACAAATCTACCAATCAGTGAGGAAAAATATAATTACTGACATTGTCACAGACTGCCGGAGCATTGGTTACCCCGAATGGCGGCATCAGGTTGGGTTTTCTTACAACAAATATTGGATTTATGTTGGGGCCCCCTGTCCCTGACAGCCGGTGTCGTTTCCCCTACAGAGGCTAATCCACAAGGGCACTGAGGTGCGAGACTTGGGCGAGGTTCTCCCAAGTGTGACCCCGGCCTCAGCCGGACTCTGGAAGGGGGGAAATAACCGAAATTTGGGCATTTTAGCTCCTGGTGTGGAGTCGATAGCACAATCATATGCCGCCATATAGTAGACGGCCGGTAACTGGGGATAATCCCTCATGTGTGGGGTCTATTTCCCTCCAGAGAAATCACACGTTACATTCCACACATAACACTGTGTAGAGAAGGCGGCGCGGGGTAATTGTGCCAGTAGTGAGGGGCGAATAATGGTGGGAATGTCACTGAGGAGAAGGCTCCATGGAGCGTCTTCACTCCGGATATCATGTGACCCCTGACTCCTCCCCTCCTGTGACCTCATCACAGGTCCTGTGCGCACAGAGCAGTCATATATGTGGCGGACACTCCTGGATCTTCTGCTTTCTGGGCCGGTTCCTCCTGTGAGTCCTATTAACCCTTTTGCTCCATGTTTTCTCCTTTCTGACCAGGACAATATCTGAATTCGGATAGTGTGACAGGAATTAAAGCAATTTGGAAGGAAAAAATGACAATTTTACTTTTTTTCCTCACAAAAATGTGACTTTAGCCCCAAAATTAGCAGCGTAACAAATCCTTATTTTCCCCACTGTAGTTTGTAGACTCCATATACAGATCCCTTAAGTGTGAAAAGAGCTGAATTCCCCACTTAAGTTATTGCATTTTGGAAATTGCCCCCACTGGGAATTTATCTCCAGGTAAAGGCACAATTGTGTCTCCATGGGGGTTGTGCTCACAGCCCAACATCGTGTGGCCTCCAAAGAAATGCCACCCCGCACCATTACTGACCCACTGCCAAACCAGTCATGCTGAAGGATGTTGCAGGCAGCAGATCGCTCTCCACGGCGTCTCCAGACTCTGTCACGGCTGTCACATGTGCTCAGTGTGAACCTGCTTTCATCTGTGAAGAGCACAGGGCGCCAGGGGTGAATTTGCCAATCCTGGTGATCTGTGACAAATGCCAAGTGTCCTGTACGGTGTTGGGCTGTGAGCACAACCCCCATCTGTGGACGTCCTCATGGAGTCAGTTTCTAACTATTTGTGCAGACACATGAACATTTGTGGCCTGTTGGAGGTCATTTTGCAGGTCTCTGGCAGTGCTCCTCCTGTTCCTCCTTGCACAAAGGTGGAGGTAGCGGTCCTGCTGCTGGGTTGTTGCCCTCCTATGGCCCCCTCCACAACTCCTGGTGTACTGGCCTGTCTCCTGTTAGTGCCTCCAGCCTCTGGACACTACACTGACAAACACAGCAAACCTTCTTGCCACAGCTCGCATTGATGTGCCATCCTGGATGAGCTGCACTACCTGAGCCACTTGTGTGGGTTGTAGAGGCCGTCTCATGCTACCATGAGTGTGAAAGCACAACCAACATTCAAAAGTGACCAAAACATCAGCCAGAAAGCATTGGTACTGAGATATGGTCTGTGGTCCCCACCTGCAGAACCACTCCTTTATTGAGGGTGTCTTGATAATTGCCAATAATTTCCATCTGTTGTCTATTCCATTTGCACAACAGCATGTGAAATTGATTGTCGATCAGTGTTGCTTCCTAAGTGGACAGTTTGATTTCACAGAAGTTTGATTTACTTGGAGTTATATTCTGTTGTTTAAGTGTTCCCGTTATTTTTTTGAACAGTGTATATAGATAGAGAGAGAGATCTTTTTTCTTTACGTTGGAGGGTCCAATTCCAGCTATTGCTGTGGGATCTGTGATTTCTATCTACTCCACTGTGTACAGGATAATAGAGTATAATAAAGTAGTTATGGACGTGACGTAACTAACATTGTGCAGTGACTCTGCTTTCCATATAGTGACGGATATTTCTTGTTACTGAAACTGTGATATATTTTCCACTTTAAACCTTTTTTAAACCCCTCTGATCAGTGAGATCATACAACATACAAGCCTCTGTTGGCTCCGGTGATGCCCTGTACTACTGTAGTGCCGTGTATCATCACTGCCCATCAGTTTAATACTAACGGCCCCATACACGTGAGATCAGAGTTGGCTGAACGGTCATTTGGCAGACGGCGATCTCTCCCGACTCCCCCATACACACAAATATTCCAGCTTTCTTGTGGTCTGTATGAGAGAGTCGTCTCCAGACTCCTCTAGAGGAGGATTATCTACAGGAAGAACAAACGGATTATCCTCTGAAATTCAGGATGCCGGATCCTTCTCTGCCCTGACATCATCTGTCGGGAGGCCCCCAAATACATTATATGGTCGGCCAAACCCCCCGAAATCAGTGCTTTCATGGAACTTTAGTGTAATGTGTATGGGGGCGTTATAAGGTAACTTATTGGACGCTGCCTCTGGCCCGGGCTAATAGACCTTCATACATTGCAGCCCAGACCCCATTATTAGGCATGTAAGTATCGCAGTAACTAGGCCGCCCCATACTATCGAGTACTTGGGGGCGGGGGGCATTCAGCCAAACTCTGTCACACCTTCTTAGATGCCATGTTTGCTTTTCACAGCAGCAAGTGGTGAAACTGTCAGGGTTTTTGTTGAAGCCTCATCTGTGCCGTCCCTGCGGTGTACATCTATGTTCTGGGCCCAAAAAGATTAATTTCTTTTTAATAAATGTTTAACATATTAAAAATTATAAATTGTGTCTTCTGCTTTTTGCTTATTTTTTTCTTCTTACAAGAATTGTTGGATCCAATTTTCTTTAGAAACATTTTAATATCGGCTTTTTCTGGAGTTTTTCTTGTAATATAGGAAAGCCTAAGGCCAGAAATAATCCCCATAAATCACTGTACATGGAGACTTTGGGATCAGATCATTTCTGTCCGTGTTTATTGTGGAAACAAAAAATCTTTTCTAAAAGCCTCAAACTTCTGTGTGTGACTCAGAGCTGAGATCTAACGTGATAGAAGATTCGAGTGCGGGGAAGACGGGAAACCTTCATATAGACGGCCGGTGGGGATGGAGGCAGTGACCGACTCTGGACAAATATGTTTCTAGAGCCGTAGTAGAAGATGAAGAAGTCGTCCTCATCATGAAGGAGTTATTTCTCATGTCAATGTAAGGGGGTGAAGCACCGAAGTAGCCGAGGGGGAGTTGCCTTCCTAGCTCCGTGCCCAGAACCATCGAGCAGGGCATTAGGTTCCCCGGGGGATGCTTTAGGGGACTGCGCGAGTACCAGGAACAGGAAGAGGGCATGACGGAGAGTGGGAGAATTGGGCGCGCTTTCAGCAGAGCAGTGCATGGATGGGAGCAGAGAGGACGCTGACAGAGGAGAGGACAGGAGACAGGCGCAGCGACTGAACATTGAGGGACCGCAGACACAGGTGCTGAGCACTGAGTACGAGAAGCCTGTCCCTACACCTCTTGGAGGGCTGGTCGCTCACCTCCTGTTAGAGACTATCTCACACCGACAGACTGGATGCACTGACAAGAGGCTCCCCTGCAGTGAGGCGCTGCTTCATCCTGAGACGCTTCCCTGTGACCGAGGAACATACGATAACGTGACACTGACCTGCCAAGAGAGACTGTCGCAGGCAGAGCCCCTGACCCTGTTGAGGGAACGCCGCTGCCGCAGCAGAGGGAGGAACCTTGCATACAGGGGGATACCGCCATCCGCATACCCCTTGCGCTCTCACGTTAACCCCCCATACGCCAGTTGGACTATACCTAGGACCCCAGAGACAGACGACATCAAGCACCCCTGGTGCCTGGGTGCCTACGTGGGAGAAGAGTGATCTCTATAAGCAAGATCTCCAGGAACTGATAAGTTTCATCCCCATAAGAGAATAACTGTCTGTTGTTTTACACTTCTGTTATCACCTGTTACAGCATTTTCTCTGTTACATTATATGTTCACCAGATATTCTCCCTGTAAATAAACCTCCCCTTTTACTGTTGGTCTGCCTGCTCTGTGGTGACATATATTCCTCCTGCACGTTATTACATCACGTGTAATGAATCTCTCCTGCAGTATTGCTAATGCCGATTCCAGTGTCGGTAACGAGACGAGAATTAGCGTTATGGAAGATGAGTCTATGAGGAACGTGTTCAGCTGCCGACTCCGAGGAAGAAACTGCTTGTTGTCTGTGGCCTAAATATATAGGTTTTATTAGTAGATGTCAGGGGAGAAAACTAAACCCTGTAAGATAATAAATCTCCTCATATGTTTCCCTTATTATCTCCAGTAATTGTATTATTACACAAGATTCTTATGATGTTACATCCGATCATCTTCTTCTCATTCAGGTCTCTACAATATCGGAGCCTCTCAGTGAAGATCTCCTACAAAAGAGAATTTTCCTGATTTACCCATCAAGGATGGATATGGACAGAGACAAGATGGCGGAGAGGATATTACACCTCACCCTAGAGATCCTCTTCCGTCTCACTGGAGAGGTGAGAGATTCTGATGACGTCACATTACATCATTCTTATCTATGGGAATAACAGATGGACAGAACTGGAGAGGTGAGGACTCTGGAAATGTCTGTAGTGAGATTTATTAACGTGTCTCTCCATAACCAGGATTACACAGTGGTGAAGAAGACCTCTAGTGATCGCTGTCAGGACCCTGTGTCTGAGGGATGGGGAAGACCCCTGAGCCCAATCACGGGGCCTCCACCTCTCCCCCTGATCCATGAGGACGTCAATGACCAGAAGATCCTAGAACTCACCTACAAGATGATGGAGCTGCTGACTGGAGAGGTGACACTGCTGGGAATGCTGGGACATTATACAGTAACACTAGGAAGGGATCGGGGGGATGATGGTATCATTGTATGTGTCAGGTTCCTATAAGGTGTCAGGATGTCGCTGTCTATTTCTCCATGGAGGAGTGGGAGTATTTAGAAGGACACAAAGATCTGTACAAGAACGTCATAATGGAGGTTCCCCAGCCCCTCACATCACCAGGTAATAGACAGGACTAAATACACACGGCCTATAATTTTCAGTATGTAGAGAATGAATTCAGTCCCTGTATGTGTTTCCTCCAGATCTATCCAGTAAGAGGACAACACCAGAGAGATGTCCCCGTCCTCTTCTTCCACAGGACTGTAAACAAGATCCCAGTGCTCCTCAGGATCATCAGGTAGATGGAGAGAAGGTGTCAGGAGATCTCCCCTATGATGTGTAGACGACTGTGAAGGTCTTGTGCTCAGTCTTGTTTTATCCACCAGGTTTATATGTTTTATACTTGTGTAATGAGAATGGTGGAGATGGCAGGATTAGAGCTGATCATAGATGGGACTTCTCCATCTGTCTGTGACTTTTACAATATTTGTTTCAGGGTGAAGATCTGACCCATATTAATACTACAGAGACATATGTGAGAGGTGATGAGCGGTGTAAAGAGGAGATTCCCATATATGACTACCCAGGTGAGTAGTAGCCACTGAATGCAGAGAAGTCACAGATTATTCTCGGTCACCGGCTGTATCTGCTTTATCGGTGGTGTAGTCCGGCCGTATTATCATGATCACCATTTTGCCTCTAGACCACAACATTCTCCTCCACCCAAAACTGTTCAAATGACTTTGGGCATTGAAAGCTCTTTTCTATAGAACTTACAACCTGGAGTATCCACCTACCCCCTGGGATTAGGAGACGCTGACCGTTACCTGCCCAGATCTGTAACTATAAAGCTAAATGACAGCGTACGTAGAATGTGCTGACATGTTAGGATATCACTTAAAGAAAAATATTATGATGGGTCTGTAAGAGAAAGCGGAGGGTAATGATGCTGTTGGCTTCCTAGATCCCTGAGATCTTATCGGATGACTCTTCTCTCCCTTCTGTGCTGCTGAATGTCTCATGGTCCCTACAAGACCAGGTCCAGTCTTTCTGGCCAAACTTCCCTTTTATGAGCGACAACAGTAAATGTGCAGTGAGGCCAAGTGTGAATTTCTGTACAATAAGAGCAGAGTTTCCCTTTATCCTGACTTTTCAATTTGTGTTAAAACTACCGTATTTTTCGGACTATAAGACGCACTGTTTTCCTTCAAAAATGTGGAGGAAAATGGGGGGTGTCTTATTGTTCGGATGTACCGGCTCTGGCTGTGGAGGGGAGGTGGGGGAACAGCATCGGCGGAGCAGCGGGTCACAGGAGGCTAGAGCCGGTGGCTGCGGCTAACTCCTGTTCCCGCTGGTAAAGAGAAATGAATATTCAATGCATTCCACGCCCATGGGCTTGGAGGGCAATGAATATTCATTTCTCTTTAATAATAGAATCTTGATATGATTAGCCCCCAACCCCAGTCCTGGTATGCATGACACCATCCTTATAATTGGCCCACATGCCCATCCCAATACTGGTATACATGGCCCCATCAGAAAACATTAAAAATCAAACCTTTACACTTATGGAGCGCCCTCACTCACCAGGGCCGTGGGGTACTCGGTACCGGGCCGGTTCATCTTTTCAACGGGGGGTCGTCACGGCAGCAGTGACCCGGTCCGTGGCCCTGGGGCTCTATTACAAAGGGGGGTTGTTTCAGTGTGCTTATGGTGGTGAAAGTTTATAAGTGATTCGTGACGCCACCTGTGGTGTTCGGCAAAAGAGATGTAAGCCGACGCTGCAGACAGATCCTCTGGGACAGATAGTGTGGTGCAGCAATAATGTTATAGCCCTCCACAGGCAGGGCTGTAGTCCCAGGGCATGTGAGTGAAGTGACACTTAGATGGTGTAGTGTCAGGTGCAAGAGATGTAGTCGTGCTGGGCAGGTTGGCGCAGGAATAAGTGGAGGACACCAGGCATGCAGTTCCAAAGCTTTACTCACAGTCTGTTGCAGGTACAGGTGCCCGCATCCGTGCCGTGTCCTCCGGGTCAGGAGCTCAGCCAACATCCAGGCAAGATGAAGTACTCCCTTCCAACACTCCACCAACATATGTGCCTTTTCTGAACGTCTCCTCTTATAGCGCCTAAGAATGAAGTACTCCTAGTACTGAGTTACACTGGAGTTCCTTCTGTCAAATGTTCCTATGAACTCTACTTGTACTGCAGACAGCTGTAGCCTGTTTCGGGGACTCCTTGCTGAGTCCCGGCTCACTAATATGTTGCTGTTGTGCCCCCAAGTCTTGTGTGGGAATAAAGTGGTCACTACTTCTATTCCTCCTGTGTCTGCTGCAGGACCATTAGTATCCGTACAACCTCGGGGACCGGACCCCGGCCTTGCGCTTAGAACTTAAAAAAGGGTTCTCCTCTAACACTGGTCCTTGTTCTCTTATTCTCCTCACGTTCCGTGCTAATCCTTCTTCCCAATGGAGAATCAAGCATCCTTTCTCTCTCTCTTTCCTGTGCCAGCAGACCCAGATCACTGTGGCCTGCTGCAGAACTTCCTTCTTTCATCCCTCTCCTGGGGATCTTCTCTGTCTCACACTCCGTCCGTCTACATCCTCACTCTCTGACTGAGTGCAAGGACTGACTGCCTGAACTCAACTCTTCCCGCTCTTTTAGGTGAACTAAACTCCACCCACCTCCCAGCACGTTTTGTGTTCCAAGCAGGGAGCCACCAAGGGGTGCTATGCTACTCTCCAAGCAGGGAGCCGCCGAAGGTGCTTTGCTACACTACTTTGTGGTGTGGGGTGCAGGTGTTGGAGCGTGGTCAGGTGTATCCACCTTACCTGGATGGTGGGGTACCACACCTCAGGAAGAGGTGCAGTACATCTGTGGCGACTGAACCCTCAGGGGCGCAACATACCCCACGATAAACAGCACGTCCGCGGACTGCAAGGAAAACAAAGTTGACAATACAGGAACATACAAAATTTTGTAATGCAAAATAAACAGTTCTTATCTAATCTTCTCAATATGAGAGGCACAGTTTCTTGAACGTTGCAAACAGTTTTTAACTATCTAATTTCAAAGTTATGCTACCTAATTTAAAGTGCTATGAAAGCAAACTCACTACCAATTCAAGTAACACATTTTCTAGCAACACATTTCCTTTCTGTCATTTTTCACATTTTCTACTTTTCTTCTTCTTACCCTTAAGTGACAACTGCTAGTGTCTGGTTCACCATCTGCATATCTTTATCCAATCTTTATTCAAACATTGTAACACATTATTTCTTTCTCAATGAAACTCTATAAAATCTGTTCTATCACTATCTAGGTTCTAGTCAAAAATATTAAGCATCATTAGTAAGTGCAATGGTAGACACTGCTCCGGCCAACGTGTCTGGAAATGTCCTTATAACGAGGTAGTCTTTATTTCAAGGCAAGGTTCCTTTGTAAAACCAAGAGAAAGCACCTATAGAGGTGCAAACTATTTACAATTACAGTTCTGGATCACTCAGCGTCCATGATCTCCATAGTACAAGTGTAAAGGCTGCCAATCAAACTGGGCAACAACTGTGAAGAAAACAAGAAAATAAAAACAGGATAACAAAAAGAAGGCACAACGTTGCAAATACCCTCCTGGGTAATGAGAGTTAGTTTAAGTCGACATTATGGCTAGTTGTCCCCTTCTGGGGTTCTGGAAGCTGGTTGCTTGGGCTGCATCCAGGGGAGATGCTCTGGGTGTCCTCATCCTGTTGCTGATGGCCTACCGATCGCAGGTACTCCTCTTCCCAAGGGGTGAGATTGGTAGTGGTTGGGGTAAAGGAAAGGGCGACCGAAACATCGACTGCCTGCGGGGATGGCATGTCAACTATTGCCGATGGTACCCCTGCTGCCACCAACGACTCAGCAAATGTTATCGCCGGTACCGCCGAGTTTTGTTCTTCTAGGTCCATCGGGACCTCAGCGAGCGGCACCACGGCCTGGAGTTGTCGGCAGGGGGCAATCAGACCATTCCTAGTCACTGGCGCCATTCCTAGCACGAGGGTCATGTCAGGCGCGGTAATCATACCTTGCGCTTCCCGACAAGGAGGCTCCGGTCCCGGCGCAGGTAAATGGCAGCAAACAGCGGCAGCCGCTACTCCCGGAGTTGCCTGCGGAGCGGGTTGCAGCTGGATCCGAGCCGGGGAAAGGTTGGTTTCGGCCAAAGCCGTCGGTAAAGGCCTGCGCGGCTGCGCCGGGTCCGGGCGGGGACACGGCCCCTGTCCATTCTCTTCCGGGATCCTCATATACCTCCTCCGGGCATGCCTCATCCAGTGGCAGTATCTGTTTTGAGGCGGCGACGGGCACTGCAGATGGTATCTCAGCTGGCGTATACTCCGCAGGGGCGGCCTGGGGGCGAGCTGCTTTTCCTCCCCACATTCCTTTGGCTTCTCCTCTCTATCCATCATGGTGTTCTGGTGTTCTTCCCGCTTCGGCTCTTTTCCCGCCACTGGCTTCCGCTCCTCCTTTTGGGGGACGGCGTCTTCTTCCAACTCCTCCATGCCAAGCCAGTATACGAACCCCTCGGGGGGTGGACCATGTTCCTGTCGTATAGAAGTTCAGACAGGGGAGGCCCAGGACAGTCCGCCCTCTTTTCTTAGGACCACCTATAGTGTCACGCCCTTCTTCACCACGCTGGCGGCCATTTTTAGCATTCATCCTACAGTCTACCAAATTAGGTCTGCCGCACATTTCCAAAAGTTTTAAGTTCAACAAATCTCAGGCACACAGAACCCGATGGCATCAGGTCTCGTCATCCTGTTCGTGATGCCAAGTTTGGAGCGCCCTCACTCACCAGGGCCGTGGGGTACTCGGTACTGGGCCGGTTGATCTTCTCAACGGGGGGTCGTCACGGCAGCAGTGACCTGGTCCATGGCCCTGGGGCTCAATTACAAAGGGGGGTTGTTTCAGTGTGCTTATGGTGGTGAAAGTTTATAAGTGATTCGTGACGCCACCTGTGGTGTTCGGCAATAGAGATGTAAGCCGACGCTGCAGACAGATCCTCTGGGGCAGATGGTGTGGTGCAGCAATGATGTTATAGCCCTCCACAGGCAGGGCTGTAGTCCCAGGGCAGTGTGGGTGAAGTGACACTTAGATGGTGTAGTGTCAGGCGCAAGAGATGTAGTCATGCTGGGCAGGTTGGTGCAGGAATAAGTGGAGGACACCAGGCATGCAGTTCCAAAGCTTTACTCACAGTCTGTTGCAGGTACAGGTGCCCGCATCCGTGCCGTGCCCTCCGGGTCAGGAGCTCAGCCAACATCCAGGCAAGATGAAGTACTCCCTTCCAACACTCCGCCAACATATGTGCCTTTTCTGAACGTCTCCTCTTATAGCACCTAAGAATGAAGTACTCCTAGTACTGAGTTACACTGGAGTTACTCCTGTCAAATGTTCCTATGAACTCTACATGTACGGCAGACAGCTGAAGCCTGTTTCGGGGACTCCTTGCTACTGAGTCCCGGCTCACTAATATGTTGCTGTTGTGCCCCCAAGTCTTGTGTGGGAATAAAGTGGTCACTACTTCTATTCCTCCGGTGTCTGCTGCAGGACCATTAGTATCCGTAAAACCTCGGGGACTGGACCCCGGCCTTGCGCTTAGAACTTGAAAAGGGTTCTCCTCTAACCCTGGTCCTTGTTCTCTTATTCTCCTCACGTTCCGTGCTAATCCTTCTTCCCAATGGAGAATCAAGCTTCCTTTCTCTCTCTCTTTCCTGTGCCAGCAGACCCAGATCACTGTGGCCTACTGCAGCACTTCCTTCTTCCATCCCTCTCCTGGGGATCTTCTCTGTCTCACACTCCGTCCGTCTACATCCTCACTCTCTGACTGAGTGCAAGGACTGACTGCCTGAACTCAACTCTTCCTGCTCTTTTAGGTGAACTAAATTCCATCCACCTCCCAGCACGTTTCGTGTTCCAAGCAGGGAGCCACCAAGGGGTGCTATGCTACACTCCAAGCAGGGAGCCTCCGAAGGTGCTTTGCTACACTACTTTGTGGTGTGGGGTGCAGGTGTTGGAGCGTGGTCAGGTGTCTCCACCTTACCTGGATGGTGGGGTACCACACCTCAGGGGGAGGTAAGTACCTCTGTGGCGACTGAACCCTCAGGGGCGCCACACTTACCTACCCCGCACTCCCTCGCAGCGTCCTGCTCCGTTGCCAGCAACTGCTATATGCTTGTAAGCAGCGCATGGCAGGGACGTCATGCACTGCTCACAAGCAGAGCACAGTTGCCAGGACTGTGCACGCAAAGGGCAGTGAGTATTCATTTCTCTTCAGTAGCACACAGTGTCAGCCTCCGGCTTCCTGCTGCTACCGGCAGTCACATGTGCCGCTACTTAAGATAAAAGAATATTCATGAATTCTCACTGTTCTCAGCGCTTCTTACAAGCATACAGCAGTTGCTGGCACCGGAGCAGTATGCTGTAAGGGAGCGCCGGGTAGGTAAGTGTAATGGTTTGTTTTTTTAATGTTTTGTGATGGGGCCATGTATACCAGGATAGGAATGGGGGTGGGGGCTACTTATAAGGATGGGGCCCTGCATACCAGGACGAGCTGGGGCCCTGCATACCAGGTGAGATGGGGCCCTGCATACCAGGACGAGATGGGGCCCTGCATACCAGGACGAGATGGGGCCCTGCATACCAGGACGAGATGGGGCCACGTATACCAGGATGAGATGGGGCCCTGCATACCAGGATAAGGATGGGACCAGGCATACCAGGATAGGGATGGCACCATGCATACTAGGACGAGATGGGGGCCCTGTATATCAGGACGACATGCGGCTCTGCATGCCAGGACGAGATAAGGCGGCATGCATACTAGGATGAGATGGGGGCCCTGTATACCAGGATAGGGATGAGGGGGCAATGTGTATCAGAATGGGGGTGAGGGGACCATATATACCAGGATAAGGGATGTTAAGTACAGAATTGACCACATTTTTTGCTTCAATTTTTTTCCTAATTTCTTCCTCTAAATCCTAGGTGCGTCTTATAGTCCAAAAAATACGGTAACTTCAAGGAGGATTGTGATAAACTACAGGACAAACATTACACTGTGCCATGATACTGTATATCTCTAAGCTGTGCGTGGCTGATGGCTGTAATATACATTTATTCCCGCCTGCAGGAGATGTGTGGGCTCCAGCCCTGGTTTCATAGATTTACTAAACGTCATGAATTCCATTATATTTTCCATCCTGAGGAATTCAGATTACTGCACAATCTCTCCTGAAATGGGGACGCTAATACTTTCTCTACTCTTCTGCTCAGGATTCATAGTGGCTCCAATGGTCCACCATAAATGAGGGCAACTCCGGTTTAGTGTTCTCCCCTCGTACAGACGTTGTTGGGGATGTAACATATTTTTTATTCTGTCATTTTTTTTAACCTGTTCCTTCTGTATGATAGTTTGATTGTGGTGGGATCGGCCTTCCTGCCTAATGTGAGTCTGTAACTCTCTGATAGTCTTGAAAAAAGCTCTCCATTGCCTCTTCTAAATGTCTAAGATCTAAATTTAAAGTGCCCCTGTCAGCAGGATTGTGCTCAGTAACCTACAGACACTGTCAGGTCAGCACCGTTACACTGATTACAATGATACCTGGTGAAGAAATTCGTCTTGTGGTTGTTGTTTAATCTTTATTTGTATTTTTCAGTTAATGAGACTCTCGTGCTCTGGGGTGGGGCTGTGGGCACGAAAAGGCCATAGTCCTGTTTCTTGCCTGCATTTATCCTGCCCTCACGAACCTTGTCCATGTATGTTTTTCTGAAATAAATGACAGTTTTTTTTTATGATCCTGTAAACGGAGTGTGCTGCTTTTTTCCTTATTTTTTGGATTGTCTCATGTGTGCTTCTTCAAGCAAGCACCTTTATTACCGTGCTTTCACCCTGCAAAGTGTTGCTGATTCAGAGTCCACCCACTCCACCAGTAAGTAGACTGTTTCTTATTGCCATTCTATTTTTTTCTTTTTGATTTACATATTTATCTGTATTGGCTTATGACAGGTCGCTGACCCCTCACTGACCTGCCCCCATTATTACATAATACATATAATAGCATTGATATTATTGTTGATAATGCCTATAATACTGTGGCTATTATGAGGCTTAGAAAAAATTTTTTACAAATGACACTGGCGGCGCCTGTCCAGTAGCCTCTATCGCTTACTTATAGATCCTACTGCGCAAGTGCCGCCATCGCCAGTGACATTTTTCTGGATGTTATTTTTATGTAAAATAGGGGGCAGGTCACTGAAGGATCAGTGTCATAAGCCAATACAGATGAATATTTACACAGAGTAACACATAAGGCCTCGCCCACAGCCCAACTCACAGTCACTCCCACAACCCACCCCGAAGCATGAGAATCTCATTAACTGAAAACTACAAATACAGATTAAACAATAACCATCCCCCAGATGCCCAGAAAAGGCACATCTAATAGATGCGCCAATTCTGATGCTTTGCCCGGCTCTTCCCACTTGCCCTGTAGCGGTGGCAAGTGGGGTTCATATTTGTGGGGTTGATGTCACCCTTGTAATGTCAGGTGACATCAAGCCCACGGCTTAGTAATGGAAAGGTGTCTATCCATCCCTAAGCCCATAGCTACATGGTAAATAAAGACACAGACAAAATAAAGTCTTTTATTAGAAATAAAACAAAACGGTTTTTCTTTTTTAATTAAAAATAACAAACACAGTTATACTCACCTAACGCCTATTTCCACCGAAGACCTCGTTCTCCTGTAATAAAAATAAAAAACATCAATATACCATACTTGTCTCTCGTTCTGTCCCACGCCGTAATCCAGGTCTGGGGGATAATTAGTTTTCAACCTGGACGGTGCCAAGATGCAACCGTCCAGGCTGAGAGCCACTGGTGAATGAGCTGCTGCATGGACCTCAGGACCATGGGAAAAAGTCAGTGATGAGGTCACCACAGTTCAAGCTAAGTGACTTCACAGCAGATCACCGTGAGAATTCTCTGTTAGCTTTAAATAAAAAACAAAAACTGTGTTTTGTTTTATTTCTAATAAAAGACTTTATTCTGGCTTTGTCTTTATTCACCATATAACTATAATATTAGTAATGGATAGGTGTCTTATAGACACCTCTCCATAACTATGTAGTGGGCTTGATGTCACCTGACAATACAAGGGTGACATAAACCCCACAAATATGAACCCCACTCTCCACCACTACAGGGCAATTGGGAAGAGCCGGGCAAAGTGCCAGAATTGGCGCAACTAATAGATATGCCTTTTCTGGACAGCTGTGGGCTGCTATTTTTAGGCTGGGTGTCAATATCCATGGCCCCTTACTAGCATGAGAATGCCAGCCCCCAGTTGTCAGCTTTAGCAAGGCTGTTTATCAAAAATGATGAGGACCCCACGCTGTTTTTTTTAAATTATTTCTTTAAATAATAAAAAAAACGTGTGGGGACCCCTCTATTCTTGATAACCAGCCTTGCTGAAGCTGACAGATGAGGGTTGCAGCCCCAAGTTGTGAGTTTTCCAGACTGGTTATAGAAAATACAGGGGAACCCATGCCGTTTTTTTCATTCATTTATTTAGTTATAGCGCAGGCAGTGGGTGAGGAATACTCCCATCATCCGCTCCTGCTGTCACTGTTCTTAGCAGCAGCAGGTGTAGGTTGATGGGAGTAATAGTCCCAAAAGCCCCCACCTGCTGTCATCATTCTGACTTTAATATAACTCTCATCATTCTCCCCGCCGGCAGAGCAGAGGAGAATGATGAGAGCGTCTTCAGCACCCGCCGCCGGGGAACAGCGCGTACTGTAGCGCTTCTTCCCTGCCGGCCGTCCTTGTGGTACTGATGCTGCAAACGAGCGGCACACGGGTGTCACACATGTGCCACAAGTATTACACACATGGACATCTCCGGTACCAGAAATATCAGGACGTGTGAAACCGGCCTTATACACAGTTCTCTTTAAATGCCTAATATTTCTTCTTGAAACTCATCTGTCAGAAAATATTGGAGCTTACGATAGTATAGATTGTGAAGTCTCCGAGCCCCATACTCTAATTAAACCAGAGAGGTTTCACCACTAGCTACTCATTTATTACTGATGAAGACTGTGGAGTTAGATCATTTCAGTAGTTCCTAATCAGGCCCCATTATTAATATCTGACGTGTGTCACTTTATGTGGTGGTAAGTTTGGAATTCTTCACAAAGGATAATAGGAAACAAATGGATCTTACAAATTATTTTCCAGCTTTGCACTATACCCTACATACGGTTGTACACTACTGTCTGGGCACATGGCAGTGTTCAGAAGGGAAGGAGCGCCATTTAGCTATTTGAATGCAGATCTTGCTGGAATAGTTTGCAGACACAATGTATTGGGAGCACTGTTCATGGTCACCTGGCAACTCAAAAGATGTCCACCATGAACATGCTTGGCTCTATCTTCTCTGCTTGCCATATCCCAAGGATTGCCTTGCTCATCGCCCTTTAACACCCTCACATGGAATCTGGACTTACACAGGGACCCCTAGGCTTGGACCATGGTGTTACCTGCTATTCTGTGGTATTAGATGGTGAGAAGAATAGTCAGGTAGCTAGATCAGAACCAGAAGGACAGAATACAGAATCAGAAGACACAAGAGTAGTCAGGAAACGGGCCACGGTCACAACAGGACACAAATACACAAGCCGCAAGCTGAGCACAGAGGACTGAACCAGAGGAGAACAGCGCTGTATCTGGCAGATTCCGGCCATGTGCTTTGCGCTTTAGTAGGGTGTGGTACTTTCCAATTGGCTGAAGTAGGGAGCAGATTACTCCAGCTGGACAGAAGGAACAGATCCCAGATGAGATTGGACACACCATATGCAGAAGCCCTAATATAACTAAATGACAGAAAACCAGAATAGTAGAAATCCCCATAAAGTGATTCCATTTTATAAATCAATTCACCGAGGGTTATAATCCTTAGGAGGAGTGAATATTTTGACTCCACAGCCACTTTCTGGGAATTAACACGCAGTGGATGCTGGAGAGTGAAAATTACACATTTGCCATTTTATTACCCAGCACATAGTGCCCAGATTGTGCTCCAGGAGACACACACCGCAAATTAAGTGGATATATAATATTGCTAAATACAGGTGTAACACCCCTTTATGGCTACCACTGTACCCTGGGTGTTATGGGGGGTCTCACCTCTTTTGTACGCAGTGCCTCCACCCGAATCTTGATTGGAGCTCTGTCTCTGGGCTGCAGAAGGACAGTTATCTTCTGCCAGGGGCTGATTCGGGAAACCCCTGCCACAGCTCGGAACACACTCAGGAAGCAGGATTAAAACAGTTTAACAGATTTATTGCTATGAAGCAGAATTAAAATGGATTTACAGGAATAAACATACAATGCGATTTACTGTGCTCTATAAAAGTCATATACCCATCAAAGACTAATTAAACCCCAACCCTGCAGATATAACTTGCCCAATTCCCCCTCTTTTGCATTTACTCAGTTCGACCGTTGGGGCCCAGTTGCCACGGATGTTGGCGCGCAAAGGAAGGTTGGCGCGCAAAGTAGAAAACGTAGGTGCACTTAAATGAATGTTGCTGTCAATAGTCTCGGTTGCAGTGTACTCACTGTAAGTTGCGCTGATAGTATCACAAGTCTCAGCAGAACACTCACTGTGTCTCCAACAATCAGAGGATTCTTTAGACTCCAGCTGAGGGCTGCAGGATTTAGACCTTTATCCGATGGGAGTGCGGGCAGAACTCTCTGGATCTTTGCTCTCTCCGGCAACACTGGTATCTCCGCGGGGTCCCCCACACTCTGCAACTTAGGGGAATCAAGATCCACACCGCTCTGTTTCTCATAACCAGCAGCAGCAGCCACGTTTTCTCTCCTCTCCCTCTTTACTTTCACTTTCTCCTCAGCGTCCTCCCTCAAGTCCCTCCTCCTCCCTTCTTCTATCATCTCACTGGAACAAGGATCCCTGGGAGTTGTAGTCTTCTGCCACTCAGGAGAAAAACGATTAGTGTCTGCAGGTCCCTGTTTAACAGCCACTGCAAAACTCTTCTTAGAGTCTGTTGTGATGTACAATGTCTGTGAGGTATGGGGTTTTGTCTACAAAATATGATGTTTTCTGTTGTAACTTTCCAGAAAAATCCAGCCCTCTATGCCAATGCAGGCTGTCAGCTCATGCAGCACCTTCCCCCCTCCTCTTTTCGCCCATGGCTCACTCACACACTGACCAGTGCCCCCCTGCCTGGGCTAGCTCTGAAACCTTAAACCAACTTCCTCTCGAAGAGCAGGGGGAAGGGATCCCTTTGTTCGGAAAAACACAGGCTGTATGCCGGTATATGGGAAACATAAAAGTCATATTACGAAAACCATACCCAGTAGAGATATGAAAATCATATTTTTGTAACCTGAGCGGTCCCAGCTTCGATACCGTGCCTCTTTCGAAGTTCCACCCTGCCCAGAACATGAGATATGATTTGCGCCCAAATGGACGGTCATATCGCATAGATGTTTGATGTTTTCTTGATGGGCTCATTACGCTGGGAAACATGATACCACTGATGAGTCCATACCAGCTTCTCCCATAAAGTTATAGCTAATCTAAGTTTTGTAGCCAAAACATAACTTGGATAAGAGAGGTGGGATCAACCCAGAATGCACCTCTCCGTGATGTCACATAGGAAAGTCTATAAGGCATTTCCTGGGCAAACCAGCTCAGAACAGCTGCAGAGTCCGTGCTGACAAGAACTCCAGATGAATGGAGACGTGTGGCTCCTCCCCCCTTAAAGCCGCATGGTCTGCCTAAGGAACAATATGGAACTGTGAGTGTAATCTCTTTGTTTTCTCCACTTTTATTTTATACCTGTACTGTACATATTTTATGTCTCAATTTTATAGCAACTTTTATCTGTAATCACTGTCCTCTTTCGGAAAATAAATGAAATTATTTAGATCTGTCTCCATGCTCTAAGAATCGAACTATACGCCTTTGATAGATAATCGCTACTAATTCAAGGGGTTTGCCACGGACCCTCTTAATTTAACACTGTGAATTAAGTAACCGTGACTGGTGGCAGCGCGTTGTGTATGGCTATTACGGCTGGCTGGCAGTCTAGAAGGGTCTTATATTGCTGAGTAAGGGGCTTCAGCCACAGCATTGATAATTCCCTTACTGCAGAAGCCTAATTGCCGGTTCACAACAGGCAGCCCGTCCGGCGACTAATTATCCTAGGTGCAGTTCCCTGACTGACCTGAGGGTAAGGGGGGCGCCGGAGAGCTGCGAGTTCCAAAGTGGAACTGAGAAAGTGGGATATACACAAATCCCCGCAGAACTTGGAAGATTGATAGCAGTGGTGGGGCATCCAAATTAAACTCCCCCTGCGGCAAATTGTAGAGCGAGATTAGCTTGCTGGATATTTTTGTCACATGGTGCCAGTGGTGGGATAACTAAGATAAGCCCCACTGCGCCTGTGATAGCCGTGTGCCGGCATTGTGTCACGTCCCTCCGTCCGCTGATACACCGGTGTCAGTGGTGGGATCGTGACATAGTGGTGACACAGGGTCCGCTGTCCGTCGCGTTTTGGTGGCAGCGGGACCCCCGTTAGTCGTCGCCCGTAAGTGGACGAACGGCCGTGGGCTGTTCGTCACATATTGGTGGCAGAGCGGTGGGATAATCCTAGAGCATTAGTGATTTGGTTTGAGCAATCATTCCTCTCACTAAAGACCTGCACGGTTCCTGCGGGAATCCTGCATCATAGGTTTTGGAGAACAGACTCAGTGGTTACTAGTCCTGAGACATTAGTGTGTACTTGCAAGTATCCCCCTCCCGTTTCTTCGTTTTTCTTTTTCTATCTTTTATTTGGCAACCATGGCGGCGATGACAGTGGAGTGGTATCAGAAGCAGAAAAAGGACACCCTTGCTGGGTTATGCACGTACCGAGGCATAGACGCCGCAGGAGGAACCAAAGATCAAATGATCGCGGCTCTAGTGCAGCTGGACAACGGCCAGAATCCAGCGAGCGCAGAAGTTGGCCCAAGTTGCCATGGGGCTGCAGCAGAGGCTCCACTCCTGAGCGCTGGCCCCACATTCAACCAGAACGGGGTGGACCCCTATCTGCAAATGGCCTTGGACGAACTCCCCGCCGAAGACAGGGATGGGCGGGTGAGGCTGATCCAGCAATATCGGCAGGAGGCCCAAGCCGAACGTGAGCGCCAAGCTGAGGCTGAGAGAGCCGAGCGCCAGGCGCAGAGGGCCCATGAACTGGAGGTACTCCAGCGGGGTGGGAATGCCCCCACAGCCCGAAGCAGTGAGCCCAGCAGCGTCCAGACTCCTAAACCCCGGCCAGAGCATTTTCCCGTGATGGAAAAGGATGGGGACTTGGACACATTTCTGCGAGCCTTTGAGAAAGCCTGCAGACAGTACCAGCTGCCTAGAGACCAATGGGCAAGGTACTTGACCCCAGGGCTAAAAGGCAAAGCCCTGGAGGCATTTGCTTCTCTTCCGCCAGAAGCCGATGACGACTATGACGCCATAAAGCAGGCGCTGATCGCCAAATACCGGCTGACACCTGAGGTATACCGAAAGAAGTTCCGACACCTCCAACGTGGCCCACACGATAGCTACAGTGATGTGGTGCAAGGACTCAGGACCCACTTTGACCAGTGGATCCATGGACTGTCCGTTGAAACCTTTGAGCAGCTACGGGACCTGATGATCAAAGACCAGTTCCTGCATCTCTGCCCAGCTGAGGTCCGACAGTTCATCCTGGACCGCGAACCAACGAACGCGGACAAAGCGGCGCAGATCGCCGACAACCACGAGGCCAACCGGAAGCCCGAGACGCGGAGGCCAGTCGCCACCAGCTGGAAAGGGGGTAAGCCAGCAACCAACCCCAATGCCCCAGCTAGCCGTCCCTCCGGAGGCCCTGTCCCTGTTGCCAACAACAGGCCGGCTACTGACAGTCGCCTGTGTCACCACTGCAAGCGGCCTGGTCACTTCTCTTACACCTGTCCGGATAGGCCGAAGAACCCCCCAGCCAAGGCCCCCGGGCCCAACGCCTCTGTTCTTTTGGTGGGAGGTGTGGTTGGGAGGGCTGATGACAACGTTCAACCTGTTCAGGTGGGGGCCCGTCTTGCTACAGGCCTCAAGGACACCGGGGCTGAACGAACCCTCATCCGTCCTGGACTGGCGGCCCCTGAAGAGTTTGTTGAGGGGAAAACCCTGACTGTCACCGGGATTGGAGGCACCCGTTGTCCCTTGCCAGTGGCACGAGTTTTTCTTGATTGGGGTGCCGGGAGCGGGTTGAGGGAGGTGGGAGTGTCTGAAAATTTGCCCACTGATGTTTTATTGGGGACTGACTTGGGGAGGATGGTGGCATACTATGTCCCTGACACCCTTCCCCAAACTGATAATAAGGGTAACGTTAACCCTGATGATGTTGATGATGGGAAACTGAATGTGTTACCTGCTAATGCCTTGATGAGTAATGATGCAACTAACAACCATTCTTTCCCCAGGTACGATGCTGATGCTGATGTGAATGTACCAAAGCAAACTGATAACCATTCTTCTCCTAGGAAGGATGATGATGATGTTGATGTATCTGTGCCGACTGAACCCGTTAACCCTTTCTTTGAAGCGGTAGATGTGTCCACAGGTACCGAAGTGCTCAGCCCCGTCACTCTGCGGAGTGAGACGGCTGAGGAACCCCTGGCAGGAGTAAGCAACGGTGCTCAAGGAAATGGGGAGGTGCATGGGGACCATGAGGAAGGTAATGCCATGCAGCTGACCAGTGCCACCGAGGAAGGTAACTGGCCCATAAGTAGCACTGCTCCTGAAGTGTTGGGGGTGGATGGGGAGGTAGAGCCCAGGGCAGCACCAGCTGGTGGGTCTGCAGAAATCCCCAGGGAGACAGCATACATAGCAGCTGTCACACGCAGTCAGAGTGCCCAGATCGCAGGTAACGCACTGTCTTCTGGACCCTCTGCTGCTACAGGAGAGACTGAACCAGAGGTGAACCCAGAGCCGGTTCCAGAGTGTCCCAGTAAAGGAGGTACCCTGACGTCACTTCTGGCAGCCTCCAGCATGGAGTTCCAGGCTGCTCTGCACTCAGATGCCAGCCTGGAGAAATTGAGAGGTCTCGCCGAGACGCCCACCTCCAAGTCTGATAAGGAGAGGGTGTTCTGGGAACGAGGAAGGTTGTACCGGGAGACAGTACCCGGAGATCCTAAAAAGGAGTGGTTGAGGGAAAGACAGCTGGTCGTCCCCTATCAGTTCAGAACCGAGTTGTTGCGGATTGCCCATGAGATTCCACTCGCTGGACACTTGGGGATCAGCAAAACAAAGGCACGGCTGTCTCAACACTTCTATTGGCCCAAGATGGGGACAGATGTAACACACTACTGCCGCTCCTGCGCCACCTGTCAAAAAGTGGGTAAGGCGGGGCCTGCTCTTAAGGCTCCCCTTATTCCTTTGCCGGTGATAGAGGAGCCTTTCCAGAGAATCGCGGTGGACCTTGTAGGACCGCTGTCCGTCCCCAGCAGCTCCGGAAAGCGATACATTCTCACCGTGGTAGACTACGCTACCCGGTACCCAGAGGCAGTAGCTCTGTCTTCAACCAGGGCAGATAAGGTGGCTGACGCACTGGTGACCATCTTTTCAAGGGTAGGATTTCCCAGGGAGATGCTTACCGATCAAGGGCCCCAATTCATGTCTCGCCTAATGGAGGCTCTCTGTGAGAAAATGCAGGTGACGCACCTGGTATCGAGTCCGTATCACCCACAGACTAATGGTTTGTGTGAACGCTTCAACGGTACCCTCAAACAGATGCTCCGCATACTGGTTGAGACCCAAGGGCGCGACTGGGAGCGGTACCTCCCACACCTGCTGTTCGCTTACAGAGAAGTTCCGCAGGCCTCGACCGGGTTCTCCCCCTTCGAGCTCCTGTATGGCAGGCGAGTCCGGGGACCCCTTGGGTTGATAAGAGAATCCTGGGAAGATGAGCCAAACCCCACAGAAGTGTCCATCGTGGATTATGTCATGCGCTTCCGTGACAAGATGCAGACCTTGACGCAGTTGGTGCATGACAACATGACGCAGGCTCAGGCTGACCAGAAGCACTGGTACGACCAGAACGCCCGGGAGCGGACCTACCAGGTGGGTCAAAAGGTGTGGGCGCTGGTCCCTGTACCAACGGATAAGCTTCAGGCAGCCTGGGAAGGCCCATACGTCGTCCACCAACAGCTCAACCCGGTCACCTACGTGGTCACGCTTGACCATGCTCGGGGTAGGCGCAAGGCCTTTCACGTCAACATGCTGAAGGCGCACTACGAACGTGAAGCTTGCGTCCTACCGGTCTGCAATCTGCCAGAGGATGGGGAGGAAGATTCCCTCCTGGACATGCTGGCCCAGGCCAAGGCCAATGGGTCCATTGAGGACATGGAGATAAGTGGTTCGCTCACCGTGTCCCAGCGGTTGCAGTTGATGGCCACCCTGGAACTCTTCCGGCCCGTGTTCACCAACCGTCCTGGGAGGACGGAGTTAGCGGTTCATGAGGTGGACACCGGGAATCATGCCCCATTACGGCGAACACCTTATCGGATCTCTGAAACGGTGCAACAAGTCATGCGCCAAGAGATCGATGAGATGTTAAGGCTGGGGGTGATTCGACGGTCAAAAAGCGCGTGGGCTTCACCTGTAGTCCTCGTGCCTAAAAAGGATCGAACCACGCGGTTCTGTGTGGACTACAGGGGGCTCAATGCCATCACAACCTCTGATGCCCACCCGATGCCGCGCATCGAGGATCTGCTCGAGCGGTTGACAAACGCCAACTACATATCCATCATGGATTTGAGTCGGGGATACTGGCAGATTCCCCTGAGCCCTGAGGCGCAGGAGAAATCCGCCTTTATCACCCCCTTTGGACTGTACGAGTCCACGGTCATGCCCTTCGGCATGAAGAATGCCCCTGCCACTTTCCAGCGGATGGTCAACCACCTGCTTCGGGGACTGGAGGAGTACGCCGTGGCATACTTAGACGATATTGCCGTCTTCAGTTCCACCTGGGAGGAATACCTTCAGCACCTCCAGGAGGTGCTCAAGCGTCTTCACCAGGCAGGCCTGACCATCAAGCCGGGGAAGTGCCAGATAGGCATGCACAAGGTCCACTACCTGGGGCACCGGGTAGGCGGGGGTTCCATGAGTCCGGAGCCAGAAAAAGTGGACGCAATCGTGTCCTGGCCCACCCCCAGGACCAAGAAACAGGTGAAGTCCTTCTTGGGCACTGCAGGGTACTATAGGCGGTTCGTACAGGACTATAGCGCCCTTGCCAAACCCTTGACTGACCTCACCAAGCAGAGGCTACCCCAAACAGTCAACTGGACAGATGACTGTGAGGCGGCTTTCCAAGCTTTGAAAGCAGCCCTGTGCAACTCTCCAGTGTTGAGAGCAGTCGACAGCAGTCGCCCGTTTCTGGTACAGACCGACGCCAGCGAGTTTGGCCTCGGTGCTGTGCTTAGCCAGGTCGACTCGGGGGACCAAGAGCACCCCGTGTTGTACCTGAGCCGGAAACTTTTGCCGAGGGAAGTGGCATACTCGACCATCGAGAAGGAGTGTCTGGCCATGGTGTGGGCACTGCAGCGTTTGCAGCCCTACCTGTATGGGCGCGCCTTCACGGTGGTAACCGACCACAACCCTCTGAGCTGGTTGCACACAGTGTCCGGAACCAATGGAAGGTTGCTCCGCTGGAGCCTTGCCCTTCAACAGTACGACTTCACTGTAAAACACAGGAAGGGCAGCGAAAACGGCAATGCCGATGGGTTGTCCCGCCGGGGCGAACCCGCTGAGGTGCGCATGGCCGATTACCGAGAGGTAATGCCTCCTTAGCGCCCTCTTAAGGGGGGAGGTGTGATGTACAATGTCTGTGAGGTATGGGGTTTTGTCTACAAAATATGATGTTTTCTGTTGTAACTTTCCAGAAAAATCCAGCCCTCTATGCCAATGCAGGCTGTCAGCTCATGCAGCACCTTCCCCCCTCCTCTTTTCGCCCATGGCTCACTCACACACTGACCAGTGCCCCCCTGCCTGGGCTAGCTCTGAAACCTTAAACCAACTTCCTCTCGAAGAGCAGGGGGAAGGGATCCCTTTGTTCGGAAAAACACAGGCTGTATGCCGGTATATGGGAAACATAAAAGTCATATTACGAAAACCATACCCAGTAGAGATATGAAAATCATATTTTTGTAACCTGAGCGGTCCCAGCTTCGATACCGTGCCTCTTTCGAAGTTCCACCCTGCCCAGAACATGAGATATGATTTGCGCCCAAATGGACGGTCATATCGCATAGATGTTTGATGTTTTCTTGATGGGCTCATTACGCTGGGAAACATGATACCACTGATGAGTCCATACCAGCTTCTCCCATAAAGTTATAGCTAATCTAAGTTTTGTAGCCAAAACATAACTTGGATAATAGAGGTGGGATCAACCCAGAATGCACCTCTCCGTGATGTCACATAGGAAAGTCTATAAGGCATTTCCTGGGCAAACCAGCTCAGAACAGCTGCAGAGTCCGTGCTGACAAGAACTCCAGATGAATGGAGACGTGTGGCTCCTCCCCCCTTAAAGCCGCATGGTCTGCCTAAGGAACAATATGGAACTGTGAGTGTAATCTCTTTGTTTTCTCCACTTTTATTTTATACCTGTACTGTACATATTTTATGTCTCAATTTTATAGCAACTTTTATCTGTAATCACTGTCCTCTTTCGGAAAATAAATGAAATTATTTAGATCTGTCTCCATGCTCTAAGAATCGAACTATACGCCTTTGATAGATAATCGCTACTAATTCAAGGGGTTTGCCACGGACCCTCTTAATTTAACACTGTGAATTAAGTAACCGTGACTGGTGGCAGCGCGTTGTGTATGGCTATTACGGCTGGCTGGCAGTCTAGAAGGGTCTTATATTGCTGAGTAAGGGGCTTCAGCCACAGCATTGATAATTCCCTTACTGCAGAAGCCTAATTGCCGGTTCACAACAGGCAGCCCGTCCGGCGACTAATTATCCTAGGTGCAGTTCCCTGACTGACCTGAGGGTAAGGGGGGCGCCGGAGAGCTGCGAGTTCCAAAGTGGAACTGAGAAAGTGGGATATACACAAATCCCCGCAGAACTTGGAAGATTGATAGCAGTGGTGGGGCATCCAAATTAAACTCCCCCTGCGGCAAATTGTAGAGCGAGATTAGCTTGCTGGATATTTTTGTCACATGGTGCCAGTGGTGGGATAACTAAGATAAGCCCCACTGCGCCTGTGATAGCCGTGTGCCGGCATTGTGTCACGTCCCTCCGTCCGCTGATACACCGGTGTCAGTGGTGGGATCGTGACATAGTGGTGACACAGGGTCCGCTGTCCGTCGCGTTTTGGTGGCAGCGGGACCCCCGTTAGTCGTCGCCCGTAAGTGGACGAACAGCCGTGGGCTGTTCGTCACATCTGTAAGCTCCAGCATGCCGGTAGATGCTCTGACAGTTCCCTGTGCATGTGTTACACAGGGATCCTAAATGTTGTTTGCGCACACTGCAAGACTCAGAAGTGAGAGCGGATTTTGCTGGATTGGTTTATAGAAACCTTGTTGCTTTTCAACAGCCTTTGAGCCACTAATAGTGTGGGAACCTCTGTTTTTCCATTGACAGATGATCGACCTGAGTGGGGACTTGTTTTTTGTGAGATGAGAATTGGTATTTTCACCTACGTAACATTGATTAGTTTCTTTTTATTCAATATTTGGGAGGCAGAATGAACAAACAGTTGAACACCACACACTATTGGTTCATCCAACAAGGATTTAAATTACAGTGGGAACTTTCATTGTCTTGGTCAATAAAGTTTTTTACATAGCTTGCCATTATTATGGACAGTTTAAGTAGAAATGTTCAAAAATGTAAAACTCAAGGATATTTTAATAAAAAATAATTGTTTTTTTTTAACTTAGCAGATGACTGTACCAGGAGATCAGAGGGACAGCTGACATCTTCAGTTTTTAAATATGATGATCTTCAGATCCTACAAGATACAGCTGAAGTGAATGGCATTACTCCAGATATATCATCATCCATTCACAGCAAAGATCTGTCATCTGATCCTATGAAACAGGTCCCATCTTCTGATTCATTACTGACTACTAAGGAAAATCAAAGTCACAAAAGAGGCAATAAAAAACAAACTGCTCCTAGAGCAAAGAAGCCATTTTCATGCTCAGAATGTGGGAAATATTTTGCACAGAAATCAAATTTTGTTACCCACCAGAGAATTCACACAGGGGAGAAACCTTTTTCCTGTTCAGAATGTGGAAAATATTTTGCACAAAAATCAAATTTTGTTACCCACCAAAGAACTCACACAGGGGAGAAGCCTGTTTCCTGTTCAGAATGTGGGAAATGTTTTAACAATAAATCAGATTGTATTAAGCACCAGAGAATTCACACAGGGGAGAAGCCTTTTTCATGTTCAGAATGTGGGAAATGTTTTGCACATAAATCATATTTTGTTACCCACCAAAGAACTCACACAGGGGAGAAGCCTTTTTCCTGTTCAGAATGTGGGAAATGGTTTAACAATAAATCAGATTGTATTAAGCACCAGAGAACTCACACAGGGGAGAAACCATTTTCATGTTCAGAATGTGGGAAATGTTTTGCACATAAATCAAATTTTGTTACCCACCAGAGAACTCACACAGGGGAGAAGCCTTTTTCCTGTTCAGAATGTGGGAAAGGTTTTAACAGTAAGGCAGATTGTATTAAGCACAAGAGAACTCACACAGGGGAGAAACCTTTTTCATGTTCAGAATGTGGGAAATGTTTTGCACATAAATCATATTTTGTTACCCATCAAAGAACTCACACAGGGGAGAAGCCTTTTTCATGTTCAGAATGTGGGAAATGTTTTAGCAATAAATCAGTTTGTGTTAAGCACCAGAGAACTCACACAGGGGAGAAGCCTTTTTCCTGTTAAGAATGTAGGAAATATTTTACCTGGAAAGCGCTCCTTGATCGCCATCATAGCAGTCACGCAGAGGAGAAGCCTTTTTCATTTTCTTAATTTTTTACTTGGAAATCAACTGTTAATAAACATCAGAGATGTCACATGGGGAGAAGCCTTTTTATGTTCATAATGTTGGAATAGTTTTAACCAAAATTGTATCTTCTTAAATGGTTTGTCTCTTGTCATTCCTCATGATTGCTGACAAAAGGATAAAACCAAACTTTATTAATTCCAAATGTAAAACTATACCCATATTTCACCCCTGAAGGTTAGTCAATAGGTGACATATACCCCACATCTCAGTATATAGGGTGAGGTGACATATACACTCACTCTCCAAGCCTCTCATTTCTATGGGTTTCATCGTCCTCACCAAAGGCGTCAGCAGGAGACTATTTAATATTAACCTACAGTTAGGTCCATATATATTTGGACAGAGACAACATTTTTCTAATTTTGGTTCTAGACATTACCACAATGAATTTTAAACAAAACAATTCAGATGCAGTTGAAGTTCAGACTTTCAGCTTTCATTTGAGGGTATCCACATTAAAATTGGATGAAGGGTTTAGGAGTTTCAGCTGCTTAACATTTGCCACCCTGTTTTTAAAGGGACCAAAAGTAATTGGACAGATTAAATAATTGTAAATAAAATGTTCATTTCTAGTACTTGGTTGAAAACCCTTTGTTGGCAATGACTGCCTGAAGTCTTGAACTCATGGACATCACCAGACGCTGTGATTCCTCCTTTTTGATGCTCTGCCAGGCCTTCACTGCGGTGGTTTTCAGTTGCTGTTTGTTTGTGGGCCTTTCTGTCTGAAGTTTAGTCTTTAACAAGTGAAATGCATGCTCAATTGGGTTGAGATCAGGTGACTGACTTGGCCATTCAAGAATATTCCACTTCTTTGCTTTAATAAACTCCTGGGTTGCTTTAGCTTTATGTTTTGGGTCATTGTCCATCTGTAGTATGAAACGACGCCCAATCAGTTTGGCTGCATTTGGCTGGATCTGAGCACACAGTATGGTTCTGAATACCTCAGAATTCATTCGGCTGCTTCTGTCCTGTGTCACATCATCAGTAAACACTAGTCACCCAGTGTCACTGGCAGCCATGCATGCCCAAGCCATCACACTGCCTCCGCTGTGTTTTACAGATGATGTGGTATGCTTTGGATCATGAGCTGTACCACGCCTTCGCCATATTTTTCTTTCCATCATTCTGGTAGAGGTTGATCTTGGTTTCATCTGTTATGAATGAGTCACCGTAGGAGGCAAAAACAGAAACACTAGCTAAGTCCAGAAAACCAGAGAAGTTGGCAGCTATCGGATTGCAGGCCCCTGAACCTATCAACAACAACTAGCAG
Organism: Dendrobates tinctorius; assembly: GCF_039654945.1. NCBI lineage: Eukaryota > Metazoa > Chordata > Amphibia > Anura > Dendrobatidae > Dendrobates > Dendrobates tinctorius. The sequence continues at coordinate 2,593,183 of NW_027361867.1, forward strand.
TAGCCGTGGGGGGTTCCTACGGTGCCCTAGACCCCTCGATCACAGTCGGAGAACTAAATAGCCTAAAGACAGAAAGGGAAATCTAAACTGCCCCAGAGCAGACCCCAAAGCAATAGGCAGCCCCCAACATATAATGACGGTGAAGCAAGATGAAAAAACACTCACACAGATAGAAAGATAGGCTGAGCAAATGATGGGGCCCAAGCTAACTAAATAGGACAGGATAGAAAATCTGCTGTCTGCAAACCGCCAAAAACCCTATCAAAACAAGATCCAACAGACTGATAGGGAAAAAAGCCCTGAAGACGCTAGGCTTCAAAAAGACTATATCAGTACTCAGGTATTTTCTGAAGACAGAGCAAAAAGGAATTCTGGTCACCCCAGCAGGGAATGGCAGAAATCCAGAAAAACAAGGCAAAAAAAACCCAAAATACAAATGCAAAAAGCAGAGCAGAAAACTTAGCTTTTGAGGAGCAGGAATCAGACTGGTCTCCTAGAATCCCTCAGAGAAATCACCCGCAAGGCAGAAGGGCGTCGGCTGCCTTATATCCAGTCAGCAATTCCAGTCACCCAGTTATCATCATTCTGCTTGGTAATCAGCCTCACTACCTTCCTTCACCAGAAGAGGGAGTTCATCAGACCTCAATGGTGAAGGGGAAAATGAACTCACAACATTCATCTGTCCAAAGAATGTTCTTCCAGAACTGTGCCGGCTTTTTAGATGTTTTTTAGCAAAGTCCAGTCTAGTCTGTTAATTCTTGATGCTTATGAGTAACTTGCACCGTGCAGTGAACCCTCTGTATTTACTTTCATGCAGTCTTCTATTTATGGTAGATTTGGATATTGATACGCCTACCTCCTGGAGGGTGTTGTTCACTTGGTTGGCTGTTGTGAAGGGGTTTCTCTTCACCATGGAGACTATTCTGCGATCATCCACCACTGTTGTCTTCCGTGGGCGCCCAGATCTTTTTGTATTGATGAGTTCACCAGTGCTTTCTTCTTTCTCAGGATGTACCAAACTGTAGATTTTCTCGAATGGGTTTTTTCTGTTTTTGCATCTTAAGGATGGCTTGTTTCACCTGCATGGAGAGCTCCTTTGACCGCTTGTTTCCTTCACAGCAAAACCTTTGAAATGGAAGCACCACACTTCAAATCAACTCCAGGCCTTTTATCTGCTTAATTGAGAATAACATAATGAAGGGATTGCCCACACCTGTCCATGAAACAGCCTTGGAGTCAATTGTCCAATTACTTTTGGTCCCTTTAAAAACAGGGTGGCACATGTTAAGGAGCTGAAACTCCTAAACCCTTCATCCAATTTTAATCTGGATACCCTCAAATGAAAGCTGAAGGTCTGAACTTCAACTGCATCTGAATTGTTTTGCTTAAAATTCATTGTGGTAATGTCTAGAACCAAAATTAGAAAAATGTTGTCTCTGTCCAAATATATATGGACCTAACTGTAGGTCAATATTAAATAGTCTCCTGCTGATGCCTTTGGTGAGGATGATGAAACCCGTAGAAATGAGAGGCTTGGAGAGTGAGTGTATATTCAAGCGAAACTAAACGAAAAAAAGAAGACTAGAATCGTAGAATCGTAGAGTTGGAAGGGACCTCCTGGGCCATCTGGTCCAACCCCCTGCTCAAAGCAGGATTCGCTAAATCATCCCAGTCAGATGTCTGTCCAGCCTCTGTTTGAAGACTTCCATTGAAGGAGAACTCACCACTTCTCGTGACAGCTTGTTCCACTCATTGATCACTCTGTCAAAAAGTTTTTTCTAATATGTAATCTGTCTCCTCCCATTCAGTTTCATCCCACTGCTTCTAGTCTTTCCTTGTGCAAATGAGAATAAAGTTGATCCTTCTACAATGTGACAGCCCTTTAGATATTTGTAGACAGCTATTAAGTCTCCTCTCAGTCTTCTCTTTTGCAAACTAAGCATTCCCAAATCCTGCAACCTTTCCTCATAAGACAGGGTTTGCAGACCGGTCACCATTTTGGTCGCTCTTTTCTGAACTTGCTCCAGTTTGTTGATGTCTTTTTTAAAATGTGGTGCCCAAAACTGGACACAGTATTCCAGATGAGGTCTGACCAAAGAGGAGTAGAGGGAAATAATGACTTCACGTGATCTAGACTGTATGCTTCTGTTAATACATCCTAGAATTGCATTTGCCTTTTTTGCTGCTGCATCACACTGTTGACTCATATTCAGTCTGTGATCTATTAGTATACCCAAGTTTTTTTCACATGTGCTGTTGCTTAGCCCTATCCTTCCCATTCTGTAGATGCTTTTTTCATTTTTATTGCCCAGATGTATTACTTTGCATTTTTCCCTGTTAAAAATCATTCTGTTAGTTGCTGCCCACTTCTCCAGTTTATTTATATCTTTTTGAATCCTCTCTCTCTTCTCTAGTATTAGCTATCCCTCCTAGCTTTGTGTCATCAGCAAATTTAATCAGTTTACCCTCAATTCCTTCATCTAAATCGTTGATAAAGATGTTGAACAATACAGGGCCCAGGAAAGAGCCCTGTATTGTTATCCGAAACAGTCAGAAAACTAGCCCCATATTGGCAGATCCCAGACCTCAAACTATATACTTCTGAAGTTTATAAGCCACTCCAGTGTCAGGAATAGATAGTATGAATTTGAATTTACCAAGTGGCTGCAATGAAACAAAGAGTGAAAAATTTAAAGGCGTCTGAATACTTTCCATACCCACTGTATCAGTAAAAATAACTCCTCTTTATTAGGTAAAGTATAAAAGAATTGCGCCATTTTCTGATACCCGTTGCTTCTCCATTTTTCATGATCTCGGGTTGGGTGAAGGCTTATTTTCTGTGTGCCGAGCTGACGTTATTAATGGAGACCATTTTGGTGCAAATTTGATCTTTTGGTCGTCCTTTATTGCATTTTAATGCAATGTTGTGGCGACCAAAAAAAAGTAATTCTGGCGTTTTGACATTTTTTCTTGTTACGCCATTTCACGATCGGGTTAGTTATTTTTTATAGTGATAGATCGGGCGATTCTGAACCCTTCTATTACAAATATGTGTATGTTTGATTTTGTTATTGTTTTATTTTGAAAGTGGCGAAAGGGGGGTGATTTGAACTTTTATATTTTTTTTATATTTTTAAAAACATTTTTTTTTTACTTTTGGCATTGTCATACACACAGAACAAAAAGAACGATCCAAAAGTCCAGCAATTGATGTGAAAAATTCATAAAAAGTTCTTTATTATAATAGGAACATGGAAGAAGGCTAAAACACCACAACGTGATTATAGCTTACAAAACTAATGACGCTGACTCATCACACAAATATCCCATATATAAGACCAATAAGAGCCTAATAGCTTTGCATATAAAGACAAGGTAATCTCTCCTGAGCCTATTGACATATCATGTACCATAGTGTATGTGCCTAAAACAAAGGGCACTCATATTAGCATAGAAAGTGAACAATCAATGAGATAAACATACCTAAAGTATCCACTTATTGCAAGAGCAGGCAGCAGGAGAGGAGAGATAGAAGCAGTCAGAGTACAGGCGTCTCCCCAACGTGCGTTTCGGAACGCTATGCTCCTTCTTCAGGGGGCATTGTGAAGACATACAGCATTGTATCTTAATTAACCAGGCGACAATTTTTTAGCAAATGAAGAATAGTAGAATGCTATCTGTATGTTGACTTTCAAATTTAAGTGTTGATTTCTAATTGGTCAAGAAAACAGACTTTAGTTTGTGTTAGCCTGAAATATTGACTTTTATTGTGCGCTTATCCTTTAATAGGCTATAGGAAGTTTCGCCCCCAGCAGTTTGCCCCCAGCAGCTCGCCCCCAGGTACATTTCACCCCCTCACATTTCACCCCTATCATTTTGCCCCCAGGAAGATTCACCCCCGCACATTTCGCCCCCAGCATTTCGTCCCTGGATATTTCGCCCCCAGCAGTTTGCCCCCAGATGTTTCGTCCCCAACAGCAGTTTGACCCCGGATGTTTCGCCCCCAGAAGTTTGCCCCCGGATGTTTCGCCCCAGCAGTTCGCCCCGGATGTTTCGCCCCCGTATTTTTTCGCCACCGGCAGTTCGATCCCAAATGTTTCGCCCCAGCAGTTTGCCCCCGGATGCTTCGCCCCCGGCAGTTCGCCCCCGGATATTTGTACCATTTTGCCCCCACAATTTTGTATTTGGATGTTTCACAAGTTTGTCCTTGTGGTTCATAAATTCCCGTCCATCATCAATCCACATGTCTAGAGTTGAGCGACTTTTGTTTTTTTAGGGTCGCGTTTCGTTTCGTGAAACCCGACTTTTCCAAAAGTCGGGTCGAGCAAGATCGTCCGATTATAGGGAAAAGCCGGGGTCGTCCCGAAACACGAAACCCAATGTAAGTCAATGGGGAATAAAAGTCGGCAGTGAGAGGAGGACAGGAAATACACCAACAGTGCCCATTTGAATGCCAAAAGCATCAATTCTTCTTACTTAAGCTTGTCAACCTTAATTAACTTCATAATACAAGTTACGCACTGAAAAATGGGGATTATTTGGCTACAGACTGTGGGGGGGGAGGGCTGGCTCCAGGTTTTCATGTGCCCTGGGCGAAAGAGCGCCCCTTTAACACATACCACAACTCATCATGCTCCGATACGGCAGAGAAATAGCGGTATAGTACAATGAAAAATACTTCACTTTTTACATCTCATGACGAGGCCCATCTATTTCTCCATACAGAATCATTGGTCCCATATAATGTTTGAAACAGTATATGATGAGCTCCACATAATGCTACAGTATATGTTGGTCCCAATGGATGAAGCTCCACTGTCTTATGGGCCCAAATAATGCTCCATATATAATGGGCCCCATTTCTACTGCTCTAGTGTATAATGGGCCCTGTAAATGCTGCTCCAGTGTCTGATGTCCACCTTTGGAATGTTCCAGTGTATGGTGGGCCCCATCTATCATTCTCCAGAGTATAGTGCTCCCCAAAAATTGCTGTCCCAACATTGAAAACAATCAAATAAGTCTCCTCGCTAGGGAATCCCTGTACTTGTCTGGACTCCTCGTCGTCCCCATCTTCCATCTCACTGCACAGTATTTCAACTTTGCAAGTGCTGTGATCCTGAGCAAGCAGGGGGGGCCCACTCGTTGGCGACGGCACTGGCACAGGGCCCCTGATAGTACGGTGGTGTGTCTGATGGCGGGTGGGCCGAACCTGCACTTTCATCTGCAGCTTCCTCTTTGTCACCGTGTAAGATGGAACTGTATATGGGAAGGGTAACCTGAGTTTCATCAGGGTCAGATTCAGGCCGTGTAGCGTGCGAGGGGAATGTAGTGGTCTGGGTCAATGTACCAGCAGATTCATCGAGCAGTGGCTGGGCATCAGTGCACTTGTGTCACCCCCAGGAGTACGGTCGCCACAGTGGCATTACCTTCTTCCTAGGGAGTGTGATGTCATGCTTGGGAGCAACGAACGATCTCTCTAGCAGGTTAACTGATTGGGCGGCGTTATTCCCACGAGTCATGACCCTCCAAACAGCGTTCATGAAGGCAAAGTGTTTGTTTTACGTGGGGAGTATGGTTGCAAAGCTGAACCTTAAAGGAATGTCCAGAAGGGCACCACCAGGAGTGGAGCCTACGGTTAAATTCTCTTGGGAAACCTCAACCATGCCAGCTACAGAACAGATGCACACATTGCAAGCTTAATTCCGTTAACGAACGAGACTCCGTCATGCCCCGCGGTCCGAGTCCGGCTTACTAGAGGGACACGTGAGGCTCTGGCACATGAGATTGGCCAATAACTGGTGTGTCATGCCCTTACATGTCCGTGGCTGCATGTGCGCTACACTGAAAAGGCCAGCGTTTGTCACTTACAGGTGCAGATAACCCGCTGAACAACGTTAGTGATGGGGATCACTGATTACAATTATTACCCGCGAACAATGATTTCCCAGTAAGTGCAGGTCAACCGCAGTTCCGGAATTAGGCCTAACCGTCATTCCTGAAAAAATGAAAAACTTACAGTACGTGTGCAAACCACAGGTGCTGTAGCTTGCTTAACAGCTCGCCAGCCGTTCTCACGCCCAGTATGGATTACACGTGATTGCACAAAGGTGAGAAAGGGTACCGTATCCCCAGATAACATGTATGCATAGCGTACACATTCAAAATATATGTCTATACATCAGGAGGCAGGCTCAGACGGTGTTAGGCCCAGTATGGATTGCACGTGATTGCACAAAGGTTAGAAAGGGTACCGTATCCCCAGATAACATGTATGGATAGCGTACACATTCAAAATATATGTCTATACATCAGGAGGCAGGCTCAGACGGTGTTAGGCCCAGTATGGATTGCACGTGATTGCACAAAGGTTAGAAAGGGTACCGTATCCCCAGATAACATGTATGGATAGCGTACACATTCAAAATATATGTCTATACATCAGGAGGCAGGCTCAGACGGTGTTAGGCCCAGTATGGATTGCACGTGATTGCACAAAGGTGAGAAAGGGTACCGTATACCCAGATAACATGTATGGATAGCGAACACATTCAAAATATATGTCTATACATCAGGAGGCAGACTCAGACGGTGTTAGGCCGAGTATGGATTGCACGTGATTGCACAAAGGTTAGAAAGGGTACCGTATCCCCGGATAACATGTATGGATAGCGTACACATTCAAAATATATGTCTATACATCAGGAGGCAGACTCAGATGGTGTTAGGCCCAGTATGGATTGCACGTGATTGCACAAAGGTTAGAAAGGGTACCGTATCCCCAGATAACATGTATGGATAGCGCACACATTCAAAATATATGTCTATACATCAGGAGGCAGGCTCAGACGGTGTTAGGCCCAGTATGGATTGCACGTGATTGCACAAAGGTTAGAAAGGGTACCGTATCCCCAGATAACATGTATGGATAGCGTACACATTTAAAATATATGTCTATACATCAGGAGGCAGGCTCAGACGGTGTTAGGCCCAGTATGGATTGCACGTGATTGCACAAAGGTTAGAAAGGGTACCGTATCCCCGGATAACATGTATGGATAGCGTACACATTCAAAATATATGTCTATACATCAGGAGGCAGGCTCAGATGGTGTTAGGCCCAGTATGGATTGTACGTGATTGCACAAAGGTTAGAAAGGGTACCGTATCCCCAGATAACATGTATGGATAGCGTACACATTCAAAATATATGTCTATACATCAGGAGGCAGGCTCAGACGGTGTTAGGCCCAGTATGGATTGCACGTGATTGCAAAAAGGTTAGAAAGGGTACCGTATCCCCGGATAACATGTATGGATAGCGTACACACTCAAAATATATGTCTATACATCAGGAGGCAGGCTCAGACGGTGTTAGGCCCAGTATGGATTGCACGTGATTGCACAAAGGTTAGAAAGGGTACCGTATCCCCAGATAACATGTATGGATAGCGTACACATTCAAAATATATGTCTATACATCAGGAGGCAGGCTCAGATGGTGTTAGGCCCAGTATGGATTGCACGTGATTGCACAAAGGTTAGAAAGGGTACCGTATCCCCGGATAACATGTATGGATAGCGTACACATTCAAAATATATGTCTATACATCAGGAGGCAGGCTCAGACGGTGTTAGGCCCAGTATGGATTGCACATGATTGCACAAAGGTTAGAAAGGGTACCGTATCCCCGGATAACATGTATGGATAGCGTACACATTCAAAATATTTGTCTATACATCAGGAGGCAGGCTCAGACGGTGTTAGGCCCAGTATGGATTGCATGTGATTGCACAAAGGTTAGAAAGGGTACCGTATCCCCAGATAACATGTATGGATAGCGTACACATTCAAAATATATGTCTATACATCAGGAGGCAGGCTCAAACGGTGTCAGGCACAGTATGGATTTGACGGCCCAGACTACACAGCGGAGGAGCAGGGAGAGGTAAAGATTGCAAATGCTGGGGCCCTGCCCAAGCAAGGGGGGCCCACTCGTGGGCGTCGGTACTGGCACTGGGCCTCTCATAGTACGGCGGTGTGTCTGACGGCGGGTGTGCACCACCACCGTCAGAGACACTTGATTGCACTATGAGGGACCCTGTGCCAGTGCCCGCGCCCAAGAGTCGGCCTACCCACCTGTCCAGGGCAACAGCACTCGCACGGTGTCGTGCGCTAGGTGGTGACCCCGGCCATGGACAGGCAGCACAGTTAGGGAGTTTTAGAAAGTGGCATATGTTGATGTTGGACATTCAGCTGATGCAAAAGGTGAAATAGGTCAAGTCCCAGGAAGAGGTGGACCAAAGCAAGCCATTTTTCTGTCACCCTATGTGTCATCAGGGGAAGGTGGGACAAAATCCTTGGAAACCCATGCGTGGTTCATTTTAATGAAGGTTAGATCATCCACATTTTGGGTTGACAGACGGGTCCTTTTTTCTGTCAGGATTGATCCAGCTGCACTGAAGACTCTTTCCGATAGCACACTTACTGGGCAAGCGAGCTCCTGTAAGGCATATTGTGCCAATTCAGGCCAGGTGTCCAGTTTAGCGGCCCAATAGTCAAAGGGGAATGACCTGTGTGGGAGAACATCGATATGGGAGGAAAAGTAGTTTGTAACCATAGTTGACAACTGCTGTCTCCTGTCACTTTCCATCGATGCAGTATTACCAGTTGTGTGAGCGGTACTTGAAAAATCAGTCCACAACATTGTCATGAAACCCGTCTCCAACGCCACTTCTGCTGTGTGCACCACGAACACCTCTGCCAAGCTGACCCCGGCCCGTACGGCTCGTGTGAGAACCATCACTGCTGCTGTGTGCTGGGAATGCCTCAAGCAACTGATTTACCAGAGTTGCTTGTTTATTAGCCAATATTAGGTCAAGGTTCTCCTGTGGCATGATGTTTTGTAATTTGCCTTTATAGCGTGGGTCCAGGATGCTGGCCAACCAGTAGTCGACATCGTTCATCATTTTGGCAATGCGGGGGTCCCTTTTTAGGATCTGCAAGGCATAATCTGACATGTGGGCCAATGTTCCCAGTGTCAATGATGCACTGCGAGTGCTGGGTGGAGGAGCACTTTCTGGCAAATCCACATCCCTCCAGTCACGCACAAACCCTGTACCAGACCTTGCCACGCCAACATTTTCACTTGCCCCACGAGATGCATCCTCCTCCCCTAAGTAATCATCCCCATCATCCTCCTCCTCCTCCACCTCGTCCAGGAGAGGTCCCTGAGCAGACAATGGCTGAATGTCATCAAGGATTCCCTCCTCCTCTTCCTCCTCATCAACATTGGCTGCAGAAGCCTGCTCCTTAAGGTGTGTCAAAGTTTGCATGAGCAGACGCATTAGTGGGATGCTCACGCTTAGGATGGCGTCGTCTGCGCTTACCAGCCGTGTGCATTCCTCAAAACACTGAAGGACTTTACAGAGGTCTTTCAGCTTCGACCACTGCACACCTGTCAACTCCATGTCTGCTCTCAAAGTGCCTGGCCGTGTATCCTCCCACAAATGCATTATGGCCTGCCTCTGCTCGCACAGCCGCTCCACCATGTGCAGGGTGGAGTTCCACCTTGTTGCAATGTCAATAATGAGGCGGTGGTTGGGAAGGTGGAGCAATCGCTGCAGCTTCTGCATACGAACGGAGTGTACAGGCGACCGGCGGATGTGCGCGCACAGTCTTCGCACCTTCTGGAGCAGGGCTGTTAACTCTGGATAATTTTTGAGGAAGCACTGCACCACCAGGTTCAAGGTGTGAGCCAAGCAAGGTATGTGGCTGAGTTTTGAAAGGGCTATGGCTGCCACAAAATTACGGCCGTTATCACTAACTACCTTGCCTGCCTCAAGATGTACACTGCCCAGCCATGACTCAGTTTGTCGCTTCAAGTACTCGGCCAGCACCTCGGCGGTGTGTCTGTCGCCCAAACACATCATCTGCAACACAGCCTGCTTACGCTTTCCACTAGCTGCTCGATAGGGGGACACCTCGTGTGCAACAGTGGCAGCTGCAGATGGAGTGCTCGTACGACTGCGCTCTGTGGACGAGCTTTCGCTTCTGGAGGAGGAGGAGGAGGAGGAGGGTCAAACGCCTACAGCCAACTGTTTCCTATACAGTGGGCTAGGCAACACTGTCCCACCACCGCTGTCCCCTGTGGACCCTGCATCCACCACATTAACCCAGTGCGCAGTGATGGACACGTAACGGCCCTGGCCATGCCGACTGGACCATGCATCAGTTGTGAGGTGCACCTTTCCGCTCACTGACTGCTTGAGTGCATGGACAATGCGGTCTTTCACATGATGGTGGAGGGCTGGGATGGCTTTGCGAGAGAAGAAGTGGCGACTGGGTAGGTCATAGCGTGGTACTGCATAGGCCATGAGTTCGCGGAAAGCTGCGCTTTCCACCAACCGAAAGGGCATCATCTCAAACGAGATTAGTTTGGCAATGTGGGCGTTCAAACCCAGTGTACGCGGATGAGAGACTGAGTACTTTCTTGACCTACTCATAGTGTCTGGGAGGGTGAGCTGGACTTGAGAGCTGCATATGGTGGAAGTAGCGGTGGACAGGGCGGACTGAGAGAGGGTTGATGATGGTGATGGAGTTGGTGTTCTTTTTGATGGCCTAGAATCAGTCTTTCGTTGATATAACAGTGGGATTCCCTGACTGCTGTGGCCTTGCAACGACACCTCAACATTTGCTGCTGTGCTAACCGGTGGGCTTACAGTGGGGGAAACAATGTAGCGTTGCTGACTACCTTCGTTGTGATCAGTTGCATATGTGGCACTTGAGGTTTGGTGTTGTGTCCACGCTTGCAAGTGCATGCTGGTTAAATGTCTAAGCATGCAACTGGTATTCAAATTTTTCAGATTTTTCCCTCGGCTAAAGGTCTTTGCGCACTTCTTACAGATAACCTTGGCCTGATCATGAGGATTTTGTTCAAAAAAGTGCCACACTGCACTCTTCCTACTTTGGCAGACATTTTGCGGCCTAGCACGCTGTGATGTTTTGACCCTCTGGACAAGCTGTCCAGCAACTCTTTTGATTTTTGGAACCTGTCTTTGGAGTGCTCCGGGCCTGCCAGATAACAGCTGTTGCGATGTCGATGTCTGCTGTGGATGCTCCTCATCTGAGCTATTGGAAGCAGCACCCTCTTCCCCCAATGGATGCCAATCTGGGTCAACAACTGGGTCATCCATCACCTCCTCTTCAATGTCATGTGCACCTTCCTCTGTGTCACCGTGTATGGTGGTATAGTGTGCGGAAAGGGGCACCTGAGTCTCATCAGGGTCAGAATCTGGCTCTGCACACTGCGAGGACAATGTAGTGCTCTGAGTGAATGTACCAGCAGAATCATCCATCAGCGGCTGTGCAGCAGTGCACTCCATGTCAGATTCATCTTGGCCTGGGTAATTCACCATTTGACTTGATAATCCAGGCATGGTATGTGAAAACAGCTCCATGGAGTAATCAGTAGTATGGCCTGCGTCATCCTTCAATCTTGGTTGGGGTGAAGGACACAAGGAAAGGTGTGGTTCATGAACATGAGCCTCCAATGACGACTCAGTGCTTTTACTTTTTACAACTGAAGAAGAGGAGGCGATAGAGCTGGAGGCTGAGTCAGCAATGTAAGACAAAACTTTTTCCTGATGCTCTGGCTTTAATAGCGGTTTGCCAACTCCTAGAAAACTAAGCCTTCGAAGCCTTATGGAGCCAGATGATGACGCAGGATCAAAACCTCCTGCATTCGGTCCTATTTTGCTCTTGCCACTACCATCAGATCCACCACCAACACCATCATTACCAGCTGCCAACCCCCGCCCAATTCCACGGCCTCTTCCACCAGCCTTCCTCATTTTTGGTAGAAATGTAGACAAAATCCAACAAACTATATAGTAATGTAAAACAAGGTACAAGGTGTCTATAGGACAGGGAAGATTTTGAATTTCTGCTCACACTAGTGGACACAGGACACTTTTGGATTGTGTGAGGCCCACTGAATATCTGAGCGCTATGTCACAGGCTCGATGGCACAGCTGTGACCAAAGTGACTAGAGGATAAGTGAGATTTTGAATTTCTGCAGACACTGGACACTTTTGGATTGTGTGAGGCCCACTGAATATCTGAGCGCTATGTCACAGGCTCGATGGCACAGCTGTGACCAAAGTGACTAGAGGATAAGTGAGATTTTGAATTTCTGCAGACACTTGTGGACACTGGACACTTTTGGATTGTGTGAGGCCCACTGAATATCTGAGCGCTATGTCACAGGCTCGATGGCACAGCTGTGACCAAAGTGACTAGAGGATAAGTGAGATTTTGAATTTCTGCTCACACTAGTGGACACTGGACACTTTTGGATTGTGTGAGGCCCACTGAATATCTGAGCGCTATGTCACAGGCTCGATGGCACAGCTGTGACCAAAGTGACTAGAGGATAAGTGAGATTTTGAATTTCTGCAGACACTGGACACTTTTGGATTGTGTGAGGCCCACTGAATATCTGAGCGCTATGTCACAGGCTCGATGGCACAGCTGTGACCAAAGTGACTAGAGGATAAGTGAGATTTTGAATTTCTGCAGACACTGGACACTTTTGGATTGTGTGAGGCCCACTGAATATCTGAGCGCTATGTCACAGGCTCGATGGCACAGCTGTGACCAAAGTGACTAGAGGATAAGTGAGATTTTGAATTTCTGCAGACACTTGTGGACACTGGACACTTTTGGATTGTGTGAGGCCCACTGAATATCTGAGCGCTATGTCACAGGCTCGATGGCACAGCTGTGACCAAAGTGACTAGAGGATAAGTGAGATTTTGAATTTCTGCTCACACTAGTGGACACTGGACACTTTTGGATTGTGTGAGGCCCACTGAATATCTGAGCGCTATGTCACAGGCTCGATGGCACAGCTGTGACCAAAGTGACTAGAGGATAAGGGAGATTTTGAATTTCTGCAGACACTTGTGGTCACTGGACACTTTTGGATTGTGTGAGGCCCACTGAATATCTGAGCGCTATGTCACAGGCTCGATGGCACAGCTGTGACCAAAGTGACTAGAGGATAAGTAAGATTTTGAATTTCTGCAGACACTGGACAATTTTGGATTGTGTGAGGCACACTGAATATCTGAGCGCTATGTCACAGGCTCGATGGCACAGCTGTGACCAAAGTGACTAGAGGATAAGTGAGATTTTGAATTTCTGCAGACACTGGACACTTTTGGATTGTGTGAGGCCCACTGAATATCTGAGCGCTATGTCACAGGCTCGATGGCACAGCTGTGACCAAAGTGACTAGAGGATAAGTGAGATTTTGAATTTCTGCAGACACTTGTGGACACTGGACACTTTTGGATTGTGTGAGGCCCACTGAATATCTGAGCGCTATGTCACAGGCTCGATGGCACAGCTGTGACCAAAGTGACTAGAGGATAAGGGAAATTTTGAATTTCTGCAGACACTTGTGGACACTGGACACTTTTGGATTGTGTGAGGCCCACTGAATATCTGAGCGCTATGTCACAGGCTTGATGGCACAGCTGTGACCAAAGTGACTAGAGGATAAATGAGATTTTGAAATTCTGCAGACACTGGACACTTTTGGATTGTGTGAGGCCCACTGAATATCTGAGCGCAATGTCACAGGCTCGATGGCACAGCTGTGACCAAAGTGACTAGAGGATAAGTGAGATTTTGAATTTCTGCTCACACTAGTGGACACTGGACACTTTTGGATTGTGTGAGGCCCACTGAATATCTGAGCGCTATGTCACAGGCTCGATGGCACAGCTGTGACCAAAGTGACTAGAGGATAAGTGAGATTTTGAATTTCTGCAGACACTTGTGGACACTGGACACTTTTGGATTGTGTGAGGCCCACTGAATATCTGAGCGCTATGTCACAGGCTCGATGGCACAGCTGTGACCAAAGTGACTAGAGGATAAGTGAGATTTTGAATTTCTGCTCACACTAGTGGACACTGGACACTTTTGGATTGTGTGAGGCCCACTGAATATCTGAGCGCTATGTCACAGGCTCGATGGCACAGCTGTGACCAAAGTGACTAGAGGATAAGGGAGATTTTGAATTTCTGCAGACACTTGTGGACACTGGACACTTTTGGATTGTGTGAGGCCCACTGAATATCTGAGCGCTATGTCACAGGCTCGATGGCACAGCTGTGACCAAAGTGACTAGAGGATAAGGGAGATTTTGCATTTCTGCAGACACTTGTGGACACTGGACACTTTTGGATTGTGTGAGGCCCACTGAATATCACAGCGCTATGTCACAGGCAGAAATTGGCTAGTGTATCACAAACTACAAGGTGTATGTAGAATTGGGCAGAGTAGGAATCTCCCTAGAGTGCAGGTCTGTAAGAACGGAACATGTCCTCGACTTATTCTCACAGAGTGACACAGATAGCTTCACTGTGGCTGTGATAACAGCCGTTACACGGTACTGTGTGAGGAGCGTACACCGCTGTATGAAAAAACCAGGGGAAGAGTCTTGAGGAGATCATTTGCATATTCCCAGTGCCTTCTGGGATAAGTGAAGAGTCTCCGCGAGCTCAACGATCACTGGGTTTTGGCCGTTGCAGCTGAAAAGAGGAAATCGGAAAACCAGGGGAAGAGTCTTGAGGAGATCATTTGCATATTCCCAGTGCCTTCTGGGATAAGTGAAGAGTCTCCGCGAGCTCAACGATCACTGGGTTTTGGCCGTTGCAGCTGAAAAGAGGAAATCGGAAAACCAGGGGAAGAGTCTTGAGGAGATCATTTGCATATTCCCAGTGCCTTCTGGGATAAGTGAAGAGTCTCCGCGAGCTTAACGATCACTGGGTTTTGGCCATTGCAGCTGAAAAGAGGAAATCGGAAAATTTTGGCTCATCTTTCATCGTTTTTAAGAAATCTCAAGATGGAAGAGGCCAGGAGCCATTTGGTGAGCTGCATTTCTTGCTACATGTTCACAGATTTACCAGTGGAAAAGCCAAACTTCACATGCCACAAATGCAAGCTTGTGACCCTGTTGGAGGAAAAGTTGCAAAATCTCGAAGAGAGGTTAGCTACGTTGAAGATCATTAAGGAAGGTGAAGAGTTCTTGGACAGAGCAGAATTATCTCTTCATGTTACAGAAAGAGAAGAAATTCGAAGTGCACCTGAAGAAACAGAGGAATGGAGACATGTGACCCAGAGAAGCAGGAGGATCAGGAGGCAGTCAGCACCCATACTGCTCAGAAACCAGTACCAGGCTCTCACGCAGGAAAACGATGAAGAAATACATCAGGATAAGACTTTGCCAACAAACAGCAACCTTGTACGCCTTCAGAGTCCTCCTGGATGGAGAAAGAAAAATGTTGTGAAGAAGAAACGGAGAGTGGTGGTCATGGGGGATTCCCTGTTGAGAGGAACAGAGGCCGCTATCTTCAGACCGGATATAACTTCAAGAGAAATGTGCTGTCTTCCAGGTGCAAAAATTAAAGATGTGTCTGACAGGATATCAGGACTCTTCAGACCTACAGATGACTACCCATTCCTGCTACTACATGTGGGGACAAATGACACCGTAAGAAACGACCTGGAAACCATCTGCAGAGACTTTGAAGACATAGGCAAGAAAGTGAAAGAACTGGGAGCGCAGGTGGTCTTCTCTTCCATCCTCCCAGTGGATGGCCATGGAACAAGGAGGTGGAATAAGATTCTGCAGGTGAACAACTGGCTACGTCGATGGTGCCGTCAGCAACGATTTGGATTTCTGGATCACGGAGTGAACTACTTATACGATGGACTACTTGCTAGAGATGGGGTGCACCTTACGAAGACTGGAAAGCAGGTATTTGGAAGTCGCCTTGCTACACTTGTAAGGAGAGCTTTAAACTAGAACAACATGGGAAGGGAAGCAAAAGACCAGAAAAAGCCATACACCTGACAAATGCTATTGAGAACTCTGCTATTAGAAGTGGAAAGGAAGAACAAAGACGAAAGAATCTAATTAATAAAAATATTGGAGAAAGAGAAACCAATCACAAACTAAAATGTTTCTATACTAATGCACAAAGCATGGGCAACAAACAAGGAGAATTGGAACTACTAACACAGGAAAAGAAATATGATGTCATTGGAATCACTGAAACTTGGTGGGACAATACACATGATTGGAATACAAGACTAGAAGGATACAACTTATTTGCAAGAAACAGACTTGATAAACGAGGAGGGGGTGTCGCATTGTATGTTAGAAATGCGTATATCTGCACAGAGATTGAAGCTTCAGAGACCGGGAGTTCTGTGGAAACTGTTTGGGTAAGAATACAAGGACAGATCAATGGAAAGGACACCATTGTAGGCATTTACTACAGGCCGCCTGTGCAAGCTGAAGATATGGATGAACTCTTTATGCATCAAATGGCCAAGTTCTCCAAAAAATATAACATAGTTGTCATGGGAGATTTCAACTATCCAGACATTTGTTGGGAATCTCTCTCAGGCAAAACTAGCAGGTCAAGGAAATTCTTATCCTCTCTTGCTGACAACTTTATCTTCCAAAAGGTAAAGGAGAAAACAAGGGGAACTGCTACCTTGGATCTAATCCTTATAAACAGGGAGGAAATGGTTGAGGAGGTAAAAGTGGCTGGGACCCTAGGAGGTAGCGACCATGCTATTTTAGAATTTTGGATAACTAGAGGCGGAAGACCTGTGAAGACTCAGACGTCAAGGTTAGATTTCAGAAAGGCAGATTTTAAGGGATTCAGAAAGAGAATTGGAGGGATCCAATGGCTGGATATCCTTAAAGACAAAAATGTCCAGGAAGGATGGGAAATCTTGAAAAATGAAATTCTCAAAGCACAGTTGTTAACAATTCCGAAAAGAGGGAAGAATAGGAAGCATTTAAGGAAACCAGGATGGATGAACACAGAACTTAAGCACATGCTAAAAAGGAAGAAAAAAATGTTTATAAAATGGAAAGAGGGAGGCATATCTAAAGAAGAATATAATGCTGTCTGCAGAACCTGCAGGGCACAAATCAGATTATCTAAAGCTGAAAATGAATTGAGGCTTGCAAGAGATGTCAAAAGCAATAATAAAGGATTTTGGGGATATGTCAAAAGTAAAAGAAAAGTCAAAGATGCTATAGGATTTTTACAGGATGAAAATGATGAAATGGTAAGACAGGATGTTGAGAAGGCTGAACTTTTAAATTCCTATTTTGCATCTGTTTTCTCTCAGAAAGGAAATGTAACATCAACTGTTATTCACTGTCCTATTAAGGGAATAGAAGAATCCAGGATATCTATAAACAGAAAGATAGTGAGGAAACACTTAGCTAACCTAAATGAATTCAAGTCTCCAGGTCCAGATGCATTACACCCCAGAGTACTGAAGGAGATAGCAGAAGAAATTTTTGAACCCCTCTCCATAATCTTTGAAAATTCTTGGAGAACAGGAGATGTACAAATATCTAAAGGGCTGTCACATTGTAGAAGGATCAACTTTATTCTCATTTGCACAAGGAAAGACTAGAAGCAATGGGATGAAACTGAATGGGAAGAGACACAGATTAGATATTAGAAAAAACTTTTTGACAGTTAGAGTGATCAATGAGTGGAACAGGCTGCCACGAGAAGTGGTGAGTTCTCCTTCAATGGAAGTCTTCAAACAGAGGCTGGACAGACATCTGACTGGGATGATTTAGCGAATCCTGCTTTGAGCAGGGGGTTGGACCAGATGGCCCAGGAGGTCCCTTCCAACTCGACGATTCTATGTGCCAGAAGACTGGAGAAGAGCAAATGTTGTTCCTATCTTCAAAAAGGGGAAGAAGGTGGACCCAGGCAACTATAGGCCGGTGAGTCTGACTTCTATACCAGGAAAGATCTTTGAACAAATTATTAAACAACATGTATGTCAATACCTGGATAAGAATGAAGTGATTAAACAGAGTCAGCATGGGTTTGTAACTAATAAGTCATGTCAGACTAATTTAATTTCCTTCTATGACGGTATTACTGATTGGGTGGATCAAGGAAATGCTGTAGATATAGTATATCTTGACTTCAGCAAAGCATTTGACAAAGTCTCTCATACAATCCTTATTGAAAAAATGACTAAGTATGGAATGGACAAGGCAACTGTTAGGTGAATTCATAACTGGCTTAGTGATCGGACCCAAAGAGTGGTCGTAAATGGCTGCACATCCAGTTGGAAGAATGTCTCAAGTGGGGTACCACAGGGCTCTGTCCTGGGCCCTGTATTGTTCAACATCTTTATCAACGATTTAGATGAAGGAATTGAGGGTAAACTGATTAAATTTGCTGATGACACAAAGCTAGGAGGGATAGCTAATACTAGAGAAGAGAGAGAGAGGATTCAAAAAGATTTAAATAAACTGGAGAAGTGGGCAGCAACTAACAGAATGGTTTTTAACAGGGAGAAATGCAAAGTACTACATCTGGGCAATAAAAATGAAAAAAGCATATATAGAATGGGAGGAATAGGGCTAAGTGACAGCACATGTGAAAAAGACTTGGGTATACTAATAGATCACAGACTGAATATGAGTCAACAGTGTGATGCAGCAGCAAAAAAGGCAAATGCAATTCTAGGATGTATTAACAGAAGCATACAGTCTAGATCACGTGAAGTAATTATTTCCCTCTACTCTTCTTTGGTCAGACCTCATCTGGAATATTGTGTCCAATTTTGGGCACCACATTTTAAAAAAGACATCAACAAACTGGAGCAAGTTCAGAAAAGAGCGACCAGAATGGTGACCGGTCTGCAAACCCTGTCTTATGAGGAAAGGTTGCAGGATTTGGGAATGTTTAGTTTGCAAAAGAGAAGACTGAGAGGAGACTTAATAGCTGTCTACAAATATCTAAAGGGCTGTCACATTGTAGAAGGATCAACTTTATTCTCATTTGCACAAGGAAAGACTAGAAGCAATGGGATGAAGCTGAATGGGAGGAGACACAGATTAGATATTAGAAAAAACTTTTTGACAGTTAGAGTGATCAATGAGTGGAACAGGCTGCCATGAGAAGTGGTGAGTTCTCCTTCAATGGAAGTCTTCAAACAGAGGCTGGACAGACATCTAACTGGGATGATTTAGTGAATCCTGCTTTGAGCAGGGGGTTGGACCAGATGGCCCAGGAGGTCCCTTCCAACTCTACGATTCTATGATTCTATGTATGGTGTGAAAAAATGCATGCTCAGTACCTCAGCAGGACAAAAAAAAAAATTGGGATTGCTTTTAAAAAAGCAGTTTGCAGAGCAGTGGGTAAACAGCAATGCAGCCATCAGGAAGCCTTAGAAGGCAGCCCAACAACCAACACCACTGATACACCACTATATAGCCTCCCCTTGCACTGCACACACAGTGACTGGTGTGTTGTACAGGCACAATCGCTAGCAGCAGAAGCAGTTTTTTTTTCTTCTTCCCTGCCTAACGCTCTCCCTACAGATTCAGCAGCAACCTCTCCCTATGCTAAGATCGGCAGAAGTAAGATGGCGGTCGGCGTGCACGCCCTTTTATACCCCCTGTGACGCCCACCAAAGCAAGCCAATCACTTGCATGCCCTTCTGAAAGATGGTGGTGACCCGTGCCTATGTCATCACGTTGCCCACAGTGTCCGTGGATCCTGATTGGCTGAAAAAGAGCGCAAAACAAACTTTTGAAACGCGTCTTTGGCACGTAAGTCGCCGACCTCGTGGCCGACCTCATCCTAGGGTCGGGTTTCGTTTCATGAAACCCGACTTTGCCAAAAGTCGGCGACTTTTTAAATTTTTCGACCCGTTTCGCTCAACTCTACACATGTCACAAAGTACTGTACAGAGTGCTGCACTTTTGTGATATGTTAAATCAACTGTTTCCATCTGTAAACCTCACAACTGATTGCATTATAGTGTCAGAGCATTTTGCCTGCACTTTTAACAAGCCATTTTCCAAAACGTTTCATGTCATTCTCCGCAAGGAGAGACAGTACTTCTTGGATGCCTCCATCACAACCAAACCAGATCTCACACTTTGCACTGACGAGGGGCAGTACCCTGAAACACAGTGTCTGCAAACTGAGATTCTCATTTTGGCTTTTATCCTAAGTCATGTAACAAGGCTCGTTGTCTCTGAAGAGACAATTTACATATTTCCCAGAGGAGCATTGCGGCTTTAAGCCTCCTCATCTCGGCATGCTTAGCATGTCATTCTCTGCAAGGAGAAACAATACTTCTTGGATATAAAACATTTTTGTGTTGCAAAAACAGCACAAAAAAAATAAACGGATTCAAAAAATGTAGTGTGAATGAGGCCTGATTTAGGTGGGGAATGTAAACCACTCTAAACTTAAAACATTTTGTGACCTTTTACCTGACCCAGCACTGAGCTGCTTTTTTGCAAGTTTTGTTGCAGACGTAACAATTTTCATGTCAGGTGTCCTGCAAGTTACATTAGACTAGCTCTTATTCCATTATTACATCAGAATATAGCAGTGTCAATGATCTCTACAAAGAGAGAGGTGTACTAGCACAAACATCAGTCAGCTTCCACAGCAATTCACTGTCTACAAGTATGATTTCAGTTCTATCCAAAAGTGGGAAGAAGTTGGTCTACGAGAATCACATTTACGTATTTTCCAAAAGAACGGCTGACGATGTCCATTCCATCTGGGTGTGTGAAAAACGGTCGACTTGCAAGGGACGTGTTTGGACCAATGAATGAAGCATCTGGTGAAGTGGTGAAAGTAATCAGTCCCCACAACCACGCAGGGCAAGCAGCAGGACCTGAAGCAATCCGACTTGTCAATGAGGCGGTCACCAGGGCAAGGACAACACAGGAGACACCACAACAGATTCTCCTAGAAGTCATTTCAGGAGCCCATTCTAATGCTGTCGCACTTCTCCCAAGGAAAGCAACACTGGAGAGAACAATACGATTATCAAGGCAACTTGGCAATATTCCAAGGTTGCCCCAAACCCTTGATCATATGTTGGGGTAAACCAGGGGCATATCTAGGGGGGGAAGCCAGGGCAGTTGCCCCGGGTGCAGCTGGCAGGGGGGCGCAGTTGTGCCGCCTAATGCAGCGGTCCGCAGTGTCCTCCCTGGCGGCTGCGTTCTGCCGCCCCCCTGGCCTGAGAATCGGCAGTTCTCTGTGTCAGCTGTCAAGCTGACAGCTGGTGCAGAGAAGGTGCACGTGCCAGCTCCCAGGGAACAATTGTACTGGCGTCTATACCCAGAGCGAACGATGTTGGTAAGTGCTCCACTGTGGAGCTGAAGACGCCGAAGATGGGGGGTTATTTAATGTGTGGGGGGGATTTGGAGTGGGGTTGGGGGGTTATTTAATGTGTGGGGGGATTTGGAGTGGGGATGGGGGTTATTTAATGTGTGGGGGGATTTGGAGTGGGGATGGGGGGTTATTTAATGTGTGGGGGGATTTGAAGAGGGGATGGGGGATTTAATGTGTGTGGGGAGATTTGAGGACAAAAAATGAAGAGTATGTATGAGGAGACAGTATGGGGGATGGGTGCAGACAGTATGGGGAGCGAACAGGTTAATGTATGTGGACACAGTATGGGGTGTGAGGGTGATGGGATGTGTGCAGACACCGTATGGGGAGTCGGGGGTATGTGTGAGCAGACAGTTTAGAGAGGGAGGGGGTAAATATATGAGGAGACAGTATGGTGAACAGAGGGGATATTAGAGGAGACAGTATGAGGAGGGAGGGGAATAGTGTGAGGCGACAGTATATTGCAGACATTTTTATTCAGGAGCATTATAATGACACTTCTATCTTTAAGGGGATCGTGTGGAGATTTGCTGCAGAAGACCGGAGAAGATGGACGTCTACAGAGACAGCTGTGGATGAGAAAACTCATCATGGGGTCTGGACAAGAAGAAGAAAAGGAGAACGACTGCAGAGATGACGTCATCTATAAGGTACCTAGATGTAAATATTATTTGTGATACTGACTAATTCTCATGTTTTTATTTTTTAGGAGCATTAAAGGGGTTGTTCAGGTTTGTGCTGAGTCTGCAGACATTCTATGTGACTGCAGACTTCTGAATTCTCACAGTGCTCACTGAACGCTGTTAGGATTCTCTCATGCCGATAATATACATACATGCGGTCACATGCTGACTAGACGTGTGTGGCCTCACTCAATGAAAATGAACAGAGCGAGGCCGGGCACGTCTAGTTGGAATGTGGCCAGAAGTATATAAATCACATGCTTGTGCTGACATGACTGTATATCGGCAAGGGAGAATCCTAAATGTGTGCAGTGCATTAGTTGTGAGAATTCAGAAGCCTGCAACATCAGGATTCAACTCTGCAGGTTCCAGTAGTCATCACATGGACACTTCACTCATATGAGACTTTCATAGTTATGGTCCTGTGACAACGAGCTTCAATTCCTGCTTTCAGTTTTTTACTGAACATTGAGAGGATTAGGGAGAGCAGCTCGTGGGTACATGGCTAAGTGTGCAAGTCGCAGATGTACTTGGGGGGGCACCGAACCAAATTCTTGCCCCGGGTGCCAGAAAGCCTAGATACGCCTCTGGGGTAAATCACTGTTTGGGCACACGTTGTGGCTCGGAATGGAGGGAGCACTGATTGACTTTTTGAACGCAAAATTGGCTGGAATAAATGGTGGCGCCATGTCGCGTTTGGAGACCCCGTGATGTGCCTAAACAGTGGAACCCCTCAATTCTAACTCCAACTCTAACCCCAACACACCCCTAACCATAATCACAATCCTAATCATAACCCTAACCACAACCCTAACCCCAACACACCCCTAGCCCTAATCCCCACTCTAACCCTAACCGCAAGCCTAACCCTAATCCCAACCCCAACCCACCCCTAACCCTAATCTTAACCCTAATTCCAACCCTAACCATAATTCCAACCCTAACCCTAATTCCATCCCTAACCCTAATTCCAACACTAACCCTAAATCTAACCCTAATTCCAACCCTAACCCTATTTCTAACCTAACCCTAATTCCAACCCTAACCCTATTTCTAACCCTAATTCCAACCCTAACCCTAATTCCAACCCTAACCATATTTCTAACCCTAATTCCAACCCTAACCCTAATTCTAACCCTAATGGAAAAATAAAAACATTTTGTGCAGCGTTGCAGATTCGACAGGCACACTGCGCATGTGCCCGCCATTTTCTAAGATGGCGGCGCCCATGAGCCGAGACGGTGGGACACCGGGACAGCCAGAGGGACTTTGTAAGTACCGTGGGGGGTGATTGGAAGGTGAGGGGGAGCGGAGAGAATGGGAGGGGGTGCAGATGATGACAGCGGCGATCGGCCATGCCTGTAGGTGTGGGGGAGTTGGGTCTCAGTCTCCAGCCATGGCAGATGCTATTGCATTGGTGAAATATTACAAATCGCTGATTCGCTGCTTCACTTTTAACAGCCAATCTGAGCGATCATAGGCATGTGGGGGCTAAGCCATACCCCCTGGGGTTAACTATAAAGTGTCCTCTGTGTGCGGGTCGGGTGACCTTTCAGTGACCCCGGTCACCCTACCCGCAGGGGGCAATCAATTCATGACGCCACATAGGCGTGATGGGTCGTATTGGCTCGACTTTTCATGACGCCTATGTGGCGTCAAAGGTCGGAAGGGGTTCAAAGGGAAACTTTGAGGATAGTATAATGTAGGGTGAATCCTACTGATTCCAACTATGCCTCACTTGTTTAGTTGCAGTCTGATTCTCTGCTCAGCTTCAAAGTAGAAGTCCTGCCTTTAAGATACAGTGGTCTGCCATGTTCATAAGCAGAGTGGCAACCTTGTCCACCAACCATGATTTGCAGGTATCCAGCATTGTCAATCACAGCCAGAGGACAAGGTTGTCGCATCAGACCAGCACCAATAGATGTCAATTTTAGTGTAGAATTTTCTGGTATAAATTAGCTGCAGATCATCTGCTGCAACTACTTAGTGCATGTGAATGGACCTTAAGGATTCATTAACATGTCTCCTAACCTCTGTGGATTGTCCACGACTGTAGATCTACAGCTATTCTGGTGGAGATAATTCTACACCAAAATCTCTGTTTAGCTCTATGGATTTAGGTGCAGGTTTTAGTGCAGGATTTTAGCCCCTTGTCTGAATGGCTGAAATCTTCTTTGCATATTGGCAGCATACATTCACATGCAGGGACATAAGTAGCTTGGCCCTGGCCCCATAACAAAGTTTTGAAGGGGCCTGGGCCCCCCTTCCTCCACGATGCCCTGCCCCTTTAGCCACGCCCCCTGCCAACAGCCTGAAATTAAGTTCCAATGCTGAATTAGTGCTGGGAAGAAGGTACCCCGTGCTCCGGTAGGTGCCGGTCACCTACCGGAGCATGGCAGGCGGTTGATTAATATTCACCACCTGCTGCTACACGCTGCGTTCCTCTGCTTTGATACAGGACCTGGAATAATGTATGCAATCATGTGATCGCTCACATCTCAGGATCTGCATCTAACCCTAACCCTGCAGCAGCAGGCAGTAATAATTTATCCTTGCCATGCTCCAGTAGGTGACAGGCACCTACCAGAGCATGATAGATCCAGGGGGCCCGCTGTTCATGGGCATATTACACCCCTTCGCGGCAGGCCCCTGACGGCCCGAGGGCAGTGGCGTCCCCTGCCTACATGGTAGGTACGCCACTGCTGCACTGCATGTCATTTTTTTTTAACTGTGCATTTTTTCATCAGCATGTGGATGGGATTTAGACCTTTACGCTGCATATGACCCCGACCTAATGAACCGTTGAGTTAGTATGCTTATTTTTCACAAATACTTCTTACATGTTTGCTCGTTTTTCCTGATGCAAACCTTTTATTATCATGGAATTCTGCATTTTGTTAGTTTCTGCTGCCGTTATTCCTTTCACGACTTTGAAAATGTGACATTTTTGAAGCTTGGAAGCATTTTTGAACAGGAATATATCATTTTCCACTGGGACAATACATGTCTTAGAAAAAGCTATTGTTTAGCTCCTTCACACCAGATTTTACTTCAATTTAACGTTTGTTATAAAATCAGAAAATCTGAAGCAAAATGTGAGTTTTTACTGTGAGATATGAACAACGGATGCTTCTGATTAGGAAAATTTATTGTGAATTCATCCCGAAATTCTCTGCCTGCTACGTGTTACTTTTTCTTTTGTCTCTCATTATTTCCTGTACTAATACTTTCACTTTTAATTAGGAAGTGGACTCAGCCGTATCTTGATATTTGGAACAAGAGACAATCTCCATCTACTGGCCCAAAGTAAAGAGTGGTTTGCTGAGGGCATGTTTTCCACTACACCATCCCTGTTCAAGCAACTTTACACAATCCATGTGCCAAATAATAAAATTGCAATATTTTTTTGAATACATATGAAAGAATAACGCTATAAAACATGTACAAAATAGGGACAACAATGTGCAAAAAATGAGCGAACCGTATATTTGTGTGATTCACCGCGCTATGCTGAGCAGATGTATACAAAAAAAAAAAAGGGGGGAATAAATACTTAACAGCAGTTATACGTACTTACTTAAAAATGAAGTTGATGTAGAATATTCTGTGTAAGTTGAGATGTCTACGTGGTAAGTAGCTTGCAGGTTATCTGATGGTACTACACACACTTTACAAATTTTAAATTCGCTAGAGTGGAATAGCAACTCCATTCTGGGAACATTAGATATTAAGTCTCTTTATACAGTCATAGACCCATTGAAAGGCTGCCAGGCAGCCCAATTTTTTCTTGACACTCTGGGAACATATCATAATTCCCAAATAGCGTTCATTGTTGAGTGTATTGAATTTATACTCAAGCACAACTATTTTTCATACGACAACCAATATTATTTACAGACACACGGCACTGCTATGGGCACGCGATTCGCGCCCAGTTTTGCAAATTTATACGTAGGCATGTGGGAAAATGATTTAATCTTTCAAAACAACAGCCTTCATAAAGGCCTGAGATTATGGAAGTGTTTTATCGATGACATACTTTTTGTCTGGGATGGCGCACTCTTAGACTTACAAACATTCATTGCTAGTCTAAATACAAATTCATACGGCCTGGAATTTACACCTACATATAGCAAGTCTAGTGTGAACTTCCTTGACTTAACGATCTGTGTAGAACACAATAAATTAATCACCAAGGGATACCACAAGGAAGTGGATTCAAACAGCTATATTCACATTAATAGCTGTCACCTACCGGTGTGGTTAACAAATATACCCAAAAGCCAATACGTGAGGGTAAAAATAAATTGTACAAATACCCAGGATTTCCATAAGGAAACAGAACGTCTGACAGACCAGTTCATGGAAAAAGGCTATGATCCTCAACAATTGAACCAAACCAAGAAAGAGGTGGAAAACATGTCTAGAACATCTCTAATATACAAATCTCGGAATAGTGACACTCCACTTAGTATTCAAGATCAAATTAAAAAATGACCTATTATTACACAATTTCATGTGGGCTATAAACGATTCAATAACATTATTCGGAAATATTGGCCAATATTACAGGGGGATAAACACATAGGGGAATTGCTACCGCAACGTCCTAGATTTGTTTACACTAGATCCCAGAATTTAGGGCTTCTAGTGGCACCCACCACAAAAATGATCAAACCCATAACAAGGCCATCCTTACGCCAAACTCTCCTTACTAATTCAAATACACAACCATCTGGGTTTTTGGCATGTGGGAGATGCTTTTGTTGCAATAGAACGTTGACACAAAGGAAGTTACAAACGACATTCACAGATATGACAAATAATACATTTAGTATTAGAGATGAAATAACATGCCAAACTAAGGGGGTGATATATATACTCAGGTGCCCTTGCAATAAAATCTATGTAGGCAGAACCAAGAGACGTTTAATGGATAGGATTAAGGAGCACCTGGATAACATTAAAAAAGGATTCAAAGGTCACCCCTTATCGCGTCATTTTTTGGACAAACATAATCAGTCTTACAAGGGGGTATCCTATTGTGGAATCCAGGTGGTCCCCCAAAATCCAAGGAAGGGCAACTATCTGAAAGTTATGTCAAGAGTGGAGTCAAAGTGGATTTACACTCGACAGCCTGGCCCCAAAAGGCCTCAACCATGAGATTGAGCTATATGCTTTTTAGATAAAATTATTAAAACATTAATCTTATTTTTAGAATTTTTTTTATTTATTTTTTATTCATTTTTAATACACTTATTGTTATTTCTATCTACATTTTATGAAACATGCAATTAAGGATGTACATACTACATCCGTGCGTCAGTTTTCATCTTTATCCATATTTTCTTTATATAGAGATTCACGATGAGTACCATATGGTCAAATTAGTCCTTCCCCCCCCTTCCGTTTCTATCCTTTTTTTCGGTATTATTTTTTTTTTTTTTTTTGCTAAAGTGCTGGTAGCACACATATACTTTTTAGAAAATGTAGGTATCTATTTTATTACCGTGCGGAGGGTCAATCTGCTCGTGTAACCCTCCATACTCATGTTTTATTTATTTAGTTCCAGTAAAATTATTTGAAATTATCTTAAAATTGGTATAAATAAAAGTTATGTTTTAGTTTAGTATATTATGCACACAAGTTAGGTATACTTTTATTATTTAGGAGACAAAGCGGACTATCCATTTTCTTAAATCAACAATATAATATTGCAATTATAGCAGCAAGGCATATCTTGAGGCAACAATACACACAGAGAAAGGAAAAAAAAAACCCAAAAAAAAAAACCCATACATTTCTGCCCAAGACTAATGATTGGTATGGGTTGCAGCTGGGTGAGCTATTATATAAGGACGGGCTGACAGGCATTCAGCATAGCCCTGACGAAGAGGGAAGCCCCCCTCGAAACATGTTGGTTGGTTTGTGCCTCTCGTGCACCTGTCCTCCTCCCTGCCTGTGACGTCACAGTAGCTCCACCCCCCCACTCTCGCCGCGTCCTCGTCAATACTACCGGCCGGAGTACGCGAGGTGCTGGCGTCTACCCGCTCCCCTACTACACGCTGCATAGCTTATAGCTCCGTCAGCAGCCGCTGCCTCAGCCAGAGCCGCTGCCTCAGCCGCTGCCTCAGCCAGACTGTGACAGAGCAATCACCAGAAGTAAGTGCATAGAAGTCCTATTAGGACTAACTGATTATTGGAACGCTAGCATAATTAGGGTGTCTAGTGGATCCCGCCTTACACTGCATCGCTTATCACTCTATCAGCAGCTGCTGCCTCAGCCAGACTGTGACAGAGCAATCACCAGAAGTAAGTGCATAGAAGTCCTACCAGGACTAACTGATTATTGGAACGCTAGGATAATTAGGGTGTCTAGTGGATCCCGCCTTACACTGCATCACTTATCACTCTATCAGCAGCTGCTGCCTCAGCCAGACTGTGACAGAGCAATCACCAGAAGTAAGTGCATAGAAGTCCTACCAGGACTAACTGATTATTGGAACGCTAGGATAATTAGGGTGTCTAGTGGATCCCGCCTTACACTGCATCACTTATCACTCTATCAGCAGCTGCTGCCTCAGCCAGACTGTGACAGAGCAATCACCAGAAGTAAGTGCATAGAAGTCCTACCAGGACTAACTGATTATTGGAACGCTAGCATAATTAGGGTGTCTAGTGGATCCCGCCTTACACTGCATCACTTATCACTCTATCAGCAGCTGCTGCCTCAGCCAGACTGTGACAGAGCAATCACCAGAAGTAAGTGCATAGAAGTCCTATTAGGACTAACTGATTATTGGAACGCTAGCATAATTAGGGTGTCTAGTGGATCCCGCCTTACACTGCATCACTTATCACTCTATCAGCAGCTGCTGCCTCAGCCAGACTGTGACAGAGCAATCACCAGAAGTAAGTGCATAGAAGTCCTATTAGGACTAACTGATTATTGGAACGCTAGCATAATTAGGGTGTCTAGTGGATCCCGCCTTACACTGCATCGCTTATCACTCTATCAGCAGCTGCTGCCTCAGCCAGACTGTGACAGAGCAATCACCAGAAGTAAGTGCATAGAAGTCCTACCAGGACTAACTGATTATTGGAACGCTAGCATAATTAGGGTGTCTAGTGGATCCCGCCTTACACTGCATCACTTATCACTCTATCAGCAGCTGCTGCCTCAGCCAGACTGTGACAGAGCAATCACCAGAAGTAAGTGCATAGAAGTCCTACCAGGACTAACTGATTATTGGAACGCTAGCATAATTAGGGTGTCTAGTGGATCCCGCCTTACACTGCATCACTTATCACTCTATCAGCAGCTGCTGCCTCAGCCAGACTGTGACAGAGCAATCACCAGAAGTAAGTGCATAGAAGTCCTACCAGGACTAACTGATTATTGGAACGCTAGCATAATTAGGGTGTCTAGTGGATCCCGCCTTACACTGCATCACTTATCACTCTATCAGCAGCTGCTGCCTCAGCCAGACTGTGACAGAGCAATCACCAGAAGTAAGTGCATAGAAGTCCTACCAGGACTAACTGATTATTGGAACGCTAGCATAATTAGGGTGTCTAGTGGATCCCGCCTTACACTGCATCACTTATCACTCTATCAGCAGCTGCTGCCTCAGCCAGACTGTGACAGAGCAATCACCAGAAGTAAGTGCATAGAAGTCCTACCAGGACTAACTGATTATTGGAACGCTAGCATAATTAGGGTGTCTAGTGGATCCCGCCTTACACTGCATCGCTTATCACTCTATCAGCAGCTGCTGCCTCAGCCAGACTGTGACAGAGCAATCACCAGAAGTAAGTGCATAGAAGTCCTACCAGGACTAACTGGCTACTGGAACACTAGCACTATTTGTGGGTTTAGTGGATCCCTCCTTACACTGCATCGCTTATCACTCTATCAGCAGCTGCTGCCTCAGCCAGACTGCGCCGGAGCAATCACCAGAAGTAAGTGCATAGAAGTCCTACCAGGACTAACTGGCTACTGGAACGCTAGCACTATTTGTGGGTTTAGTGGATCCCTCCTTACCCAGCACTTTCTCAATTTTTTAACAGTGGATATCGTCCCTGCACCGGCTCTAAATAAAGCCAACAAAGACCATTATAGAGAGTCAATCAGGATTTACACCTGGGTAGCATAACAAATCCAGCACAAGTAAGTGCATATGTACCCCAGGAACTGGGACTGAATATCAAGGTTGTGGTCACTGTTAGTAATTGAAATTCTCTTCATATTTAGTATTGTATCAATTGATCCACCATAAAGGGAACACCCCGAAGAGAATATAAACGTTAAGATACAACCAGTGAGTATGGTGGACATGCAGGGAGTGGTGTGACCTTTTGTATGTTGTATTGGTACCTTAATATATCATTGTTCCAATAGCATCAGCAGCTATAAAAACGAGATCTCTACCATCAGATAACCTGCAAACTACTTACCACGTAGACATCTCAACTTACACAGAATATTCTACATCAACCTCATTTTTAAGTAAGTACGTATAACTGCTGTTAAGTACTATTTCCCTTTTTTTTTTTTTTTAATACACATCTGCTCAGCATAGCGCGGTGAATCACACAAATATACGTTTCGCTCAGACTTTATAACAGGAGCCGACACAGTCCTGTCTCTTCACCAGCTGCATCTGAGTTTTTTGGATAGGTAGCGCCCGTGTTACTTTACCGTAATTATTTTAGACTTAACAAGTGTTCCTCATTCAGTATTTACAAAAAGGGTAAGAATGGAGATGAGATTATTATAGCATTACTTGATTATTTAAACTATTTGCATAGTTTTTCCCTCTCTGCTTTAGAAGTCAACAAACTGGCTCCATAACACAATGAATAATTAGCATATCAGCAATCATCACTAGTGATAAAGGATAAGCGCACAATAAAAGTCAATATTACCGGCTTACACAAACAAAAGTCTGTTTTCTTGACCAACCAGAAATCAACACTTACATTTAAAGCCAACATACAGATAACATTCTATTATTCTTCGTTTGCTAAAAATAGTCATCTGGTTCATTAAGATACAATGCTGTATGTCTTCACAATGACAAAAGTAAAAACAAAAAGTTTTTAAAAATATAAAAAAATATAAAAGTTCAAATCACCCCCCTTTCGCCCCTTTCAAAATAAAACAATAAAAAATCAAACATACACATATTTGTTATAGCCGAGTTCAGAATCGCCCGATCTATCAATATAAAAAAGAATTAACCCGATCGCTAAATGGCGTAACGAGAAAAAAGGTCAAAACGCCAGAATTACTTTTTTTGGCCGCAACATTGCATTGAAGGAAAGACCAAAAGATCGTATCTGCACCAAAATGGTCTCCATTAATAACGTCAGCTCGGCACACAAAAAATAAGCCTTCACCCAACCCGAGATCATGAAAAATGGAGACGTGACGGGTATCGGAAAATGGCGCAATTCTTTTATACTTTACCTAATAAAGAGGAGTTATTTTTACTGATACAGTGAGTATGGAAAGTATTCAGACCCCTTTAAATTTTTCACTCTTTGTTTCATTGCAGCCATTTGGTAAATTCAAATTCATACTATCTATTCCTGACACTGGAGGGGCTTATAAACTTCCGAAGTATATAGATTGATGTTTGGGATCTGCCAATATGGGGCTAGTTTTCTGACTGTTCTGAATAACATGATACATGATTTTAGTTTTTTTTTTTTTTGTTTAGTCTCGCTTGAATAAAGGTCAATATTAAATAGTCTCCTGATGAGTCGCCTTTGGTGAGGACGATGAAACCCGTAGAAATGAAAGGCTTGGAGAGTGTGTAAATGTCACCTCACCCTATATACTGAGATGTGGGGTACATGTTTTTTCTATTAGTCACCTACTGACTAACCTTCAGGGGGTGAATTATGGGTATAGTTTTATATTTGCAATTAATAAGGTTTAGTTTTTTCCTTTCGTCAGCAAACATGAGGAATGACAAGAGACAACCCATTTAAGAAAATTCCATTTTGGTTAAAACTATTCCAACATTATGAACATATAAAAGTCTTCTCCCCTATGTGACATCTCTGATGTTTATTAACAGTTGATTTCCAAGTAAAATATTTCCCACATTAAGAAAATGAAAAAGGCTTCTCCTCTATGTGACTGCTCTGATGTCTAACAAGAAGTGCTTTCTGGTTAAAATATTTCCCACATTCTGAACTGGAAGAAGACTTCTCCCCTGTGTGAGTTCTCTGGTGGGTAAGAAAACGTGATTTCTGTGCAAAATATTTCCCACATTTTAAACATGAAAAAGGCTTCTCTTCTGTGTGGATTCTGTGGTGCTTAACACAAGCTGATTTATTGTTAAAACATTTCCCACATTCTGAACAGGAAAAAGGCTTCTCCCCTGTGTGAATTCTCTGGTGGGCAACAAAATGTGCTTTCTGTGCAAAATATTTCCCACATTCTGTACAAGAAAAGGGTTTCTCCCCTGTGTGAGTTCTCTGGTGCTTAACACAATTTGATTTCATGTTAAAACATTTCCCACATTCTGAACATGAAAAAAGTTTCTCCCCTGTGTGAGTTCTCTGGTGCTTAACACAATTTGATTTATTGTTAAAACATTTTCCACATTCTGAACAGGAAAAAGGCTTCTCCCCTGTGTGAGTTCTATGGTGATTAACCAAATCTGATTTCTTGTTAAAACATTTCCCACATTCTGAACATGAAAAAGGCTTCTCCCCTTTGTGAGTTCTCTGGTGCTTAACACAATTTGATTTCTTGTTAAAACATTTCCCACATTCGGAACATGAAAAAGGCTTCTCCCCTGTGTGATCTCTCTGGTGCGTAACACAATCTGATTTTTTGTTAAAACATTTCCCACATTCTGAACAGGGAAAAGGCTTCTCCCCTGTGTGAGTTCTCTTGTGGGTAAGAAAATGTGATTTCTGTCCAAAACATTTCCCACATTCTGAACATGAAAAAGGTTTCTCCCCTGTGTGAGTTCTCTGGTGAATAACACATTGTGATTTCTGGTTAAAACATTTCCCACATTCTGAACATGAAAAAGGCTTCTCCCCTGTGTGAGTTCTCTGGTGGTTAACAAAATGTGATTTCCGTGCAAAATATTTCCCACATTCTGAACAGGAAAAAGGCTTCTCCCCTGTGTGAATTCTCTGATGTGTAACAAAATGTGATTTATGTGCAAAACATTTCCCACATTCTGAACAGGAAAAAGGCTTCTCTCCTGTGTGGATTCTCTGGTGGGCAACAAAATGAGATTTCTTGTTAAAACATTTCCCACATTCTGAACATGAAAATGACTTCTTTGCTTTAGGAGCAGTTTGCTTTTTATTGCCTCTTTTGTGACTTTGATTTTCCTTAGTAGTCAGTAATGAATCAGAAGATGGGACCTGTTTCATAGGATCAGATGGCAGATCTTTGCTGTGAATGGATGATGATATATCTGGAGTAACAGCAATCACTTCAGTTGTATCTTGTAGGATCTCAAGATCATCAAATTTCAAATTTAAAGATGTCAGCTGTCCCTCTGATCTCCTGGTATAGTCATCTGCTAAGATAAAAACAATTATTTTTTAATAAAATATCCTTGAGTTTTATATTTTTGAACATTTCTACTTAAACTGTCCATAAAAATGGCAAGCTATGTATAAAACTTTAATTATTTACCAAGACAATGACAGTTCACAGTCTAATAGAAAACCTTGTTGGATGAGCCAGTAGTGTGCGGTGTTCAACTGTTTGTTCATTCTGCCTCCCAAATATCGAATAGAAAGAAACCAATCAATGTTATGTAGGCGAAAATAATACCAATTCTCATCTCACAAAAAACAAGTCCCCACTCAGGTCCATCATCTGTCAATGGAAAAACAGAGGTTCCCGCACTATTAGTGGCTCAAAGGCTGCTGAAAAGCAACAAGGTTTCTATAAACCAATCCAGCAAAATCCGCTCTCACTTCGGAGTCTTGCAGTGTGCGCAAACAACATTTAGGATCCCTGTATTGAGCAATATTATAGTGAGAAGAACCCACTTAATTTTTGGTGTGTGTCTCCTGGAGCACAATCTGGGCACTATGTGCTGGGTAATAAAATGGCAGATGTGTAATTTTCACTCTCCAACATCCACTGCGTGTTAATTTCTGGAACGTGACTGTGGAGTCAAAATATTCACTCCTCCTAAGGATTATAACCCTCAGTGAATTAATTTATAAAATGGAATCACTTTATGGGGATTTCGACTATTCTGGATTTCTGTCATTTAGTTATATTAGGGCTTCTGCATATGGTGTGTCCAATCTCACCTGGGATCTGTTCCTGCGGTCCAGCTGGAGTAATCTGCTCCCTACTTCAGCCAATTGGAAAGTACCACACCCTACTAAAGCTCAAAGCACATGGCCGGAATCTGCCAGATACAGCGCTGTTCTCCTCTGGTTCAGTCCTCTGTGCTCAGCTTGCGGCTTGTGTATTTGTTCCTGCTGTGACCGTGGCCCGTTTACTGACTACTCTTGTGTCTTCTGATTCTGTCCTTCTGGTTCTGACCCAGCTACCTGACTATTCTTCTTGCCATCTAACACCACAGAATAGCAGGTAACACCATGGTCCAAGCCTAGAGGTCCCAGTGTAAGTCCAGATCCATGTAAAGGTGTAAAAGGGCAATGAGCAAGGCAATCCTTGGGATATGGACAGCAGAGAAGATAGAGCCAAGCATGTTCATGGAGGACATCTTTTGAGCTGCCAGGTGACCATGAACAGTGCTCCCAATACATTGTGTCTGCAAACTATTCCAGCTAGATCTGCATTCAAATAGCTAAATGGCGCTCCTTCCCTTCTGAACACTGCCATGTGACCAGACAGTAGTGTACAACCGTATGTAGGGTATAGTGCGAAGCTGGAAAATAATTTGTAAGATCCATTTGTTTTCTATTATCCTTTGTGAAGAATTCCAAAGTTACCACCACATAAAGTGACACACGTCAGATATTAATAATGGGGCCTGATTAGGAACTACTGAAATGATCAAACTCCACAGTCTCCATCAGTAATAAATGAGTAACTAGTGGTGAAACCTCTCTGGTGTAATTAGAGTATGGGTCTCGGAGACTTCACAATCTATACTATCCTAAGCTCCAATATTTTCTGTCAGATGAGTTTCAAGAAGAAATATTAGGCATTTAAAGAGAACTGTGTATAAGGCCGGTTTCACACGTCCTGATATTTCCGGTACCGGAGACGTCCATGTGTGCAATACTTGTGGTACCCATGTGACAACCATGTGCAGCATCAGTACCACATGGACGGCCGGCAGGGAAGAAGCGCTATAGTAAGCCCTGTTCCCCGGTGGCCGGTGCTGAAGACGCTCTCATCATTCTCCCCTGCTCTGCCGGCGGGGTGAATGATGAGAGTTATATTAAAGTCAGAATGATGACAGCAGGTGGGGGCTTTTGGGTCTATTACCCCCTTCAACCTACACCTGCTGCTACTAAGAACAGTGGCAGCAGGAGCGGATGATGGGAGTATTCCTCACCCGCCGCCTGCACTATAAGTAAATGAATGAAAAAAACGGCATGGGTTCCCCTGTATTTTCTATAACTAGTCTGGCAAAACTCACAACTGGGGGCTGCAACCCTCATCTGTCAGCTTCAGCAAGGCTGGTTATCAAGAAAAGAGGGGTCCCCACAGTTTTTTTTATTTAATAATTTAAGAAAACGGCCTGGGGTCCCCTCCATTTTTGACAACCAGCCTTGCTAAAGCTGACATCTGGGGGCTGGTATTCTCAAGCTTGTAAGGGGCCATGGATATTAACCCCCCCCAGCCTAAAAATAGCAGCACGCAGCTGCCCAGAAAAGCCACATCTATTAGATGCGCCATTCTGGCGCTTTGCCCGGCTCTTCCCACTTGCCCTATAGTGGTGGCAAGTGGGGTTCATATTTGTGGGGTTGATGTCACCCTTGTATTGTCATGTGACATCAAGCCCACGGCTTAGTAATGGAGAGATGTCTATAAGACACCTATCCATTTCTAATACTATAGTTATATGGTAAATACACAGCCATAATAAACTCTTTTATTAGAAATAAAGCAAAACGCAGTTTTCGCTTTTTTATTTAAAAATAACCCACAGAATTCTCACGGTGATCTGCTGTGAAGTCACTAAGCTTAAACTGTGGTGACCTCATCACTGACTTTTTCCCACGGTCCTGAGGTCACTGCAGTTCAGCCTGGTTGGAAACCTCGATGATGTCACTGCTGGTCAATGATACTGCGCTTACAGCAGCTCATTCACCAGTGGTTCTCAACCTGGACGGTCGCATCTTGGCACCAAACAGGTTGAAAACTAATTATCCCCCAGATAAAGATTACGGCGTGGGACAGAGCGACAGAAAGGTATGGTATATTGTTGTTTTTTATTTTTATTACAGGAGAACGAGCTCTTTGGTGGAAATAGGCGTTAGGTGAGTATAACTGTGTTTGTTGTTTTTAAATAAAAAAGGAAAACTGTTTTGTTTTATTTCTAATAAAAGACTTTATTCTGGCTGTGTCTTTATTTACCATGTAACTATGGGGTTAGTAATGGATAGACACCTTTCCATTACTAAGCCGTGGGCTTGATGTCACCTGACAATACAAAGGTGACATCAACCACACAAATATGAACCCCACTTGCCACTACAGGGCAAGTGGGAAGAGCCGGGCAAAGTGTCGGAATTGGCGCATCTAATAGATGTGTCTTTTTCGGGCAGCTGCGGGCTGGTTATTATTTGATCTGTATTTGTAGTTTTCAGTTAATGAGATTCTCGTGCTTTGGGGTGGGTTTGTGGGAGTGGCTGTGGGCGGGTCTTATGTGGTGCTCTACGTACATATTCATCTATATTGGCTTATGACCCTGATCCTTCAGTGACCTGCCCCCTATTTTACATAAAAAACTACATCCAGAAAAATGTCACCGGCAATGGCATCTATAAGTAAGAGATATTACTGAACAGGCGCTGCCAGTGTCATTTGCACATTTTTTGTCTAAGCCTCACAATAGCCACAATATTATAGGCATTATCACCAATAATATCAATGCTATTATATGTATTATGTAATAATGGGGGGCAGGTCAGTGAGGGATCAGTGATCTGTCATAAGACAATACAGATGAATATGTAATCAGCGCACCACATAAAGCCCCGCCCACAGCCCCACCCCAGTGCCCCACCCACAGCCCCGCCCCAGAGCACGAGAATTTCATGAACTGAACACTACAAATACAGATTAAACAACAACCACAAGACGGATTTCATCACCAGGTATCATTGTAATCAGTATAACGGCGCTGACCTGACAGTGTCTGTAGGTTACTGAGCACAATCCTGCTGACAGGTTCCCTTTAAATTTAGATCTTAGACATTTGGAAGAGGCGATGGAGAGATTTTTTTCAAGACTATCACGGAGTTACAGACTCACATTAGGCAGGAAGGCCGATCCCACCACAATCAAACTATCATACAGAAGGAACAGGTTAAAAAAAAAAAAGACATAGAATAAAAAATGTTACTTCCCCAACATCAACGTATGTACAAGGGGAGAACACTAAACTGGAGCTGCACTCATTTATGGTGGACCATTGGAGCCACTATGAGTCCTGACCAGAAGAGTAGAGAAAGACACTATTATTAACCCCTTCATGACCAAGCCTATTTTGACCTTAATGACCAGGACATTTTTTGCAATTCTGACCAATGTCCCTTTATGAGGTAATAACTCTGGACCGCTTCAATGGATCCTAGCGATTCTGAGAATATTTTTTCATGACATATTGGGCTTCATGTTAGTGGTAAATTTAGGTTGATAATTTTTGCGTTTATTTGTGAAAAAATCAGAAATTTGGGGGAAATTTTAAAAATTTCACAATTTTCAAAATTTGAATTTTTATTCTGTAAAACCAGAAAGTTATGTGACACAAAATAGTTACTAAATAACATTTACCACATGTCTGCTTTACATCAGCACTATTTTGGAAACAAAATTTTTTTTTGTTAGGAAGTTATAAGGGTTAAAAGTTGAGCAGTGATTTCATATTTTTACAACAAAATTTACAAAACCATTTTTTTAGGGACCACCTCACATTTGAAGTCACTTTGAGGGGTCTATATGGCAGAAAATACCCAAAAGTGACACCATTCTAAAAACTGCACCCCTCAAGCTACTCAATACTACATTCAAGAAGATTATTAACCCTTCAGGTGTGTCACAGTGACTGAAGCAACATGGAAGGAAAAAATGGACATTTTAATTTTCCAACAAAAATTTTCTTTTAGCATCAATTTCTTCATTTTCACATGGGCAAAAGGATAAAATGGATCTTAAATTTTGTTGGGAAATTTCTCCTGAGTACACCGATACCTCATATGTGGTCATAAACCACAGTTTGGGTGCACAACAGGGCTCAGAAGGGAAGGAGCGCCATTTGACTTTTTGAATGGAAAATATGCTGGAATATTTAGCGGTTGCCATGTCGCGTTTGGAGAGCCCCTGTGTGCCTAAGCATTGGAGCTCCCCCACAAGTGACGCCATTTTGGAAACTAGACCCCCGAAGGAACTTATCTAGATGTGTGGTGAGCACCTTGAACCCCCAAGTGCTTCACAGAAGTTTATAACGCAAAGCTGTGAAAATAAAAAATCATTTTTTTCCCTCAAAAAATGATTTTTTAGCTTGCAATTTTTTATTTTCACAAGGGTAACAGGAGAAATTGGACCCCAAAATTTGTTGTCCAGTTTGTCCTGAGTACGCTGGTACCCCATATGTGGGGGGAACCATTGTTTGGGCACACATCAGGGCTCGGAATGGAAGTAGTGATGTTTTGAAATGCAGACTTTCAAGGAATGGTCTGCAGTCGTCGTTACATATGCCCCTGATGTGCCTAAACAGTAGAAACCCCCCACAAGTAACCCCATTTTGGAAACTAGACCTTCCAAGGAACTTATCTAGATGTCTGGTGAGCACTTTGAACCCCCAAGTGCTTCACAAAAGTTTATAACGCAGAGACGTGAAAATAAAAAAAACATTTTTTTCCACAAAAATAATTTTTTAGCCCCCAATTTTTTATTTTCCCAAGGGTAACAAGAGAAATTAGACCCCCAAAGTTGTTCTGAAATTTTTCCGGAGTACGCTGTTACCTCATATGTTGGGGTAAACCACTGTTTGGGCACACGTCAGGGCTTGGAAGGGAGGGAGCACCGTTTGACTTTTTGAACGCAAAATTGGCTGGAATCAATGTTAGCACCATGTCGCGTTTGGAGACCCCCTGATGTGCCTAAACAGTGGAAACCCCTCAATTCTAACTCCAACCCTAACCCCAACACACCCCTAACCCCAACACATCCCTAACCCTAATCCCAACCCTAACCATAATCCTAACCTTAACACACCCCTAACCCTAATCCCAAAACTGACGATAACCCTAACCACAAGTCTAACCCTAATCCCATCCCTAACCCCAACAAACCCCTAACTCTAATCTTAACCCTAATTCCAACCCTAACCCTAATTCCAACCCAAACCTTAACCCTAATTCCACCCTAACCCTAATTCCATCCTAACCCTAACCCTAATTCCAACCCTAACCCTAACCCTAATTCCACAATAATCTTAATTCCATCCCTAACCAGAATTCTAACCCTAATTCCAACCTTAACTGTTGTGAGCTCATCTGTTCATTCACCTTTTGTGTCCGAGGATCTCCCTCTTCTGGTGAAGGAAGGTAGTGAGGCTGATTTGGATG
The DNA here is from genome assembly GCF_039654945.1 of Dendrobates tinctorius. Classification (NCBI taxonomy): domain Eukaryota; kingdom Metazoa; phylum Chordata; class Amphibia; order Anura; family Dendrobatidae; genus Dendrobates; species Dendrobates tinctorius. The sequence continues at coordinate 2,632,915 of NW_027361867.1, forward strand.
AAAGTAACCAAACACCTGATCAGGTGGATTGTGACTGGGTAACAGGAACTTCAGACTGGATATAAGGCAGCCGACGCCCTTCTGAGTGGCTGGTGATTTTCTCTGCTGGATTCTTGGAGACCAGTCTGATTCCTGCTTCCCAAAGATAAGTTTTTGCTCTGCTATTGAACTTATTAGTTTTGGTTCTGTTTACCTTGTTTTTTGAGTTCAGCCATCCCTGGCCGGGGGTGTGCTGGATTCTTAATCCTTGATCAGTGTTCTCTTTTGCTCTGCTTTCAGAATATTCTGAGTGCTGATATAGGGTTTGAAGTCTAGTGACTTCAGGGTCCTTTTTGCTTATCAGTTGTGTTGGTAATATTTTTAGCAGGGTTTTGTCGGATTGCAGACAGCAGCTTTTCTGTCCTGTCCTTTTTAGTTTGCTCAACCTATCTTTCTATCTGTGTTAGTGTTTTCATCTTGTTTCACCGTCATTATATGTTGGGGGCTGCCTATTGCTTTGGGGTCTGCTCTGGGGCAGTCAGTTTTTCCCTTTTCTCTCTTTAGGCTTATTTAGATCTCCGGCTGTGACGAGGTGTCTAGGATCACCGTAGGAACACTCCACGGCTACTGCTAGTTGTGTGATAGGATTAGGGGTCTGCAATCCGCTAGTTTCCAACCTCTCTGATTTTCTGGGCTGAGCTTGTGTTTTGTTTTTTCCTCCTCGGTGACTCAATCATAACACCTAACCCTAATTCCAACCCTAACCCTAATTCCACTCTAACCCTAACCCTAATTCCAACCCTAGCCCTAACTCCACCCTAACCCTAATTCCACCCTAACCCTAATGGAAAAATGAAAATAAAAATGTTTTCTTTATTTTATTATTTGTTTCTACCTATGGGCGTATAGAGGGGGGGGGGTTTATTTACGTTTTATTTTATTTTGATCACTGTGAGAGTTTATCACAGTGATCAAAATGAATGAATCGAATCTGCAGCCGGCAGATTTGAGCGGGCGCACTGCGCATGCGCCCACCATTTTCCAAGATGGCGGCACCCATGATCCGGGACCGCGGGACATCGGGAGCAACAGCGGCACTCGGAAGGTACCGGGGGTTGGGAGGGGATGTGATCGGACTGCGGGGGGAACGGAGGGAAGGCGGGGGGAGCAGATGATGACAGCGGAGGCAGATCTGTCATTCAGTGGCGTGGGGGCAGATCGCCGGTGTGGGGGGGTCGGATCGGTGTCTCCAAGCATGCCCGATGCTACTGCAGCATCAGCCATGGCTGGATTTGTAATATTTCATCAAATTTCATTGATGAAATATTATTATCGCTCTGATTGGCTGTTTCACTTTTAACATCCAATCAGAGCGATCATAGCCACATGGGGGCGAAGCCACCCCCCCTGTGGTGAAGTACAAAGCTCCCTGTGTGTGCGGGTGTGACGACTCCTGGAGTGGACCCTCTGGGTCATGGCACCAACCCTCCCAGGGCGAGCTGGCCTAGTGAGAACCACCCCCTATACAGGGAGTGTCAGGAGCAAGCCCCAGGGGATAAGATACCACGACTGCTGGCACCAGGCGGCCGGTTCACAGGAGACACGAGTGAGTGTGTCTGAAGGAAGGTGCAGGATACTAGGGAATACCAGCTGGATACAAGGGTGTGCGCTAAATACAGGATAGTGCAAGACGGGTACAAGTGGGCACAAATGACGTGCAGCGACCAGTACGTCCGGATGTGAGCAAAACAGGACGCGTGCCAGAAACACGACAGAGTACTGAATTGAGCAACAGACGTGCCAAGAGGCGTAACAGAGCACAGGGACAGAGTGAGTGCCCGGAGGCACGGCTGAGCATGAAACAGAGCACAGGATCAGAGTGTGTGCCAAGAGGCACAACTGAGCATGAGACAAAGCAAAGTGAAAGTTCAGAACGTGTGCCAGGAGGCACAATAGAGTACAAAGCAGAGCAGAGGACCTGAATACAGCGCACAGCCAGGCAGGGACACAACCGACTAGGCCAGGAAGCACAACAATAATCAGGGACCTCCCATAGGGAGAGGTAGCCTGATATAGCACATGACCAGTACAGCTTCCGGGTCAGGTCCTAATGCCTGATAGCACATGACCACTACAGCTTCCGGGTCAGATCCTCCTTTACCATAGAGAGGACCGACCTGGAGACAGACCTGACAGGAGCGCGCACGCACAAGCGCGACATGGAGGGAGTGGAAACCTGGGTATGAGAAGTGCGCGTGCTCAGCCGACGGGGCCCCCTGAGCGGCCGCAGTGAGCGCGGCATGACAGCGGATAGGGTGACCTTTCAGTGACCCCGGTCACTCGACCCGCAGGAGGGCAATTATTTCATGACGCCACATAGGCGTCACTGGTCATATTGGCACGGCTTTTCATGATGCCTATGTGGCATCATTGGTCGGGAAGGGATTAAAGAGAAATGAATATTCAAGGCCCTCCAAGCCCATGGGCGTGGAATGCAGTGAATATTCATTTCTCTTTAGCAGTGGGAACAGGAGTTAGCCGCAGCCACCGGCTCCAGCCTCCTGTGACCCGCTGCTCCGCCAGAGCCGGTACATCCGAACTATAAGATGCACCCCCCATTTCCCTCCAGATTTTTGAAGGAAAAAGTGTGTCTTTAGTCCAAAAAATATGGTAGTTTTAATACAAATTGAAAAGTCAGGATAAAGGGAAACTCTGCTGTTATTGTACAGAAATTCACACTTGGCCTCACTGCACATTTACTATTGTCGATTTTAAAAGGGAAGTTTGGCCAGAAAGACTGGACCTGGTCTTGTAGGGACCATGAGACATTCAGCAGCACAGAAGGGAGAGAAGAGTCATCCGATAAGATCTCAGGGACCTAGGAAGCCAACAGCATCATTACCCTCCGCTTTCTCTTACAGGCCCAGCATAATATTTTTCTTCAAGTGATTTTCTAACCTGTCAGCACATTCTACGTACGCTGTCATTTGGCTTTATAGTTTACAGATCTGGGCAGGTAACGGTCAGCGTCTCCTCAACCCAGGGAGTAGGTGGCTCCTCCAGGTTGTAAGGTCTATAGAAAAGGGCTTTCAATGCCCAAAGTCATTTGCAGTTTTGGTGGAGGAGAATGTTGTGGTCTAGAGGCAAAATGGTGATCATGGTAATACGGCCGGACTACACCACCGATAAAGCAGCCACAGCCGGTGACTGAGAGGAATCTGTGACGTCTCTGCATTCAGTGGTTACTACTCACCTGGGTAGTCATATGTGGCACTCTCCTCTTTACACCACTCATCATCTCTCACATATGTCTCTGTAGTATTAATATGGGTCAGATCTTCACCCTGAAACAAATATTGTAAAAGTCACCGACAGATGGAGAAGTCCCATCTATGATCAGCTCTAATCCTGCCATCTCCACTGTTCTCATCACACAAGTATAAAACATATAATACTGGTGGTTAAAACAAGACTGAGCACAAGACCTTCACAGCCATCTACACATCAAAGGGGAGATCTCCTGACACCTTCTCTCCATCTACCTGATGATCCTGAGGAGCACTGGGATCTTCTTGTTTACAGTCCTGTGGAAGAAGAGGATGGGGACATCTCTCTGGTGTTGTCCTCTTACTGGATAGATCTGGAGGAAACACATACAGGGACTAAATTCATTCTCTACATACAGATAATTATAGGCCGTGTGTATTTAGTCCTGTCTATTACCTGGTGATGTGAGGGGCTGGGGAACCTCCATTATGACATTCTTGTACAGATCTCTGTGTCCTTCTAAATACTCCCACTCCTCCATGGAGAAATAGACGGCGACATCCTGGCACCTTATAGGAACCTGACACATACAATGATACCGTCATCCCCCGATCCCTTCATAGCGTTACTGTATAATGTCCCAGCATTCCCAGCAGTGTCACCTCTCCAGTCAGCAGCTCAATCATCTTGTAGGTGAGGTCTAGGATCTTCTGGTCATTGATGTCCACATGGATCTGGGGGTGAGGTAGAGGCCCTGTGATTGGGCTCAGGGGTCTTCTCCATCCCTCAGACATAGGGTCCTGACAGCGATCACTAGAGGTCTTCATCACCACTGTGTAATCCTGGTAATGGAGAGACACATTAATAAATCTCTCTACAGACATTTCCAGAGTCTTCTCCAGTTCTGTCCATCTGTTATTCCCATAGATAAGAATGATGTAATGTGACGTCATCAGAATCTCTCACCTCTCCAGTGAGACGGAAGAGGATCTCTAGGGTGATATGTAACATCCTCTCCACCATCTTGTCTCTGTCCATATCCATCCTTGATGGGTAAATCAGGAAAATTCTCTTTTGTAGAAGATCTTCACTGAGAGGATCCGATATTGTAGAGACCTGAATGAGAAGATGATGAGCCAATGTAACATCATAAGAATCCTGTGTAATAATACAATTACTGGCGATAATAAGGGAAACATATGAGATTTATTATTTTACAGTGTTTAGTTTTGTTCCCTGACATCCCCCCAGTTCCATCACTCTCATTCCCTTCTTTTGAGGTCCATACCATCAGACTCTTCCGTCCCTTCTCCCTCACAGTAGCGGTCATATACCGTCCTCCAGGCTCACCCACGTCTGTTGTGAGTACATTTGCCCCTTCACCTGTGATGTCTGATGAACTCCCTCTGCTGGTGAAGGGAAGTAGTGAAATTGATTTGGATGGGAAGAACCTGTCATCTGAACAGGTGCAGTGTGATTGGACATCCGGAATCTCTGAGTGGATATAAGGCAGCCGACGCCCTGCAGGGTTGCTGGTGATCCTTTCTGCTCTGAGCTCTGGCATCCAGTTTAGTTCCTGTCTACTAAAAGCTAAGTTTTTGCCCTGATATTATTCCATGAGATTTTGTCTGGTTTACTTAGTGTTTGCGTTCAGCCAGCCCTTGCTGGGACTGGCTGAATTCCATTTTTGTCTCTGATCAGTTGATCTCTTTGCTCTGGTTTTCAGAATATACCTGAGTGCTGATAAAGAGTTTTTGAAGTCTAGCGACTTCAGGGCCTTTTTTCCTATCAGACTGTTGGGACATTTTTGGTAGGGTTTTTGCGGATTGCAGCCAGCATCTTTTCTGTCCTTTCCCATCTAGTTAGTTGGGCCCCATCGTTTGCTCAGCCTGTCTTTCTGTCTGCGTTTGTATTTTCATCTGTTTTTCACCGACAATACATGTTGGGGGCTGTCTATTGCTTTGGGGTCTGCTCTGGGGCAGTTTAGATTTCCTCTTTCTTTCTTTAGGCTTATTTAGCTCTCCGGCTGTGACGAGGGGTCTAGGACCACCGTAGGAACCCCCCACGGCTACTGTTAGTTGTGGTGAATAGGATCAGGGGTCTGCAATCCGCTAATTACCAACTTCTCAGGTTTTCTGGACTTAGCTTGTATTTTTGTTTTCTCCTCCTCTGGTGACTCATTCATAACAGAATCACCAGCCATACCGCAGATTCTAGGGTACTCAATAGCAGGAAAAAATTGTTTAAAAAAAAAAAGTGTCAGAATTTTTTTTTTGTGTATATTTTTTCCTCTATTTCTCTGAGGCCGTAGAGGGATTTTTTTCTTAATGGTGATTAAGCAATTGTCTGATTGTGTGGAGCAGCTCGCTGCTGAAGTGCGGGGAATTTCCGCCTATCTTGCTCATTCACATGCTGCTGAACCAAAGATCCCTACTCCTGATGTGTTTTTTGGGGATCGGTCTAAATTTTTGAATTTTAAGAATAATTGTAAATTATTTCTTGCCTTGAAGCCTAACTCATCGGGGAGCTCTGCGCAGCAGGTTAAAATTGTCATCTCTTTGCTGCGCGGCGATCCCCAGGATTGGGCGTTTTCTTTGACACCTGATGATCCTATTCTGGCTAATGTGGACGCATTTTTGTTGTATGATGAACCTAATGCTATTGATCAAGCTGAAAAGGCCCTGTTGGCATTGAGCCAGGGTCAGGATTCTGCAGAGTTGTACTGTCAAAAATTCCGAAAGTGGGCGGTCCCTACTACCTGGAATGATGGTGCCTTGGCGGCTCTCTTTCGGAAGGGTTTGTCAGAAACCGTAAAAGATACTATGGTGGGATTTCCTGTTCCCTCTGGTCTTGACGATTCTATGTCATTAGCCATATAGGTTGATCGGCGTTTACGTGAACGCAAAACTACACGAGAGGTGTTGCCACCTGCTGAACAAATGTCTGAACCTATGCAATGTGATGGAGTTTTGTCTCGGGCGCAACGTCAGGAGTTCAGAAGGCGTAATAAGCTGTGTTTTTTCTGTGGAGATGCCTCTCATATTATTTCTGTCTGCCCTAAACGAGAGAAACGTTTTGCACACACATTTGCTGTGGGTGGTGTTCAACCTAAGTTTCTTCTGGCAGTTACTTTGATCTGCTCCCTGTCCACATTTTCCGCTAAGGCTTTTGTGGATTCGGGAGCGGCTCTGAACCTGATGGACTAGGATTTTGCTAAACGTTGTGGGTTTCCTATGACACCTCTGCGGACGCCTATCCCTTTGAGGGGTATTGATGCTACTCCTTTGGCGAAGATTAAACCTCAGTATTGGACCCAGGGGGTAATGCGGGTCGCCCCAGACCATCAAGAAAATTGCAGCTTATTGGTGTTGCATAATTTGCATGATACCATTGTTCTGGGTTTTCCCTGGTTGCAAATCCATAATCCAGTTTTGGATTGGAAATCTGTGTCTGTGGTGAGTTGGGGTTGTCGGTGTGCCCTTAGTGACGCTCCTGTTTTCTCCACCTCTCCCTAGTCGCATGATGTTCCTGACTATTTGGCTGATTTTTATGATGTATTTAGTGAGAATGAGTCTGCGTCTTTGCCTCCTCATAGGAGTTATGACTGTGCAATTGAGCTGAGCCCTGGGTGTAAATTTCCCAAGGGTCGTCTTTTCAATTTATCTGTACCAGAGCACGAGTCTATGCGATCCTATATTAAGGAGTCATTGGAGAAGGGTCATATTAGGCCATCCTCTTCACCCTTAGGTGCTGGGTTTTTTTCGTGGCCAAGAAAGATGGTTCATTAAGGCCTTGTATTGACTATCGTTCCCTCAACAAGATTACTGTTAAATATCAGTATCCGTTACCCCTGATTTCTGATCTATTCTCCAGAGTTAAAGGTGCAGCTGGTTTACCAAGCTTGACCTCAAGGGGGCGTATAATCTTATTCGCATTAAGCATGGGGATGAATGGAAGATGGCGTTTAATACTCCGGAGGGACATTTTGAGTACCTGGTGATGCCTTTTGGGCTCACTAATGCCCCTTCTGTCTTCCAGTGCTTCATGAATGATATTTTCTCCCCATCCGAACGTAACTATGATGTGGGGAATCGGGAACTGTTGGCCATGAAATGGGCATTTGAGGAGTGGAGACATTGGTTGGAGGGAGCTAGACATCAAGTCGTGGTCCTTACTGACCACAAGAATTTGATTTACCTTGAATCGGCCAAACACTTGAATCCTAGACAGGCTAGGTGGGCCTTGTTTTTCACACGTTTTGATTTTGTGGTCTCTTTTCTTCCGGGCACTAAGAATGTCAAGGCAGACGCCCTCTCTAGGAGTTTCCTTGCTGATTCTCCTGTTGTGACTAAGCCTGCTACCATCTTAGGTGAGGGGGTAGTTCTTTCTGCCATCTCGCCCGATTTGAGACGTGCTCTGGAAGAGTTTCAGGAGGACAAACCTGAGCGTTGTCCCATTGGAAAATTGTATGTTCCAGACCAGTGGAGGAAGAGAGTAATGTCTGAAATTCATTGCTCTGCATTGGCTGGTCATCCAGGTATTTTTGGTACTAGAGATTTGGTGAGTCGGTCTTTTTGGTGGCCCGCCTTGTCTCGTGATGTCAGGAATTTTGTGCAGTCCTGTGGGACTTGCTCCCGGTCTAAACTTTGTTCTCACTCTAGTGGGTTGTTGATGCCTTTGCCGGTGCCCAGGAGGCCATGGACCCATATTTAAGTGGATTTTACCTCTGATATGCCTGTCTCTCAGAGAATGACTTATTTGGGTGATTTGTGATAGATTCTCTAAGATGGTCCATCTTGTACCACTCCCTAAGTTGCCATCTTCCTCAGAGTTGGTGCCCTTGTTTTTGCAACAGGTGGTTCGCTTGCATGGGATTCCTGAGAACATTGTGTCTGACAGAGGAGTTCAGTTTGTTTCTAGATTTTGGAGGACTTTCTGTTCCAAGCTGGGTATTCAGTTGTCCTTCTCCTCTGCGTTTCATCCTCAGACCAATGGGCAGACGGAGAGAACAAACCAGACTTTGGAGCCTTATTTGAGATGTTTTATTTCTGCTGATCAGGATGATTGGGTTTCATTTTTGCCCTTGGCCAAATTTGCTTTAAATAATAGAGCTAGTTCTGCCACTTTGATGTCACCTTTTTTTTGTAACTTTGGGTTTCATCCTCGATTCTCTTCGGGGCAGGTGGAGTCTTCTGCCTGCCCAGGTGTTGACACTGTGGTGGAGAGAATGCACCAGATCTGGGACCAAGTGGTGGATAAGTTGTCTCTCTCACAGGAAAAGGCCCAGCGGTTTTCCAACCGGCATAGGACCATTGGTCCCCGGTTTAAGGTGGGTGATATGGTTTGGTTGTCATCAAAGAATATCTCTATGAAGGTGGCTTCTCCAAAGTTTAAACCTAGATTTATTGGACCTTACAAGATCTTGGAGATTCTTAATCCGGTCTCTTTTCGTTTGGCTCTTCCTGTTACATTCAAGATCCATAACGTGTTTCATAAGTCTCTGTTGAAGAGGTTTGTTGAGCCATTAGTTCCTGTGGTGGCACCTCCTGACCCTGTATTGGTTGAAGGTAATGTGGAATATGAGGTTGAGAAGATACTGTATTCTCGTCTGGCTAGACGGAGACTCCAGTATTTGGTTAAGTGGAAGGGTTATGGCCAGGAGGATAATTCTTGGGTCCCTGCATCCGATATTCATGCCGAAAGATTGGTTCGTGCTTTTCATCGGGCCCATCCTGATCGCCCTGGTGGCGTGGATGAGGGTTCGGTGACCCCTCCTCAAGGGGGAGGTACTGTTGTGAGTTCATTTTCCCCTTCACCTGTGATGTCTGATGAATTCCCTCTGCTGGTGAAGGGAAGTAGTGAAATTGAGTTGGATGGGAAGAACCTGTCATCTGAACAGGTGGAGTGTGATTGGACATCCAGAATCTCTGAGTGAATATAAGGCAGCCAACGCCCTGCAGGGTTGCTGGTGATCCTTTCTGCTCTGAGTTCTGGCATCCAGTTTAGTTCCTGTCTACTAAAAGCTAAGTTTTTGCCCTGCTATTATTCCATGAAATTTTGTCTGGTTTACTTAGTGTTTGCGTTCAGCCAGCCCTTGCTGGGACTGGCTGAATTCCATTTTTGTCTCTGATCAGTTGATCTATTTGCTCTGTTTTCAGAATATACCTGAGTGCTGATATAGAGTTTTTGAAGTCTAGTGACTTCAGGGCCTTTTTTCCTATCAGACTGTTGGGACATTTTTGGTAGGTTTTTTGCAGATTGCAGCCAGCATCTTTTCTGTCCTTTCCTATCTAGTTAGTTGGGCCCCATCATTTGCTCAGCCTGTCTTTCTGTCTGCGTTTGTATTTTCATCTGTTTTTCACCGACAATACATGTTGGGGGCTGTCTATTGCTTTGGGGTCTGCTCTGGGGCAGTTTAGATTTCCCCTTTCTTTCTTTAGGCTTATTTTGCTCTCCGGCTGTGACGAGGGGTCTAGGACCACCGTAGGAACCCCCCACGGCTACTGTTAGTTGTGGTGAATAGGATCAGGGGTCTGCAATCCGCTAGTTACCAACTTCTCCGGTTTTCTGGACTTAGCTTGTATTTTTGTTTTCTCCTCCTCCGGTGACTCATTCATAACACACGTCCTTGACCACTTTTCAGCCTGTCTGCCGCACTTCATGTCCTCAGAACTACCAACTCTTATCCTGGGAGACTTCAACATCCCCATTAACAGCCCTACTTCCACATCTGCATCCCAGCTTCTATCACTAACCACCTCTCTCGGCCTCTCACAGCGCTCAACCTCTGAGACACACAAAGACGGTAACACCCTTGACCTGGTCTTTGTCCGGCTTTGCTCAATCTCCTACCTAAATAACTCACCACTTCCCCTCTCTGACCACAATATTCTCTCCTTCACGCTCACAAATCCTCGCCCACCCCAGCACACTCCTACCTATCAAACATTCAGAAATCTACAAGCCATTAACCCTCAGACACTTTCAGACTCCCTACAATCTTCCCTATCCCAATCTCCTCTTTTTCCTGTCCTAATCTGGCTGTTCATCACTACAACACACTCTTACAACCACCCTTGACCAGGTAGCGCCCCTCACCCTCAAAACCTCCAAACACAGAGTAAAACAGCCCTGGCTCACATCGCAAACTCAATTTCTCCAGCGATGCTCTAGGAGTGCTGAACGCTGACGGAGAAAAACCCGCACACCAGAAGACTTCATCCACTTCAAATTTATGTTAAGAACCTATAACGCTGCCCTTCACCTCGCCAAACAGACCTACTTCACCACCCTGATCTCCTCACTAGCCAACAACCCCAAGAAACTTTTTGACACTTTTCACTCCCTCCTCTGGCCAAAAGCACAAGCCCCTATCACAGACATTTGTGCTGATGACCTGGCCTCCCATTTTATAGAGAAAATAGATAATATCCGTCAGGACATCCGCTCCCAACCACCAAGTGCTGTGACTCCCATCCCTAATTGCATTTCCCCTGGCTCACTTTCCACATTTGATCCCATCACAGAAGAAGAAGTCTCCAGACTCCTCTCTTCTTCTAGCCCAACTACATGCACTACCGACCCCATTCCCTCACAACTCCTCCAGTCTCTCTCTCCAGTCATCACAACTCACCTAACTACAATCTTTAATCTCTCCCTCTCCTCAGGCATTTTCCCATCCTCCTTCAAACACTCTATCATTCTTCCATTATTAAAGAAACCTGCTCTCGACCCATGATGCACAAACAACTACAGACCAGTCTCCAATCTCCCCTTCATCTCTAAACTCTTGGAGCAACTAGTCTACTGCTGCCTTACCCGTTACCTCTCCCCTCACTCCCTCCTAGACCCTTCACAGTCTGGCTTCCGACCCCTACATTCGACTGAAACTGCACTCATCAAAGTGACCAATGACTTTCTGACAGCAAAATGTAACGGTGAACACTCTCTGCTCATTCTTCTTGACCTTTCTGCAGCTTTCGACACTGTTGACCACCGTTTCCTACTCCATAGGCTCCAGTCACTAGGCATTAAGGAAATCTCTCTCTCCTGGTTCTCTTCCTATCTCTCTGACCGCTCCTTCAGTGTTTTGTTTGCTGGCTCCACGTTATCTCCTCTTCCTCTCGCTGTCGGGGTACCTCAGGGCTCAGTCCTTGGCCCCCTTCTCTTCTCTCTCTACACGGCCCCAATTGGACAGACCATCAGCAGATTTGGCTTTCAGTACCATCTTTATGCTGATGATACACAACTATATACGTCATCCCCTGACCTTACCCCCGCTGTACAACAGAATGCCAGTGACAGACTGTCCGCAGTCTCCAACATCATGTCCGCTCTCTATCTGAAACTTAACCTCTCAAAACCTGAACTTCTTCTGCTCCCGCCATCTACTAACCTCCCTAAATCTGTCATTTCCCTCTCCGTGGGTGGCACCATAATAACACCCCGGCAGCAGGCGCACTGTCTGGGTGTTATGTTTGACACCAACCTCTCCTTCACATCCCATATACAATCTCTTGCCCGCTCTTGCCACTTACACCTAAAGAACATCTCTAGAATCCGCCCTTTTCTCACCAGGGAAACAAAAAAAACCCTCATTGTCACTCTGATCCATTCCCGCCTGGACTACTGCAATGCCCTATTAATTGGCCTCCCCGCTACTCGACTTTCCCCTCTCCAGTCCATACTTAATGCAGCAGCCAGGGTCATCTATCTGGCTAATCGGTACTCGGACGCGTCCGCTCTTCGCCAGTCCTTACATTGGCTGCCCATTCATTATAGGGTCCAATTCAAAGTACTTGTTCTCACCCACAAAGCTCTCCACAGTGCGGCACCCCCCTACATCTCCTCCCTCATTTCCGTCTATCGGGCTAGCCGACCGCTGCGCTCTGCAAAAGACTTTCAACTAACCTCTGCACTAATCCGCGCCTCCCACTCCCGACTCCAAGAATTCTCCAGCGCTGCGCCAATACTCTGGAATGCTCTACCCCAAGAAATTAGGACTATCCACAATTTGCACAGTTTTAAGCCCTCTCTCAAAACACATCTATTCAGAGCAGCCTATCACGTTCACTAATCAAAGTCATTTTATGTGCAAGTGTGAATATGTAGCCCATTCACTATCTCTGTCCCCCACCTTCTCAAGATGGCTGAACCATCATTGTAAATACATCATTGTAAATACACACCTGTACTTTGTATCTCCCCCACCTCATTGTAGATTGTAAGCTCTCACCAGCAGGGGCGGCTGATTTTACTTTAATTATTGTATTGTTAACGTTGTTACTTATGACTTGTGTTTTGAAACTGTTAAACTGTAAAGCACTGCAGAATATTTTGGCGCTACATAAATAAAGATTATTATTATTATTTTATCTACTAATAAAACCTATATATTTAGGCCACAGACAACAAGCAGTTTCCTCCTCGGAGTCGGCAGCTGAACACGTTCCTCATAGACTCATCTTCCATAACGCTAATTCTCGTCTCATTACCGACACTGGAATCGGCATTAGTAATACTGCAGGAGATATTCATTACACGCGACATGAGAAATAACTCCTTCATGATGAGGACGACATCTTCATCTTCTACTATGGCTCTAGAGACAGATTTGGCCAGAGTCGGTCACTGCCTCCATCCCCACCGGCCGTCTATATGAAGGTTTCCCGTCTTCCCCGCACTGGAATCTTCTATCCCGTTAGATCTCAGCTCTGAGTCACACACAGAAGTTTGAGGCTTTTAGAAAAGATTTTTTGTTTCCACAAACACAACGGACAGAAATGATCTGATCCCAAAGTCTCCATGTACAGTGATTTATGGGGATTATTTCTGGCCTTAGGCTTTCCTATATTACAAGAAAAACTCCAGAAAAAGCCGATATTAAAATGTTTCTAAAGAAAATTGGCTACAACAATTCTTGTAAGAAGAAAAAAATAACAAAAAAGCAGAAGACACATTTTATAATTTTTGACATGTTAAACATTTATTAAAAAGAAATTAACTCTTTTTTGCCCCAGAACATAGATGTACACCGCAGGGACAGCACAGGAGGGGCTGCAACAAAAACCCTGAAAAGCAAACATGGCATCTAAGAAGGTGTGACAGAGTTTGGCTGAATGCCCCCCGCCTCCAAGTACTCGATAGTATGGGGCGGCCTAGTTACTGCGATACTTACATGCCTAATAATGGGGTCTGGGCTGCAATGTATGAAGGTCTATTAGGCCGGGCCAGAGGCAGCGTCCAATAAGTTACCTTATAACTCCCCCATACACATTAGGCTAAAGTTCCATGAAAGCACTGATTTCGGGGGATTGGCCGACCATATAATGTATTTGGGGGCCTCCCGACAGATGATGTCAGGGCAGAGAAGGATCTGGCATCCTGAATTTCAGAGGATTATCCGTCTGTTCTTCCTGTAGATAATCCTCCTCTAGAGGAGTCTGGAGGCGAGACTCTCATACAGACCACAGGAAAGCTGGAATATTTGTGTGTATGGGGGAGTCGGGAGAGATCGCTGTCTGCCAAATGACTGTTCAGCCAACTCTGATCTCATGTGTATGGGGCCGTTAGTATTATGTGGCGACCCTGAGGGTTCAGTCGCCACAGAGGTACTGCACCTCCTCCTGAGGTGTGGTACCCCACTATCCAGGTAAGGTGGAGACACCTGACCACACTCCAACACCGGCACCCCCACACCACAAAGTAGTGTAGCAAAGCACCCTTTGGTGGCTCCCTGCTTGGAACACGAAACGTGCTGGGAGGCGGGTGGAGTTTAGTTTGCACTCAAAAGAGCGGGAAGAGTTTAGGATTTGGTCAGTCTGACAGAGTCAGAGGAGGAGAGAAGATCCCCGGAGTGGGATGGATGGAAGGAAGTGCTGCAGCCGACCTCAGTGACCTGGGTCCGCTGGCACAGGAAAGAGACATTATAGAAAGCCTGAATCTCCATGAGAAGGAAAGGATTGTACGGAACGTAAGGAGAGGAGGACTAAGGATTAGGGTTAGAGGAGAAGCCTTCCCAAGTTCACAGCGCAAGGCCGGGGTCCGGTCCCCGAGGTTGTATGGATACTAATGGTCCTGCAGCAGACACCGGCGGAATAGTAGTTGTCACCACTTTATTCCTACCCAAGACTTGCATCGTGAGTGAGCCGGGACTAGGTAGTAAGGAGTCCCCGAAGCAGGCTACTAGCTGTCTGCCGTACAAGTAGAGTTCATAGGAACATCTGACAGGAGGAACTCCAGTGTAACTCAGTACTGTGAGTACTTCACTATAGGCGCAACAAGGGAGACGTTCAGAAAAGGCATATGTTGGCGGAGTGTTGGAAAGGAGTACTTCATCTTGCCTGGAAGTTGGCTGAGCTCCTGACCCAGAGGACAGCACGGATGCAGGCCCTTGTACCACAACAGACTGTGAGTAAAGCTTTGGAACTACATTCCCTGGTGTCCTCCACTTATTCCTGCGTCCACCTGCTCAGCACTGCTACATCCCTCGCGCCTGACACTGCACCATCTACGTGTCACTTCACCTACACTGCCCTTGGACTACAGCCCTGCCTGTTGAGGGCTATTACATCATTGCTGCACCACACCATCTGTCCCAGAGGATCTGTCTGCAGCGTCGGCTTAACATCTTCATTGCCGAACACCACAGGTGGCGTCACGAATAGTGTTGAGCGATACCATCCGATATACAGAAATATTGGATCGGATTGGATCGGCCCGATACCCAAAAAAGTATCGGTATCGCCGATTCCGATACCGGAAGTCCCATTCAAGTCAATGGGACATAAATATCGGAATTAAAAAAGCCCCTTTCTTTCCTTGTACATCCAGTTCGGGAGGGGGGAAGAGTGTGGGCGGTGCGTGGGCAGACACTGTGCGTGTCTGTGTGTGCGGGCGGGGTCTGTATGGGCCTCTTGGGGGTCTGTACGGGCCTGATGGGGGTCTGTGCGGCCTTCCGGCGGTCTGTGCGGGCCTCTCGGGGGTCTGTACGGGTCTGATGGGGGTCTGTGCGGGCCTTCCGGCGGTCTGTGCGGGCCTCTCGGGGGTCTGTACGGGCCTTCCGGCGGTCTGTGCGGGCCTGCCGGGGGTCTGTGCGGGCCTGCCGGGGGTTGTGAGTATGTGCAGGCATCGTCCGATGGGACTACAAGTCCCATCGGGCTATGACTGCTACAATGACAGTGATTGACACATTAGCCAATGATGGGACAGTAGTAGTCCCATCATCCGGCTAATGTGTTGAAGGTAAAAAATAAAAAACATACATACTACATACATACTACAGACATACTACATATATACAACATTCATACAACATACATACATACATACTTCATATATACTACATTAATACAACATACATACATACATACTACATACTACATGCATACTTCATATATACTACATTAATACAACATACAGACATACTACATGCATACTACATATATACAACATTCATACAACATACATACTACATACATACTTCATATATACTACATTCATACAACATACATACATACTACATATATACAACATTTATACATACTACATACATACTACATATATACAACATTCATACAACATACATACTACATACATACTTCATATATACTACATTCATACAACATATATACTACATACATACTTCATATATACTACATTCATACAACATACATACATATATACAACATTCATACAACATACATACATACTACATACTTCATATATACTACATTCATACAACATAGATACATACTACATACATACTACATATATACAACATTCATACAACATACATACATACTACATGCATACATACTACATACATACAACTTACATACTACATTCATACAACATACATACATAGTACATACTACATACATACAACATACATACTACATACAATACATTCATACAATACATACTACATTCATACAACATACTACATACATACAACATGCTACAGACATACATACAACATACATACATACAACATACATACATACTACATTCATACAACATACATACATACAACATGCTAGACATACAACATACATACTACATACAATACATTCATACAATACATACATATAGACATACAGTACATATAACATAGAGTACATACTCACCATCACTTGTCACTTTGTTCCCCGAAGCCAGTGTCATCTATGGAAAAAATTAGAAAATAACAAACAAGCGATATACTCCCTGATCCGCAGAAATCCACGAGGGTCCCACGCCGATTTCCTGTGGAGAACAGCAGCATCAGCTGATGCGACCGCTCTCCAGGGGGCTCCAGGAATCCAATGACGGGAGGTAGGTACCGTCCGCACTGTATTCCTCCGCCACTGTAAAAAAAAATAGTCCCTAGTCTCACTTTATGGCAAAAGCTGCGTGGGAACTTTCTCACACAGCAATGCCAAAAGTGAGACTAGGGACTATTTTTTTTACAGTGGCGGAGGAATACAGTGCGGAAGGATACCTACCTCCCGTCATTGGATTATTGAAGCCCCTAGAGAGCGGTCACATCAGCTGATGCTGCTGTTCTCCACGGGAAATCGATGTGGGACACTCACTCGTGGATTTCTGCGGATCAGGGAGTATATCGCTTGTTTGTTCTTTTCTAATTTTTTCCATAGATGACACTGGCTTTGGGGAACAATGTGACAAGTAATGGTAAGTAAGTACTCTATGTTATATGTACTGTATGTCTATATGTATGTATTGTATGAATGTATTGTATGAAGTATGTATGTTGTATGTCTGTAGCATGTTGTATGTATGTAGTATGTATGTATGTTGTATGAATGTAGTATATATGTAGTATGTATGAATGTATTGTATGTAGTATGTATGTAGTATGTTGTATGTCTGTATCATGTTGTATGTATGTAGTATGTATGTATGTTGTATGAATGTAGTATACATGTAGTATGTATGTATTGTATGAATGTATTGTATGTAGTATGTATGCAGTATGTATGTAGTATTTATGTTGTATGTCTGTAGCATGTATGTAGTATGTATGTTGTATGAATGTAGTATATATGTAGTATGTATGTATTGTATGAATGTATTGTATGTATGTATGTTGCATGTATGTAGTAAGTATGTAGTATGTATGTATGTTGTATGAATGTAGTATATATGTATGCAGTATGTATGTTGTATGAATGTTGTATATATGTAGTATGTATGTTGTATATATGTAGTATGTATGTATTGTATGAATGTATGAATGTATTGTATGTATGTATGTTGTATGTAGTATGTATGTAGTACGTATGCTGTAAGTATGTAGTATGTATGTTGTATGAATGTAGTATATATGTATGTAGTATGTATGTATGTTGTATGAATGTAGTATATATGTAGTATGTATGTAGTATGTATGTTGTATATATGTAGCATGTATGTATTGTATGAATGTATGAATGTATTGTATGTAGTAAGTATGTAGTATGTATGTATGTTGTATGAATGAATGTATGTTGTATGAATGTAGTATATATGTATGTAGTATATATGTATGTTGTATGAATGTAGTATATATATAGTATGTATGTACAGTATGTTGTATGAATGTAGTATGTATGTAGCATGTATGTAGTATATATGTATGTTGTATGAATGTAGTATATATGTAGCATGTATGTAGTATATATGTATGTTGTATGAATGTAGTATGTATGTATGTTGTATGAATGTAGTATATATGTAGCATGTATGTAGTATGTATGTATGTCGTATGAATGTAGTATATATGTAGTATGTATGTAGTATATATGTATGTTGTATGAATGTAGTATGTATGTAGCATGTATGTAGTATATATGTATGTTGTATGAATGTAGTATGTATGTATGTTGTATGAATGTAGTATATATGTAGCATGTATGTAGTATGTATGTATGTCGTATGAATGTAGTATATATGTAGTATGTATGTATGTTGTATGAATGTAGTATATATGTAGTATGTATGTAGTATATATGTATATTGTATGAATGTAGTATATATTTAGTATGTATGTAGTATGTATGTATATTGTATGAATGTAGTATATATGTAGTATGTATGTAGTATATATGTATGTTGTATGAATGTAGTATGTTTTTTTTTTTTTACATTCAACACATTAGCCGGATGATGGGACTACTACTGTCCCATCATTGGCTAATGTGTCAATCACTGTCATTGTAGCAGGCATAGCCCGATGGGACTTGTAGTCCCATCGGACAATGCCTGCACACACACACACAACCCCTGGGAGGCCCGCACAGACCACCGGCAGTCTACACAGACCCCCGGCAGCCGGTACAGACCCCCGGCAGGCCCGTACAGTCCCCCGAGAGGCACGTACAGACCCCCGGCAGGCGCGCACGGACCCCATCAGGCCCGTACAGACCCCCGAGAGGCCCGTACAGACCCCCGAGAGGCCCGCACAGACCACCGGAAGGCCCACACAGACCGCGCATCATGATGCGCACAGACCGCGCATCATGATGACATCATTTCAGCAGCCAATCACAGCCACAACAGTGGCTCATTGCATTATGGGGACTTCCAATTCCGGTATCCGATATTGAAAAAATATTGGTACTCGGTATCGGAATTCCGATACAGCAAATATCGGCCGATACCCGATATTTGCAGTATCGGAATGCTCAATACTAGTCACGAATCATTCATTCATAAACTGTAACTATCAGAAGCACACTGAACACATTCCCTCTTTACAATGCGCGCCCAGGGCCACGGGCCAGGTCCCAGCTGCCGTGACATCTCCCATTGAAGCTCATCGGGCCCGGTACTGAGTACCCCGCCAGCCCTGGGAGGGCGACCCAACTACACTGACAGGCAGTGATGATACACGGCACTACAGTAGTACAGGGCATCACCGGAGCCATCAGAGGCTTGTATGTTGTATGATCGCACTGATCAGAGGGGTTTAAAAATGGTTTAAAGTGGAAAAAATATCACAGTTTCAGCAACAAGAAATATCTGTCATCTACCTGATGATGCTGAGGAACACTGGGATCTTCTTGGTTACAGTCCTGTGGAAGAAGAGGACGGGGACATCTCTCTGGTGTTGTGCTCTTACTGGATAGATCTGGAGGAAACACATACAGGGACTGAATTCATTCTCTACATACAGATAATTATAGGCCGTGTGTATTTAGTCCTGTCTATTACCTGGTGATGTGAGGGGCTGGGGAACCTCCATTATGACGTCCTTGTACAGATCTTTGTGACCTTCAAAATACTCCCACTCCTCCATGGAGAAATAGACAGCGACATCCTGACACCTTATAGGAACCTGACACATACAATGATACCGTCATCCCCCGATCCCTTCATAGTGTTACTGTATAATGTCCCAGCATTCCCAGCAGTGTCACCTCTCCAGTCAGCAGCTCAATCATCTTGTAGATGAGTTCTAGGATCTTCTGGTCATTGATGTCCTCATGGATCAGGGGGTGAGGTGGAGGCCCCGTGATTGGGCTCAGGGATCTTCCCCATCCCTCAGACACAGGGTCCTGACAGCGATCACTAGAGGTCTTCTTCACCACTGTGTAATCCTGGTTATGGAGAGACACATTAATAAATCTCACTACAGACATTTCCAGAGTCCTCACCTCTCCAGTTCTGTCCATCTGTTATTCCCATAGATAAGAATGATGTAATGTGACGTCATCAGAATCTCTCACCTCTCCAGTGAGACGGAAGAGGATCTCTAGGGTGAGGTGTAATATCCTCTCCACCATCTTGTCTCTGTCCATATCCATCCTTGATGGGTAAATCAGGAAAATTCTCTTCTGTAGAAGATCTTCACTGAGAGGATCCGATATTGTAGAGACCTGAATGAGAAGAAGATGATCCGATGTAACACCATAAAAATCCTGTGTAATAATACAATTACTGGAGATAATAAGGGAAACATATGAGGAGATTTATTATCTTACAGGGTTTAGTTTTCTTCCCTGACATCTACTAATAAAACCTATATATTTAGGCCACAGACAACAAGCAGTTTCCTCCTCGGAGTCGGCAGCTGAACACGTTCCTCATAGACTCATCTTCCATAACGCTAATTCTCGTCTCATTACCGACACTGGAATCGGCATTAGCAATACTGCAGGAGATATTCATTACACGCGACATGAGAATTAACTCCTTCATGATGAGGACGACATCTTCATCTTCTACTGCGGCTCTAGAGACAGATGTGGCCAGAGTCGGTCACTGCCTCCATTCTCCACCGGCTGTCTATATGAAGGTTTCCCGTCTTCCCCGCACTGGAATCTTCTCTCACGTTAGATCTCAGCTCTGAGTCACACACAGAAGTTTGAGGCTTTTAGAAAAGATTTTTTGCTTCCACAAACACAACGGACAGAAATGATCTGATCCCAAAGTCTCCATGTACAGTGATTTATGGGGTTTATTTCTGGCCTTAGGCTTTCCTATATTACAAGAAAAACTCCAGAAAAAGCCGATACTAAAATGTTTAAAATTAATTTGCAAAGGATCATTCAGTTGAGTGCCAAGTTATTTTATTATTCACTCTGGTCTGCGTAACCTACTTGTGCACCTTGTGGTTGTGCCACGCTATATTTGACACAGGGCCAGAGGCAGCGTCCAATAAGTTACCGTATAATGCCCCATACACATTACACTAAAGCTCCATGAAAGCACTGATTTCGGGGGGTCTGACCGACCATATCATGTATTTGGGGGACTCCAGACAGATGATGTCAGGGCAGAGAAGGATCTGGCATCCTGAATTTCAGAGGATAATCCGTTTGCTCTTCCTGTAGATAATCCTCCTCTAGAGGAGTCTGGAGGCGACTCTCTCATACAGACCACAGGAAAGCTGGAATATTTGTGTGTATGGGGGAGTCGGGAGAGATCGCCGTCTGCCAAATGACCGCTCAGCCAACTCTGATCTCATATGTATGGGGCCGTTAGTATTACACTGACAGGCAGTGATGATACACGGCACTACAGTAGTACAGGGCATCACCGGAGCCATCAGAGGCTTGTATGTTGTATGATCGCACTGATCAGAGGGGTTTAAAAAAGGTTTAAAGTGGAAAAAAATCACAGTTTCAGCAACAAGAAATATCCATCACTATATGGAAAGCAGAGTCACTGCACAATGTTAGTTACGTCACGTCCATAACTACTTTATTATACTCTATTATCCTGTACACAGTGGAGTAGATAGAAATCACAGATCCCACAGCAATAGCTGGAATTGGACCCTCCAACGCAAAGAAAAAAAAAATCTCTCTATCTATATACACTGTTCAAAAAAATAAAGGGAACACTTAAACAACAGAATATAACTCCAAGTAAATCAAACTTCTGTGAAACCAAACTGTCCACTTAGGAAGCAACACTGACTGACAATCAATTTCACATGCTGTTGTGCAAATGGAATAGACAACAGATGGAAATTATTGGCAATTATCAAGACACCCTCAATAAAGGAGTGGTTCTGCAGGTGGGGACCACAGACCATATCTCAGTACCAATGCTTTCTGGCTGATGTTTTGGTCACTTTTGAATGTTGGTTGTGCTTTCATACTCGTGGTAGCATGAGACGGACTCTATAACCCACACAAGTGGCTCAGGTAGTGCAGCTCATCCAGGATGGCACATCAATGCGAGCTGTGACAAGAAAGTTTGCTGTGTCTGTCAGCATAGTGTCCAGAGGCTGGAGGCACTACCAGGAGACAGGCCAGTACACCAGGAGATGTGGAGGGGGCCGTATGAGGGCAACAACCCAGCAGCAGGACCTCTACCTCTGCATTTGTGGAAGGAGGAACAGGAGGAGCACTGCCAGAGCCCTGCAAAATGATCTTCAGCAGGCGACAAATGTTCATGTGTCTGCACAAACGGTTAGAAACCGACTCCATGAGGATGGTCTGAGGGACCGACGTCCACAGATGGGGGTTGTGCTCACAGTTCAACACCGTACAGGACGCTTGGCATTTGGCACAGAACACCAAGATTGGGAAATTCACCACTGGTGCCCTGTGCTCTTCACAGATGGAAGCAGGTTCACACTGAGCACATGTGACAGCCGTGACAGAGTCTGGAGACGCCGTGGAGAGCGATCTGCTGCCTGCAACATCCTTCAGCATGACCGGTTTGGCAGTGGTCAGTAATGGTGCGGGGTGGCATTTCTTTGGAGGCCACATGATGTTGGGCTGTGAGCACAACCCCCATGGAGACACAATTGTGCCTTTACCTGGAGATAAATTCCCAATGGGGGCAATTTCCAAAATGCAATAACTTAAGTGGGGAATTCAGCTCTTTTCGCACTTAAGGGATCTGTATATGGAGTCTACAAACTACAGTGGGGGAATAAGGATTTGTTACGCTGACAATTTTGGGGCTAAAGTCACATTTTTGTTAGGAAAAAAGTAGAATTGTCATTTTTTCCTTCCACATTGCTTAAATTCCTGTCACACTGTCCAAATTCAGATATTGTCCTGTCAGAAAGGAGAATACAGGGAGCGAAAGGGTTAATAGGACTCACAGGAGGAACCGGCCCAAAAAGCAGAAGATCCAGGAGTGTCCACCACATATATGACTGCTCTGTGCACAGGACCTGTGATGAGGTCACAGGAGGGGAGGAGTCAGGGGTCACATGATCAGGGGCCTCAGTGTGTGCAGGACTCAGTGTGCTGGAGCGCTCCCGATAATCAGCTGCGTGTGTCGCGCTGTGTGATAGTCACAGCACCTGCATGGAGGGCGACACATGCAGCTGATTATCGGGAACGCTCCAGGGATCCGGGGTCCCGATGCAGCTATTCGGTAAGTGATATTAGCCAATAACAACTTCTCCGACGATATTCGCTCATCTCTAGTAATAACAGCTCAAAGAAACTCACCAAACTTTTCATTAAGTTTAATAGCGAGACCCTATTAAATATTGAGCACCAGCAGGATGAAGCATTGACAGTGGCATGTAAAAGTGTGGGCGCCCCGGGTCAAAATGACTGTTATTGTGAGCAGTAGTAAGATGAAGATGAAATGATCTCTAAAAGGCCGAACCTCTAAGATGACACATGGCCTTTGTATTTTAGGCAAAAATAATAATTATAAAATATATATATATAGAGAGACATATTTTACAATTTCATAAATGCAAAAAAGAAAAAGGGACGATGCAAAACTATGGGCACCCTTGGAGATTTGTGCACTGAGATAATTTTGACCAAGATTTCACAACTCAATTAGCTTGTTAGGGTTATGGTGAGATCACATTGTGACCAGGAGCTACAGTCTGAGGAAAGGGCTAAAAAGCCTTCACTACACCCCTGTACAGCTGTATAATGAGGCCCAGGCTTTATAGTGAAGGGACAGGAGTGAGGGCCTGTGCCCAGGAGCTACAGTCTGAGGAAAGGGCTAAAAAGCCTTCACTAGATCCCTGTACAGCTGTATAATGAGGCCCAGGCTTTATAGTGAAGGGACAGGAGTGAGGGCCTGTGCCCAGGAACTATAGTCTGAGGAAAGGGCTAAAAAGCCTTCACTAGACCCCTGTACAGCTGTATAATGAGGCCCAGGCTTTATAGTGAAGGGACAGGAGTGAGGGCCTGTGCCCAGGAGCTACAGTCTGAGGAAAGGGCTAAAAAGCCTTCACTAGACCCCTGTACAGCTGTATAATGAGACTCAGGCTTTATAGTGAAGGGACAGGAGTGAGGGCCTGTTCCCAGGAGCTACAGTCTGAGGAAAGGGCTAAAAAGCTTTCACTAGACCCCTGTACAGCTGTATAATGAGGCCCAGGCTTTATAGTGAAGGGACAGGAGTGAGGGCCTGTTCCCAGGAGCTACAGTCTGAGGAAAGGGCTAAAAAGCCTTCACTAGACCCCGTTACAGCTGTAAAATGAGACCCAGGCTTTATAGTGAAGGGACAGGAGTGAGGGCCTGTTCCCAGGAGCTACAGTCTGAGGAAAGGGCTAAAAAGCCTTCACTAGACCCCTGTACAGCTGTATAATGAGACCCAGGCTTTATAGTGAAGGGACAGGAGTGAGGGTCTGTGCCGAGGAGCTACAGTCTGAGGAAAGGGCTAAAAAGCCTTCACTAGACCCCTGTACAGCTGTATAATGAGGCCCAGGCTTTATAGTGAAGGGACAGGAGTGAGGGTCTGTGCCGAGGAGCTACAGTCTGTGGAAAGGGCTAAAAAGCCTTCACTAGACCCCTGTACAGCTGTAAAATGAGACCCAGGCTTTATAGTGAAGGGACAGGAGTGAGGGCCTGTTCCCAGGAGCTACAGTCTGAGGAAAGGGCTAAAAAGCCTTCACTAGACCCCTGTACAGCTGTATAATGAGACCCAGGCTTTATAGTGAAGGGACAGGAGTGAGGGTCTGTGCCGAGGAGCTACAGTCTGAGGAAAGGGCTAAAAAGCCTTCACTAGACCCCTGTACAGCTGTATAATGAGGCCCAGGCTTTATAGTGAAGGGACAGGAGTGAGGGCCTGTTCCCAGGAGCTACAGTCTGAGGAAAGGGCTAAAAAGCCTTCACTAGACCCCTGCACAGCTGCATAATGAGACCCAGGCTTTATAGTGAAGGGACAGGATTGAGGGCCTGATCCCAAGAGCTACAGACTGAGGAAAGGGCTAAAAAGCCTTCACTAGATCCCTGTACAGCTGTATAATGAGGCCCAGGCTTTATAGTGAAAGGACAGGAGTGAAGGCCTGTTCCCAGGAGCTACAGTCTGAGGAAAGGGCTAAAAAGCCTTCACTAGACCCCTGCACAGCTGCATAATGAGACCCAGGCTTTATAGTGAAGGGACAGGAGTGAGGGCCTGTGCCCAGGAGCTACAGTCTGAGGAAAGAGCTAAAAAGCCTTCAGTAGACCCCTGTACAGCTGTATAATGAGGCCCAGGCTTTATAGTGAAAGGACAGGAGTGAAGGCCTGTTCCCAGGAGCTACAGTCTGAGGAAAGGGCTAAAAAGCCTTCACTAGACCCCTGCACAGCTGCATAATGAGACCCAGGCTTTATAGTGAAGGGACAGGAGTGAGGGCCTGTGCCCAGGAGCTACAGTCTGAGGAAAGAGCTAAAAAGCCTTCACTAGACCCCTGCACAGCTGCATAATGAGACCCAGGCTTTATAGTGAAGGGACAGGAGTGAGGGCCTGTGCTCAGGAGCTACAGTCTGAGGAAAGAGCTAAAAAGCCTTCACTAGACCCCTGTACAGCTGTATAATGAGGGACAGGCTTTATAGTGAAAGGACAGGAGTGAGGACCTGTGCCCAGGAGCTACAATCTGAGGAAAGGGCTAAAAAGCCTTCATTAGACCCCTGTACAGCTGTATAATGAGGCCCAGGCTTTATAGTGAAAGGACAGGAGTGAGGGCCTGATCCCAGGAGCTACAGTCTGAGGAAAGGGCTTAAAAGCCTTCATTAGACCCCTGTACAGCTGTATAATGAGGCAGAGGCTTTATAGTGAAAGGACAGGAGTGAGGGTCTGATCCCAGGAGCTACAGTCTGAGGAAAGGGCTAAAAAGCCTTCACTAGACCCCTGTGCAGCTGTATAATGAGGCCCAGGCTTTATAGTGAAGGGACAGGAGTGAGGGCCTGTGCCCAGGAGCTACAGTCTGAGGAAAGGGCTAAAAAGCCTTCAATAGACCCCTGTACAGCTGTATAATGAGGCCCAGGCTTTATAGTGAAGGGACAGGAGTGAGGGCCTGATCCCAGGAGCTACAGTCTGAAGAAAGGGCTTAAAAGCCTTCATTAGACCCCTGTACAGCTGTATAATGAGGCAGAGGCTTTATAGTGAAAGGACAGGAGTGAGGGTCTGATCCCAGGAGCTACAGTCTGAGGAAAGGGCTAAAAAGCCTTCACTAGACCCCTGTGCAGCTGTATAATGAGGCCCAGGCTTTATAGTGAAGGGACAGGAGTGAGGGCCTGTGCCCAGGAGCTAGTCTGAGGAAAGGGCTAAAAAGCCTTCACTAGACCCCTGTACAGCTGTATAATGAGACTCAGGCTTTATAGTGAAGGGACAGGAGTGAGGGCCTGTTCTCAGGAGCTACAGTCTGAGGAAAGGGCTAAAAAGCCTTCACTAGACCCCTGTACAGCTGTATAATGAGGCCCAGGCTTTATAGTGAAGGGACAGGAGTGAGGGCCTGTGCCCAGGAGCTACAGTCTGAGGAAAGGGCTAAAAAGCCTTCACTAGACCACTGTACAGCTGTATAATGAGGCCCAGGCTTTATAGTGAAGGGACAGGAGTGAGGGCCTGTGCCCAGGAGCTACAGTCTGAGGAAAGGGCTAAAAAGCCTTCACTAGACCCCTGTACAGCTGTATAATGAGGCCCAGGCTTTATAGTGAAGGGACAGGAGTGAGGGCCTGTGCCCAGGAGCTACAGTCTGAGGAAAGGGCTAAAAAGCCTTCATTAGACCCCTGTACAGCTGTATAATGAGGCAGAGGCTTTATAGTGAAAGGACAGGAGCGAGGGTCTGATCCCAGGAGCTACAGTCTGAGGAAAGGGCTAAAAAGCCTTCACTAGACCCCTGTGCAGCTGTATAATGAGGCCCAGGCTTTATAGTGAAGGGACAGGAGTGAGGGCCTGTGCCCAGGAGCTAGTCTGAGTAAAGGGCTAAAAAGCCTTCACTAGACCCCTGTACAGCTGTATAATGAGACTCAGGCTTTATAGTGAAGGGACAGGAGTGAGGGCCTGTTCTCAGGAGCTACAGTCTGAGGAAAGGGCTAAAAAGCCTTCACTAGACCCCTGTACAGCTGTATAATGAAGCCAAGGCTTTATAGTGAAAGGCCAGGAGTGAGGGTCTGTTCCCAGGAGCTACAGTCTGAGGAAAGAGCTAAAAAGTCTTCACTAGACCCCTGTACAGCTGTATAATGAGGCCCAGGCTTTACAGTGAAGGGACAGGAGTGAGGGCCTGTGCCCAGGAGCTACAGTCTGAGGAAAGGGCTAAAAAGCCTTCACTAGACCCCTGTACAGCTGTATAATGAGGCCCAGGCTTTATAGTGAAGGGACAGGAGTGAGGGCCTGTGCCCAGGAGCTACAGTCTGAGGAAAGGGCTAGAAAGCCTTCACTAGACCCCTGTACAGCTGTATAATGAGGCCCAGGCTTTATAGTGAAGGGACAGGAGTGAGGGCCTGTGCCCAGGAGCTACAGTCTGAGGAAAGGGCTAAAAAGCCTTCACTAGACCCCTGTACAGCTGTATAATGAGGCCCAGGCTTTATAGTGAAAGGACAGGAGTGAGGGCCTGTTACCAGGAGCTACAGTCTGAGGAAAGGGCTAAAAAGCCTTCATTAGACCCCTGTACAGCTGTATAATGAGGCAGAGGATTTATAGTGAAAGGACAGGAGTGAGGGCCTGTTCCCAGGAGCTACAGACTGAGGAAATGGCTAAAAAGCCTTCACTAGACCCCTGTACAGCTGTATAATGAGGCCCAGGCTTTATAGTGAAGGGACAGGAGTGAGGGCCTGTTCCCAGGAGCTACAGACTGAGGAAATGGCTAAAAAGCCTTCACTAGACCACTGTACAGCTGTATAATGAGGCCCAGGCTTTATAGTGAAGGGACAGGAGTGAGGGCCTGATCCCAGGAGCTACAGTCTGAGGAAAGGTCAAACAAGCCTTCACTAGACCCCTGTGCAGTTGTATAATGAGGCCCAGGCTTTATAGTGAAGGGACAGGAGTGAGGGCCTGTGCCCAGGAGCTAGTCTGAGTAAAGGGCTAAAAAGCCTTCACTAGACCCCTGTACAGCTGTATAATGAGGCCCAGGCTTTATAGTGAAGGGACAGGAGTGAGGGCCTGTGCCCAGGAGCTACAGTCTGAGGAAAGGGCTAAAAAGCCTTCAATAGACCCCTGTACAGCTGTATAATGAGGCCCAGGCTTTATAGTGAAGGGACAGGAGTGAGGGCCTGATCCCAGGAGCTACAGTCTGAAGAAAGGGCTTAAAAGCCTTCATTAGACCCCTGTACAGCTGTATAATGAGGCAGAGGCTTTATAGTGAAAGGACAGGAGTGAGGGTCTGATCCCAGGAGCTACAGTCTGAGGAAAGGGCTAAAAAGCCTTCACTAGACCCCTGTGCAGCTGTATAATGAGGCCCAGGCTTTATAGTGAAGGGACAGGAGTGAGGGCCTGTGCCCAGGAGCTAGTCTGAGGAAAGGGCTAAAAAGCCTTCACTAGACCCCTGTACAGCTGTATAATGAGACTCAGGCTTTATAGTGAAGGGACAGGAGTGAGGGCCTGTTCTCAGGAGCTACAGTCTGAGGAAAGGGCTAAAAAGCCTTCACTAGACCCCTGTACAGCTGTATAATGAAGCCAAGGCTTTATAGTGAAAGGCCAGGAGTGAGGGTCTGTTCCCAGGAGCTACAGTCTGGGGAAAGAGCTAAAAAGTCTTCACTAGACCCCTGTACAGCTGTATAATGAGGCCCAGGCTTTATAGTGAAGGGACAGGAGTGAGGGCCTGTGCCCAGGAGCTACAGTCTGAGGAAAGGGCTAAAAAGCCTTCACTAGACCACTGTACAGCTGTATAATGAGGCCCAGGCTTTATAGTGAAGGGACAGGAGTGAGGGCCTGTGCCCAGGAGCTACAGTCTGAGGAAAGGGCTAAAAAGCCTTCACTAGACCCCTGTACAGCTGTATAATGAGGCCCAGGCTTTATAGTGAAGGGACAGGAGTGAGGGCCTGTGCCCAGGAGCTGCAGTCTGAGGAAAGGGCTAAAAAGCCTTCATTAGACCCCTGTACAGCTGTATAATGAGGCAGAGGCTTTATAGTGAAAGGACAGGAGCGAGGGTCTGATCCCAGGAGCTACAGTCTGAGGAAAGGGCTAAAAAGCCTTCACTAGACCCCTGTGCAGCTGTATAATGAGGCCCAGGCTTTATAGTGAAGGGACAGGAGTGAGGGCCTGTGCCCAGGAGCTAGTCTGAGTAAAGGGCTAAAAAGCCTTCACTAGACCCCTGTACAGCTGTATAATGAGACTCAGGCTTTATAGTGAAGGGACAGGAGTGAGGGCCTGTTCTCAGGAGCTACAGTCTGAGGAAAGGGCTAAAAAGCCTTCACTAGACCCCTGTACAGCTGTATAATGAAGCCAAGGCTTTATAGTGAAAGGCCAGGAGTGAGGGTCTGTTCCCAGGAGCTACAGTCTGAGGAAAGAGCTAAAAAGTCTTCACTAGACCCCTGTACAGCTGTATAATGAGGCCCAGGCTTTACAGTGAAGGGACAGGAGTGAGGGCCTGTGCCCAGGAGCTACAGTCTGAGGAAAGGGCTAAAAAGCCTTCACTAGACCCCTGTACAGCTGTATAATGAGGCCCAGGCTTTATAGTGAAGGGACAGGAGTGAGGGCCTGTGCCCAGGAGCTACAGTCTGAGGAAAGGGCTAGAAAGCCTTCACTAGACCCCTGTACAGCTGTATAATGAGGCCCAGGCTTTATAGTGAAGGGACAGGAGTGAGGGCCTGTGCCCAGGAGCTACAGTCTGAGGAAAGGGCTAAAAAGCCTTCACTAGACCCCTGTACAGCTGTATAATGAGGCCCAGGCTTTATAGTGAAAGGACAGGAGTGAGGGCCTGTTACCAGGAGCTACAGTCTGAGGAAAGGGCTAAAAAGCCTTCATTAGACCCCTGTACAGCTGTATAATGAGGCAGAGGATTTATAGTGAAAGGACAGGAGTGAGGGCCTGTTCCCAGGAGCTACAGACTGAGGAAATGGCTAAAAAGCCTTCACTAGACCCCTGTACAGCTGTATAATGAGGCCCAGGCTTTATAGTGAAGGGACAGGAGTGAGGGCCTGTTCCCAGGAGCTACAGACTGAGGAAATGGCTAAAAAGCCTTCACTAGACCACTGTACAGCTGTATAATGAGGCCCAGGCTTTATAGTGAAGGGACAGGAGTGAGGGCCTGATCCCAGGAGCTACAGTCTGAGGAAAGGTCAAACAAGCCTTCACTAGACCCCTGTGCAGTTGTATAATGAGGCCCAGGCTTTATAGTGAAGGGACAGGAGTGAGGGCCTGTGCCCAGGAGCTACAGACTGAGGAAAGGGCTAAAAAGCCTTCACTAGACCCCTGTACAGCTGTATAATGAGGCCCAGGCTTTATAGTGAAGGGACAGGAGTGAGGGCCTGTGCCCAGCAGCTACAGACTGAGGAAAGGGATAAAAAGCCTTCACTAGACCCCTGTACAGCTGTATAATGAGGCCCAGGCTTTATAGTGAAGGGACAGGAGTGAGGGCCTGT
This sequence comes from Dendrobates tinctorius, assembly GCF_039654945.1. Taxonomy (NCBI): domain Eukaryota; kingdom Metazoa; phylum Chordata; class Amphibia; order Anura; family Dendrobatidae; genus Dendrobates; species Dendrobates tinctorius. The sequence goes on from NW_027361867.1 coordinate 2,663,361, forward strand.
TCCCAGGAGCTACAGACTGAGGAAAGGGATAAAAAGCCTTCACTAGACCCCTGTACAGCTGTATAATGAGACCCAGGCTTTATACAGAAGGGACAGGAATGAGGGCCTGTTCCCAGGAGCTACAGTCTGAGGAAAGGGCTAAAAAGCCTTCACTAGACCCCTGTACAGCTGTATAATGACACCCAGGATTTATAGTGAAGGGTCAGGAGTGAGGGACAGTTCCCAGGAGCTACAGTCTGAGGAAAGGGCTAAAAAGCCTTCACTAGACCCCTGCACAGCTGTATAATGAGGCCCAGGCTTTATAGTGAGGGGACAGGAGTGAGGGTCTGATCCCAGGAGCTACAGTCTCGGGAAAGGGCTAAAAAGCCTTCACTAGACCCCTGTACAGCTGTATAATGAGACCCAGGCTTTATACAGAAGGGACAGGAGTGAGGGCCTGCTCCCAGGAGCTACAGACCGAGGAAAGGGCTAAAAAGCCTTCACTAGACCACTGTACAGCTGTATAATGAGGCCCAGGCTTTATAGTGAAGGGACTAGAGTGAGGGCCTGTGCCCAGGAGCTACAGTCTGAGGAAAGGGCTAAAAAGCCTTCACTAGACCCCTGTACAGCTGTATAATGAGGCCCAGGCTTTATAGTGAAAGGACAGGAGTGAGGGCCTGTTCCCAGGAGCTACAGTCTGAGGAAAGGGCTAAAAAGCCTTCACTAGACCCCTGTACAGCTGTATAAAGAGGCCCAGGCTTTATAGTGAAGGGACAGGAGTGAGGGCCTGTGCCCAGGAGCTACAGTCTGAGGAAAGAGCTAAAAAGCCTTCACTAGACCCCTGTACAGCTGTATAATGAGGCCCAGGCTTTATAGTGAAGGGACAGGAGTGAGGGCCTGTGCCCAGGAGCTACAGTCTGAGGAAAGAGCTAAAAAGCCTTCACTAGACCCCTGTACAGCTGTATAATGAGGCCCAGGCTTTATAGTGAAGGGACAGGAGTGAGGGCCTGTACCCAGGAGCTACAGTCTGAGGAAAGGGCAAAAAAGCCTTCACTAGACCCCTGTACAGCTGTATAATGAGGCCCAGGCTTTATATAGAAGGGACAGGAGTGAGGGCCTGTTCCCAGGAGCTACAGTCTGAGGAAAGGGCTAAAAAGCCTTCACTAGACCCCTGTACAGCTGTATAATGAGGCCCAGGCTTTATAGTGAAGGGACAGGAGTGAGGGCCTGTTCCCAGGAGCTACAGTCTGAGGAAAGGGCAAAAAAGCCTTCACTAGACCCCTGTACAGCTGTATAATGAGGCCCAGGCTTTATACAGAAGGGACAGGAGTGAGGGCCTGTTCCCAGGAGCTACAGTCTGAGGAAAGGGCTAAAAAGCCTTCACTAGACCCCTGTACAGCTGTATAATGAGGCCCAGGCTTTATAGTGAAGGGACAGGAGTGAGGGCCTGTTCCCAGGAGCTACAGTCTGAGGAAAGGGCTAAAAAGCCTTCACTAGACCCCTGTACAGCTGTATAATGAGACCCAGGATTAATAGTGAAGGGTCAGGAGTGAGGGACATTTCCCAGGAGCTACAGTCTGAGGAAAGGGCTAAAAAGCCTTCTCTAGACCCCTGCACAGCTGTATAATGAGGCCCAGGCTTTATAGTGAGGGGACAGGAGTGAGGGTCTGATCCCAGGAGCTACAGTCTCGGGAAAGGGCTAAAAAGCCTTCACTAGACCCCTGTACAGCTGTATAATGAGACCCAGGCTTTATACAAAAGGGACAGGAGTGAGGGCCTGTTCCCAGGAGCTACAGACCGAGGAAAGGGCTAAAAAGCCTTCACTAGACCCCTGTACAGCTGTATAATGAGGCCCAGGCTTTATAGTGAAGGGACAGGAGTGAGGGCCTGTGCCCAGGAGCTACAGTCTGAGGAAAGGGCTAAAAAGCCTTCAATAGATCCCTGTACAGCTGTATAATGAGGCCCATGCTTTATAGTGAAGGGACTAGAGTGAGGGCCTGTGCCCAGGAGCTACAGTCTGAGGAAAGGGCTAAAAAGCCTTCACTAGACCCCTGTACAGCTGTATAATGAGGCCCAGGCTTTATAGTGAAGGGACAGGAGTGAGGGCCTGTTCCCAGGAGCTACAGTCTGAGGAAAGAGCTAAAAAGCCTTCACTAGACCCCTGTACAGCTGTATAATGAGGCCCAGGCTTTATAGTGAAGGGACAGGAGTGAGGGCCTGTGCCCAGGAGCTACAGTCTGAGGAAAGAGCTAAAAAGCCTTCACTAGACCCCTGTACAGCTGTATAATGAGGCCAAGGCTTTATAGTGAAGGGACAGTAGTGAGGGCCTGTTCCCAGGAGCTACAGTCTGAGGAAAGGGCTAAAAGCCTTCACTAGACCCCTGTACAGCTGTATAATGAGGCCCAGGCTTTATAGGAGTGAGGGTCTGTTCCCAGGAGCTACAGTCTGAGGAAAGGGCTGAAAAGCCTTCACTAGACCCCTGCACAGCTGTATAATGAGGCCCAGGCTTTATAGTGAAGGGACAGGAGTGAGGGCCTGTTCCCAGGAGCTACAGACCGAGGAAAGGGCTAAAAAGCCTTCACTAGACCCCTGTACAGCTGTATAATGAGACCCAGGCTTTATACAGAAGGGACAGGAGTGAGGGCCTGTTCCCAGGAGCTACAGTCTGAGGAAAGGGCTAAAAAGCCTTCACTAGACCCCTGTACAGCTGTATAATGAGGCCCAGGCTTTATCGTGAAGGGACAGGAGTGAGGGCGTGTTCCCAGGAGCTACAGTCTGTTGAAAGGGCTAAAAAGCCTTCACTAGACCCCTGTACAGCTGTATAATGAGGCCCAGGCTTTATACAGAAGGGACAGGAGTGAGGGCCTGTTCCCAGGAGCTACAGACCGAGGAAAGGGCTAAAAAGCCTTCACTAGTCCCCTGTACAGCTGTATAATGAGGCCCATGATTTATAGTGAAGGCACTAGAGTGAGGGCCTGTGCCCAGGAGCTACAGTCTGAGGAAAGGGCTAAAAAGCCTTCACTAGACCCCTGTACAGCTGTATAATGAGGCCCAGGCTTTATAGTGAAGGGACAGGAGTGAGGGCCTGTGCCCAGGAGCTACAGTCTGAGGAAAGAGCTAAAATGCCTTCACTAGACCCCTGTACAGCTGTATAATGAGGCCCAGGCTTTATAGTGAAGGGACAGGAGTGAGGGCCTGTGCCCAGGAGCTACAGTCTGAGGAAAGAGCTAAAAAGCCTTCACTAGACCCCTGTACAGCTGTATAATGAGGCCCAGGCTTTATAGTGAAGGGACAGGAGTGAGTGCCTGTTCCCAGGAGCTACAGTCTGAGGAAAGGGCAAAAAAGCCTTCACTAGACCCCTGTACAGCTGTATAATGAGGCCCAGGCTTTATCGTGAAGGGACAGGAGTGAGGGCGTGTTCCCAGGAGCTACAGTCTGTTGAAAGGGCTAAAAAGCCTTCACTAGACCCCTGTACAGCTGTATAATGAGGCCCAGGCTTTATACAGAAGGGACAGGAGTGAGGGCCTGTTCCCAGGAGCTACAGACCGAGGAAAGGGCTAAAAAGCCTTCACTAGTCCCCTGTACAGCTGTATAATGAGGCCCATGATTTATAGTGAAGGCACTAGAGTGAGGGCCTGTGCCCAGGAGCTACAGTCTGAGGAAAGGGCTAAAAAGCCTTCACTAGACCCCTGTGCAGCTGTATAATGAGGCCCAGGCTTTATAGTGAAGGGACAGGAGTGAGGGCCTGTGCCCAGGAGCTAGTCTGAGTAAAGGGCTAAAAAGCCTTCACTAGACCCCTGTACAGCTGTATAATGAGACTCAGGCTTTATAGTGAAGGGACAGGAGTGAGGGCCTGTTCTCAGGAGCTACAGTCTGAGGAAAGGGCTAAAAAGCCTTCACTAGACCCCTGTACAGCTGTATAATGAAGCCAAGGCTTTATAGTGAAAGGCCAGGAGTGAGGGTCTGTTCCCAGGAGCTACAGTCTGAGGAGAGAGCTAAAAAGTCTTCACTAGACCCCTGTACAGCTGTATAATGAGGCCCAGGCTTTACAGTGAAGGGACAGGAGTGAGGGCCTGTGCCCAGGAGCTACAGTCTGAGGAAAGGGCTAAAAAGCCTTCACTAGACCCCTGTACAGCTGTATAATGAGGCCCAGGCTTTATAGTGAAGGGACAGGAGTGAGGGCCTGTGCCCAGGAGCTACAGTCTGAGGAAAGGGCTAGAAAGCCTTCACTAGACCCCTGTACAGCTGTATAATGAGGCCCAGGCTTTATAGTGAAGGGACAGGAGTGAGGGCCTGTGCCCAGGAGCTACAGTCTGAGGAAAGGGCTAAAAAGCCTTCACTAGACCCCTGTACAGCTGTATAATGAGGCCCAGGCTTTATAGTGAAAGGACAGGAGTGAGGGCCTGTTACCAGGAGCTACAGTCTGAGGAAAGGGCTAAAAAGCCTTCATTAGACCCCTGTACAGCTGTATAATGAGGCAGAGGATTTATAGTGAAAGGACAGGAGTGAGGGCCTGTTCCCAGGAGCTACAGACTGAGGAAATGGCTAAAAAGCCTTCACTAGACCCCTGTAGAGCTGTATAATGAGGCCCAGGCTTTATAGTGAAGGGACAGGAGTGAGGGCCTGTTCCCAGGAGCTACAGACTGAGGAAATGGCTAAAAAGCCTTCACTAGACCACTGTACAGCTGTATAATGAGGCCCAGGCTTTATAGTGAAGGGACAGGAGTGAGGGCCTGATCCCAGGAGCTACAGTCTGAGGAAAGGTCAAACAAGCCTTCACTAGACCCCTGTGCAGTTGTATAATGAGGCCCAGGCTTTATAGTGAAGGGACAGGAGTGAGGGCCTGTGCCCAGGAGCTACAGACTGAGGAAAGGGCTAAAAAGCCTTCACTAGACCCCTGTACAGCTGTATAATGAGGCCCAGGCTTTATAGTGAAGGGACAGGAGTGAGGGCCTGTGCCCAGCAGCTACAGACTGAGGAAAGGGATAAAAAGCCTTCACTAGACCCCTGTACAGCTGTATAATGAGGCCCAGGCTTTATAGTGAAGGGACAGGAGTGAGGGCCTGTTCCCAGGAGCTACAGACTGAGGAAAGGGATAAAAAGCCTTCACTAGACCCCTGTACAGCTGTATAATGAGACCCAGGCTTTATACAGAAGGAACAGGAATGAGGGCCTGTTCCCAGGAGCTACAGTCTGAGGAAAGGGCTAAAAAGCCTTCACTAGACCCCTGTACAGCTGTATAATGACACCCAGGATTTATAGTGAAGGGTCAGGAGTGAGGGACAGTTCCCAGGAGCTACAGTCTGAGGAAAGGGCTAAAAAGCCTTCACTAGACCCCTGCACAGCTGTATAATGAGGCCCAGGCTTTATAGTGAGGGGACAGGAGTGAGGGTCTGATCCCAGGAGCTACAGTCTCGGGAAAGGGCTAAAAAGCCTTCACTAGACCCCTGTACAGCTGTATAATGAGACCCAGGCTTTATACAGAAGGGACAGGAGTGAGGGCCTGCTCCCAGGAGCTACAGACCGAGGAAAGGGCTAAAAAGCCTTCACTAGACCACTGTACAGCTGTATAATGAGGCCCAGGCTTTATACAGAAGGGACAGGAGTGAGGGCCTGTTCCCAGGAGCTACAGATCGAGGAAAGGGCTAAAAAGCCTTCAATAGACCCTTGTACAGCTGTATAATGAGGCCCATGCTTTATAGTGAAGGGACTAGAGTGAGGGCCTGTGCCCAGGAGCTACAGTCTGAGGAAAGGGCTAAAAAGCCTTCACTAGACCCCTGTACAGCTGTATAAAGAGGCCCAGGCTTTATAGTGAAGGGACAGGAGTGAGGGCCTGTGCCCAGGAGCTACAGTCTGAGGAAAGAGCTAAAAAGCCTTCACTAGACCCCTGTACAGCTGTATAATGAGGCCCAGGCTTTATAGTGAAGGGACAGGAGTGAGGGCCTGTGCCCAGGAGCTACAGTCTGAGGAAAGAGCTAAAAAGCCTTCACTAGACCCCTGTACAGCTGTATAATGAGGCCCAGGCTTTATAGTGAAGGGACAGGAGTGAGGGCCTGTACCCAGGAGCTACAGTCTGAGGAAAGGGCAAAAAAGCCTTCACTAGACCCCTGTACAGCTGTATAATGAGGCCCAGGCTTTATATAGAAGGGACAGGAGTGAGGGCCTGTTCCCAGGAGCTACAGTCTGAGGAAAGGGCTAAAAAGCCTTCACTAGACCCCTGTACAGCTGTATAATGAGGCCCAGGCTTTATAGTGAAGGGACAGGAGTGAGGGCCTGTTCCCAGGAGCTACAGTCTGAGGAAAGGGCAAAAAAGCCTTCACTAGACCCCTGTACAGCTGTATAATGAGGCCCAGGCTTTATACAGAAGGGACAGGAGTGAGGGCCTGTTCCCAGGAGCTACAGTCTGAGGAAAGGGCTAAAAAGCCTTCACTAGACCCCTGTACAGCTGTATAATGAGGCCCAGGCTTTATAGTGAAGGGACAGGAGTGAGGGCCTGTTCCCAGGAGCTACAGTCTGAGGAAAGGGCTAAAAAGCCTTCACTAGACCCCTGTACAGCTGTATAATGAGACCCAGGATTAATAGTGAAGGGTCAGGAGTGAGGGACATTTCCCAGGAGCTACAGTCTGAGGAAAGGGCTAAAAAGCCTTCTCTAGACCCCTGCACAGCTGTATAATGAGGCCCAGGCTTTATAGTGAGGGGACAGGAGTGAGGGTCTGATCCCAGGAGCTACAGTCTCGGGAAAGGGCTAAAAAGCCTTCACTAGACCCCTGTACAGCTGTATAATGAGACCCAGGCTTTATACAAAAGGGACAGGAGTGAGGGCCTGTTCCCAGGAGCTACAGACCGAGGAAAGGGCTAAAAAGCCTTCACTAGACCCCTGTACAGCTGTATAATGAGGCCCAGGCTTTATAGTGAAGGGACAGGAGTGAGGGCCTGTGCCCAGGAGCTACAGTCTGAGGAAAGGGCTAAAAAGCCTTCAATAGATCCCTGTACAGCTGTATAATGAGGCCCATGCTTTATAGTGAAGGGACTAGAGTGAGGGCCTGTGCCCAGGAGCTACAGTCTGAGGAAAGGGCTAAAAAGCCTTCACTAGACCCCTGTACAGCTGTATAATGAGGCCCAGGCTTTATAGTGAAGGGACAGGAGTGAGGGCCTGTTCCCAGGAGCTACAGTCTGAGGAAAGAGCTAAAAAGCCTTCACTAGACCCCTGTACAGCTGTATAATGAGGCCCAGGCTTTATAGTGAAGGGACAGGAGTGAGGGCCTGTGCCCAGGAGCTACAGTCTGAGGAAAGAGCTAAAAAGCCTTCACTAGACCCCTGTACAGCTGTATAATGAGGCCAAGGCTTTATAGTGAAGGGACAGTAGTGAGGGCCTGTTCCCAGGAGCTACAGTCTGAGGAAAGGGCTAAAAGCCTTCACTAGACCCCTGTACAGCTGTATAATGAGGCCCAGGCTTTATAGGAGTGAGGGTCTGTTCCCAGGAGCTACAGTCTGAGGAAAGGGCTGAAAAGCCTTCACTAGACCCCTGCACAGCTGTATGAGGCCCAGGCTTTATAGTGAAGGGACAGGAGTGAGGGCCTGTTCCCAGGAGCTACAGACCGAGGAAAGGGCTAAAAAGCCTTCACTAGACCCCTGTACAGCTGTATAATGAGACCCAGGCTTTATACAGAAGGGACAGGAGTGAGGGCCTGTTCCCAGGAGCTACAGTCTGAGGAAAGGGCTAAAAAGCCTTCACTAGACCCCTGTACAGCTGTATAATGAGGCCCAGGCTTTATCGTGAAGGGACAGGAGTGAGGGCGTGTTCCCAGGAGCTACAGTCTGTTGAAAGGGCTAAAAAGCCTTCACTAGACCCCTGTACAGCTGTATAATGAGGCCCAGGCTTTATACAGAAGGGACAGGAGTGAGGGCCTGTTCCCAGGAGCTACAGACCGAGGAAAGGGCTAAAAAGCCTTCACTAGTCCCCTGTACAGCTGTATAATGAGGCCCATGATTTATAGTGAAGGCACTAGAGTGAGGGCCTGTGCCCAGGAGCTACAGTCTGAGGAAAGGGCTAAAAAGCCTTCACTAGACCCCTGTACAGCTGTATAATGAGGCCCAGGCTTTATAGTGAAGGGACAGGAGTGAGGGCCTGTGCCCAGGAGCTACAGTCTGAGGAAAGAGCTAAAATGCCTTCACTAGACCCCTGTACAGCTGTATAATGAGGCCCAGGCTTTATAGTGAAGGGACAGGAGTGAGGGCCTGTGCCCAGGAGCTACAGTCTGAGGAAAGAGCTAAAAAGCCTTCACTAGACCCCTGTACAGCTGTATAATGAGGCCCAGGCTTTATAGTGAAGGGACAGGAGTGAGTGCCTGTTCCCAGGAGCTACAGACTGAGGAAAGGGTTAAAAAGCCTTCACTAGACCCCTGTACAGCTGTATAATGAGGCCCAGGCTTTATAGTGAAGGGACAGGAGGGAGAAAAGTGGGGAAAGGAGCCAGAAGAGCCGGACTGCCCATCACTAACCTGCAGAGCCGCACTCCACATATATGGCTGCTCTGTGCGCACAGGACCTGTGATGAGATCACAGGAGGGGAGGAGTCAGGGGTCACATGATCAGGGGCCTCAGCGTGTGCAGGACTCTGCTGTGCTGGTTGTCATGGTGCTGGATGAGGGGAAGTTTCTGTGTGGGGTCAGGAGGGGTTTACAGGGTGGATGTAGCAGAGCCGCGTGTGTACGAGGTGTACGGAGCGGAGCCATGTGTGTACGAGGTGTACGGAGCGGAGCCGTGTGTGTACGAGGTGTACGGAGCGGAGCCGTGTGTGTACGAGGTGTACGGAGCGGAGCCGTGTGTATACGAGGTGTACGGAGCGGAGCCGTGTGTGTACGAGGTGTACGGAGCGGAGCCGTGTGTGTACGAGGTGTACGGAGCGGAGCCGTGTGTGTACGAGGTGTACGGAGCGGAGCCGTGTGTGTACGAGGTGTACGGAGCGGAGCCGTGTGTGTACGAGGTGTACGGAGCGGAGCCGCGTGTGTAGGAGGTGTACGGAGAGGAGCCGTGTGTATACGAGGTGTACGGAGCGGAGCCGTGTGTGTACGAGGTGTACGGAGCGGAGCCGTGTGTGTACGAGGTGTACGGAGCGGAGCCGTGTGTGTACGAGGTGTACGGAGCGGAGCCGTGTGTGTACGAGGTGTACGGAGCGGAGCCGTGTGTATAGGAGGTGTACGGAGAGGAGCCGTGTGTGTACGAGGTGTACGGAGAGTAGCCGTGTGTGTACGAGGTGTACGGAGCGGAGCAGTGTGTGTACGAGGTGTACGGAGCGGAGCCGTGTGTGTACGAGGTGTACGGAGCGGAGCCGTGTGTGTACGAGGTGTACGGAGCGGAGCCGTGTGTGTACGAGGTGTACGGAGCGGAGCCGTGTGCGTACGAGGTGTACGGAGCGGAGCCGTGTGTGTACGAGGTGTACGGAGCGGAGCCGTGTGTGTACGAGGTGTACGGAGCGGAGCCGTGTGTGTACGAGGTGTACGGAGCGGAGCCGTGTGTGTACGAGGTGTACGGAGCGGAGCCGTGTGTGTACGAGGTGTACGGAGAGGAGCCGTGTGTACGAGGTGTACGGAGCGGAGCCGTGTGTGTACGAGGTGTACGGAGCGGAGCCGTGTGTGTACGAAGTGTACGGAGCGGAGCCGCGTGTGTAAGAGGTGTACGGAGCGGAGCCGTGTGTGTACGAGGTGTACTGAGCGGAGCCGTGTGTATACGGAGCGGAGCCGTGTGTGTACGAGGTGTACGGAGAGGAGCCGTGTGTACGAGGTGTACGGAGCGGAGCCCTGTGTGTACGAGGTGTATGGAGCGGAGCCGTGTGTGTACAAGGTGTACGGAGCGGAGCCGTGTGTGTACAAGGTGTACGGAGCGGAGCCGTGTGTGTACGAGGTGTACGGAGCGGAGCCGCATGTGTACAAGGTGTACGGAGCGGAGCCGCATGTGTAAGAGGAGTAAGGAGCGGAGCCATGTGTACGAGGTGTACGGAGCGGAGCCGCGTGTGTACGAGGTGTACGGAGCGGAGCCGCGTGTGTACGAGGTGTACGGAGCGGAGCCGCGTGTGTACGAGGTGTACGGAGCGGAGCCGCGTGTGTACGAGGTGTACGGAGCGGAGCCGCGTGTGTACGAGCGGAGCCGCGTGTGTACGAGGTGTACGGAGCGGAGCCGCGTGTGTACGAGGTGTACGGAGACGAGCCGCGTGTGTACGAGGTGTACGGAGCCGAGCCGCGTGTGTATGAGGTGTACGGAGCCGAGCCGCGTGTGTACGAGGTGTACGGAGCGGAGCCGCGTGTGTACGAGGTGTACGGAGCGGAGCCGCGTGTGTACGAGGTGTACGGAGCCGAGCCGCGTGTGTACGAGGTGTACGGAGCCGAGCCGCGTGTGTACGAGGTGTACGGAGCCGAGCCGCGTGTGTACGAGGTGTACGGAGCCGAGCCGCGTGTGTACGAGGTGTACGGAGCCGAGCCGCGTGTGTACGAGGTGTACGGAGCCGAGCCGCGTGTGTACGAGGTGTACGGAGCCGAGCCTTGTGTGTACGAGGTGTACGGAGCCGAGCCTTGTGTGTACGAGGTGTACGGAGCAGAGCCACGTGTGTACGAGGTATACGGAGCGGAGCCGCATGTGTACAGTACGAGGTGTACGGAGCGGAGCCGCATGTGATCGCCGTGTTCACAATTGTGCATGTCACATTTGTGTTTTTAATCCGTTTTTTTCCTTGCTTTGCATGGTTTGGGAGACCCCACCCCTCTCTTGTGTGACGTGCACATAAGAGCTGTCTCAGACCACAAGCCCATACTAGGGAGTGGCCTGTCTGAATCCTATTCATATTAGACACTGTTCACATGTTCAGGTTTTTAATACATTAGATAGGGACTGCTTCAATAGGAGTTACTGTTGTGAGCTCATTTTCTCATTCACCTTTGATGTCCAATGAACTCCCTCTGCTGGTGAAAGGAGGTGGTGAAACTGATTTGGATGGGAGAAACCTGTCACCTGAACAGGGGGATTGCGATTGGACATCTGGAATCTCTGAGTGGATATAAGGCAGCCGACGCCCTGTAGGGTTGCTGGTGATTTCTCCACTCTGAGCTCTGGCCTCCAGTTCAGTTCCTGTCTTCTAAAGCTAAGTTTTGCTCTGTTATTGTTCCATGAGATTTTGTCTGATTTGCTTAGTTTTGTGTTCTGCCAGCCCCGGCTGGGGCTCTGTTGAATTTCCATTTTTGTCCCTGATCGGTTAAATCTCTTTTGCTCTGTCTTCAGAATATATCGGAGTGCTGACATAGGGATTTTGAAGTCTAGTGACTTCAGGGCCGTTTTTCCTATCAGACGTGTTGGGACATTTTTGGTAGGGTTTTTTCTGTCCTTTCCTATCTAGTTAGTTGGGCCCCATCGTTTGCTCTGCCTGTCTTTCTGTCTGTGTTTGTGTTTTCATCTGTTTTCACCGACAATACATGTTGGGGGCTGTCTATTGCTTTGGGGTCTGCTCTGGGGCAGTTTAGATTTCCCCTTTCTTTCTTTAGGCTTATTTAATTCTCCGGCTGTGAAGAGGCGTCTAGGACCACCATAGGATCGCTCCACGGCTACTGTTAGTTGTGAATAGGATCAGGGGTCTGCAATCCGCTAGCTACCAACCTCTCTGGTTTTCTGGACTTAGCTTGCATTTTTGTTTTTTCCTCCTCTGGTGACTCAAAATAACAGAATCACCAGCCATACCGCAGATTCTAGGGTACTCAATAGCAGGAAAGAATTGTAAAAAAAAAAAAATAAAAGTCAGAATTGTTTTTTTTTTCTAATGTATATTTTTTCCTCTTTTTCTCTGGGGCCGTAGGAGGAATTTTTTCTTAATGGAGATTAAGCAATTGTCTGATCGTGTGGAGCAGCTCGCTGCTGAAGTGCGGGGAATTTCCGCCTATCTTGCTCATTCACATGCTGCTGAACCAAAGATCCCTACTCCTGATGTGTTTTTTGGGGATCGGTCTAAATTTTTGAAATTTAAGAATAATTGTAAATTATTTCTTGCCTTGAAGCCTAGCTCATCGGGGAGCTCTGTGCAGCAGGTTAAAATTGTCATCTCTTTGCTGCGCGGCGATCCCCAGGATTGGATGTTTTCTTTGACACCTGATGATCCTATTCTAACTAATGTGGATGCATTTTTTCAAGCCTTGGGGTTGTTGTATGATGAACCTAATGCTATTGATCAAGCTGAAAAAGTCCTGTTGGGATTGAGCCAGGGTCAGGATTCTGCAGTTGTACTGTCAAAAATTCCGAAAGTGGGCGGTCCTTACTACCTGGAATGATGGTGCCTTGGCAGCTCTGTTTCGGAAGGGTTTGTCAGAAACCGTAAAAGATACTATGGTGGGATTTCCTGTTCCCTCAGGTCTTGATGATTCTATGTCATTAGCCATTCAGGTTGATCGGCGTTTACGTGAACGTAAAATTACACGAGAAATGTTGCCACCTGTTGAACAAATGTGTGAACCTATGCAATGTGATAGAGTTTTGTCTAGGACGCAACGTCAGGAGTTCAGAAGGCGTAATAACCTGTGTTTTTTCTGTGGAGATGCCTCTCATAATATTTCTGTCTGCCCTAAATGAGAGAAACGTTTTGCACACACATTTGCTGTGGGTGGTGTACAACCTAAGTTTCTTCTGGCAATTACTCTGATCTGCTCCCTGTCCACATTTTCCGCCAAGGCTTTTGTGGATTCAGGAGCGGTTCTGAACCTGATGGACTTGGATTTTGCTAAACGTTGTGGGTTTCCTATGACACCTCTACGGACGCCTATCCCTTTGAGGGGTATTGATGCTACTCCTTTGTCGAAGAATAAACCTCAGTTTTGGACCCAGGTGGTAATGCGGGTCGCCCCAGACCATCAAGAAAATTGCAGATTTTTGGTGTTGCATAATTTGCATGATACCATTGTTCTGGGATTTCCCTGGTTGCAAATCCATAATCCAGTTTTGGATTGGAAATCTGTGTCTGTGGTGAGTTGGGGTTGTCGGTGTGCCCTTAGTGACACTCCTGTTTTCTCCACCTCTCCCCAGTCGCATGATGTTCCTGACTATTTGGCGGACTTTTATGATGTATTTAGTGAGAATGAGTCTGCGTCTTTGCCTCCTCATAGGAGTTATGACTGTGCAATTGAGCTGAGCCCTGGGTGTAAATTTCCCAAGGGTCGACTTTTCAATTTATCTGTACCCGAGCACGAGGCTATGCGATCTTATATTAAGGAGTCATTGGAGAGGGGTCATATTAGACCATCCTCTTCACTCTTGGGTGCTGTTTTTTTTTTCGTGGCCAAGAAAGATGGTTCATTAAGGCCTTGTATTGACTATCGTTCCCTCAACAAAATTACTGTTAAATATCAGTATCCGTTACCCCTGATTTCTGATCTATTCTCCAGAGTTAAAGGTGCTTGCTGGTTTACCAAGCTTGACCTCAGGGGGGCGTATAATCTTATTCGCATTAAGCATGGGGATGAATGGAAGACGGCGTTTAATACTCCGGAGGGACATTTTGAGTACCTGGTGATGCCTTTTGGGCTCACTAATGCCCCTTCTGTCTTCCAGTGCTTCATGAATTATATTTTCCGGGACTTTGTGGATACATTTTTGATCATCTATCTGGATGATATTTTGATCTTTTCCAGGGATTGGGACTCTCATGTGGAACATGTTCGGACTGTGTTACGGATTTTGAGGGAGAATTCCCTGTATGTTAAGGGGTCGAAATGCCTTTTTGGTGTACAGAGGATTTCATTTTTGGGATTTATTTTGTCTCCATCAACTATTGAAATGGACCTGGCCAAGGTACAGGCCATTTATGATTGGGTTCAGCCCACTTCTTTGAAGGCCCTCCAGAAGTTTTTGGGTTTTGCTAATTTTTATTGTAAATTTATAGCTAATTTTTCTGGTATTGCCAAACCATTGACTGATTTGACTAAGAAGGGTGCTGATGTGCTGAATTGGTCTCCAGAGGCTGTTTCTTCCTTTCAGGAGCTGAAGCGGAGGTTCACTTCTGCTCCGGTTTTGCGGCAACCTGATGTCTCACTCCCGTTTCAGGTAGAGGTGGACGCTTCTGAGATTGGTGCAGGAGCTGTTTTGTCCCAAAAAAATCCGGTAACATCTAAAATGAATCCCTGTGCTTTCTTTTCCCGAAAGTTCTCCCCATCTGAACGCAACTATGATGTGGGGAATCGGGAACTGTTAGCCATAAAATGGGCATTTGAGGAGTGGAGACATTGGTTGGAGGGAGCTAGACATCAAGTCGTGGTCCTGACTGACCACAAGAATTTGATTTACCTTGAGTCGGCCAAACGCTTGAATCCTAGACCGGCTAGGTGGGCCTTGTTTTTCACACGTTTTGATTTTGTGGTCTCTTTTCTTCCGGGCACTAAGAATGTCAAGGCAGACACCCTCTCTAGGAGTTTTTTTGCTGATTCTCCTATTGTGACCAAGCCTGCTACCAACTTAGGTGAGGGGGTAGTTCTTTCTGCCATCTCACCCGATTTGAGACGTGCTCTGAAAGAGTTTCAGGAGGACAAACCTGAGCGTTGTCCCATTGGAAAATTGTATGTTCCTGACCAGTGGAGGAAGAGAGTAATGTCTGAAGTTCATTGCTCCGCATTGGCTGGTCATCCAGGTATTTTTGGTACTAAAGATTTGATGAGTCGGTCTTTTTGGTGGCCCGCCTTATCTCGTGATGTCAGGAATTATGTGCAGTCCTGTGGGACTTGCTCCCGGTCTAAACCTTTTTCTCACTCTAGTGGGTTGTTGATGCCTTTGCCGGTGCCCAGGAGGCCATGGACCCATATTTCAATGGATTTTATTTCTGATCTGCCTGTCTCTCAGAGAATGACTGTTATCTGGGTGATTTGTGGTAGATTCTCTAAGATGGTCCATCTTGTACCACTCCCTAAGTTGCCATCTTCCTCAGAGTTGGTGCCCTTGTTTTCGCAACAGGTGGTTCTCTGGCATGGGATTCCTGAGAACATTGTATCTGACACAGGAGTTCAGTTTGTCTCTAGATTTTGGAGGACTTTTTGTTCCAAGCTGGGAATTCAGTTGTCCTCCTCTGCGTTTCACCCTCAGACCAATGGGCAGACGGAGAGAACAAACCAGACTTTGGAGTCTTATTTGAGATGTTTTATCTCTGCCGATCAGGATGATTGGGTCTCATTTTTGCCCTTGGCCGAATTTGCTTTAAATAATAGAGCTAGTTCTGCCACTTTGATGTCACCTTTTTTTTGTAACTTTGGGTTTCATCCTCGATTCTCTTCAGGGCAGGTGGAGTCTTCTGCCTGCCTAGGTGTTGACACTGTGGTGGAGAGAATGCACCAGATTTGGGACCAAGTGGTGGATAAGTTGTCTCTCTCCCAGGAAAAGGCCCAGCGGTTTTCCAACCGGCATAGGACCATTGGTCCCCGGTTTAAGGTGGGTGATATGGTTTGGTTGTCATCAAAGAATATCTCTATGAAGGTGGCTTCTCCAAAGTTTAAACCTAGATTTATTGGACCTTACAAGATTTTGGAGATTCTTAATCCGGTCTCTTTTTCGATTGGCTCTTCCTGTTACATTTAAGATCCATAACGTGTTTCATAAGTCTCTGTTGAAGAAATGTTGTTCCTATCTTCAAAAAGGGGAAGAAGGTGGACCCAGGTAACTATAGGCCGGTGAGTCTGACTTCTATACCAGGAAAGATCTTTGAACAAATTATTAAACAACATGTATGTCAATACCTGGATAAGAATGAAGTGATTAAACAGAGTCAGCATGGGTTTGTAACTAATAAGTCATGTCAGACTAACTTAATTTCCTTCTATGACGGTATCACTGATTGGGTGGATCAAGGAAATGCTGTAGATATAGTATATCTTGACTTCAGCAAAGCATTTGACAAAGTCTCTCATACAATCCTTATTGAAAAAATGATTAAGTATGGAATGGACAAGGCAACTGTTAGGTGGATTCATAACTGGCTTAGTGATCGGACCCAAAGAGTGGTCGTAAATGGCTGCACATCCAGTTGGAAGAATGTCTCAAGTGGGGTACCACAGGGCTCTGTCCTGGGCCCTGTATTGTTCAACATCTTTATCAACAATTTAGATGAAGGCATTGAGGGTAAACTGATTAAATTTGCTGATGACACAAAGCTAGGAGGGATAGCTAATACTAGAGAAGAGAGAGAGAGGATTCAAAAAGATTTAAATAAACTGGAGAAGTGGGCAGCAACAAACAGAATGGTTTTTAACAGGGAGAAATGCAAAGTACTACATCTGGGCAATAAAAATGGAAAAAGCATATATAGAATGGGAGGAATAGGGCTAAGTGACAGCACATGTGAAAAAGACTTGGGTATACTAATAGATCACAGACTGAATATGAGTCAACAGTGTGATGCAGCAGCAAAAAAGGCAAATGCAATTCTAGGATGTATTAACAGAAGCATACAGTCTAGATCACGTGAAGTCATTATTTCCCTCTACTCCTCTTTGGTCAGACCTCATCTGGAATATTGTGTCCAGTTTTGGGCACCACATTTTAAAAAAGACATCAACAAACTGGAGCAAGTTCAGAAAAGAGCGACCAGAATGGTGACTGGTCTGCAAACCCTGTCTTATGAGGAAAGGTTGCAGGATTTGGGAATGTTTAGTTTGCAAAAGAGAAGACTGAGAGGAGACTTAATAGCTGTCTACAAATATCTAAAGGGCTGTCACATTGTAGAAGGATCAACTTTATTCTCATTTGCACAAGGAAAGACTAGAAGCAATGGGATGAAACTGAATGGGAGGAGACACAGATTAGATATTAGAAAAAACTTTTTGACAGTTAGAGTGATCAATGAGTGGAACAGGCTGCCACGAGAAGTGGTGAGTTCTCCTTCAATGGAAGTCTTCAAACAGAGGCTGGACAGACATCTGACTGGGATGATTTAGCGAATCCTGCTTTGAGCAGGGGGTTGGACCAGATGGCCCAGGAGGTCCCTTCCAACTCTACGATTCTATGATTCTATGATTCTATGAAGATGTTTGTTGAGCCAGTAGTTCCTGTGGTGGCACCTCCTGACCCTGTATTGGTTGAAGGTAATGTGGAATATGAGGTTGAGAAGATACTGGATTATCGTCTGGCTAGACGGAGACTCCAGAATTTGGTTAAGTGGAAGGGTTATGTCCAGGAGGATAATTCTTGGGTCTCTGCATCTGATATTCATGTCGAAAGATTGGTTCTTGCTTTTCATCGGGCCCATCCTAATCGGCCTGGTGGCGTGGATGAGGGTTCGGTGACCCCTCCTCAAGGGGGAGGTACTGTTGTGAGCTCATTTTCTCGTTCACCTTTGATGTCCGATGAACTCCCTCTGCTGGTGAAAGGAGGTGGTGAAACTGATTTGGATGGGAGAAACCTGTCACCTGAACAGGTGGATTGCGATTGGACATCCGGAATCTCTGAGTGGATATAAGGCAGCCGACGCCCTGTAGGGTTGCTGGTGATTTCTCCGCTCTGAGCTCTGGCCTCCAGTTCAGTTCCTGTCTTCTAAAGCTAAGTTTTGCTCTGTTATTGTTCCATAAGATTTTGTCTGATTTGCTTAGTTTTGTGTTCTGCCAGCCCCGACTGGGGCCCTGCTGAATTTCCATTTTTGTCCCTGATTGGTTAAATCTCTTTTGCTCTGTCTTCAGAATATATCGGAGTGCTGATATAGGGATTTTGAAGTCTAGTGACTTCAGGGCCGTTTTTCCTATCAGACATGTTGAGACATTTTTGGTAGGGTTTTGCAGATTGCAGCCAGCATCTTTTCTGTCCTTTCCTATCTAGTTAGTTGGGCCCCATAGTTTGCTCTGCCTTTCTATCTGTGTTTGTGTTTTCATCTGTTTTCACCGACAATACATGTTGGGGGCTGTCTATTGCTTTGGGGTCTGCTCTGGGGCAGTTTAGATTTCCCCTTTCTTTCTTTAGGCTTATTTAGTTCTCTGGCTGTGAAGAGGCGTCTAGGACCACCGTAGGAACGCTCCACGGCTACTGTTAGTTGTTGTGAATAGGATCAGGGGTCTGCAATCCGCTAGCTACCAACCTCTCTGGTTTTCTGGACTTAGCTTGCATTTTTGTTTTTTCCTCCTCCGGTGACTCATTCATAACAGGTTACCTTGACGTGGTGGAGCAGCTTGATGTACATTTTTTTGCACAAAAAAAGTATCAACTAAATACCCTGTATTTGTTATCCAGCATTTGCTGATTACTGCCATATTTTATTGCAGCGTATTTTTGCAAATCTGTCATTCTGTGTTTTCTTGTTGTATCTCAGTGGGTGGTGTGAGCATTGTCTGATCAACGTGTTCACAATTGTGCATGTCACATTTGTATTTTTAATCCGTATTTTCCTTGCTTTGCATGGTTTGGGAAACCCCACCCCTCTCTTGTGTGACGTGCACATAAGAGCTGTCTCAGACCACAAGCCCATATTAGGGAGCGGCCTGTCTGAATCCTGTTCATATTAGACACTGTTCACATGTTCAGGTTTTTAATACATTAGATAGGCACTGCTTCGATAGGGGTTACCTTGACGTGGTGGAGCAGCTTGATGTACATTTTTTTGCGCAAAAAAAGTATCAACTAATACCCTGTATTTGTTATCCAGCACTTGCTGATTACTGCCATTTTTTATTGCAGAGTATTTTTTCAAATCTGTCATTCTGTGTTTTCTTGTTGTATCTCAGTTAGTGGGTGGTGTGAGCATTGTCTAATCGACGTGTTCACAATTGTGCATGTCACATTTGTGTTTTTAATCCGTTTTTTTCCTTGCTTTGCATTGTTTGGGAGACTCCACCCCTCTCTTGTGTGATGTGCACATAAGAGTTGTCTCAGACCACAAGCCCATACTAGGGAGGGGCCTGTCTGAATCCTGTTCATATTCGACACTGTTCACATGTTCAGGTTTTTAATACATTAGATAGGGACTGCTTCGATAGGGGTTACCTTGACGTGGTGGAGCCGCTTGATGTACATTTAAGTATCAACTAAATACCCTGTATTTGTTATCCAGCACTTGCTGATTACTGCCATTTTTTATTGCAGAGTATTTTTGCAAATCTGTCATTCTGTGTTTTCTTGTTTTATCTCAGTTAGTGGGTGGTGTGAGTATTGTCTGATCGACGTGTTCACAATTGTGCATGTCACATTTGTGTTTTTAATCTGCTTTTTTCCTTGCTTTGCATGGTTTGGGAGACCCCACCCCTCTCTTGTGTGACGTGCAAATAAGAGCTGTCTCAGGCCACAAGCCCATATTAGGGAGTGGCCTGTCTGAATCCTTTTCATATTAGACACTGTTCACATGTTCAGATTTTTAATGCATTAGATAGGGACTGCTTCGATAGGGGTTACCTTGACGTGGTGGAGCAGCTTGATGTACTTTTTTTGCGCAGAAAAAGTATCAATTATATACCCTGTATTTGTTATCCAGCACTTGCTGATTACTGCCATTTTTTATTGCAGAGTATTTTTGCAAATCTGTCATTCTGTGTTTTCTTGTTATACCTTGTAATGAGCCAACTGTAAGACAAAACCTGGAAAAAAATCAACTCCGTGGAACAGAAAAGGGATCTGGTCTGATATGGAATTTAGGTTATTTATGAAAGAGGAAGAAATTGAGGATTTAAAGGACCAAGCAAGAATCTCTTGGAGGACAGACTGCAAACAACAGGCAGCATTCATCGGACATCCAGAGACCTGAGCATCCAAAGGTAGGACCATCCTGCAACCCCAAACAACCTATAGACGTCTTACAAATTAACCCTCTTAGAAATAAGGATTATAATTACTATATAACCACAAAAATGGAAAACCCAAATTTAGAAGGAGTAAATGAGCAAAGCACAGAGCTGGAGACACAGGACACCTGGGGGTCAGACATGGAGACACCACATGGGCAGAGGAGCAGTAAAGCCAGGAAAGGAATCACAATCAGAGAGAAACCAGAAACTCTTATTGCTGATTACACCAAAGAGGAAGATAAAAGAAAAAACAACCTGCTATTCTACACAGATCAACTCTCAGCCTGGCACACCACCCTGTGCAAACATTATAAATATATATCTAAGTGCAACACTAATAATGGCCGGCAGATTAAAATCAGAAGCCAAGCAGATGATGACACCAACTCACTTACCATAAGCCTATACAACAATGTCATGGTGCAAGGGATGAGGACAATCTGCAGCAGTTTGAAAACCATTTTACTCATATCAGAGAACAGGCACAAATCTTTAAAAAACAACCCCTAGAGGCCACTTCTAATGCTTACATCTCTACAGAGACCTCTAGGTTCAGCTCCTCAACCCCCAACTCTTCATACCTCTCCCCTGAGGCCATCAGAGACTGCCTATCCCAATTAGAAAGAGAACTGGTCCAAATTAGGGAAGAGCTTCAAAGAAACTCGCATAGAAATGCAAATGACCAAGTAACAAGTGAGATCAATAAACTGAAATGTGAGTACAAGTCAGCTCTACAGAAGATAAGAGAAGAAATGCATGAATTACAAAATGACAATGAGAGACTCAGAAAGGAGATCGCAGAACTAAAAACACAGACCCCTCACCATCTGACCCAGCAGGGGGCAAAGGAAGCAAGCCAGAGAGCAGACAACATGGCCTCCACTGACCAGAATGTGAAGATGCCAAATAACAGCACAACAATAACCAATACGACCAATCCTGAAACCAATAAAAGTGAACCAGAAACGAGAGAGATAGAAAAGAGAAGAGAACCAACCACCAGCAAAGCCAGCATCACAGACCCCCATCAGCGGCCACTTAACCCACCCCAGACATCACAAAGTCCTGACATTGTCCTAATAATGGACTCAAATGGGAAGTACCTAAATACACGATGGCTATTCCCAGGAAAACGGGTCAGAAAAGTTCACTGTGCAACTATTGAACAGGTGACAGAGGTCATCAGTAATCCGCGGTTTACCAACCCAAACCATATTATCATACAAACAACCTGCCAGACCAGCACCAGCAGATCGCAGGACAACTTATCCAATTAGCAAAGACAGCAAAACTAAAATTCCCAGACAGCAAAATCATTCTGTCATCTCTGCTCCCAACAAAGGATATATCCAGGCAAACCACCCAAAGTATCAATATGGAACTGACAGAAAGGGTCAAGACTGTCCCAAACGTGACCCTGGCACAACACCTTTCCATAAACCACCATCACCTGTATGATAATAAACACCTCAACAAACAAGGGGTCAGCCTCCTGGCCAAAGAGCTGAAATACATTGTACTAAACAGAGGACCGAGGCCTGGACTCAACAGTGACCATAATCACACTGAAAGACCCCCAACAATAAAAAGGCAGAAAACCCAAATCCTATCTCCAGAAGCAGGAAACAAAGCTCTTCACCCAAAATCAGACCATCAGAGGAGGAGACCACCACGGAGGGGTCCACCGACCTCACACAGATACATGCAGAGCAGAGATATGGATGAGATAAAGACCCTGCTCAGTGCACTATGCAGGAAACTAATGTGACTGGATGCAACCAAGCACATCTACAGAACAGTCAGAAATCCAGTTTGATCTACACAGCCATACTCATTACAAGGTATATACACCCAAGATATATAGAAACATGACTTCACTTACAATCAGCAGCTGGAATATTCAGGGTCTCAACACCTCGACCTTTGGATGTAAAACAAATGACCCTGACTTTATACAAAGACTGAGAAATATAGACATTCAGATCCTCCTGGAAACATGGACCAGAGCCGAAAACGAATCTCTGGTGCTCATCGGATACAGGGAAATCTCTGTCCCTGCCCTGAAAAATAAAAACATCAAACAGGGCCAGAGCTCAGGAGGAATACTGATCTGGTATAAAGAGGAGCTCCACCAGTACATCAAACCGGTGAAGAGAGGAGGCAGCCACATATGGATCAGGATCAGCAGCTCCATCCACACCTCTCAGTCTGATGTCCACCTCTGCGCCACCTATATACCACCACCAGAGTCACCCTACTTCAATCCAGACTGCTTCGAGATCCAACAAAGAGAAGCCGCCCACTATCAGGGCCTGGGCAAAGTTCTCATCTTTGGAGACCTCAATGCAAGAACAGGGAGAGAAAACGACTTCCTGACCACGGATGGGAACATCTACATATTTGGAGCAGAGAATGACGGCCAAGACTCAGTAGTCACAGAGAGAAACATCTATGACAGTACAGTCAACAAAAGTGGTAAAAAGCTCCTGAACGTATGTAGAAGTTTAGGAATTCATATTCTTAATGGACGAACCAAAGGGGTCTCCTTAGGGAGGTGTAAACTAAACTACCATGTAGGGAGAAGTGTAGTAGATTATGCCATTACAGATATGAACCTGGTAAATATCAGCGCCTTCATAGTCTCCCCACAAACGCACCTGTCAGACCACAGCCAACTTCTTCTGTACCTGAAATCTACAGAGAAACCATCCACTTAAAAGCCACAGCAGAGTGGCCGCTTCACCCGGCCTCCATCCTAAAAAATGGCACAAAATGTCAGCAGTAAAGTATAAAGAGGCTCCCAGCAGACCTGAAATACAGCAGATGCTCCACCACTTCTACAACTACGAGTACCAGCCTAACCCAAAGGGAGTGAGTCAAGCTGCCAAAGACCTCAACAATATATTCTATGCAATGGCCAGACTGTCCGACCTTAAAAAAGTCAACTACAAGAGACCAAAATAAAAACAAATCAATGGATGGTTTACAGAGAATGTAAAGCCGTACGGAAGACCCTGAGAACAGCCTCAAACAAGAAACACAGAGACCCCAACCACCCGGGTCTGAGGGAAGCCTATGAAACCATACAAAGGTAGTACAAAACCATCCTCAGGAGGAAGAAGCAGAGATACATCTCTATCAAGCTCAACCAACTCCAAGATGCCCTCCAAGACAACTCCTTCTGGGAACTATGGAACCACATGGGCACAAACGACAAGAAAAAGCAACATCAATATCCAAAATGGCAACATCTGTCTCCAGTACTTCAGAGACCTCTATAATGACATTCCAAAGGAAGAACTAAGCCAAGAACAGGAAAGCATAATGGCAAAACTAAAAGCAATGGAGGAAAAAGTAAAAAATGTCCAAAACCCCGTGGATACACCTATTACATTACAGGAAGTAGCAGAGAGAATCTCTTCCATAAGATGTAGAAAAGCCAGTGGCCTGGATGGAATCCTACCAGAAATGCTGAAGTACAGCCCACCAGAAATACAGGCCGCAATGGTTAAACTCTTCAATATTGTGCTAAGTGCCGGCTACTTCCCTCGTACCTGGAACCAAGGCCTCATCACACCCATCCACAAGAATGGGGACAGGTATGACCCTGCCAACTACAGAGGAATATGTGTCAGCAGCAACCTGGGAAAACTGTTCAACAGCATCCTGAACAAGAGGATCCTCAGTTTCCTCACCGAGCACAACGTCCTCAGCAAGAGCCAAGCAGGGTTCATGCCAAACCACCGCACTACCGACCACATCTATACCCTGCACAGCCTCATTCAGAGACACTTCCACAATACAAAGAACGGGAAGATATACGCCTGTTTCGTAGACTTTAAAAAGACCTTTGATTCGGTGTGGCACCCAGGCTTATTTCTGAAACTGCTGGAGAGCGGAATAGGAGGAAAGACCTACGATGTTATCAAAAGCTCCTACACCGAGAACCTCTGCAGTGTGAGTGTGAACGGTTGAAGAACGGCCTATTTCCAGCAGAGCCGTGGAGTCAGACAAGGCTGTAGCCTAAGCCCAACGCTCTTCAACATTTACATCAACGAGCTGGCTACCGCTCTGGAATCTTCCACAGCACCAGATCTAACCCTCCTCGACGTGCAGGTGAAATTCCTGCCGTATGCAGATGACCTGCTGCTTCTGTCACCAACCGAGAAAGGTCTCCAAGAAAACCTGAAAATCTTAGAGAAATTCAGCTCCACCTGAGCACTACTGATCAACGCAAAGAAAACCAACATCATGGTGTTCCAGAAGAGAAAGAGAAAATCAGACCAGCACCCTTCATTTTTCCTCAACAACTGCGCCCTTACAGGAATGGACAAATATACCTACCTGGGCCTAGAGATTCACCGGTCAGGGAGCTTCAAACAAGCCATAGAGACCCTGAAAGACAAGGCCTGCAAAACCTTCTATGCCATCCGAAGGAAACTCTACCATATGAAGCCACCAGTGAGGCTCTGGTTAAAAATCTTCGACTCTATCATCGCCCCAATCCTCCTGTATGGCAGCAAAGTCTGTGGCCCTCACACCTACCCAGACTGGTCAAGGTGGGATTCCAGCCCAACAGAAATATTCCACCTGGAATTCTGCAATCACCTTCTCCAAGTCCATCGGAGCACCTCCAACAGTGCTTGCTGGGCCGAGCTGGGCAGATTCCCTCTACACCTAACGGTTCTAAAGAGGGCACTGTCATTCCGGGCTCACCTACAAAGGAGCAATCCAAGCTCCCATCACCATAAAGCCCTGACACGTCGGTGAAACAGAAAAACCAGGACCCTCGGAACAGCTCACCCAAACCCAACCTGACCAGAACACCAATCACAGCAACCTAACAAAAGCCGGAATCAGGAAGATGGTAGACAAAGGCCACGAGAGGTACGCAAGTGACTGGAAGAACGACATTATCAGCTCACAGAAACTGACCATGCACCAGAGTCTACAGAGAGACTACAGACTGGCCCCATATCTGGAGAAACTCCCGGACCCCAGAGACCACAAGATCCTGAGCCGGTATAGACTCAGTGCCCACAGTCTGGCCATCGAATCCGGCCAACACAGGCAGAGCTATAAGCCCAGGGAGGAAAGACTGTGCCAACACTGTGACCAGGAGGCCCTGGAGGATGAGACCCACTTCCTGCTACACTGCTCCAAGTACTCAGCAGTGAGGGACACTCACTTCAGGAGACTCTCACATCCCTTCCCAGATTTCATCACCATGAAGGAGGAAGAGAAAACATATATCCTGCTGGGGGAGAAGAGAGAGCAGTGGAGATAGCAGGGCAATATGTGAGCGAATGTCATAGACTGCGAGAAAGAGAACTATGATATGCCATGGACTTCTATAGCCCCTACCCTGGATCTGCCCCATGCCCCCCATTCACCTTCCCTATGCCATGGACTTCTATAGCCCCATCCTAGATCTGCCCCCATCCACCTTTCCTACAACCCCTACCCAACATCCCTACAGTCCCTATCCCTATTCCCTTTTGTACACTTGCTTTGGCAAAACTAATGTGTATTTAGTCCTGCCAATAAAGCTTCCTTGAATCGTGTACACAGGGGTCTGCGACCAAAGCTGGGGGTATACGGGTGTATACAGCGTACACAGAGGTGCCCGTGTCCGAAGTTGGGGGTATACAGGTGTATACAGCGTACACTGAGGGGTCTGCGACTGAAGCTGGGGGTACACGGGTGTATACAGCATACACAGAGGCGTCTGCGACCGAAGCTGGGGGTATATGGGTGTATACAGAGCACACCTCGTACACACACTGCTCTGTTCTGTACACCTCGTACACACGTGGCTCCGCTCCGTACACCTCGCACACACGCGGCTCCACTCCATACACCTTGTACACATGCGGCTTCGCTCCGTACACCTCGTACACACAGGGCTCCGCTCCGTACACCTCGTAGACACACGGCTCCGCTCCGTACACCTCGTACACACGCGGCTCCGCTCCGTACACCTCGTACACACACGGCTCCGCTCCGTACACCTCGTACACACGCGGCTCCGCTCCGTACACCTCGTACACATGCGGCTCCGCTCCGTACACCTCGTACACACAGGGCTCCGCTCCGTACACCTCGTACACACGCGGCTCCGCTCCGTACACCTCGTACACACGCGGCTCCGCTCCGTACACCTCGTACACACGCGGCTCCGCTCCGTACACCTCGTACACACGCGGCTCCGCTCCGTACACCTCGTACACACGCGGCTCCGCTCCGTACACCTCGTACACACACGGCTCCGCTCCGTACACCTCGTACACACGCGGCTCCGCTCCGTACACCTCATACACACACGGCTCCGCTCCGTACACCTCGTACACACACGGCTCCGCTCCTTACACCTCGTACACACACGGCTCCGCTCCGTACACCTCGTACACACACGGCTCCGCTCCGTACACCTCGTACACACGCGGCTCTGCTACATCCACCCTGTAAACCCCTCCTGACCCCACACATAAAGTTCCCCTCATCCAGCACCATGACAACCAGCACAGCAGAGTCCTGCCCACACTGAGGCCCCTGATCATGTGACCCCTGACTCCTCCCCTCCTGTGACCTCATCACAGGTCCTGTGTGCACAGAGCAGCTGTAGAAATCTCCGGCCTCGGGGGTCTCACCAGACTTCGCTCTTTTCTTGCAGGGGCCGCAGTGGATTTCATCCTGGATCCATAGAGCTGAATAGAGGAGCGATGTTCCTTCACTCTGGTGGTAAATGATGGTGACGATTGTCCAACGTCCACGTTACCGAGTAAATCCCCCCAGGACTGCAGCCGGTAAAGACCCCGATATCCACAGGTGTCCCCTCTAATTGGGGGAAAGGGATAGAAAAGCCTCTTATCCCGAGGGGAAACCCTGTACATGGAGACATCGGCCTCAGATCTCTCCTGTCCTGTTCTTCCAGAAAAGCCTCAAACTTCTGTGTGTGACTCAGAGCTGAGATCTAACGTGAGAGAAGATTCCAGTGCGGGGAAGACGGGAAACCTTCATATAGACGGCCGGTGGGGATGGAGGCAGTGACCGACTCTGGCCAAATCTGTCTCTAGAGCCGCAGTAGAAGATGAAGATGTCGTCCTCATCATGAAGGAGTTATTTCTCATGTCGCGTGTAATGAATATCTCCTGCAGTATTGCTAATGCCGATTCCAGTGTCGGTAATGAGACGAGAATTAGCGTTATGGAAGATGAGTCTATGAGGAACGTGTTCAGCTGCCGACTCCGAGGAGGAAACTGCTTGTTGTCAGTGGCCTAAATATATAGGTTTTATTAGTAGATGTCAGGGGAGAAAACTAAACCCTGTAAGATAATAAATCTCCTCATATGTTTCCCTTATTATCTCCAGTAAGTGTATTATTACACAGGATTCTTATGATGTTACATCGGATCATCTTCTTCTCATTCAGGTCTCTACAATATCGGATCCTCTCAGTGAAGATCTTCTACAGAAGAGAATTTTCCTGATTTACCCATCAAGGATGGATATGGACAGAGACAAGATGGCGGAGAGGATGTTACACCTCACCCTAGAGATCCTCTTCCGTCTCACTGGAGAGGTGAGAGATTCTGATGACGTCACATTACATCATTCTTATCTATGGGAATAACAGATGGACAGAACTGGAGAGGTGAGGACTCTGGAAATGTCTGTAGTGAGATTTATTAATGTGTCTCTCCATAACCAGGATTACACAGTGGTGAAGAAGACCTCTAGTGATTGCTGTCAGGACCCTGTGTCTGAGGGATGGGGAAGACCCCTGAGCCCAATCACGGGGCCTCCATCTCACCCCCTGATCCATGAGGACATCAATGACCAGAAGATCCTAGAACTCATCTACAAGATGATTGAGCTGCTGACTGGAGAGGTGACACTGCTGGGAATGCTGGGACATTATACAGTAACACTATGAAGGGATCTGGGGGATGACGGTATCATTGTATGTGTCAGGTTCCTATAAGGTGTCAGGATGTCGCTGTCTATTTCTCCATGGAGGAGTGGGAGTATTTAGAAGGACACAAAGATCTCTACAAGAACGTCATAATGGAGGTTCCCCAGCCCCTCACATCACCAGGTAATAGACAGGACTAAATACACACGGCCTATAATTATCTGTATGTAGAGAATGAATTCAGTCCCTGTATGTGTTTCCTCCAGATCTATCCAGTAAGAGGACAACACCAGAGAGATGTCCCCGTCCTCTTCCACAGGACTGTAAACAAGAAGATCCCAGTGCTCCTCAGGATCATCAGGTAGATGGAGAGAAGGTGTCAGGAGATCTCCCCTGTGATGTGTAGACGGCTGTGAAGGTCTTGTGCTCAGTCTTGTTTTATCCACCAGTATTCTGTGTTTTATACTTGTGTAATGAGAACGGTGGAGATGGCAGGATTAGAGCTGATCATAGATGGGACTTCTCCATCTGTCGGTGACTTTTACAATATTTGTTTCAGGGTGAAGATCTGACACCTATTAATCCTACAGAGACATATGTGAGGGATGATGAGCGGTGTAAAGAGGAGATTCCCACATATGACTACCCAGGTGAGTAGGAACCACTGAATGCAGAGAAGTCACAGATTCCTCTCAGTCACCGGCTGTGGCTGCTTTATCGGTGGTGTAGTCCGGCCGTATTACCATGATCACCATTTTGCCTCTAGATCACAACATTCTCCTCCACCCAAAACTGTTCAAATGACTTTGATACAGGAAAGATATATATCTTTGTACTGTGTTAGCCAGTAGAATATTCAGAATTGAGAGTCCTCAGTGGTTGATACCTTTTAATGGCTAACTGAAAAGGTGGTAACACATTGCAAGCTTTCGAGACTACTCAGGTCTCTTCATCAGGCTAGACTAATACAACATCTGAAAAATCACATATTTATACACAAAACAACACAGAAATAACGCAATAGATAAGACAAGTAACATTTAGCAGAATTGTCATTATGGCAGAGGTATAAACATAAATATTGGAACAGTTTATAGATTAGGAGTGTGAAGGTTTTATTGCCCTCTGATTGGGGTCTGGTTCTGTGTTGTGTGATGACCCCAGAAGTTCTGAAGAGCAAATTCCTTAATTGATGTAAAAAGACATAAATCCATGTGACACATTCATTCCTGCACTGAGTGTGTCAAACGTTGTCATAAATTTATACTCCCAGACCCTCCTGTCTCTCTGAGAGTTGAAGTTACCTTTTAATACAAGTAATTTAATGTCCATCGTGCTATGACCGAGGATATAAAAATGTTTTGCCACAGGTAGATCCCTTCTTTTTTCTCTTATTGTGTGGCGATGAGAAGTCTCCCTCACATGCAGACCCCAGTTGGACATTTAGTACAAATAATTAAGTACACCCCATTAGATGTAATGCAGGTGAGAGTACCTGGGATCTTGTAGTCCTGATGTGAGTTGGGGATCTTTATCTTGTCCGTGGTCATTATAAGTGGACAGGTTTTACATTTTTTCTGGTTGCAAGGAAAGGTTCCTGCAGCTGTTGGAGAGGACAGGGAGCTTCTGACAATGATGCTTCTTAGATTTGGGGGCTGCCTAAAACACAGCAGTGGGGGGTCTGGAAACATGGATTGTAATCGGGCATCTTTTTGCAGTAAAGGTTGTAATTTCCGTGCCGCTCCCTTTAGCACCTCCAGATTTGGGTTGTAGGTGACCACTAGAGGCACCCGGTTATTTTCTTCTCTAGCTTTGTAATGTGGCAGGTGATTCCTTGACATTCTGGTGGCTCTTGTAATTTGGTTTTCAATTGTTCTTGGATGGTAGCCCTGACTCAAAAAGGTCTTTCCGAGGCGACCAAGGTGTTTGTCTCAATCCATGGGGTTGGAACATGCGTTATATGTTTGTTATATGTTGTTAACGTATGATATTCCGATCACGCTCAGTAATGCAATACAATGAGTGCGTGGAAAACATTGGACTGCACTCTGATGACATAATGGAGAAGCATTTGTTTTCCATCTTTGCCTCAGTGTTCTCTGATTTTCTCATCCTAGACAATCGGACCACACTGTGCTGACACTCGGGTCAGATCCTGATCCAAGTGTCAGCTGTACAGTATAATTGGCCGATTCTCTCAGATCAGAGGATACATATGGCCGTCTGCATTGGCCCTTAGAAATCCATGTAGCCGCACGCTCCGGTCCGAGTGCCGGGGGCAGTGCCGGGTGTTGTTTCTCGCATCACACACCCTAGTGTGACCCCGGCCTTAGAATGATTCATGTACTGAGCGTTTGCCGGGTGCTGTAGCCTAGTGTTTGTAGCTAGGGTATGCTAATTATGCAAATTGTCTCTTCAGAGAGGAAGAGGACTAGAACTCTAGTGCCACCTATTGGAGGTAGCAATCCTAGAAGTCAAGGTTGACCCTTTAATGAGCCTTGTCAAATGACGTAGGATAAAAGCCAAGCCAGAATCTCAATTTGCAGACACTGTGTTTCGGGGTACTGCCCCTCATCAGTGCAAAGTGTGAGATCTGGTTTGGCTGTGAGAGAGGCGTCTGACCGATATCCAAGAAGTATCATTTCTCCTTGCGGAGAACTAGGGTATGTGCACACAGTTTTATTTCAGGGGGCAGAGCTGCTTCAGGAAAGTGTCTCCGGTCTTTTACCTGAAGGCGCCATGTTTTTTGTGCCACCGGTGTCTTTTCTCAATAGTTTCTATTATAGTTGCAGGTGACAGAATGTGCTACTTGTATTAATGGCCTCAGTTTCCAAGCACTGAAGCATTATTTAAATAATTTAAAAAACAGTGTTGGGACCCCTCTATTCTTGATAACCAGCCTTGCTGAAGCTGACAGCTGAGGGTTGCAGCCCCCAGTTGTGAGTTTTCCAGACTGGTTATAGGAAATACAGGGGAATCCTCGCCAGTTTTTTCAGTCATTTACTTAGTTATAGCACAGGTGTCAGGTGAGGAATACTCCCATCATCCGCTCCTGCTGTCACTGTTCTTAGCAGCAGGTGTAGGATGATGGGAGTAATAGTCCCAAAAGCCCCCACCTGCTGTCATCATTCTGACTTTAATATAACTCTCATCATTCTCCCCACCGGCAGAGCAGGGGAGAATGATGAGAGCACCTTCAGCACCCGCCACCGGGGAACAGCGATTAATGTAGCGCTTCTTCCCTGCCAGCCGTCCATGTGGTACTGATGCTGCACACAGGCGGCACACGGTTATCACACGTGTGCCACGAATATTACACACATGGACATCTCCGGTACCGGAAATATCAGGACGTGTGAAACCGGCCTTATACACAGTTCTCTTTAAATGCCTAATATTTCTTCTTGAAACTCATCTGACAGAAAATATTGGAGCTTAGGATAGTATAGATTGTGAAGTCTCCGAGACCCATACTCTAATTACCCCAGAGAGGTTTCACCACTAGCTACTCATTTATTACTGATGGAGACTGTGGAGTTTGATCATTTCAGTAGTTCCTAATCAGGCCCCATTATTAATATCTGACGTGTGTCACTTTATGTGGTGGTAAGTTTGGAATTCTGCACAAAGGATAATAGAAAACAAATGGATCTTACAAATTATTTTCCAGCTTCGCACTATACCCTACATACGGTTGTACACTACTGTCTGGGCACATGGCAGTGTTCAGAAGGGAAGGAGCGCCATTTAGCTATTTGAATGCAGATCTAGCTGGAATAGATTGCAGACACAATGTATTCGTGGTCAACTGGCAGCTCAAAAGATGTCCTCCATGAACATGCTTGGCGCTATCTTCTCTGCTTTCCATATACCAAGGATTGCCTTGCTCATCGCCCTTTAACACCATTACATGGAATCTGGTCTTACACTGGGACCCCTAGGCTTGGACCATGGTGTTACCTGCTATTCTGTGGTGTTAGATGGCAAGAAGAATAGTCAGGTAGCTGGGTCAGAACCAGAAGGACAGAACACAGAATCAGAAGACACAAGAGTAGTCAGTAAACGGGCCACGGTCACAGCAGGAAACAAATACACAAGTCACAAGCTGAGCACAGAGGACTGAACCAGAGGAGAACAGCGCTGTATCTGGCAGATTCCGGCCATGTGCTTTGCGCTTTAGTAGGGTGTGGTACTTTCCAATTGGCTGAAGTAGGGACCAGATTACTCCAGCTGGACAGCAGGAACAGATCCCAGATGAGATTGGACACACCATATGCAGAAGCCCTAATATAACTAAATGACAGAAAACCAGAACAGTCGAAATCACCATAAAGTGATTCCATGTTATTAATTAATTCACTGAGGGTTATAATCCTTAGGAGGAGTGAATATTTTGACTCCACAGCCACTTTCTGGAAATTAACACGCAGTGGATGTTGGAGAGTGAAAATTACACATTTGCCATTTTATTACCCAGCACATAGTGCCCAGATTGTGCTCCAGGAGACACACACCAAATATTAAGTGGATTCTTCTCACTATAATATTGCTAAATACAGGGATCCTAAATGTTGTTTGCGCACACTGCAAGACTCCGAAGTGAGAGCGGATTTTGCTGGATTGGTTTATAGAAACCTTGTTGCTTTTCAGCAGCCTTTGAGCCACTAATAGTGCGGGAACCTCTGTTTTTCCACTGACAGATGAAGGACCTGAGTGGGGACTTGTTTTTTGTGAGATGAGAATTGGTATTATTTTCGCCTACATAACATTGATTGGTTTCGTTTTATTCTATATTTGGAGGCAGAATGAACAAACAGTTGAACACCGCACACTACTGGCTCATCCAACAAGGTTTTCTATTAGACTGTGAACTGTCATTGTCTTGGTAAATAATTATAGTTTTTTACATAAACTGTTCATAAAAATGGCAAGCTAAGTAGAAATGTTCAAAAATATAAAACTCAATATTTCATTAAAAATAATTTTTTTTTATCTTAGCAGATGACTGTACCAGGAGATCAGAGGGACAGCTGACATCTTCAATTTTTAAATCTGATGATCTTGAGATCCTACAAGATACAACTGAAGTGACTGCTATTACTTCAGATATATCATCATCCATTCACAGCAAAGATCTGTCATCTGATCCTATGAAACAGGTCCCATCTTCTGATTCATTACTGACTACTAAGGAAAATCAAAGTCACAAAAGAAGCAATAAAAAACAAACTTCTCCTAAAGCAAAGAAGCCATTTTCATGTTCAGAATGTGGGAAATGTTTTAGCAATAAATCAGATTGTGTTAAGCACCAGAGAATTCACACAGGGGAGAAGCCTTTTTCATGTTCAGAATGTGGGAAATGTTTTGCACATAAATCACAATTTGTTACCCACCAAAGAACTCACACAGGGGAGAAGCCTTTTTCCTGTTCAGAATGTGGGAAATATTTTGCACAGAAATCAAATTTTGTTACCCACCAGAGAACTCACACAGGGGAGAAGCCTTTTTCATGTTCAGAATGTGGGAAATCTTTTGCACAGAAATCACAATTGGTTACCCACAAGAGAACTCACACAGGGGAGAAGGCTTTTTCATGTTCAGAATGTGGGAAATGTTTTAACAATAAATTACATTGTGTTAAGCACCAGAGAACTCACACAGGGGAGAAAATATTTTCATGTTCAGAATGTGGGAAATGTTTTGTACATAAATCACATTTTGTTATCCACCAAAGAACTCACACAGGAGAGAAGCCTTTTTCATGTTCAGAATGTGGGAAATGCTTTAACAATAAATCAAATTTTGTTAAGCACCAGAGAACTCACACAGGAGAGAAGCCTTTTTCATGTTCAGAATGTGGGAAATGTTTTAGCAAGAAATCAAATTGTGTTAAGCACCAGAGAACTCACACAGGGGAGAAACCTTTTGCATGTTCAGAATGTGGGAAATGTTTTAACAATAAATCAAATTGTGTTAAGCACCAGAGAACTCACACAGGGGAGAAGCCATTTTCATGTTCAGAATGTGGGAAATGTTTTAGCAAGAAATCAAATTGTGTTAAGCACCAGAGAACTCACACAGGGGAGAAGCCATTTATATGTTCAGAATGTGGGAAACATTTTAACCAGAAAGCGCTTCTTGAACGCCATCAGAGCAGTCACACAGAGGAGAAGCCATTTTCATTTTCTTAATGTGTGAAATATTTTACTTGGAATTCAACTGTTAATAAACATCAGAGCAGTCACACAGGGGAGAAGCCTTTTTATGTTCATAATGTTGAAGTAGTTTTAACCAAAATTGAATCTTCTTAAATGAGTTGTCTCTTGTCATTCCTTATATTTGTTGACAAAAGGATAAATCTAAACTTTATTTTTTCCTAATTTAAAACTATACCCATAATTCACCCTCTGAAGGTTAGTCAGAAAGTGACTAATAGAAAAAACATGTACCCCACGTCTCAGTATATAGGGTGAGGTGACATTTACACACTCTCCAAGCCTCTCATTTCAACGGTTTTCATCGTCCTCACCAAAGACGACTCATCAGGAGACTATTTAATATTGACCTATCTTCAAGCGAGACTAAGGCTGGTTTCACATTTGCGTTTTTTTGCGCTGGAAAAAAACGCATACCTGCGCATGCGTTTTTTCCCCTATATTTAACATGGGTGCGCATACCTGCGCGCTGGTAAGCGCACGTATGCGATTTTCATGCGCTGCGTTTTTTTGGGGTGTGCGTTTGAATTTTCCAGACGCAGCATGTTGCATTTTTTGGCCCTGCAAAAAAGCGCATGCGCACATATGCGCACGTTTTGCGCTAAAAATTGCCATTATAGCCTATGGATGCGCATACGTGCGCACTGGCATGCTCATGTATGCGTTTTTTTGCACATGCGTTTTTTTTTGTTAACCATGGAATTTAGGGGTTTGGGTTAGAGTTAGGGTTAGTTAAGGGGGTTTAGGGTTAGGGTCAGGGTCAGGGTTGGGGTTAGGGTCAGGGTTAGGGTTAAGTATGGTTTGGTTAAGGGTTAGGGTCAGGGTTAGGGTTAAGTATGGTTTGGTTAAGGGTTAGGGTCAGGGTTAGGGTTAAGTATGGTTTGGTTAAGGGTCAGGGTTAGGGTCAGGGTTAGGGTTAAGTATGGTTTGGTTAAGGGTTAGGGTTAGGGTTAAGTATGGTTTGGTTAAGGGTCAGGGTTAGGGTCAGGGTTAGGGTTAGTTAGGGTTTGGGTTAGGGTTAAGTATGGTTTGGTTAAGGGTTAGGGTCAGGGTCAGGGTTAGGGTTAGTAAAGTCATGGTTTGGGTTAGAGTGAGGGGCCACCTAATGTTGGAAAAAAACGCAAACGCGGTAAAAACGCACTAAAAACGCATACAAACGCATAAAAACGCTGCATTTTTTTCATGCATGCTCATAAAAATGCTTGAAAAAAACGCAGCAGTTGTATGCTTTTGTATGCGTTTTTTCAATGCGTTTTTTTGCGGGAAAAACGCGCTGCAAAAAAAAGCAAGTGTGAAACTAGCCTAAGCGAAAAAAAAAACAAAAAAACTAAAATCATGCATCATGTTATTCGAAACAGTCAGAAAACTAGCCACATATTGGCAGATCCCAGACCTCAATCTATATACTTCGGAAGCTTATAAGCCACTCCAGTGTCAGGAATAGATAGTATGAATTTGAATTTACCAAATGGCTGCAATGAAACAATTTAAAAATGTAAAGGGGTCTGAATACTTTCCATACCCACTGTATCAGTAAAAATAACTCCTCTTTATTAGGTAAATTATAAAAGAATTGCACCATTTTCCGATACCCGTCGTATCTCCATTTTTCATGATCTCGGGTTGGGTGAGGGCTTATTGTTTGCGCGGCGAGCTGACGTTATTAATGGAGACCATTTTGGTGCAGATACGATCTTTTGGTCTTTCCTTTATTGCATTTTAGATCGGGCGATTCTGAATGCGGCTATAACAAATATGTGTATGTTTGTTTTTTTTATTTTATTTTGAAAGGGGGCGATATGAACTTTTATATTTTTTAAAATATTTTTTAAAACTTTTTTTTACTTTTGGCTTTTTTTTATATTTTTAAAAACATTTTTTTTTTACTTTTGGCATTTTAAAGACATACAGCATTGTTTCTTAATTAACCAAGTTATCTGTATGTTGGCTTTAAATTTAAGTGTTGATTTCTAGTTGGTCAAGAAAACACTTTTGCTTGTGTAAGCCGGTAATATTGACTTTTATTGTGCGCTTATCCTTGATCACTAGTGATGTTTGCTGATATGCTAATTATGCATTGTGTTATGGAGCCAGTTTGTTGACTTCTAAAGCAGAGAGGGAAAAACTATGCAAATAGTTTAAATAATCAAGTAATGCTATAATAATCTCATCTCCATTCTTACCCTTTATGTAAATACTGAATGAGGGACACTTGTTAAGTCTAAAAGTAGGTTACATGCCTCTGTATAAAGAGACTGAGAGAGAGAAACAGCCAGAGAGATTCTGCCAAGACATCTATACATCCAAAGGACAAGAGACAGGACAGAAGCCACAACATCACAAGGGACACGGCTCTATCATGCTATAGGAAACAACCTAGGGGTTTTCAGCCTCGGTTGGAAGAATACAGATCTGCTCCATTGACCATCACTGAACCATGGATACGTTTGGAGAAGCCAGGTTGTGATCTTTGGATCAACTGGCCTTGTACCTTGTATGGACTCAATGGACTGTCATCTTCCTACACTTGTTGTTACCTCCTCTGTGTGTATGTGCCACAGGTGGAGTACTCGACTCTGGAAGATGTAGCCAGGTTGTGATCCTCTGATCAACTGGCCTTGTATGGACTGTCATCTTCCTACGCTTGTTGTTACCTCCTCTCTGTGTGTGCCACAGGTAGTGACCCTGGAAGATCTGAAGTCACAGCTGCTATTATCCCGGTAAGTCAGCGGAAGGGTGAGACTCTGTAATGTTCCCCATCTTGGGTATTTTGCTGGGACTGTTCTATGTGTTAGCATACAAAGAGATGAACTGCACCGCAGGGAAATCACGGCCGCCACATGTGCTCGGTGCGATACTGCTCAGTGAGCCATGACGACCTCATGTAACGACACTGCGGGTACACACCAAGTAAAGAAAGTGTGAACCCATAAAAGTGCAGAAGCGCAAAATGGCCGTCGTCACTCACATACTCCATCTCCCATTCTCCCCATGTTGTAGCGCCATCTAGTGGCTATGTGCAAAAGTGCCATCATAGAGTAACATGTATCCTAAGAGAGCGTCACTATCAAGGTGGAAATGAGATAAGTGCACCGTATTTATTGAGTAAAAGATAAATCCATACATAGATATATGTAAATGAATTGTAGATTTTAATAAAGTGAAATGAAAAACAAGACATTAAAATCATGTCAAACTTTTATTAAAAAAGTAGAGAACGAATTCTACCAACCCCCTATAGGAAAGGGGAGAAGCTGAGAACTTCATTTACACCATTGGGATGTAAGGGATTTAATTGTCGGATACATTTAGTTTCTGATTGTGACCAGATCTTTTTCCAGTCACCCCCCCTATTGATAACCAGGACCCTATCGATGCCAGAGACACAGGGGAAACCAACTGCAGCAAAAGAACCCCTAAAAAATAACTTTTATTAATTATTTAAAAACTATCAAATTTTACAAGAAATAACCAAGAAAAATCTTTCCAATGTAAAGGAGTAATGGGGGGTCTGGTGGTAGTAATGGGGGGTCTGGTGGTGGTAATGGGGGGGTCTGGTGGTAGTAATGGGGGGTCTGGTGGTAGTAATGGGGGTCTGGTGGTAGTAATGCCGGTCAGCTGGAGTCACCAAGATACAATAATAACGGATTGATTTAGCACTAATTAAATAACACAGGGGAAATATCTCGGGAAGATAGGTTGTGCATGACCCTATGTAGATGTCCCTTCCTTACAGCGGAGGGTGGCACCCTGGGTAGTGATTTGGCGCCTTTGCTCCATATCCACTGACCCTTATTGACCCTCAGCAGGACTCCTTACCAAAAGCCATTGTCAAACACCTCTAACAAATAAAGTGCTAGTGGGGCAAGAAGTACAACTGACCCCTTGTGCTTAATGTGCACTGAGCACAGATGTGGCTCCATGTTACAGAGAAGATGCCACATCCATATATCCTCCGTATGTCTAATATCTTGTAGTGATAGAGAAATAACAAGATGTCATGGATCAGAGACAAAAGACATCGATCATATAGACCTACTGCTCAAACGCAAGACGCCTATAATAACAAAGCAGAAGGCCCAAAAGGAAATCTATCATTCTCTGCAGCAACTGAAGATCTAATGTGTAAGCATGTAACATCCGCAGCACAATGGATGATCTAAAAAGCACAAGACCGTGCCCACAATACAGGCCACACTTCTGCCTTTATATGGCCCCAATAGCATCATATTATATAAGCAGGTGTCATCTCAATAGCACAAGGGATTTTTCATAGCACAGAAACATGCCCAATATACAGGAGAGCCCTTATATTGGAGGGGCTAATACCCCATCCTGTATATGCAGATAAATGGCCCAATCAGCAGAGAGGAAAACATCAGAAGCCACGCCCATAGGAGGTGGACACTTATCTCCAAAAATTAAAAAGGGCAGGTACGGACTGGGGCTGAAATCCAGCCCTGGCATTGGCAATCATACAGGCCCATGTTGTCCCCGTCTCCAAGTGTGACACCCCAGAGTCCGGTTGTCACAGTGACATTACCTCCCTCTAATGGGTAAAGTCATGCTTGGAGGCAAAAAGGGACCCCTTGCCAGGCAGCATAAATAAATCACAATTTCCTGCTGCAGGTCAGAAAAGGGAGATGCCTTATAAATTCTGGCCAGCAGAGGGGGTTGGTGAGTCAGCTAGGCATCAGCTGAGGAGTTGTCATGGAAACAAAGCAGCTGTGAGCTGTGAGGAGAAATGACAGTTAAACGTGAGGAGGTGAGGTGAAAAGATCTTTCTAGAAGATCCTGTCAGAGAGATGAAGACAGGGAGCTGATCTGTGAAGAGAGAAAGGACAAAAGCAGAGATTGAGAGACTCTAGGGAAGCTAAAATACTGCATATAGCAGACCCTTGAGTGAAGCGCTAATATAGAGAAAAGGGACATCAGAGTCCTAGGCTGACAGGAGCTGTAAGTCCTGATCGCCGAATCTGAAAGTACAGTGGATTGTAAATTCCTGTGCACCTTGAATACCTGAGGGCACGGCATCAGATAAGGAGCCCGGGGCCGACGGTGAAGAGAACAGTACCCGTGTAATAGGCTTACCCTGACAGCTGTACAGGTTGGTGAAGCCATCACGAATAGAGGGTCGCAGCATAGTTATATACAGCAGAGACCCACACACATAGCACAGAAGGAAGGCCATAATTCCCCACCTGACAAGGTGGATCCCCTGAGTGCCTCCAGGCGAGCCGGACTCCTTCCATCACCTGTATGTGGTACTCTGGACTGCAACCTATTACCAGTAAAAGGTAAAGAAACTGCACCTCTCTGTGTCTGTCATTTATCTGCACCCCAACGTTTACAGCCATCTTTACTATTTATTTAACATCTTTGTTTTTGTTTTAAACATCTTTTTATTGTTTTAACAAAAGGGTGAAACAATACATGCGACTAGAAAGATCAAGTAACAATATTTACATGAGTTACCAGTCCGGCGTTGCTGTACATATATTAACATCATAAGCAATATCACTTGAAGTACCCAATCTTTAAACAGGTCAGACAGTGTCTATCCAAGTTTTCATATTTGAAATCTTGAGTCAAAGGGAAAGACCTTGACGTAGAGCGCAGGTAGAAATGTGCATTCCAGTCGCAACGAAGTACAAGTCTTAAACTAAGGGGGAAAACAACAGTTAGGTAGAAAGGAAGGATAGAGGAAGGGGGGATGTTAAAGGATGGAGAAGGAATTCTAGTCAGGAGGGATGTCCAGTCGTTAGATGTTCTGCCCTGACAATCTAGATAGTCAGCTGGTGTTGCTTCATGTATAATTGGTCTTAGGGCAAACTAATCTTGTTTACTTAGAGTTTAGCAGATTTAAGTCTTCGTCTGTTTCTCTATAGAGTGTCCAGGGCGCCCAGGTCAAACCGAATCTAACTAGCTTGAATGACGTGCCAGCTATTATTTCTTCTATGTGGTATATCTGATTTACCTTGTGTAACCATCCTGACAGGGTGGGGCTGTTCTGTGATAGCCAATGCAAGGGGATGAGCATTTTAGCTGCTGCCAACAGATACGTAAGACGCTTTTTGTGTTTGTATTGTGCAATATCACTTGACCAGTTTAGAAATCTCAATTTCAAGCATGGGGGGTTTGGCAGCTGGCAAAGTTTTGTCGTAATTTTAAGTACTTTACTCCAGAAAGGTTGAATTTTGTCGCATCGCCACCATATGTGCAAAAATGATCCCCTCTCACCGATACATCTCCAGCAATTAGAGGAAGCATCAGGCTGCCAAATCTGCCTTGTGTCAGGGGTGGTATATCACCTGGTAAGGATCTTGTAAGAGCTTTCTTGAACCTTCACACAACCAGAAGGGCCATGCGAGTTTTTATATATCTTTTCCACCTCCCAATCCCGCAATTCCACCCCCAGGTCTCTTTCCCATTTCAATATAAACGCCCGTTTAGCAGAGGATGAGGGAGCTAGGAGCATCTGGAAGAGTTTACCCAGCACACCCCTTGGTTTATTCCTCAGGGTCAGCATCTTGTCAAAGCCTGTCAACTCTCTATATGGTAGTCCTGATTGTAAGTATGATCTGATCGCACTTTTGAGCCTGTTGTAATGAAGAAAGATAATGTGGTAGTGTGGGAATTTAGTTTGTAGATCTTGCAGAGAGAGGATTACACCATCTTCTGTGAAAGCATCTAGGCTTTCGCTTATTTTATGTAGAGAGTTTGTGTCCTTAAAGGGCGGTCTAGATATAGGCCAGGCAGGTCTCTTACTTTTATTAGCGGTGACGGAAGCGGCATTAGTGAGGAGGAAAATCTGGCCCAAGTCTTAATTAAATTTCTTGTTATTGTGTTTGGGGAAAGAGCTCTCATTGTGGGAGCCGTAGACGTGTGGAGAATAGCAGAGATTGGTGCTGTTAATGACTCGTTCACAATCCCTGTCCATAGTGTGTGGTTACTATCTCTCACCCAATCAATTAGCAGCAACAGAGTATTTTTGTGGGTCTGGGATTCCCATGCCCCCTTTATGTTTAGGTAGGGAAAGTATATTATAGCTTATTCTCGGTTTTAAGCCACCCCATATATACTTCCCAAAAAGAGATCTGACCTTTTGGATGAACGTGTCTGGGACTTTAATAGGTAGCATTCTAGATATATAACTGTACTTGGGTAAAATGAACCCTTTAATGAGGTTCTTTCGTCCTATCCAGGATACATAGGGCGCTCTCCATGACTTAATAGCTTCTAAAGTATTATTAAGAAGGGGAACGAAGTTGAGTGAGAAAAGGGAGTTCCAATGTGGGCTTAGTTTTATACCTAGGTATTTAATATATTTAGAGTTCCATTTTATTGGCAATTTAGCTTTCAAATTTCGGATTGTTGTGTGCCGTATATTTATCCCCATCGCCTCAGATTTCTCTAGCTTAATCTTAAAATTTGATAGCTCTCCGAATGCCTCGAACCTTTCCAATACCACGGGAATTTCTTTCTCAGGGTCTGATAGGAGTAATAGAAGATCGTCTGCGAATGCCGCTACAACATGTGAG
Source organism: Dendrobates tinctorius (assembly GCF_039654945.1). Taxonomy (NCBI): domain Eukaryota; kingdom Metazoa; phylum Chordata; class Amphibia; order Anura; family Dendrobatidae; genus Dendrobates; species Dendrobates tinctorius. The sequence continues at coordinate 2,704,783 of NW_027361867.1, forward strand.
GAGTCTGAGATCTTAACGCCCCTCATTCCTGGATGCTGTCTAATGCTTTGAATTAACGTCTCGATGGTCAGGACAAATAGAGCTGGTGATAGGGGGCAGCCCTGGCGTGTGCCGTTTTTGATTTCAACGGTTGGAGAAAAATCTCCATTTACCCTAACTTTTGCAGAGGGTGCTTTATACATTTGAAAGATGGCATCAATGACCACGGGAGGAAAGCCAAACCTCACGAGGGTCTCGCGCATGAATGTCCAGTCCACCCTGTCGAACGCCTTCTCTGCGTCTGTTCCCATTAAAAAACTAGGGGTTTGTGGTGGCTGTGTGCATGCTGCATCAGGTACAGTACTCTCAGGGAGTTGTCTCTCCCCTCTCTATTTTTCACAAAACCCACTTGCTTGGCTGAAATGAGTATGTCTAGGATGAGACTAATCCTTGTGGCCATCGTTTTTGAAAATATTTTTAGATCATTATTTAATAGCGAGATCGGTCTGTAATTACGACATAATTCAGGATCTCTACCTTCTTTATGTATTAAGGAGATATGTGCTTCCAGCGTCTGTCTGGCAAAAGCTGCCCCACCTAATACTTCATTACACAGCTTCAATAGATACGGGCTCAACGCATCTCAGAAAGTCCTATAGTAGGATGCCGGGAGGCCATCAGGGCCTGGGCTCTTGCCCATAGGGCAGTCCGACAGGGTGGACTGGAGATCCCCGACCGTGAAAGGGGCCGATAGTTCCTGTTGTTGTGCTTCAGATAATGTAGGGAGGTTTATATTTTGTAGAAAATCTCTTATATTGATTTGTCTTTACTCTAATTGATCTGCGCTCTCCTCCGGCCGTAAATTGTACAGGGTGGAGTAGTATTCCCTGAAGGATGATGCTATCTCGTCTGGGCTTGTAATTTTTGCTCCGTCTGGACCTTTTACCATGTGAATAAGAGACTTAGCCTTACGTTTTTTAATCATGGATGTCATAAATTTTGTCATTTTGTCTCCATGAGCGAATACCCTGTGTTTCCATCTAGTATAAATTTTTATCGAGTCTTTGTTTAGTAAGTCTCTAAGAGATTGTCTCTTCTGAGAGAGCAGATTTAAAACATTCTGGTCAAGTGTCGTTCTATGGTCTCGTTCTAGTGTTTGGATCTCTTTATAAAGAGTGTCAGTTTTATTTTTTCTACTTTTATTCTTATGCGAAGCCATAGAAATCAATTCACCTCTTATTACAGCCTTGTGGGCCTCCCAAATAGTTGCAAATTGGATGTTGTCACTCAGATTAATCTCAAAGAACTCCTGAATTTTCTTTTTTATTTTGTTTTTGGAAGGTTCATCTGCAATTAAAGTTTCATTCAGCCTCCAAGGGTTATTGTTTGGTCTATGACCTATCACAAGTTTATTTATTAAGAAGGAGTGGTCGGAGTGAACGCTCGGGATTATTTGTGTCTTTTAGATACGAGGATATTTGGAATGGGACAAAGAGATAGTTAATTCTACCATAGGACGATTGTGCTTGTGAGAAATGTGAGAAGTCTCGTTCAATAGGATGGAGAAATCTCCAGGCATCAATCAGTTGGTTTAGATGTAAGGTTGTTCGGAGGCGTGTTAGTACATTCTTGGGAACACTAGATTTCCCAGTAGAGAAATCCATTGGTGGCTCAAGAGGAACGTTCAAGTCTCCCCCCAAAATCAAAGTACCCTCTATAAATTGGCCTGCCTGTCTCATAATTCTGGAAAACCAGGTGTCTTGTTTTATGTTGGGGGCATATACACACCCTATCATGACTAGTTTGTGTGCCAGTTTCCCTTTTATGAAGACATATCTACCATCTCCATCGTGGAGCCTGTCGAGATACTGAAATGGTGTGTTTTTTGCTAGAGCAATTGCCACCCCTCTCCCCTTCCTAGAAGAGGAAAATGAGTGGAACTATGTGTTGTAGTGATGTTTCTCGAAACTCTGGGTTTTTTTTCTGTATAAAGTGGGTCTCCTGCAGGAGTGCTATATCAGTCCCCAGTTTTTTTATATGTGCTAGTGGGTCACCCTCCCGGGGCTGTTGGGTACTCGGTACTGGGCCGGTGTCAGGGGGATGTGTCACAGCAGCAGTGACCCGGTCCGTGGCCCTGGGCGCCCAATGATGGGGGATGGTTTATGTGAATAGTTCGTGACGCCACCTGTGGTGTTCGGCAAGTGAGGTGTTAGGCCTACGCTGCATGCAGATCCTCTGGGACTGATGGTGTGTGCAGCAAAGATGGCAAAGCTCCCCACAGGTGGAGCTGTAGTCCCAGGGCAGTGTAGATGTAGTAATGGAGGAGAGGCGCAGTTGGTGTAGATGCTGGTACCCAAGTGTAGTGGTGCTCGAATAACTGGAGGACACCAGAGCGTGCAGTTCCAAAGCTTTACTCACAGTCTGCAGTTCACACAGGTGCCTGCCTCCGTGCCGTGTTCTCCAGGTCAGGGCTCCAGCCAACCTCCAGGCAAGAAAGGATTCTCCCTTCCAACACTCTGCCAACATGTACCTTCCTGAATGTCTCCTCTAATGCGCCTCTAAGTGTGAAGTACCCCAGTACCATGGTTCCCTGGAGTGCCTCTTGTCTCGGGTTCCTAAGACCCTTACTTGTATGACAGACAGCTGTAGCCTGATCAGGGATCTCTATCTCCAGAGTCCGGGCTCTCTATTCAGTTGCTGTTGTGTCCCAAGTCTATGGTGGGAGTAAGGCATTAGCGGCTCACTACTCCACCGGTGTCGCTGGATATTAAGGATCCGATCAACCTTGGGGACCGGGCCCCGGCCTTGCGCTCTGGACTGGAAGTGTTGTCTATCTCTCTAACCCGCTTCCCACCGTCCTTCTGTTCTCCTTCGTTCCGATCAGTTCTATCTTTCTTATGGAAGCTGCAGTCTCAAGTCTACATCTCTTCTCCTTCTCTTCCTTCCCGTGCCAGCTGGCCCAGATCACTGGGGCAGCTGCAGCACTCCTTCCTCCATCTCTTCTTCCAGGGATTCTCACTCTTCACCGATTGACTCTCCTCTCACTGACCTCCTGTCAGACTGACTTGTAATTCTACACTTTCCCTCTCTTTTATATATTCTTACTCCACCCGCCTCCCAGCACATCTCGTGTTACGAAGCCAGGGACCACAAAAGGTACTCTATTACCTTTCCAGCATAAAGCATGGATGTGTCCCTGCTGAACTATCCTGTTTGTGGGGTGAAGGTGTGGAGTGTGGTTAGGAGTTCCCACCTTACCTGGATGGTGGGGTACCACACCTTAGGAGAAGGTGCAGTACCTCCGTGGCGACTGAAGCCTCAGGAGCGCCACACTAGTACCTGAGCTCTTTTAATTGGCGCGTTCAGTCCTCTTACATTGTATGAAGCTATTGTCGTTTCTTGCATTCGGTCAGCCATATCGGGTCGGTGGGCGTCGGGGCTCAGATAAAGATAACAGATGATCCTCCGATGGACATGGGGAGGGTAGGTGAGGGAAGAAAGAGAAGTAAAAGATAAAAACATTAACATGTGTTCAACAAAAAGGGTTTGTTGCCCTAAATTAACCACTTTCATTGTAATAAGTAAAATTATGATTAATACTGTAATACCCATCAGGGAATGCAATAGGTCAAAACATAACAATTTTTCAATTTGTTCCACTTATTAACTTGGTAGTCATTATGGATTAGATTAAAAGATTAATGCATAGAAGGATAGAGGACCAGGGTCTTCCATTCAATCGCTTGAAGATTGCTGCTTTCCTGCTTGTCTTTTCTTGTCTCTCTGCTCTCTAGAACCACCCGCTCTCTTCCAGGGTTCTTGCATTGACAGGTCCGGGATACAGAAATCAGTACGGGCGAAGCGCAGATCGGGCAGCCTGTCGAGTTGAATGTCCAGTTCTGTACATACTTTGGCGATGTCAGAAGATGATTTGACAGTAAATCTTTTGCTGTCCGCTGTGATAAAGAGGCCAAATGGGAAAAACCAACGGAAGGGAAACTGTCTCTGCTTGAGGGCATCCGTAAAAGGTTTCAATAGGTATCTCTTTGACAAGGTTGACGGTACCAGATCCTAGAAAACACGAATGTTAGAGCCTTTGTATTCCAAAGAATTTAGTGCCCTTGTCTTTTTAAGAATTTTCTCTTTCATACGGAAGTCCAGTATTCTGCAAATTATATCCCTCGGGAATTCTGATTGTTTAGGCTTGGGCTTCAGCGCCCTGTGTGCCCTCTCAAGGATTTACATCTTTCTTTCATCTGGGTCCAGCATGGGCAAAAAGAGTTCATGAAGAATGGCTAGTACATCCTCCCGGTCTGCCGCCTCCAGCACCCCCCGGACTCTAAGGTTGTTTCTTCTATTCCTGTTTTCAGCGTCCTCCAGTGCTGTATAGAGGGAATTGATATGGTCTTCTTGCTGTTGTAGACCTGATTTTAGTTACCCGGCAAAGGCAGACACCTTTGATTGTGCCTCCTCCAACTCCTCCACTCTGCCCTCTATCTGCTGGATGTCTTTTTTGATTGTAGATAAATCTTTAGCTAGGGGAGCCAAGGCCGAAGACAGGATGTTTTTAACGAAGCTTCTGGAAATAGGCTTATCTGAATCCACAATGTCAGAAGGATCTTCCTGCGACTCATCTAAATCTAGGTCATCACCAGAGTCTTTGTGGTGCGTTGGCACTTGTTTAGGTCCACCTTGTTTTGTGAAAATTTTTTCCATCTTTTTAGTTGTTTGTGTCCCACTATTGACATCTGTGTTATTTCTTCTTCCAATCTTGACCATGTTCAGTTTTTGTTGAAGAAACAAAAAAAAAACAGGTATTGTAGTGCGATTCAGAGGTCTGGGGTCAGGTATCAGAACTGTAAAATGTGATATCTTGCAGCAGAGTTGGGACAAGAGTGCAAAGAAATTTCTTAGCTAATATATTCCAGAAGTACCACTAGATTGGGATCACGCTCTGTTTTTCTCATAGGCTTTTCTGTGGCCCATGTAGTAGTAAACTTCAGGGCATGAAAAGATAATTATTTACCAGCTACTTGGTATTTTATCCAGCAGATAGCATTATTATGAGAGCATTATTTTATGAGAGTGTAAGCAGCTTCCCCTGACTCATGGGAGCCCCAGTACTCTCATTCTCCATGGAACTTTTTTTTTTCTTTTAATCTTTTAATATATATGCATCCCCTCGGCGGGCATTTTATCCGCTCCTTAAATCATGTCAGGGACGGAGAGAGTGAGCAATTGTTCAGAGAAATATTCTTGATAAAGCGGTGGGAGGTGCCGCGTATAGCGTTGCCTCCAATAGTAATGGAAGATGGTGGTATATACTCAGAATGTCTGAGAGAGTCTACTATATATCTATCCACCCTTTGGGGATGGGGTGAGAGCTTATTGCGGGATGAATAGGCTTTATGCCTATACGATTAGTCCCCAATCCCCAAAATTTTAAGCGTGCCCTGAAAACGCATTTATTCAGACTGGCCTATCGCCTCAACACATTAACCTAATCTATCCCTGGGTGGCACAGCCATAAGCTTTTTACCATAACCAGGTTCCCCGCATCATGTCCCCACATGCTTTATGCATCCATTAGCCCTCTGTGTCTGTACTGTTACACACTTAACATTATGGCTGGTCCATACAATCAGGACAATTGTTACCACCCACCTTTCGTGTCTCCCTCTTTCCTCATAGACTGTAAGCTTGCGAGCAGGGCCCTCACTCCTCTTGGTATCTGTTATGATCTATGTGATTATTGTTATGCTGTAATGTCTATTGTCTGTACAAGTCCCCTCTGAAATGTAAAGTGCTGCGGAATATGTCGGCGCTATAAAAATAAAATGTATTATTATTATTATGCTGTGCTGTATAGGTGTAAGTCGCTTTGAATTTATATCAGGGCCTCCTAGTGGGTCTCAGCAGAGCTTACTTCTTGCCACATTGTTAGGGCAGATTGTCGCTCCCTTATTTCACCTGTCACCCACCTCTTGGAAGCGTTGCTTCTTCAGTCTCTCCAGAGACGAGGGGTTAATGAACCAGTTCAGCTCTTATGCCTGTGAGCTGCGCGTACAGCTGTGGGGGAAGGGGGACGCCAGGCCCTGCGGAGGGGAACTCCAGTCCCGCACCTCCTGCTTCACACCGTCTGCAGCTCGTTTGGACCTCAGTTCTCCAGGGATTCCCCGTTCAGGCATCTGCTTCCACCGCTATCACGAAGAGCTTGCTCCACTTCTCTCTCTCCAGCTCTCCTGCAGCATGCGGTCAGCCGTGGGGGTATCCAACCTTCCAGGCCCTGCACCCGCTCCACGCTCTGTTGCTTCTCACGTGTGCCAGATGTAAACTCCTCCGCTGGTGAGCTGATGAGCTTTAGACCTAATGAGGCTAGATGGTCTTGGTAGTCCCGGAATCCTTTTGTCGCCGGCTCCGAGGCTGGGTGTGGGGGATTGCTTCAGATGGAGCAGGAGCTCAGTTGAACATGTCCTGCTCCCTCAGCGGCCATCTTGGATCTCCTTATTTAACATCTTTGCCCTGGGACTACAGCCCTACCTGTGGAGGGCTACAACATCTTGGCTGCGCCCAACATCCATCCCAGAGAAGCAACACCGCAGCGCTGGTCACTTCTGACTAGAATACCACAGGTGGCGTCACATATTTCACCATCTATAAACATTATCTTTATTTATTTTCATTTTTTTACCACACAACTTTCCCCTATTTTATTACTGGACGCCTCTGGGCCACGGACCAGGTCGCTGCCTCCGTGACACCGTCCCCCATGGAAGTCGACGGGCTCGGTACCGAGTACCCCCAGGCCCCGCGGGGCGCTCCAACAGCACCAGATGGGAGATATTACTAATATTACCCTGGATGGAGGAAGGAAGATTTACTACAAGACCAATATTTCTAATGATACCTGTTGCCTGCTGGGGTAAGTGACGGAGTCAGCGACTTTGTGCTCCGTCACAACTGGTAACAGTATGGGGGTCTTGAGATCACCAATTCTGATAACAACTTAGCAGACAGGGCAGCCCACAACCAGACAGGCCCTTCTGGCATTTGCCCTGAAAAAGGGGATGGGGAACGGGAGAAGTCAGCTCACCATTTGCAGTCTCTTTCTAAGAATGAGTTCCACGCACGGAGCCGCCTCGGCGTGCAAGTTCCAAAGAATGAAGAAAAAAGGTTCTCCAGAGTAGAAAAATATAAAACTTCATCTTTATTAAAAAAAAATTCATGAAAACAGGTACAATGCAGACAACATATAGATCCCAGAGAGCGAGCAACTGACGCGCTTCACCACTCCGGCCTTAATCATGGTTAGTATACGTTGTCAGACTGGAGGCTGAAAAACCTTTCCTGAAGCAAAAGGGTGAGAAAGTCAGAGCGAATTATTAATTAGATCACAAGGTGAGTAGATTTAACTCTTTGTGACAGCACTTCAACAACATGCATGGACCATATGAAATAAAAGCAACACATCATGAAAAGACAATATGCAAACACAAGATAATTACTACCATGGATGAGATGGACTCTTATTACCATGTATAGCCAAACTGATGAGAAATCAGACACGGAAAAGGCAAACGGAAGGGAAACTCTATGCACACACAGGATAATTACTACCATGGATGGGACAGACTCTTATTCCAATGCAGATTCAGACTGATAAGAATCAAACACGAAAAAAACACATTAAACAGAAAAAAAATTATAGATCTTACTGAAGTATGAGATCTTGTCGCACGTTCAGACCCTGCGGAATCCTTGTCTGTAATTTGAATATCCACTACGACTCCCTATTTACCGTATTTTTTGGACTATAAGACGCACTTTTTCCCCAAAAAATTTGGGAGGAAAATGGGGGGGTGTCTTATAGTGCAAACACAGTCTTACTGGGGGGTTGCAACAGTGGTCTAGCAGCGGAACCAGTGGTGGCAGAGGTGTGGTGATACTGTGGCGGTGCAGAGAGCACCTGAGCAGGGTTCCTTCCTCAGGATGCCAACGGCAGAAATGTGTCCACGTCACAGCCCGGTGTCCACGGTGAGTAGAGTGCATCACCGGTTTCCCTGCGGCCATCTTCCTGAAGTCGTGGGCCACTGGAGGCTTCAGGACAATGGCTGCCGGAGGCCGCGTGTGCGTAAATTGAGATTTTGGTGGCACTTGGCTTCAGAAAAATGGTTGCCGAGATCTTAATCTGTGCACGCGTGGCCTACGGCAGCCATTTTCCTGAAGCTTCCAGTGGACCATGGCTTCAGGAAGATGGCCACAGGAAAATCGGTGATGCACTCTGCTCTGGAGTTCCGGACAGCCTGGAAGCAATTTAGGGTCCCCTAAGCCAGATGGAGTTGGAGGCCTCCTTGCTGCGCTGTTCTCTGAGGTCCTTGCTGCTTAAAGCTATGCTCGAGCCTCTGTTCCTTATGGTCCCCTTTCTTGCCCGTATGGCAGGCAGCTCGAGCCTATAGCTGGTGTCGCTCCTTTGTGGCGGCTCCGGACTCTGATATGCTTCTGTGCCCCAAGTGTCTGATGGGCCAGGGGACCTGCAGTTCCCTGCCCTCCAGATTTAGCTGCTGGGACTGTTGTACCCGTGCAGCCATGAACTCCGGCGTCCGGTTCTAGCGCTCTGTTCTGGGGTGAGCTTGGTCACAGCTCCACTCCCCAGCTTTTCCTACACTTCTCTCTTCCTCTATAAACAGAGTGATAAAGGTGGTATGATTGTTGTCTTGAATTTGGAAGACTACAAAAATCAAATGTTGGAATTGTTATCAGATACTTCCACATATGAAAAACTCAAAAATAATCCAACTGAAAAGTTAAATGAAGAAATTAGTAAAATTATTTTTGAAGGACTAAGTTTGGGTGTTCTTAGTAAAAAAAACAAGCTGACTTATTGTTTGTACCGAATCCTGTCCTCGCGATCTTATATGGTTTACCGAAAGTCCATAAAAGCACTGGAATCCCTCCAATGAAACCCATTGTCTCTGGAATTGGATCAATAAATGAACATTTTTGTGAATGGGCCAATTCCTTATTACAATCTTTGGTACTAAAACTATCATGCTACTTAAAAGATTCTAAAGACGTTCTGAGAGTTTTTTTTTAAAAAAAAGGGCTCAATAATTTTTCATGGCTATGTTGTGACGTTGTGTCACTGTACACTTGTATCCCTCATGAACTAGCTGTACAAGCTCTTCATTTTCATCTGAAAAACTCCAGTAACTACTCAGAAGATCTTATTGATTTTTTATTACAGGTTCTTTTTTGCTAATGTATAATTTGTTATCTTTTAACAGTGATGTGTACTTACAAAAACAGGCGTTTCTATGGGAGCAAAATAAATTAAATGAAAACCTCGCACATCTGAGCATATTAGAGACATAAGTAACACTAGGATCAGGAATCGTAATGTCTCTATGGCGGCAAAACATTCTATAATGGATCATGCATGCAACACATCCTCCCTCAAGATACCGGGCACAGAACGGCTCAGGAATCCCCGCTGTGGGGGAGAGGTCAAAAGACGTCTCCTCAGGCGCGAGGCTTTTTGGATCTATAACTTAGCAGCTAGATTTCCTACTGGCCTAAATAGAAGAAGCAAAATCAGGTTTCATTATTAATGGTGAACTATTAACACTTGTTTTATTTTATTCTGCATGCATTAGTCTAGTTTTATATTTCATGTTCACAGCATTTTGTTACAATGTTTCAGGCTGTTTGCTTAATTATCAGTTTTAACCTATCAGGACCTTAGTATTCTGTCACCTGACATTTGTAATAGATTTGATTGGTCTGAAAACACTATATGTATCTTTTGCTGTGTTACATGGTTTAGCTGTGAAAAAGATCTATTTACAGATCGAAACGCGTCGCTAGACCCTTCCCCCTTGACATATGTCCACTTAATTTGAGAATTGCTGCCAACTACATTTATTTTAATGGATTAATAAAGTTTTCAATTTTAAGGAGCTGGAACGCCCTTTTCTTTTTCTTGGATACTCCACGTCCTGTCAAGACAAAGTTCCGTGCACCTGTAGCTGTCGGTGAGCTGGCTGAGGATTTCAGCCTATTTTTCTATACATGATTCATTTCCACTACAGTCTCTGTAAAAACAAACTCCTTGAACCCCTTTCTGACAACAGGCGTAAATGTACGCCGATGTCGGACTCTCTCCCTTTGATGTGGGCTCCGGCGGTGAGAACACATCTCTTCCGGCACGTCAGTTGTTTTGAACAGCTGACATGTGCCCCTAACAGCCTTTGACAGCAGCATTTAACTCACACTTCCGGACAGCACCGGAAATCAAGCCCATCAGTGACCCTGTCACATGATCGTGGGTCACCGATGGGTTGGTATGAAAATCAGAGGTCTCTAGCAGACCTCTATAGTTGTCATTGCTGGATTGCTATGAGCGCTGCCCGCTAGCTGAAATCACATGAACCAGGGATCATCCCGCCAAACTCCCACTCTCCTTTTAACATGGGCAAAATGCTACTCAGAAAACACAGGGTGATGGAAAAACAGTGTGGCAATGCTTTACTGTACCACAAAACAGGCAGGTTGCACACAGAACAGTCCCAGCACAGTACCCAGATGGTGCATATTACAGTCTCACCCTTCTGCTGTGACTTCAAATCTTCCAGGGTCGCTACCCCACCTGTGGCACACACACAGAAAGGAGGTAGCGACAAGCGTAGGAAAATGACAGTCCATTGAGTCCATACAAGGTACAAGGCCAGTTGATCTGAGGATCATAACCTGGCTTCATCTTCCAGGGTTGACTACGTCACCTGTGGCACGCACACAGAGAGGAGGTAACGACAAGCGTAGGAAAACAACAGTCCATTGAGTCCATACAAGGTACAAGGCCAATTGATCCGAGAATCATAACTTAGCTTCTCCAAACGTATCCATGTTTCAGTGATGGTCAATGGAGCAGATCTGTATTCTTCCAACCAAGGCTGAATACCCCTAGGTTGTTTCCTGTAGAATGATAGATCCGTGTCCCTCGTGATGGAGCCATGATGTGAAATAGCTTCTGTCCTGTGTCTGGTCCTTTTGGGATGTATAGATGTCTTGGCAGAATCTCTCTGACTGTTTCTCTCTGTCTCTTTACTCTTTATACAGAGGCATGTAACCTATTTTTATACTAAACAAGTGTCCCTCATTCAGTATTTACACAAAGGGTAAGAATGGAGATGAGATTATTATAGCATTACTTGATTATTTAAACTATTTGCATAGTTTTTCCCTCTATGCTTTAGAAGTCAACAAATGGGCTCCATAACACAATGTATAATTAGCATATCAGCAAACATCACCAGTGATCAAGGATAAGCGCACAATAAAAGTCAATATTACCGGCTTACACAAACAAAAGTCTGTTTTCTTGACCAATTAGAAATCAACACTTACATTTGTAAGCCAACATACAGATAACATTCTATTATTCTTTGTCTGCTAAAAATAGTCGTCTGGTTAATTAAGATACAATGCTGTATGTCTTCACAATGCCAAAAGTAGAAAAAAAAGGTTTTTAAAACTATTAAAAATATATATAAAAATTCAAATCACCCCCCTTTCACCCCATTCAAAATAAATTAAAAAAAATCAAACATACACTTATTTGGTATCGCCGCGTTCAGAATCGCCCGATTTATCAATATAAAAAAAGAATTAACCCGATCGCTAAATGGCGTAACGAGAAACAAGTCAAAACGCCAGAATTACGTTTTTTGGTCGCTGCAATGTTGCGTTAAAATGCAATAACGGGCGATCAGAAGATCGTATCTGCACCAAAATGGTATCCATTAAAAACGTCAGCTCGGCACACAAAAAATAAGCCTTCACCCAACCCAAGATCATGAAAAATGGGGATGCGACGGGTATCGGAAAATGGCGCAATTTTTTTTATACTTTACCTAATAAAGAGGAGTTATTTTTACTGATAAATGTTTGTTTTGGGTCATTTATTTTCTGTTGGTATTTGGTTTATTCTATAAAACTCCCATAAAACGATTTAGATGAAGGAATTGAGGGTAAACTGATTAAATTTGCTGATGACACAAAGCTAGGAGGGATAGCTAATACTAGAGAAGAGAGAGAGAAGATTCAAAAAGATTTAAATAAACTGGAGAAGTGGGCAGCAACTAACAGAATGGTTTTTAACAGGGAGAAATGCAAAGTACTACATCTGGGCAATAAAAATGAAAAAAGCATATACAGAATGGGAGGAATAGGGCTAAGCAACAGCACATGTGAAAAAGACTTGGGTATACTAATAGATCACAGACTGAATATGAGTCAACAGTGTGATGCAGCAGTAAAAAAGGCAAATGCAATTCTAGGATGTATTAACAGAAGCATACAGTCTAGATCACGTGAAGTCATTATTTCCCTCTACTCCTCTTTGGTCAGACCTCATCTGGAATATTGTGTCCAGTTTTGGGCACCACATTTTAAAAAAGACATCAACAAACTGGAGCAAGTTCAGAAAAGAACGACCAGAACGGTGACCGGTCTGCAAACCCCGTCTTATGAGGAAAGGTTGCAGGATTTGGGAATGTTTAGTTTGCAAAAGAGAAGACTGAGGAGACTTAATAGCTGTCTACAAATATCTAAAGGGCTGTCACATTGTAGAAGGATCAACTTTATCCTCATTTGCACAAGGAAAGACTAGACACAATGGGATGAAATTGAATGGGAGGAGACACAGATTAGATATTAGAAAAAACTTTTTGACAGAGTGATCAATGAGTGGAACAAGCTGCCACGAGAAGTGGTGAGTTCTCCTTCAATGGAAGTCTTCAAACAGAGGCTGGACAGACATCTGACTGGGATGATTTAGCGAATCCTGCTTTGAGCAGGAGGTTGGACCAGATGGCCCAGGAGGTCCCTTCCAACTCTACGATTCTATGATTCTCACCTTGAATTTATCCTATAAAACTCCCATATAATATTCTGACCTTGAATTTATTCTATAAAACTCCCATATAATATTCTCACCTTGAATTTATCCTATAAAACTCCCATATAATATTCTGACCTTGAATTTATCCTATAAAACTCCCATATAATATTCTGACCTTGAATTTATCCTATAAAACTCCCATATAATATTCTCACCTTGAATTTATCCTATAAAACTCCCATATAATATTCTCACCTTGAATTTATCCTATAAAACTCCCATATAATATTCTCACCTTGAATTTATCCTATAAAACTCCCATATAATATTCTCACCTTGAATTTATTCTATAAAACTCCCATATAATATTCTCACCTTGAATTTATCCTATAAAACTCCCATATAATATTCTCACCTTGAATTTATCCTATAAAACTCCCATATAATATTCTCACCTTGAATTTATTCTATAAAACTCCCATATAATATTCCATTCTTGAACGCACGCCGCGCGCATCGTGTTTGTACAATTTGTGAATAATATATATAGGTTCTTCCCGTCTGAGTTCTTTTTGAAGGTCAACAAAAAACGATTTTCCTGTCATTCATTTCTCGCACTCTCGGTATAATAATGTCTTTTCCCTGTGTGGGATTTTTGATAAAAAGGTTGACAACTAGTTGGACAACCCCTTCTTATTCCTCATGTTTGGTCCTGTTACAATAAAAACACTTACACAAACCTCCCATGCTGGCACCGTTTCAGTGGTGTCGGCACTTGTGTTCTTGGGGTTCTTTTGAGGTTTTTACGTCATGTGAGTCCTGTGCCCAATCAGCGCTGACGTCACTGTCCCCACCTTCGGACAAATCAAGCATCATGAGGCCGTCAGAGAGCAGCCGCAGCCCTGGCTTCATGTTGATGTTCAATACGTCCGAAGGAAGGAACAGTGAAGCTGCCGCTGATTGGGTGCAGGGCTCGTGTGATGTGAGAACCTCACATAAGCCCCGGGACAGTGAGTCTCCACACCGCTGAAGTGGAGCCGGCACGCCAGCGGAGTATGAGTGTTGTTATTTTAATGAGGCCAAACATGAGGAATGAGTTCAGAGAAAATTTATATATAGGAAGAAGCCGAGCGGTGAAACACGTGTTGGGGTGTCAGGAAGGGTGTCACAACTCTGCATCAGGTGAATCGCTCTCCCTTTACTACTTATTACTTTTATTATCGACATTTGGGATTATTTAGCGTTCAGTCAGCTGATTATAGTATACATACTGTTTAGAATTAGTGACATTTTGGTCTATTACCTTACATGGCATGGTATAATCAGTGAATTAGATGCACTGCTTTCCCTATTCACACCTCTTGCTATTGACTTTTGGGATTACTTAGCAGTCGTCTATTCAGCTGTTCATTGTAGTGAATACTGTCTATGCTAAGTGGCTGTTTGGTCTTTTGACCTTATATGATGTGGCACAATTAATGGAAAATAATGCCTTAATTTCGTTTTAGTCGAAGAATAATATATTTTTTCATATATCTGGCACTGTGCACTTTATGATAAATAATTATTTGCATATTTTTTGGCATTAAATTTTGGATATATGAGCATTCATTACCTTTGTATTTTCCACTGATTTTTGCACGAGTTGTTCCGTCCTGATTTTTGAGGCATTCTGCTTAATTTTACATAAATTGTTGTTTTTAATATTTGAAACAAAAATGTTATTTTTATGGATCTCTTCTTTTGTCCTTACGTTATCATAAGGAAGGATTGGAGTTAAATATTTATGCTGAAGCACCATATATCTTTATTGTCTCTTCTGGACATTTACTTGATGGTATATATATATACACACACACACACACACACACACACTACCGTTCAAAAGTTTAGGGTCACTGAGAAATTTCCATGTTTTTTACAATGACGCTAACATTAAATGATTCAGAAATACACTCTATACATTGTTAATGTGTTAAATGACTTTTCTAGCTGCAAACGTCTGGTTTGTAATGCAATATCGTCATAGGTGTATAGAGGCCCATTTCCAACAACCATCACTCAGTGTTCTTATGGCACTTTGTGTTTGCTAACTGTGTAAAGAAGGCGAAGGCTAATGGATGGTTAGAATACCCTTGAAAACCCTTGTGCAAGTATGTTAGCACAGCTGAAAACAGTTTGGCTGATTAGAGAAGCTATAAACCTGACCTTCCTTTGAGCTAGTTGAGAATCTGGAGCAATACATTTGTTGGTTCCATTAAACTCTCAAAATGGCCAGAAAAAAAAGAACTTTCATGTGAAACTCTACAGTTTATTCTTGTTCTTAGAAAGGAAGACTATTCCATGCGAGAAATTGACAAGAAACTGAAGATTTCCTACAACGGTGTGTACTACTCCCTTCAGAGGAGAGCACAAACAGGCTCTAACCAGAGTAGAAAGAGAAGTGGGAGGCCCCGCTGCACAACTGAGCAACAAGACAAGTACATTAGAGTCTGTAGTTTGAGAAACTGTCGCCTCACAGGTCCTCAACTGGCAGCTTCATTAAATAGTAAACGCAAAACGCCAGTGTCAACGTCTACAGTGAAGAGGCGACTCCGGGATGCTGGCCTTCAGGGCAGAGTGGCAAAGAAAAAGCCATATCTGAGACTGGCTAATAAAAGGAAAAGATTAATATTAATAAAGAACACAGATATAGGACAGAGGAAGATTGGAAAAAAGTGTTATGAACAGACGAATCCAAGTTTGAGGTGTTTGGATCACACAGAAGAACATTTGTGAGACGCAGAACAACTGAAAAGATGCTGGAAGAGTGCCTGACGCCATCTGTCAAGCATGGTGGAGGTAATGTGATGTCTGGGGTTGCTTTGGTGCTGCTAAAGTGGGAGATTTGTACAAGGTAAAAGGGATTTTGAATAAGGAAGGCTATCACTCCATTTTGCAACGCCATGCCATACCCTGTGGACAGCGCCTGATTGGAGCCAATTTCATCCTACAACAGGACAATGACCCAAATTATGCAAGAACTATTTAGGGAAGAAGCAGGCAGCTGGTATTCTATCTGTAATGGAGTGGCCAGCGCAGTCACCAGATCTTAACCCCACTGAGCTGTTGTGGGAGCAGCTTGACCGTATGGTGCGCATGCCAAAGGTCTGCAATGCTGGAATTGCTGCAAAGGGGGCATTCTGTGATGAAAGCAAAGTCTCAAGGAGAAAATTATTATTTCAAATAAAAATCTTTTTTTCTAGCCTTCTCAATGTCTGGACGAGATTTTAAATTCATTTGGCAACTCATTTGATTAATAAAAGTATGAGTGTTCATGGAAAACACAAAATTGTCTGGGTGACCCCAAACTTTTGAGCGGTAGTGTATATACATATATATATATATATATATATATATATATATATATATATATATATATATACACACACACACACGTAACTATTCCTTGATTAGAAGATTCACTGACAAAATGATAAAACTAAACTTTATTAATTCCAAATGTAAAACTATACTCATAATTCACCCCCTGAAGGTTAGTCAGTAGGTGACTAATAGAAAAAACATGTACCCCACAGTTCAGTGTATAGGGTGAGGTGATGTATACACACTCACTCTCCAAGCCTCTCATTTCTACGGGTTTCATCATCCTCACCAAAGGCGTCATCAGGAGACTATTCAATATTGACCTGTATTCAAGCTGGACTAGATGAAGAAAACCCTAAAATCATGTATCATGTTATCCAAAACAGTTAAGAAAACTAGCCCCATATTGGCAGATCCCAGACCTCAAACTATATACTTCAGAAGTTTATAAGCCCCTCCAGTGTCAGGAATAGATAGTATGTGATAATACCGTATATACCGCTCAGGGAACACTTACCTGTCAGAGATCATTTCCATATTCATACTAAATAATGGCACAGATCTCCCAGACATTACGACTGCACATATCCCTAGTCTCTATAACGATATTGTTAACTTACATAGTATATAGTTTGCGGTCTGGGGTCTGCCAATATGGGGCTAGTTTTCTGACTGTTTCGGATAACATGATTTGTTGTTTTTTTCTCATTTAGTCTCTCTTGAATATAGATCAATATTAAATAGTCTCCTGATGAGTCGCCTTTGGTGAGGACGATGAAACCCGTAGAAATGAGAGGCTTCGAAATGTGGGATATATGTTTTTTCTATTAAGCTATGTGCACACGGTGCGTATTCTGCTTTGGAATTTTCCACGCAAAATTTACTAAATCCGCAGGTCAAATGACCTGCATTTTTCCTGCAGATTTAGTGCATTTTTTGTGCGATTTTACTGCATATTTTGTGCGCTTTTCCCCTTCAGTTTTCCACCTGCAGATTTCTCGAATGGAGCAGGTGGAAAACTGCAGCAAACCCGCACAAAAGAAGTGACATGCTGCATTTTTCATTCCACACCAAATCTGCACGGAAAAAAACGCAGCATGTGCACTGCGGATTTTGTTTTACATAGCCTTTAATGCTACTGTACATCACATGCAGTTCTGCTGCGAATCCGCAGGGCCAAATGCGCTGTGGATCTGCAGCAGAATTCGCACCATGTGCACATAGCCTCAATCACCTTCTGACTAACCTTCAAGGGGTGAATTATTTGTATAATTTTACATTTGAAATTAATAAAGTTTAGTTTTATCCTTTTGTCAGCAAACATGAGGAATGACAAGAGACAACCCATTTAAGAAGATTCAATTTTGGTTAAAACTATTCCAACATTATGAACATAAAAAAGGCTTCTCCCCTATGTGACATCTCTGATGTTTATTAACAGTTGATTTCCAAGTAAAATATTTCCCACATTAAGAAAATGAAAAAGGCTTCTCCCCTGTGTGACTGCTCTGATGCTTAACAAAATATGATTTGTGCGCAAAACATTTCCCACATTCTGAACAGAAAAAAGGCTTCTCCCCTGTGTGGATTCTCTGGTGCATAACTAAATCTGATTTCTTGTTAAAACATTTCCCACATTCTGTACAAGAAAAAGGCTTCTCCCCTGTGTGGGTTCTATAGTGAATAACAAAATTTGATTTCTCGTTAAAGCATTTCCCACATTCTGAACAGGAAAAAAGCTTCTCCCCTGTGTGGTTTCTTTGATGGCGATCAAGATGTGTTTTCCGTTTAAAACATTTCCCACATTCTGAACATGAAAAAGGCTTCTCCCCTGTGTGAGTTCTCTGGTGAGAAACAAGCAGTGATTTAACTGCAAAACATTCCCCACATTCTGAACATGAATATTGCTTCTCTCCTGTGTGAGTTCTTTGGTGCTTAACAAGATTCCCTTTCAGGTTAAAACATTTCCCACATTCTGAACATGAAAAAGGCTTCTCCCCCGTGTGAGTTTTTTGGTGTTGAACAAGATTCACTTTCTGGTTAAAACATTTCCCACATTCTGAACATGAAAAAGGCTTCTCCCCCGTGTGAGTTCTCTGGTGATTAACCAATTTTGATTTCTTGTTAAAACATTTCCCACATTCTGAACATGAAAAAGGCTTCTCCCCTGTGTGAGTTCTCTGGTGAGAAACAAGCAGTGATTTAACTGCAAAACATTCCCCACATTCTGAACATGAATATTGCTTCTCTCCTGTGTGAGTTCTTTGGTGCTTAACAAGATTCCCTTTCAGGTTAAAACATTTCCCACATTCTGAACATGAAAAAGGCTTCTCCCCTGTGTGAGTTTTTTGGTGTTGAACAAGATTCACTTTCTGGTTAAAACATTTCCCACATTCTGAACATGAAAAAGGCTTCTCCCCCGTGTGAGTTCTCTGGTGATTAACCAATTTTGATTTCTTGTTAAAACATTTCCCACATTCTGAACATGAAAAAGGCTTCTCCCCTGTGTGAGTTCTATGGTGATTAACCAATTTTGATTTCTTGTTAAAATATTTCCCACATTCTGAACATGAAAATGACTTCTTTGCTGTAGGAGCAGTTTGTTTTTTAATGCCTCTTTTTTGACTTTGATTTTCCTTAGTAGTCAGTAATGAATCAGAAGATGAGACCTGCTTCATGGGATCAGATGACAGATCTTTGCTGTGAATGGATGATGGTATATCTGGAGTAATGGCATTCACTTCAGTTGTATCTTGTAGGATCTCAAGATCATCAGATTTAAAAATTGTAGATGTCATCTGTCCCTCTGATCTCCTGGTACAGTCATCTGCTAAGAAAAAAACAATTAGTTTTTAATAAAACATCCCTGAGTTTTATATTTTTGAACATTTCTACTTAAACTGTCCATAAAAATGGCAAGCTATGTAAAAGCTTTAATTATTTACCAAGACAATGACAGTTCACAGTCTAATAGAAAACCTTGTTGGATGAGCCAGTAGTGTGTGGTGTTCAACTGTTTGTTCATTCTGCCTCCCAAATATCAAATAAAAAGAAACCAATCAATGTTATGTAGGTGAAAATAATACCAATTCTCATCTCACAAAAACAAGTCCCCACTCAGGTCCATCATCTGTCAATGGAAAAACAGATAAGGCAGATTACAGTTAATGCTATAGTTAGGGTTCGTGTTGGGGCTAAAGTTAGGGTTAGGGTTTATTCTAAAGTTAGGGTTAGGCTAAAGAATTTCACTTTGGTGGTGGGTATTTTCTGTCATATTTACCCCCCAAACTCACTTCAAATGTGAAGTGGTCCCTAAAAAAATGGTTTTGTAAATTTTGTTGCAAAAATGAGAAATCGCTGGTCAACTTTTAACTCTTATAATTTCCTAATGAAAAAATATTTCCAAAATTGTGCTCATGTGAAGTAGACATGTGGGAAATGTTACTTATTAACTATTTTGTGCGATATGACTCTTTGATAAGGGCATAAAAATTAAAATTGTAAAATTTTTTGCCAAATTTCCATTTTTTAACAAATAAATGAAAGTCATATAAAATAAATGTTACCACTATCATAAAGTACAATATGTCACAAGAAAACAGAGTCACCAGGATTCCTTGAAGCGTTTTAGAGTTATGACCTCATAAAGTGACACTGGTCAGCGTTGAAAAAATTGGCCCGATCACGAAGGCAAAAACTGACTTCTGGCGCTAAAGTGTTAATATTTTGTTGCACAACCTTTTGAGGCAATCACTGCAATCAAATTATTCCTGCAACTGTCACTGAGACTTCTGCACCTCTCGACAGGTATTTTGGCCACTCAAGAGCAAACTGCTCAAGTTGTCTCATGTTTGAAGGTCGCCTTTTCCAGACGGCATGTTTCAGCTCTTTCCAAAGTTGCTCAATAGGTTTTAGGTCAGGGCTCATAGAAGACCACTTCAGCATAGTCCAATGTCTTACTCTTAGCCATTCTTGGGTGTTTTTAGCTGTGTATTTGGGTCATTATCCTGTTGCAAGACCCACGACCTGCGACTGAGACCAAGCTTTCTGACATTGGGCAGCACATTTCTCTCTAGAATCCCTTGAGAGTCTTGAGATTTCATTGTACCGTGCACAGATTCTAGACACCCTGTGCCAGATGCATCAAAGCAGCCCCAGAACATAACAGAGCCTCCTCCATGTTTCACATGAGCAAGGCAATCCTTGGGATATGGAAAGCAGAGAAGATAGTGCCAAGCATGCTCATGGTGGACATCTTTTGAGCTGCCAGGTGACCATGAACAGTGCTCCCAATACATTGTGTCTGCAAACTATTCCAGCAAGATCTGCATTCAAATAGCTAAATGGCGCTCCTTCCCTTCTGAACACTGCCATGTGCCCAGACAGTAGTGTATAATCGTATATAGGGTATAGTGCGAAGCTGGAAAATAATCTGTAACATCCATTTGTTTTCTATTATCCTTTGTGAAGAATTCCAAACTTACCACCACATAAAGTGACACACGTCAGATACTAATAATGGGGCCTGATTAGGAACTACTGAAATGATCAAACTCCACAGTCTCCATCAGTAATAAATGAGCAGCTAGTGGTGAAACCTCTCTGGGGTAATTAGAGTATGGGGCTCGGTGACGTCACAATCTAAACTATTGTAAGGTCCAATATTTTCTGTCAGATGAGTTTCAAGAAGAAATATTACACATTTATAGAGAACTGTGTATAATAGTGCAGAGCTGAGATGTCTTAAAGTGCCCCTGTCAGCAGGATTGTGCTTAGTAACCTACAGACACTGTCAGGTCAGCGCCATTATACTGATTACAGTGATACCTGGTGATGAAATCCGTCTTGTGGTTGTTTAATCTGTATTAGTAGTTTTCAGTTAATGAGATTCTCGTGCTCTGGGGCGGGGCTGTGGGTGGGGCTTTATGTGGTGCTCTGATTACATATTCATCTGTATTGGCTTATGACAGGTCGCTGATCCCTCACTGACCTGCCCCCCATTATTACATAATGCATATAATAGCATTGATATTATTGGTGATAATGCCTATAATATTGTGACTATTGTGAGGCTTAGAAAAAAAATTACATCCAGCAAAATGTCACCGGCGATGGCGGCGCCTGTGTGGCGCCCCTGAGGGTTCAGTCGCCACCGAGGTACTGCAGCACCTCCTGAGGTGTGGTACCCCACCATCCAGGTAAGGTGGAAGCTCCTGACCACACTCCAACACTTGCACCCCTCACCACACAGTAGTGTAGCAAAGCCACATTGCGGCTCCCTGCTTGGAACACGAAACGTGCTAGGAGGCGGGTGGAGTTAGAATACATAAAAGAGCAGGAAGGTTAAGAATTTCAGTTCAGTGAGTTCAGTGAGCTGAGTGAGTGCAGTGAGGCATTCAGTCGGAGAGTGTGAGAGAGAGAAGATCCCTGAGAGGGATGGAGGAAGGAGGTGCTGCAGCAGACCTCAGTGATCTGAGCCTGCTGGCACGGGAAAGGAAAGAAAGAGAAAGACATTGAACGGAAACCTGACTTTTCATAAGAAGGAAAGACTAGCACGGAACGTGAGGAGTAAAAGAGAACAGAGGACGTGGGTCAGAGGAGAACCCTTCCTAGAAGTTCTAAGCGCAAGGCCGGGGCCCGGTCTCCGAGGTTGTTCGGATACTAATGGTCCTGCAACAGACACCGGAGGAGTAGTGGGCTGTAAATGCGCTACTCCCATCTCAGACTTGGGGGCACAACAACAACATTGATAGTGAGCCGGGACTAGGAAGCAAGGAGTCCCCGAAGCAGGCTACAGCTGTCTGCCGTACGAGGAAAGTTCATAAGAACATCGGACAGGAGGAACTCCAGTGTAACTCAGTACTGGGAGTACTTCACTTACAGGCGCTATAAGAGGAGACGTTCAGAAAGGCACATGATGGCGGAGTGTTGGAAGGGAGCATCCTATATTGCCTGGAGGTTGACCGAGTCCCTGACCCGGAGGACACGGCACAGAGGCAGGCACCTGTTTGCACAACAGACTGAGTAAAGCTTTGGAACTACATACCCCAGTGTCCTACATTTATTCCTGCGCCAACACACCCCACACCGCTACATCTGGGTACCAGCTTCTACACTGCCTGCGCCTCTCCTCTACCCCTACATCTACACTGCCCTGGGACTACAGCTCCACCTGTGGGGAGCTTCACCATCTTGGCTGCAACACATCACCAGTCCCAGAGGATCTGCATGCAGCGTCGGCTTAACATCACACTTGCCGAACACCACAGGTGGCGTCACGAACTATTCATCTACTCAACTACATTTCACCATTCATCCCCCCTTCTACTTGGGTGCCCAGGGCCACGGACCTGATCACCGCTGCTGTGACACATCCTGCTGATACCAGCCCTGTACCGAGTACCCCACAGCCCTGGGAGGGCGACCCACCGGCGCAGTAGCATCTATAAGTAAGAGATAGAGGCTACTGGGCAGGGGCCGCCGGTGACATTTTGCTGGATGTAATTTTCTTTCTAAGCCTCACAATAGCCACAATATTATAGGCATTATCTATCTCTCTCTATATATATATATATATATATATATATATATATATATATATATCTCTCTCTATCTCTCTCTCTATCTATATATATATATTTACCTTAAATTGTCTGTCATCCACTTCCGTCTGGATGTCCTCGAATCCCACAATCCACCGCGCCGCACCGCAAAGTACACCAACTGCCATATTGGAATACCAAAGTGATGGGTATTCCAATATGGCACCCGCTGGTGATACCAGGCCCTTCCACAGTACCACCAGGATACCGCCGGGACCCTCCCGCCACCACCGGACCCGCCGCTGCCTGTCCACTCACCTCTGTCCCAGCCGGCAGGAAAGACTGCGGCTTGCGGCCTGTGCTGGAGATGGGGTGCGGGCGCCCTCTGGTGACACCGCACCCCATCTCCAGCACAGGCCGCAAGCCGCGGTCTTTCCTGCCAGCTGGCCGCTGCTAGAATCCCCCCCGCCGCTGCCTGCCCACCATGTACATACACAAACACGTACTCACACACATCTCCAGCACAGGCCGCAAACCACCCGCTTTCCTGCCGGCTGTGACTGCACGGAGGTGGGTGCGCAGGCAGCTGCGGGACACACACCCACATGTACACACACACACACACACACACTTCCCTCTCGATGCGATAACATCGGGCACACCTCTAGTCAACAATAATATCAATGCTATTATATGCATTATGTAATAATGGGGGCAGGTCAGTGAGGGGTCAGCGACCTGTCATAAGCCAATACAGAGGAATATGGAATCAGAGCACCACATAAAGCCCCGCCCACAGCCCCGCCCCAGAGCACAAGAATATCATTAACTGAAAACTACAAATACAGATTACACAGCAGTAAACCAGAGTTGCCCTCATTTATGGTGGACCATTGGAGCTACTATGGATCCTGAGCAGAAGATTAGAGATAATAATATTGCTCCCCATTTCAGGAGAGATTGTGCAGTAATCTGAATTCCTGAGGATCAAAAACAATGTAATTTATGATGTGGAGTGACTCCATGACACCAGGGCTGGAGCCAACACATCTCCTGCAGGCGGGAATAAATGTATATTACAGCCATCAGCCACGCACAGCTGAGGCTAGTTTCACACTTGCTTTTTTTTGCAGCGCGTTTTTCCCGCAAAAAAACGCATTGAAAAAACGCATACAAAAGCATACAACTGCTGCGTTTTTTTCAAGCATTTTTATGAGCATGCATGAAAAAAACGCAGCGTTTTTAAGCGTTTGTATGCGTTTTTAGTGCGTTTTTACCGCGTTTGCGTTTTTTTCCAACATTTTTAGGTGGCCCCTCACACTACCCAAACCATGACTTTACTAACCCTAACCCTGACCCTAACCCTGACCCTAACCGTAACCCTGACCCTAACCAAATCATACTTAACCCTAACCCAAACCCTAACTAACCCTAACCCTGACCCTAACCCTAACCCTGACCCTAACCCTAACCCTAACCCTGACCCTAACCCTGACCCTAACCCTAACCCTGACCCTAACCCTTAACAAAACCATACTTAACCCTAACCCTGACCCTAACCCTGACCCTAACCCTTAACCAAACCATACTTAACCCTAATCCTGACCCTAACCCTGACCCTAACCCTAACCCTGACCCTAACCCTTAACAAAACCATACTTAACCCTAACCCTGACCCTAACCCTGACCCTAACCCTGACCCTAACCCTGACCCTAACCCTTAACAAAACCATACTTAACCCTAATCCTGACCCTAACCCTGACCCTAATCCTTAACAAAACCATACTTAACCCTAACCCTGACCCTAACCCTAACCCTGACCCTAACCCTGACCCTAACCCTTAACAAAACCATACTAAACCCTAATCCTGACCCTAACCATGACCCTAACCCTTAACCAAACCATACTTAACCCTAACCCTGACCCAAAACCCAACCCTGACCCTAACCCTAACCCTAAACCCCCTTAACTAACCCTAACTCTAACCCAAACCCCTAAATTCCATGGTTAAAAAAAAAAAACGCATATGCAAAAAAACGCTTACATGAGCATGCCAGTGCGCACATATGCGCATCCATAGGCTATAATGGCCATTTTTAGCGCAAAACGTGCGCATATGTGCGCATGCGCTTTTTTGCAGGGCCAAAAAATGCAACATGCTGCGTCTGGAAAATCCAATCGCACACCCCAAAAAAACGCAGCGCATGAAAATCGCATACATGCGCTTACAAGCGCGCATGTATGCGCACCCATGTTAAATATAGGGGAAAAAACGCATGCGCAGGTTAGCGTTTTTTTCCAGCGCTAAAAAACGCAAATGTGAAACCAGCCTTAGAGATCTATCAGGGCACAGGTGGAATGTTTGTCCTGTAGATTATCACAATCCTCCTTGAAGTTAGTTGGTTTTAATACAAATTGAAAAGTCAGGATAAAGGGAAACTCTGCTGTTATTGGACAGAAATTCACACTTAGCCTCACTGCACATTTACTGTTGTCGCTCATAAAAGGGAAGTTTGGCCAGAAAGACTGGACCTGGTCTTGTAGGGACCATGAGACATTCAGCAGCACAGAAGGGAGAGAAGATTCATCCGATAAGATCTCAGGGATCTAGGAAGCCAACAGCATCATTACCCTCCGCTTTCTCTTACAGGCCCAGCATAAGATTTTTATTCAAGTGATTTCCTATCTTGTCAGCACACTCTACGTACGCTGTCATTTGGCTTTATAGTTACAGATCTGGGCAGGTAACGGTCAGCGTCTCCTAATGTGAAGGAGAGAATGGCTAGTTACTATCTCTTTGTCTTGAGAATAAACTTCAGTTGTGTGCAAACCTTTACTGAGAAAAGATTAGACATCTAAGGTCGGGATCACACCACTGGGTGTGATGTGAGCAACTCGCACGAGTCTGTCGCATCAACAGCCATGTATTTCTATGCAGCCGCAGCTCCGGTCCTGAGTACCAGCGGCAGCGCCGGATGTTGATGCGAGAGACTCATGCGTTTCTTGCATCACACACGGTAGTTTGATTCCGGCCTAACTCTGTGTTCGGTGTGACTCTTTAAGAGCACACTCGGCCTATATTGGGTCAGGTACAAGTAATCATATAGATCTCGCTTTAAGGGATCACCCTCACACTAATCCCAGGGGGTAGGAGGATCCTCCAGGTCGTAAGTTCTATAGAAAAGGGCTTTCAATGCCAAAAGTCATTTGAACAGTTTTGGGTGAAGGAGAATGTTGTGGTCTAGAGGCAAAATGGTGATCATGGTAATACGGCCGGACTACACCACCGATAAAGCAGCCACAGCCGGTGACTGAGAGGAATCTGTGACTTCTCTGCATTCAGTGGTTACTACTCACCTGGGTAGTCATATGTGGGAATCTCCTCTTTACACCACTCATCACCCCTCACATATGTCTCTGTAGTATTAATATGGGTCAGATCTTCACCCTGAAACAAATATTGTAAAAGTCACCGACAGATGGAGAAGTCCCATCTATGATCAGCTCTAATCCTGCCATCTCCACCGCTCTCATTACACAAGTATAAAACATATAATACTGGTGGATAAAACAAGACTGAGCACAAGACCTTCACAGCCGTCTACACATCATAGGGGAGATCTCCTGACACCTTCTCTCCATCTACCTGATGATCCTGAGGAGCACTGGGATCGTCTTGGTTACAGTCCTGTGGAAGAAGAGGATGGGGACATCTCTCTGGTGTTGTCCTCTTACTGGATAGATCTGGAGGAAACACATACAGGGACTGAATTCATTCTCTACATACAGATAATTATAGGCCGTGTGAATTTAGTCCTGTCTATTACCTGGAGATGTGAGGGGCTGGGGAACCTCCATTATGACGTCCTTGTACAGATCGTTGTGTTCTTCTAAATACTCCCACTCCTTCATGGAGAAATAGACAGCGACATCCTGACACCTTATAGGAACCTGACACATACAATGATACCGTCATCCCCCGATCCCTTCATAGTGTTACTGTATAATGTCCCAGCATTCCCAGCAGTGTCACCTCTCCAGTCAGCAGCTCAGTCATCTTGTAGATGAGTTCTAGGATCTTCTGGTCATTGATGTCCTCATGGATCAGGGGGTGAGGTGGAGGCCCCGTGATTGGGCTCAGGGGTCTTCCCCATCCCTCAGACACAGGGTCCTGACAGAGATCACTAGAGGTCTTCTTCACCACTGTGTAATCCTGGTAATGGAGAGACACAGTAATAAATCTCACTCCAGACATTCCCAGAGTCCTCACCTCTCCAGTTCTGTCCATCTGTTATTCCCATAGATAAGAATGATGTAATGTGACGTCATCAGAATCTCTCACCTCTCCAGTGAGACGGAAGAGGATCTCTAGGGTGAGGTGTAATATCCTCCCTGCCATCTTGTCTCTGTCCATATCCATCCTTGACGGGTAAATCAGGAAAATTCTCTTTTGTAGAAGATCTTCACTGAGAGGATCTGATATTGTAGAGACCTGAATGAGAAGAAGATGATCCGATGTAACATCATAAGAATCCTGTGTAATAATACAATGACAGCAGCAATCTCCAGAGTAGGGAGATATGATTGACAAATATTTATATACATACACATATCTATCTATATATATATAATTTCACCAAAGAAAGTAAGGACTGCAGCACTCACCGATCCATATTGAAAGTCCGTAGTTTATTTGTAGTAAAAGTGTAAAACTTCATGGCCGGGAGGCTGAAGAGAGGAGTGAGCAAACTCTGACGACGGCCTAACAGCACTTTCATGGGTCAGCTATATATAATCGTCTAATTCTGTCTGTCTGTAACGGAAATCCCGCGTCGCTGACTGGTCGCGCCTGGGGACATCACTGAAGGTGGAGGAAGAAGGCGCCCGCAGCAGTCCTCCACAGAAACTTCAACGATGTGCCCTGCCTTAACTTGAGCAGAGGAGGGCAAAACCCCCCGGTCAGCAAGGGGCAAGCCTTAGGCAGGACGCAGATGCTGTTCAGAAGGAAATCTCCACACGGGCCTGTTCCCAGGAGCTACAGTCTGAGGAAAGGGCTAAAAAGCCTTCACTAGACCCCTGTACAGCTGTATAATGAGGCCCAGGCTTTATAGTGAAGGGACAGGAGTGAGGGCCTGTTCCCAGGAGCTACAGTCTGTGGAAATGGCTAAAAAGCCTTCACTAGACCCCTGTACAGCTGTATAATGAGGCCCAGGCTTTATAGTGAAGGGACAGGAGTGAAGGCCTGTTCCCAGGAGATACAGACTGAGGAAAGGGCTAAAAAGCCTTCACTAGACCCCGGAACAGCTATATAATGAGGTCCAGGCTTTATAGTGAAGGGACAGGAGAGAGGGCCTGTTCCAAGGAGCTACAGTCTGAGGAAAGGGCTAAAAAGCCTTCACTAGACCCCTGTACAGCTGTATAATGAGGCCCAGGCTTTATAGTGAAGGGACAGAAGTGAGGGTCTGTTCCCAGGAGCTACAGTCTGAGGAAAGGGCTAAAAAGCCTTCACTAGACCCCTGTACAGCTGTATAATGAGGACCAGGCTTTATAGTGGAGGGAAAGGAGTGAGGGCCTGTTCCCAGGAGCTACAGTCTGAGGAAAGGGCTAAAAAGCCTTCACTAGAGCCCTGTACAGCTGTATAATGAGGCCCAGGCTTTATAGTGAAGGGACATGAGTGAGGGTCTGTTCCCAGGAGCTACAGTCTGAGGAAAGGGCTAAAAAGCATTCACTAGACCCCTGTACAGCTGTATAATGAGGCCCAGGCTTTATAGTGAAGGGACAGGAGTGAGGGCCTGTTCCCAGGAGCTACAGTCTGAGGAAAGGGCTAAAAAGCATTCACTAGACCCCTGTACAGCTGTATAATGAGGCCCAGGCTTTATAGTGAAGGGACAGGAGTGAGGGCCTGTTCCCAGGAGCTACAGTCTGAGGAAAGGGTTAAAAAGCCTTCACTAGACCCCTGTACAGCTGTATAATGAGGCCCAGGCTTTATAGTGAAGGGACAGGAGTGAAGGCCTGTTCCCAGGAGATACAGACTGAGGAAAGGGCTAAAAAGCCTTCACTAGACCCCGGAACAGCTATATAATGAGGTCCAGGCTTTATAGTGAAGGGACAGGAGAGAGGGCCTGTTCCAAGGAGCTACAGTGTGAGGAAAGGGCTAAAAAGCCTTCACTAGACCCCTGTACAGCTGTATAATGAGGCCCAGGCTTTATAGTGAAGGGACAGAAGTGAGGGTCTGTTCCCAGGAGCTACAGTCTGAGGAAAGGGCTAAAAAGCCTTCACTAGACCCCTGTACAGCTGTATAATGAGGCCCAGGCTTTATAGTGGAGGGAAAGGAGTGAGGGCCTGTTCCCAGGAGCTACAGTCTGAGGAAAGGGCTAAAAAGCCTTCACTAGAGCCCTGTACAGCTGTATAATGAGGCCCAGGGTTTATAGTGAAGGGACATGAGTGAGGGCCTGTGCCCAGGAGCTACAGTCTGAGGAAAGGGCTAAAAAGCCTTCACAAGACCCCTGTACAGCTGTACAATGAGGCCCAGGCTTTATAGTGAAGGGACAGGAGTGAGGGCCTGATCCCAGGAGCTACAGTCTGAGGAAAGGGCTAAAAAGCATTCACTAGACCCCTGTACAGCTGTATAATGAGGCCCAGGCTTTATAGTGAAGGGACAGGAGTGAGGGCCTGTTCCCAGGAGCTACAGTCTGAGGAAAGGGTTAAAAAGCCTTCACTAGACCCCTGTACTGCTGTATAATGAGGCCCAGGCTTTATAGTGAAGGGACAGGAGTGAGGGCCTGTGCCCAGGAGCTACAGTCTGAGGAAAGGGCTACAAAGCCTTCACTAGACCCCTGCACAGCTGTATAATGAGGCCCAGGCTTTATAGTGAAGGGACAGGAGTGAGGGCCTGATCCCAGGAGCTACAGTCTGAGGAAAGGGCTAAAAAGCCTTCACTAGACCCCTGTACAGCTGTATAATGAGGCCCAGGCTTTATAGTGGAGGGAAAGGAGTGAGGGCCTGTTCCCCGGAGCTACAGTCTGAGGAAAGGGCTAAAAAGCCTTCACTAGAGCCCTGTACAGCTGTATAATGAGGCCCAGGCTTTATAGTGAAGGGACATGAGTGAGGGCCTGTGCCCAGGAGCTACAGTCTGAGGAAAGGGCTAAAAAGCCTTCACAAGACCCCTGTACAATGAGGCCCAGGCTTTATAGTGAAGGGACAGGAGTGAGGGCCTGATCCCAGGAGCTAGTCTGAGGAAAGGGCTAAAAAGCATTCACTAGACCCCTGTACAGCTGTATAATGAGGCCCAGGCTTTATAGTGAAGGGACAGGAGTGAGGGCCTGTTCCCAGGAGCTACAGTCTGAGGAAAGGGTTAAAAAGCCTTCACTAGACCCCTGTACTGCTGTATAATGAGGCCCAGGCTTTATAGTGAAGGGACAGGAGTGAGGGCCTGTGCCCAGGAGCTACAGTCTGAGGAAAGGGCTACAAAGCCTTCACTAGACCCCTGCACAGCTGTATAATGAGGCCCAGGCTTTATAGTGAAGGGACAGGAGTGAGGGCCTGATCCCAGGAGCTACAGTCTGAGGAAAGGGCTAAAAAGCCTTCACTAGACCCCTGTACAGCTGTATAATGAGGCCCAGGCTTTATAGTGAAGGGACAGGAGTGAGGGCCTGTGCCCAGGAGCTACAGTCTGAGGAAAGGGCTAAAAAGCCTTCACTAGACCCCTGTACAGCTGTATAATGAGGCCCAGGCTTTATAGTGAAGGGACAGGAGGGAGAAAAGTGGGGAAATGAGCCAGAAGAGCCGGACTGCCCATCACTAACCTGCAGAGCCGCACTCCACATATATGACTGCTCTGTGCACACAGGACCTGTGATGAGGTCACAGGAGGGGAGGAGTCAGGGGTCACATGATCAAGGGCCTCAGTGTGGGCAGGACTCTGCTGTGCTGGTTGTCATGGTGCTGGATGAGGGGAAGTTTCTGTGTGGGGTCAGGAGGGGTTTACAGGGTGGATGTAGCAGAGCCCTGTGTATGAGGTGTAGGGAGCGGAGCCGTGTGTGTATGACGTGTACGGAGCGGAGCCCTTTGTGTACGAGGTGTACGGAGCGGAGCCGTGTGTGTACGAGGTGTACGGAGCGGAGCCGTGTGTGTACGAGGTGTGCGGTGCGGAGCCCTTTGTGTACGAGGTGTACAGAGCGGAGCCGCGTGTGTACGAGGTGTAAGGAGCGCAGCCCTGTGTGTACTAGGTGTACGGAGCGGAGCCGTGTGTGTACGAGATGTACGGAGCGGAGTCATGTATGAGGTGTACGGTGCGGAGCCCTGTGTGTACGAGGTGTAAGGAGCACAGCCGTGTGTGTACGAGGTGTACAGAGCGGAGACGTGTGTGTACGAGGTGTACGGAGCGGAGCCGTGTGTGTACGAGGTGTACGGAGCGGAGCCGTGTGTGTACAAGGTGTGCGGTGTGGAGCCCTTTGTGTACGAGGTGTACAGAGCGGAGCCGTGTGTGCACGAGGTGTACGGAGCGGAGCCGTGTGTGTACGAGGTGTACGGAGCGGTGACGTGTGTGTACGAGGTGTACGGAGTGGAGCCGTGTGTGTACGAGGTGTACGGAGCGGAGCCGCTTGTGTACGAGGTGTACAGAGCGGAGCCGTGTGTGTACGAGGTGTACGGAGCGGAGCCGTGTGTGTACGAGGTGTACAGAGCGGAGCCGTGTGTGTACGAGGTGTAGGGAGCAGAGCCGTGTGTGTACGAGGTGTAGGGAGCAGAGCCGTGTGTGTACGAGGTGTAGGGAGCAGAGCCGTGTGTGTACGAGGTGTACGGAGCGGAGCCGTGTGTGTACGAGGTGTACGGAGCGGAGCCGTGTGTACAAGGTGTGCGGTGTGGAGCCCTTTGTGTACGAGGTGTACAGAGCGGAGCCGTGTGTGTACGAGGTGTACGGAGCGGAGCCGTGTGTGTACGAGGTGTACGGAGCGGAGCCGTGTGTGTACGAGGTGTACGGAGCGGTGTGTGTACAAGGTGTGCGGTGCGGAGCCCTTTGTGTACGAGGTGTACAGAGCGGAGCCGTGTGTGTACGAGGTGTACGGAGCGGAGCCATGTGTGTACGAGGTGTACGGAGCGGAGCCGTGTGTGTACGAGATGTACGGAGCGGAGTCATGTATGAGGTGTACGGTGAGGAGCCCTGTGTGTACGAGGTGTAAGGAGCACAGCTGTGTGTGTACGAGGTGTACAGAGTGGAGACGTGTGTGTACGAGGTGTACGGAGCGGAGCCGTGTTTGTACGAGGTGTACGGAGCGGAGCCGTGTGTGTACGAGGTGTACGGAGCGGAGCCGTGTGTGTACGAGGTGCACGGAGCGGAGCCGCTTGTGTACGAGGTGTACAGAGCGGAGCCCTGTGTGTACGAGGTGTACGGAGCGGAGCCGTGTGTGTACGAGGTGTATGGAGCGGAGCCGTGTGTGTACGGAGCGGAGCCGTGTGTGTACGAGGTGTACGGAGCGGAGCCGTGTGTGTACGAGGTGTACGGAGCGGAGCCGTGTGTGTATAAGGTGTGCGGTGCGGAGCCCTTTGTGTACGAGGTGTACAGAGCGGAGCCGTGTGTGTACGAGATGTACGGAGCGGAGCCGTGTGTGTACGAGGTGTACGGAGCGGAGCCGTGTGTGTACGAGGTGTACGGAGTGGAGCTGTGTGTGTACAAGGTGTGCGGTGCGGAGCCCTTTGTGTACGAGGTGTACAGAGCGGAGCCGTGTGTGTGCGAGGTGTACGGAGCGGAGCCGTGTGTGTACGAGGTGTACGGAGCGGAGGCATGTGTGTAGAAGGTGTGCGGTGTGGAGGCCTTTGTGTACGAGGTATACAGAGCGGAGCCGCATGTGTACGAGGTGTAAGGAGCACAGCCCTGTGTGAACTAGGTGTACGGAGCGGAGCCGTGTGTGTACGAGATGTACGGAGCGGAGTCATGTATGAGGTGTACGGTGCCGAGCCCTGTGTGTATGAGGTGTAAGGAGCACAGCCCTGTGTGTACAAGGTGTACGGAGCGGAGACGTGTGTGTACGAGGTGTACGGAGCGGAGCCGTGTGTGTACGAGGTGTACGGAGCGGAGCCATGTGTGTAGAAGGTGTGCGGTGTGGAGGCCTTTGTGTACGAGGTGTACAGAGCGGAGCCGCATGTGTACAAGGTGTAAGGAGCACAGCCCTGTGTGAACTAGGTGTACGGAGCGGAGCCGTGTGTGTACGAGATGGACGGAGCGGAGTCATGTATGAGGTGTACGGTGCCGAGCCCTGTGTGTATGAGGTGTAAGGAGCACAGCCCTGTGTGTACAAGGTGTACGGAGCGGACACGTGTGTGTACGAGGTGTACAGAGCAGAGACGTGTGTGTACGAGGTGTACGGAGCGGAGACGTGTGTGTACGAGGTGTACGGAGCGGAGCTGTGTGTGTACGAGGTGTACGGAGCGGAGCCGTGTGTGTACGA
Organism: Dendrobates tinctorius; assembly: GCF_039654945.1. Taxonomy (NCBI): domain Eukaryota; kingdom Metazoa; phylum Chordata; class Amphibia; order Anura; family Dendrobatidae; genus Dendrobates; species Dendrobates tinctorius. The sequence continues at coordinate 2,738,015 of NW_027361867.1, forward strand.
GGTGTACGGAGCGGAGCCGTGTGTGTACGAGGTGAATTGTTTTAGACTCAAATTTTTCTATTTCACAGAGAGTAAAATGGAGCCATAATTTACACGGAAATTTCTCCATAAACCTGAGGTCAGGAATGACTGCACATGGCTGGGTTCCAATGGGGAGAGTCACTGTTTTGCTTTTGGAGCACTAATTTGGCAGTCCTAGCTTGTGGGGGCCAATTGTAAAGCCCCCGATGTTTGTGGACAACATACGACCCCCTAAGGTTACCCCATTTCAGACCCTGTACCCATCAGGGAAGTCATCTATGAGTGTAATGGGCATTTTTATCTTACAGGTGTCACTGATTTCTTTACTACTTGCTGTGAAGATAATATTACATGTGTTCCGAGGTGCAGCGAGGGGTTCAGCCCAAGGACATCTGAGTGGGCTCCTAACCAGATGTTATGATGGTGCCTCACATGCCTTGTCAGTGCCTCTCTTCTCACTATGGTCACTGCAGCTTCTCAGTGGGTCGACCTCCCAGGGCTACGGGGTACTCGGAACCAGGCCCTATGAGCTTCAATGGGAGATGTCACGGCAGCTGGGACCCGGCCCGTGGCCCTGGGTGCCCATTGTAAAAGGAGTTGTTGCAGTGTGCTTAGAGTGATGAAAGTTTATGAGTGATTCGTGACGCCACCTGTGGTGTTCGGCAATACAGATTTAAGCCGACGCTGCAGACAGATCCTGTGGGACAGATGGTGTGGTGCAGCAGTGATGTTATAGCCCTCCACAGGCAGGGCTGTAGTCCCAGGGCAGTGTAGAGACGCGTTGCAGGAATGGTGCAGTGTAGGCACAGGGATGCAGCGGTGCCAGGTGTGTGTGACGCGGGAATGAGTGGAGGACACCAGGGCATGTCGTTCCAAAGCTTTACTCACAGTCTGTTGTACAAACAGGTGCCTGCCTCCATGCCGTGTCCTCCAGGTCAGGGACTCAGTCAACCTCCAGGCCAGATGGAATACTCCTTTCCAACACTCGTACCTTTCTGAACGTCTCCTCTTATAGCGCCTTTAAATGAAGTACTCCTAGTAATGAGTTACACTGGAGTTCCTCCTGTCCAATGTTCTTATGAACACTACTTGTACAGCAGACAGCTGTAGCCTGCTTCGGGGACTCCTTGCTACTAAGTCCCGGCTCACTATCCAGTTGCTGTTGTGCCCCCAAGTCTTGTGTGGGAATAAAGCGGTCACTCCTTCTATTCCTCCGGTGTCTGCTGCAGGACCATTAGTGTTGTGAGTTCATTCTCCCCTTCACCTTTGATGTCTGATGAACTCCCTCTGCTGGTGAAGAGAGGTAGTGAAATTGATTGGGATGGGAAGAACCTGTCATCTGAACAGGCGAAGTGTGATTGGACATATGGAATTTCTGAGTGGATATAAGGCAGCCGACGCCCTGCAGGGCTGCTGGTGATCCTTTCTGCTCTGAGCTTTTGCATCCAGTTTAGTTCCTGTCTACTAAAAGCTAAGTTTTTGCCCTGCTATTATTCCATGAGATTTTGTCTGGTTTCCTTAGTGTTTATATTCAGCCAGTCCTGGTTGGGACTGGCTGAATTCCATTTTTGTCTCTGATCAGTTTATCTCTTTGCTCTGTTTTCAGAATATACCTGAGTGCTGATATAGTGATTTTGAAGTCTAGCGACTTCAGGGCCTTTTTCCCTATCAGATGGTTGGGACATTTTTGGTAGGGTTTTTTGCGGATTGCAGCCAGCATCTTTTCTGTCCTGTCCTATCTAGTTAGTTGGGCCCCATCGTTTGCTCAGCCTGTCTTTCTGTCTGTGTTTGTGTTTTCATCTGTATTTCACCGACAATATATGTTGGGGGCTATCTCTTGCTTTGGGGTCTGCTCTGGGGCAGTTTAGATTTCCCCTTTCCTTCTTTAGGCTTATGTAGTTCTCCGGCTGTGACGAGGGGTCTAGGGCACCGTAGGAACCCCCCATGGCTACTGTTAGTTGTGGTGTATAGGATCTGGGGTCTGCAATCTGATAGCTACCAACCTCTCTGGTTTTCTGGACTTAGCTTGTATTTTTGTTTTCTCCTCCTCCGGTGACTCATTCATAACACATTAGTATCTATACAACCTCGGGGATCGGGCTCCGGCCTTGCGCTTAGAACTTCTAGGAAGGGTTCTCTTTTAACCCACGTCCTCTGTTCTCTTTTACTGCTCACGTTCCTTACTAATCTTTCTTTCTTTGGAAAATCAGGCTTTCAGTCTATGTTGCTCTCTCTCTCTCTTCCTTTCCCGTGCCAGCAGACCCAGGTCACTGGGATCTGCTGCAGCACTTCCATCCATCTAACCCCCCTCTCTCCGGGGATCTTCTCTTTCCTTACTCAACAACTGACTCCTCTCCCAAACTCTCCCCGCTCTCTTTAATGTAAACTAAACTCCACCCACCACCCAGCACGTTTCGTGTTCCAAGCAGGGAGCCACCAATGGGTGCTTTGCTGCACTCCAAGCAGGGAGCCGCCGAAGGTGCTTTTCTACACTACATTGTGGTGTGGGGTGCAGGTGTTGGAGTGTGGTCAGGAGTCTCCAAGTTACCTGAATGGTGGGGTACCACACCTCAGGAGGAGGTGCAGTACCTCTGTGGCAGCTGAGCCTCAGGGGTGCCACATACCCCCCCGTTAAACACAGTACGTCCGCAGGCTGCAAGGGAAACAAAGTTGACAATACAGGAACATACACATTTTTATATTGCATAATGAACATGTCTTATACGAAACTTCCCAATGTGGGAGGCACTGTTTCTTGAACGTTACAAACAGTTCAACTGTCTATCAATATTTAAAGTTATGCTACCTAATTTAAAGTGCCATGGAAGCAAATAGTAACACATTTTCTAGCAATACATTGCTTTCTGTCATTCTTCACATTTTCTACTTTTCTTCTTCTTACTCTTAATTGACAACTGCTGGTGTCTGGTTCATCATCTGCATATTTTTGTTCAATTCTCCCACCAGCTACTAACCTCCCTAAATCAGACATTTCCCTCTCTGTGGGTGGTACCACAATAACACCCCGGCAGCAGGCACGCTGTCTAGGCGTTATGTTTGACACCAATCTCTCCTTCACATCCCATATACAATCTCTTTCCCACTCTTGCCGCTTACACCTAAAGAACATCTCTAGAATCCACCCTTTTCTCACCATGGAAACAACAAAAACCCTCACTGTAGCATTGATCCACTCCCGCCTGGATTACTGCAATGCTCTATTAATTGGCCTCCCCGTCACTCGACTCTATCCCCTCTCCAGTCCATACTTAATGCAGCAGCCAGGGTTGTCCATCTGGCTAATCGGTACTCGGACGTGTCCTCTCTTCGTCAGTCATTACACTGGCTGCCCATTCATTATAGGATCCAATTCAAAGTACTTGTTCTCACCCACAAAGCTCTCCACGGTGCGGCACCCCCCTACATCTTTTCCCTCATTTCTGTCTATCGGCCTAGCCGATCGCTGCGCTCTGCAAATGACTTTCGACTAACCTCTGCACTAATCCGTACCTCCCACTACCGACTCCAAGACTTCTCCCATGCTGCTCCTATCCTCTGGAATGCTCTACCCCAAGAAATTAGGACTAACCTCAATTTGCATAGTTTTAGGCGCTCCCTCAAAACACATTTGTTCAGAGTGGCTTATCACGTTCACTAATCAAAGTCATTCTATGTGTAAGTGTGCGTGTGTAGCCCATTCACTATCTCCATCCATCCTTCACTCCCTCAAGATGGCTGGACCTTCATTGTAAATATACAATTGTAAATACACACCTGTACTTTGTATCTCCCTCACCTCATTGTAGATTGTAAGCTCTCACGAGCAGGGTCGTCTTATTTCGTCTTATTTTGCTTTAATTATTGTATTGTTAACGTTGTTACTTATGGCTTGTGTTTTGAAACTGTTAAACTGTAAAGCGCTGCGGAATATGTTGGCGCTATATAAATAAAGATTATTATTATTATTATTAATAATTCTCACATCTTTATTCAAACATTGTAAAACATTCACTATATTTCTTTCTCAATTAAACCCTATAAAATCTGTCATTAATACTTTCACTACACACTATCACTTTCTAGTTTCTTGTTCAAAAATACTAAGCATTATTTCTAAGTGCAAAGAGTAGACATTGGACCGGCCATCATGTCTGGAAATGTCCTTATAACGAGGTAGTCCTTGTTCCAAGGGAAGGTTCCTATGTAAAACCAAGAGAGAGCACCTAAAGAGGTGCAAACTATTTACATTAGCAGTTCTGGATCACTCAGCGTCCATGATCTCCACAGTTCAAGTGTAACGGCTACCAATCAAACTGGGCAACAACTGGATCCAATGGGAAAAAACAAGAAAACAAAAACATGATAACCAAAATAGAAAAACAAGCACTACGGTGGAAATACCCTCCTGGGTAACAAAAGTTAGTTTAAATCAACATTATGGCTGGTTATCCCCTCCTGCGGTTCTGGAAGCTGGTTGCTTGGGCTGCTTCCAGGGGAGATGCTCTGGGTATCCAGATGGGTTGATGAATCGCTGATCCTCGGTAGGAATTCTGGAGACAGCTGCTGCCTGAGGTACAGCAGGGGTAGGCATATCAGCTGTTGCTGGTGATGTCTCTGCCATCAGTAAGTCGGTAGGAGTGGCAGCTGGTATCAATGGATAATGTTCTTCATCCTCTGGGTGCACTGCTGCTCTGGTCCTTGGTCTAACATCTAGGGATGCCGTGGCCTGTTGTTGACGTAGGTAGGAGGCTACACGGGGGTTTTGCAGCTGCGGCCAAGAGAACCCATGATGCGTTTCAATGTCCCGAAGCAGCCTAGACTCGTCCAAGCCCTGAAGGTGTCGTGTGGTGCGCGCCTATTCCAACCGCACCCTCCTCAGCAGGGATTTCTTCCACCTTCCCATCTCCGTCAGCCTAATGCCCCTGGACAACTCGTCCAATACCCCCATTTCAAGCTCCAGCAGGCCAGCCTCCGACAATGAGAATTCGGGGGGTAGCCCGTTAGGAGGGCCAGCATCTATACCTAGTGCCTCCCGGCGGTGCAGTCTCGGCTCCGGTGCAGGCACGGTGCGGGTCCTGGTGGCAACGGTGGTAGTCAGGGCTGCCCGGGTAGATATGAGTGACGGCGGTGGAACAGATGGCGGCTCCCGGTCCGCGGGGGCCTCCGGTGGGACCTGCGCGGCCGTGTCAGGTCCAGACGGGAGCTCCTCTTCCTCCGCTTCAACTCCCAAAGCCTCACACAGCGGCGATGGTAATGGAGAGATTGCAAAGGATGCTGCAGGTGGTATTGCAGCAGTCGCAGGCTCTACAGGGTTTGCCTGGGGGAGATCCGGTGCAGCGATGGCGGGTACCGGTGACTGGGGTACCGCGGGTGTAGGCCCCTCCTGGGCACGCTGCAGATTCAAGGTCCATAAGGCTTCCTGTCTCAGTCGTAAACGGTGCGTCAGCTGGGCAATCTCGTCTTCCAGCTGCTGGCGGTTCATCCTGGAAGCCGGGTCAGAGCCTTCAGCCATTGCGCCGGGGAGATTCAGCTCAACCTCCTCGCGCTCCGCAGGCCTCCTCCCTTCTCCTTCCAATATGGCGTTCTCGCATTCTTCCTGCCTGGGCTCTTTTCCCGCCACTGGCTCTCGACCCTCCTTCTAAGGGCGGCGTCTTCTTCCTACTCCTCCATACCAAGCCAGTATACAAACCCCTAGGGGGGTGGGTCATGTTGCTGTCGCATAGAAGTTCAGACAGGGGAGGCCCAGGACAGTCTGCGCTCTTTTCTTAGGACCACCCATATTGTCACACCCTTCTTCACCACACCGGCGGCCATTTTTAGCGTTCATTTTACAGTCTATTGAATTGGGTCTTCTGCACATTTCAAAAGATTTGAGTCTTAGGCACACAGAACCCGATGGCATCGGATCTCGTCATCCTGTTCGTGACGCCAAAGTTGGGTCGCCCTCCCAGGGCTGTGGGGTACTCAGTACCGGGCCCAATGAGCTTCAATGGGAGATGTCACGGCAGCTGGGACCCGGCCCGTGGCCCTGGGTGCCCATTGTAAAAGGAGTTGTTGCAGTGTGCTTAGAGTGATGAAAGTTTATGAGTGATTCGTGATGCCACCTGTGGCGTTCGGCAATAGAGATGTAAACCGACGCTGCAGACAGATCCTCTGGGACAGATGGTGTGGTGCAGCATTGATGTTATAGCCCTCCACAGGCAGGGCTGTAGTCCCAGGGCAGTGTAGAGATGCGTTGCAGGAATGGTGCAGTGTAGGCACAGGGATGCAGCGGTGCCAGGTGTGTGTGATGCAGGAATGAGTGGAGGACACCAGGGCATGTAGTTCCAAAGCTTTACTCACAGTCTGTGGTACAAACAGATGCTGCAGCACTTCCATCCATCTATCCCTCTCTCCGGGGATCTTCTTCTCTTTCCTTACTCAACAACTGACTCCTCTCCCAAACTCTCCCCGCTCTCTTTAATGTAAACTAAACTCCACCCACCACCCAGCACGTTTCGTGTTCCAAGCAGGGAGCCACCAATGGGTGCTTTGCTGCACTCCAAGCAGGGAGCCGCCGAAGGTGCTTTTCTACACTACATTGTGGTGTGGGGTGCAGGTGTTGGAGTGTGGTCAGGAGTCTCCAAGTTACCTGAATGGTGGGGTACCACACCTCAGGAGGAGGTGCAGTACCTCTGTGGCAGCTGAGCCTCAGGGGTGCCACATACCCCCCCGTTAAACACAGCATGTCCGCAGGCTGCAAGGGAAACAAAGTTGACAATACAGGAACATACACATTTTTATATTGCATAATGAACATGTCTTATACGAAACTTCCCAATGTGGGAGGCACTGTTTCTTGAACGTTACAAACAGTTCAACTGTCTATCAATATTTAAAGTTATGCTACCTAATTTAAAGTGCCATGGAAGCAAATAGTAACACATTTTCTAGCAATACATTGCTTTCTGTCATTCTTCACATTTTCTACTTTTCTTCTTCTTACTCTTAATTGACAACTGCTGGTGTCTGGTTCATCATCTGCATATTTTTGTTCAATTCTCCCACCAGCTACTAACCTCCCTAAATCAGACATTTCCCTCTCTGTGGGTGGTACCACAATAACACCCCGGCAGCAGGCACGCTGTCTAGGCGTTATGTTTGACACCAATCTCTCCTTCACATCCCATATACAATCTCTTTCCCACTCTTGCCGCTTACACCTAAAGAACATCTCTAGAATCCACCCTTTTCTCACCATGGAAACAACAAAAACCCTCACTGTAGCATTGATCCACTCCCGCCTGGATTACTGCAATGCTCTATTAATTGGCCTCCCCGTCACTCAACTCTATCCCCTCTCCAGTCCATACTTAATGCAGCAGCCAGGGTTGTCCATCTGGCTAATCGGTACTCGGACGTGTCCTCTCTTCGTCAGTCATTACACTGGCTGCCCATTCATTATAGGATCCAATTCAAAGTACTTGTTCTCACCCACAAAGCTCTCCACGGTGCGGCACCCCCCTACATCTTTTCCCTCATTTCTGTCTATCGGCATAGCCGATCGCTGCGCTCTGCAAATGACTTTCGACTAACCTCTGCACTAATCCGTACCTCCCACTCCCGACTCCAAGACTTCTCCCATGCTGCTCCTATCCTCTGGAATGCTCTACCCCAAGAAATTAGGACTAACCTCAATTTGCATAGTTTTAGGCGCTCCCTCAAAACACATTTGTTCAGAGTGGCTTATCACGTTCACTGATCAAAGTCATTCTATGTGTAAGTGTGCGTGTGTAGCCCATTCACTATCTCCATCCATCCTTCACTCCCTCAAGATGGCTGGACCTTCATTGTAAATATACAATTGTAAATACACACCTGTACTCTGTATCTCCCTCACCTCATTGTAGATTGTAAGCTCTCACGAGCAGGGTCGTCTTATTTCGTCTTATTTTGCTTTAATTATTGTATTGTTAACGTTGTTACTTATGGCTTGTGTTTTGAAACTGTTAAACTGTAAAGCGCTGCGGAATATGTTGGCGCTATATAAATAAAGATTATTATTATTATTAATAATTCTCACATCTTTATTCAAACATTGGCAGGGCTGTAGTCCCAGGGCAGTGTAGAGACGCGTTGCAGGAATGGTGCAGTGTAGGCACAGGGATGCAGCGGTGCCAGGTGTGTGTGATGCAGGAATGAGTGGAGGACACCAGGGCATGTAGTTCCAAAGCTTTACTCACAGTCTGTGGTACAAACAGGTGCCTACCTCCGTGCCGTGTCCTCCGGGTCTGGGACTCAGTCAACCTCCAGGCCAGATGGAATACTCCTTTCCAAGACTCCGCCAACATGTGCCTTTCTAAACGTCTCCTCTTATAGCGCCTTTAAATGAAGTACTCCTAGTACTGAGTTACACTGGAGTGCCTCGTGTCTGATGTTTTTATGAACTCTACTTGTACAGCAGGCAGCTGTAGCCTGCTTCGGGGACTCCTTGCTACTAAGTCCCGGCTCACTATCCAGTTGCTGTTGTGCCCCCAAGTCTTGTGTGGGAATAAAGCAGTCACTCCTTCTATTCCTCCGGTGTCTGCTGCAGGACCATTAGTATCCATACAACCTCGGGGACCGGGCCCCGGCCTTGCGCTTAGAACTTCTAGGAAGTGTTCTCTTCTAACCCACGTCCTCTGTTCTCTTTTACTCCTCACGTTCCGTACTAATCTTTCTTTCTATGGAAAATCAGGCTTTCAGTCTATGTTTCTCTCTCTCTCTTCCTTTCCCGTGCCAGCAGACCCAGGTCACTGGGATCTGCTGCAGCACTTCCATCCACTTCTCTCCGGGGATCTTCTTCTCTTTCCTTACTCAACAACTGACTCCTCTCCCAAACTCTCCCCGCTCTCTTTAATGTAAACTAAACTCCACCCACCACCCAGCACGTTTCGTGTTCCAAGCAGGGAGCCACCAATGGGTGCTTTGCTACACTCCAAGCAGGGAGCCGCCGAAGGTGCTTTGCTACACTACTTTGTGGTGTGGGGTGCAGGTGTTGGAGTGTGGTCAGGAGTCTCCACCTTACCTGAATGGTGAGTTACCACACCTCAGGAGGAGGTGCAGTACCTCTGTGGCGGCTGAGCCTCAGGAGCGCCACATCAGCATGTTGTTTCCATTTAGCCTTAGGGGGATTGGCCAGTCTGTACAGGAATTTAACCCTGCTGTGTCCTTCACAGATTAGGTTCCCCAGACTATCCCGTGCCGGCAGGTCCTATATTAGGCAGCTCCACCATCCGCCCTCTGCTTGATGTTGATTCGTAGGCAGTTCACTTTCCCTGTTGTACCTCACACTCGAGTCTCTGACCCACCAATCAGCTGAGGTAGTCTTGGGGACTACCCTGGAGTAGTTCCTGGTGTCTACCGGCTGTCCAGCCTGTCCTCTGCACCAGTAGCTCTAGTGAAGACCCGGTGGACACCTAGTTACACCTCTCTAGAGTAAGCCTGGCCGATGGTGCAGTGGGTCCACATCCACCAATGTTACACCAAGTAACTGTGCACACCTCACAACTTTTGAAGCACAGAAAGAGGCACAGATCATGAGATGCACATAGCAGCAAATTTTGGCCTCACCCTAATCCACGGCCATTTACCACTGCTTTCTCCCCCAGCAGGAGGAGTTGTCAGAGGGACGCTGGTAGTGAGGGAAATTCAGCAGACGCCTGAGACTGCAGGGCGTAGACCCAAATCTGGGACTGACCGCTGTATCTGGGACAGTTGGGACTAGAGATGAGCAGGTGGATTCATGGCTCTCTGGTCCAACGTGCGTGGGACCTGGGGATTATTTTTTGTGCCGTCATTCACAGTCGGAGCTTCCAGAACGTTCTCATCTTTATGTAGCGTCACTATACGACATCCGGCTTATTTGTGCCTGTAAGGCCGTGTTCACACATTGCAGAAAAACGGTGTTTTTTGTTTTCTGCAGGATCCGCACCATCTCCAATAACGATCTTCTCCCCCTTATTTGATGCGTTCTTGGTGCAGATGTGAAGCCGCGTTTTTATTGCGCTTTTTAGAGGACAGAAAAGCTTTGATTCTGCACTTAATAAAGTTTCTGCAGTTTTTACCTGCGATTTTAGACACATAGAAGAGAAGAAAAAGCCCCAAATCGGCACAGATCAGCCGCGTCCTCGGGCGCACAGCGGGCGCCTTTTATGGTAAAGTAGTTTTTATTAAAGATTTATTTACATAAATGAGGTAAAGAAAAAGGGGAGACAGATTATAAATACCCAGTAATACAGACAAGAACCAAACAACAGCAAAAAAGAGAAATGTAAAGTCATGAAAGAGAGAGGCAGAATAAAGGGGAGAAAGGGTTAAGGAGGAGAATGGGGAAGGAAAAATAGGGGTTTGTTAACCCCTTAGAGACCTTGCCCTTTTTCGTTTTTGCGATTCTGTTTTCCGCTCCCCTTCTTCCCACAGCCATAACTTTTTTATGTTTCCGTCAGTATGGCCATGTGAGGGCTTGTTTTTTGCGGGACAAGTTGTGCTTTGGAATGACATCATTGGTTTCACCATATCGTGTACTCAAAAATGGGAAAAAAATTCCAAGGGCAGTGAAATTGCAAAAAAGTGTAACTCCACAACTTCTTTTGGATTTTCATTTTACCATATTCACCAAACGCTAAGACTGCCCTGCCATTATGATTCTCCAAGTCATTACAGGTTCATAGACACCAGACAGGTCTCAGTTCTTTTGTATTTAAGTGGTAAAAAAATCCAAAAATTGTTGGGAAAAAATTGCTCCATTTTCGTGATTTGGGGTTGGGTGAGGGCTTATTGTTTGTGTGCCCAGCTGATGTTTTTATTGATACCATTTTGGTGCAGATACGATTTTTTGATCATCCGTTATTACATTTTAATGCAATGTAGCGGTGACAAAAAAACCTTAATTCTGGCATTTTGCCTTTTTTTCTCACTACGCCGTCTAGTGATCGGGTTGTTCCTTTCTTTATTGATAGATCGGGCTATTCTGAACGCGGCGATACCAAACTTGTGTATGTTTTATTTTTCTTTTGTTTTATTTTGAATGGTGCGAAAGGGGGGGGATCTGAACTGTTATATTTTTTTATTTTTTTAATATTTTTAAAAACTTTTTTTTTACTTTTGGCCTGCTTCAATAGTTTCCATAACTTTGCAAAGGAATACGTGGATTTCATCCGCGCTGCCCAATTGATGACATTCCGGAAGGGTAATAAAGTTTGACAGTGGTTTATTCTACTCATTTCAAGGTTTTTTGAACCTGTTCTTCAGGAATTACCACATGACGCATACACAGGTGGTGCATTAAGTACACACAGATTTAAAAAAATGAGCTCCAGTCAGATGACAGATGTCAAAGTTCATAGTTAGCAGACAGTATAAATATTCATAGTAAGAGTTAGAAGCTGTTCTTATATTGACTTGTCTATTATAATTTCACAGGTGGTGAACAAAAGGAAAAAAATAAGGAAAAATAAAAAACACATATATACTGAGCAAGAAAAGCAAATCTCGGACACGAACTCCTAGAGATCTGCCTCAGCTTCCTCCAGCTCTGCCGCCCGACAATCGGACCACTCGGCTATACTAACAAGCTCCTGCACGCGGATCCGATGTGGAAGAGACATAGGATGAAATAAACCATTAGATAAACATTAAATTGTAAGGATCTAAATTTTAATCAATTAAAAATAAATGTTTTATTAATAAAAAAATAATATACATTTTTTTTAAATCTCAGGTTTGGCTTATTATAAAAAAAAAGGGAATCACTCATCTGTAAAAGCTCAGTGGCAGAGTGGGAAGGACGATGTGCTCCACACCCGCAATATTGTGCACACACTCAGGATCGCACCGCAGGAGGAGCACACGGCGCTTCTCCCAATACCACACGGCTGTTACATCTCCCGCACAGAGTCAGATTATACAGCGACCGGTGTAAGTCACATCCCAAAGTTTAAAAACTCACTCCTTCAGCAGCGTTATTAACACCACCTGAGGATAGCAAATCATGTCAGGGGATGATTTCTTTAGGACAAAGGAATGATTGGTTCTATATAAATATTTCTGAGAGGAATATTAACAAACTTAGAAAAATATATATATATACCAGTAATCATTTTTATAATTGTACTGGGGTCCACAGACAGTCCGGAAAGAGGAGAGGGTTAATGCTCTGTAGAACTACTATTTCTCTGAGTGGAGATAGAGTAGAAAAAAAAACAGTGTTTAGGGCTTTCCCTTACCCGCTCTGCGGGAAAAAGAGAGAGTGAAGCTCTATATTAGTAATTATGGTGTAAAATGTATCCAGAAGGACCAAGAACACCTAACAAGGGGGACAAATACTTACTTGGCGTTACTCATCCTATTTTCTAACCGCAGCACCATGGTTTAATCCTATTACTGTGGAGCGCTTATAGTTAATAAGTCTCTAAATTTAAAGGGCCTACTAGACATAAAGGAGTATGATGGAAATAATTATATTAAAGACACATTAAAAATGCTTCCCTTATAAAACAAGAATAAGATCTTTTATAATAATTAAATAATCATCAGGTATTTCATGGTGAAATTCCTTATAAACTCCCATAGAAAAATAAATATCAAAGGACATCCATAAATATAAAAAATATAAATAAATACATATAACAACCTCCATTAATAAATTAAATAAAAACCTCTGTGATCTCATGAAGACCCTGTGGTTTGAGGCTTCTTAATTTATAGATCCAATATACCTGTTTCCTGTTTAATTTCAGAATCCTATTTGGAATATGAGCAGGGATATGATCAATAGGAATAATTTGTAACTTATTAAAATCCTTATTATGAACTAAGGTATAATGTCTCAAAAGACCATGGGTAAGAAGTAGAGATGAGCGACTTTGCCTTTTTTCGCAAAAGTCGGGTCGAACGAAATCGGCCGATTATTGTGAAAAGTCGAAGGCCGACTGAAACACGAAACCCAATGCAAGTCAATGGGGAAGAAAAATCGGCAGTGAGTGGAGGACAGGAAACACACCTACAGTGCCCATTTTAATGCCAAAAGCATCAATTCTTATTACTAAAGCTTGTCAACCTTAATTTACTTTATAATAATAGTTAGGCATTGAAAACTGGGGGTTATTTGGCCAAAGTTGTGTGGGGGGGGGTAGTGCTGGCTCCAGATTTTCGTGGGCCCAGGGCCAAAGAGTGTCACTGGGCTCCTTTAACACATGACACAACTCATGATCCTCTGATACGGCAGAGAAATAGCGGTATAGTACAATGAAAAATACTTCACTTCTTAAATCTGTTGACTGATATCCATTTTAAATTCTCCAACAGCTCCAAAAACAGACAGTATATAACTCCATACAGTATTATGGCCACCGCATAGTGCGTCATACAGAGTAATGAGGCCCATATATTTCTCCATACAGAATCATTGGTCCCATATAATGTTCGATACAGTATATGATGAGCTCCACATAATGCTACAGTATATGTTGTTCACCATGGATGAAGCTCCAGTGTCTTATGGGCCCAAATAATGCTCCATATATAATGGGCCCCATTTCTAATGCTCCAGTGTATAATGGGCCCTGTAAATGCTGCTCCAGTGACTGATATCCACCTTTGGAATGCTCCAGTGTATGGTGGGCCCCAGATATCATTCTCCAGAGTATCGTGCTCTCCAAAAATTGCTCCCAACCTTTAAAACAATTAAATAAGTCTCCTCGCTAGGGAATCCCTGTACTCTGGACTCCTCGTCTTCCCCATCTTCCTTCTCTCGGCACTTGGACTGTTTAGGCAGAGGGCGTACAGACGTGATGTCATCTCGCTCTTTGACCAGAATGTCACTGTCAGGAAAAGTGTTTGGTTTCCGGGGGCAGTATGGTTGCAAAGCTGAACCTTAAAGGAATGTCCAGAGGGGCACCACCAGGAGTGGAGCCTGCGGCTTAATTGGACTCAACATGGGCAACCTCAACCATGCCATCCACAAAAAAGCTGCACAGATTGCAAGCTTAATTCCGTTAACGAACGAGACTCAGGCATGCCCCCGTGGTCCGCGTCCAGCTTACTAGAGGGACACGCAAGGCTCTGGCATGCGAGATCGGCCAATAACAGGTCTGTCATGCCCTTACATGTCCGGGGCTGCACGCATGCTACAATGAAAGGACCAGCGTGTATCGCTTACAGGTGCGGATAACAGGCTGAACCCCGTTAGTGATGGGGATCTGGGATTACAATTCTTCCCCGCGAACAAGCATTTCCCAGTAAGTGCAGGTCAACCATAATTCTGAAATTAGGCCTAAATGGCATTCCAGAAAGAATATGAAAAAATGAAGTGCCCAAACCACAGGTGCTGTAGCTTGCTTAACAGCTGGGCTCCTCTGCTGAGTAGAACACAGTTCTTACATAAACAGGCGGCATAGCTTGGTTCACGGGTGGCCAACTCTGCTGAGTAGCATACACAGTTACTAGGCCCAAAGTATTAAGTAGTGTAAATGCAGTCAAAAACTGGTTCTTTCATAAACAGGCGGCATAGCTTGGTTCACGGGTGGGTTCCTCATCTGAGTAGCAGACACAGTTACTAGGCCCAAAGGGATTTTCAGGACAATATTAAAAAATTATTAGAAATACACACAGTGCAGCTCCGTCACAGGTGTAGTACACCGCTGGCTACCAGACACCACTACTATGCCCTAAAACTGTCTATTATCATTGAAAACCATTATTAATATGAAAAAAAGATGCGCTTTTGTTTAACGAAACGTTCTCGAACGGAAACTCGAACAGCCGAATTTTAATCAAAGTGTTGTAGTTCGACGAACGGATCTAACACCGCCCAAAACAGCTAGAATTTGAACTTGGCCAACAGTTCCACTCAAACACCACTCATCTGTAATCAGGAGGCAGACTCAGACGGTCTCAGGCACAGTATGGATTCGACAAGATTGCAGAAAGTTGAGAAAGGGTACAGTATCTCCGGATAACAGGTATATATAGCAAAGTTTAAACATTTAAAATCTCTGTGTTTATTTCCGGAGTACGACAAAGACACAGCCTCAGTATGGATTAGACAACAATCTAAAAAGTAACAAAAAGGAAATGTTTTTGAAGCGTACACCAGTATACACTGTTGGGGTATTTTTAAATCTTCATTTATATCTCAGTCTCAGTAAGACAGTCCAGACTCTCCGCAAGAGGAAACGAGATGGATAAAAGTACAGACATAAAGTCGAGTGATTGCAGAAATTTAGGAATTACTAATCACGGGAAAAACTCCCAGGAGAATTCTCAGAGGCGATGCTGACCCTCAATTACTTTGTGTGTGGAGACAGCGAAAACAGTTCTTTGTGAAGAAAGTGTTGCTGTATCGCAGTACCGTTGATCCCATCACCGTTACTCATCTCCATCAAATTTTGATCACAAGGAGAGATGCAGACATGGTCCTCACTGCCTATCATGATCTGTCAGGTAACTTTGGAGTGCAAAAGACAGAAGCCACAGGCTGTAGGCCATTCTATTGGATTGGCATGAGAGGGCACATTTAAAAATGTGCACTGGAATGTCACACGTCTGTGGGTAGGAAAACTGTGAAAGCTGATGATAAACCGGCACTGCATCTCATTGTGAGTCGATGTCCATAACAAATCGAAGCCATTGATCATCTGAAGATAGAGTCCAGCAGGACAGGGCATAGCTACGTCTTAACCATCATCTATCACGTCACCAAATTTGTAGTGGAAGTCCCAGTGTAGGATTTAACAGCCCAGACTACACAGCGGTGGAGCAGGGAGAGGTAAGTATTGCAAGTGCTGGGGTCCTGAGCCAGCAGGGGGGACCCATTCATGGGCGGCGGTACTGGCACAGGGCCCCTCATAGTATGCCGGTGTGACTGACAGCGGGTGTGCACCCCCACCATCAGAGACACTTGATTGTACTATGAGGGACCCTGTGCCAGTGCCGTCGCCGAAGAGTGTGCCCACCCACCTGTCCAGGGAAATGGCACTCGCACAGGTGCGTGCGCCAGGTGGTGACCCCGGCACTGTGGGTGAGGCAGCCCAGTTAGGGAGGTGGAAAAAATGGCATATGTTGATGTTGGACATTCAGCAGCTGCAAATGGAGGAATTGGAGTCCGAGGAAGAGGAGGACAAAAGCGAGCCATTTTTCTGGCAACCTATGTGTCAGCAGGGGAAGGTGGGACAAAATCCTTTGAAACCCATGCATGGTTCATTTTAATGAAGGTTAGATCATCAATATTTTGGGTTGACAGACGGGTCCTTTATTCTGTCAGGATTGATCCAGTAGCACTGAAGACTCTTTCGGATAGCACATTAGCAGCAGGGCAAGCGAGCTCCAGTAAGGCATATTGTGCCAATTAAGGCCCGGGTGTTCAGTTTACAGGCCCAATAGTCAAAGGGGAATGACCAGTGAGGGAGAACATCGATATGGGAGAAGTAGTTTGTAACCATAGATGACAACTGCTGTCTCCTGTCACTTTCAATCGATGCAGTATTATCAGTCGTGTGAGCGGTACTTGAAAAATCAGTCCACAACATGGTCATGAAACCCCTGTCTCCAACGCCACTTTGGATGTGTGCACCACGAACACCTCTTCCATGTTGCACCCTACGGCTCGTGTGAGAACCATCACCGCTGCTGTGTGCTGGGAATGCCTTAAACAAACGGTTTACCAGAGTTGCTTGTTTGTTAGCCAATATTAGCTCTAGGTTCTCCTGTGGCATGATGTTTTGGAATTTGCCTTTATAGCGTGGATCCAGGATGCTGGACAACCAGTAGTCATCATCGTTCATCATTTTGGCAATGCGGGGGTCCCTTTTTAGGATCTGCAAGGCATAATCTGACATGTGGGCCAATGTTCCCAGTGTCAACGATGCACTGTGAGTGCTGGGTGGAGGAGCACTTTCTGGCAAATCCACTTCCCTCCAGTCATGCACAAACCCTGTACCTGACCTTGCCACGCCAAGATTTTCTCTTGCCCCTGAGAAGCATCCTCCTCCCCTAAATAATCATCCCCATCATCCTCGTCCTCCTTCTCTTCCTCTTCTTCCTCCACCTCGTCCAGGAGAGTTCCCTGAGCAGACAATGGCTGACTGTCATCAAGGCTTCCCTCCTCCTCTTCCTCTTCCTCCTCGGCTGCAGATGCCTGCTCCTTAATGTGCGTCAAAGTTTGCATGAGCAGACGCATAAGTGGGATGCTCATGCTTATGATGGCGTCGTCTGCGCTTACCAGCCGTGTGCATTTATCAAAACACTGAAGGACTTTACAGAGGTCTTTCAGCTTCGACCACTGCACACCAGACAACTCCATGTCTGCCCTCAAACTGCCTGCCCGTGTATCCTCCCACAAATGCATTACAGTCTCCCTCTGTTCGCACAGCCTCTCAACCATGTGCAGGGTGGAGTTCCACCTTGTTGCAACGTCGATAATTAAGTGGTGCTTGGGAAGGTGGAGCAATCGCTGCAGCTTCTGCACACGACTGGAGTGTACGGGCGACCGGCAAATGTGCGAGCACAGTCTTCGCACCTTATGGAGCAGGGCTGTTAACTCTGGAAAATTATTGAGGAAGCACTGCACCACCAGGTTCAAGGTGTGAGCCAGGCAAGGTATGTGTCTGAGTTTTGAAAGGGCTATGGCTGCCACAAAATTCCGGACATATCGCTAACTACCTTGCCTGCCTCAAGATGTAGACTGCCCAGCCATGACTAAGTTTGTCGCTGCAAGTAGTCGGCCAGTACCTCAGCGGTGTGTCTGTTGTCGCCCAAACACATCATCTTCAACAAAGCCTGCTGATGCTTACCACTAGCTGTTCAATAGTGGGACACCTCGGGTGCAACACTGGCAGCTGCGGATGGAGTGCTCGTGCGACTGCGCTCTGTGGATGACCTTTCGCTTCTGGAAGAGGAGGAGGAGGGTCGAACGCCTACAGCCGTTTCCTATACCGTGGGCTAGGCAGCACTGTCCCACCGCAGCTGTCACCTGTGGACCCTGCATCCACCACATTAACCCAGTGCGCAGTGATGGACACGTAATGGCCCTGGCCATGCCTACTGGACCATGCATTTGTTGTGAGGTGCACCTTTCCACTCACTGATTGCTTGAGTGCGTGGACAATGCGGTCTTTCACATGCAGGTGGAGGGCTGGGATGGCTTTTCGAGAAAAGAAATGTTGACTGGGTATGTCATAGCGTGGTACTGCGTAGGCCATGAGCTTGCGGAAAGCTTCACTTTCAACCAACTGGTAGGGCATCATCTCTAACGAGATTAGTTTGACAATGTGGGCGTTCAAACACAGTGTACGCGGATGAGTACTTTCTTGTCCTACTCAGAGTCTCTGGTAGGGTGAGCTGGACTTGAGAGCTGCATATGGTGGAACTAGCGGTGGACATGGCGGACTGAGAGAGGGTTGGTGATGGTGATGGTGTTGGTGGTCTTGCTGATGGCCTAGATTCAGTCTTTCGTAGCAATAACATAGTGATTCCCTGACTGCTTTGGCCTTGCGACGACACCTCAACATTGCTGCTGGTGGTGTGCTAACCGGTGGGCTTACAGTGGGGGAAGCGATGTAGCGTTGCTGACTACCTTCATTTGGAGCAGGTGCACATGTGGTACGTGAGGTTTGGTATTTCATCCACGCTTGCAAGTGCATGGTGGTTAAGTGTCTAAGCATGCAACTGGTATTCAAATTTCTCAGATTTTTCCCTCGGCTAAAGGTCTTTGCACACTTCTTACAGATAACCTTTGCCTGATCAATAGGATTTTGTTCAAAAAAGTGCCATACTGCACTCTTCCTACTGTGGAAGACATTGTGAAGCCTTGCACGCTGTGCTATTTTGACCGTCTGGCCAAGCTGTCATGCAACTCTTTTGGTTTTTGTAACCCGTTTTTGGACTGCTACGGGCCTGCCAGATAACAGCTGTTGCGATGTTGATGCCTGCTGCAGATCCTCCTCCTCCTCTTCTGAGCTATTGGCAGCGGCACCCTCTTCCACCAATGGATGCCAATCTGGGTCAACAACTGGGTCATCCATCACCTCCTCTTCAATTTCATGTGCACCTTCCTCTGTGTAACCGTGTAAGGTGGTATAGTATGTGGGAAGGGGCACCTGAGTCTCATCAGGGTCAGATTCTGGCTCAGTACACTGCGAGGACAATGTAGTGCTCTGAGTGAATGTACCAGCAGAAAACTCTAGCAGTAGCTGTGCATCAGTGCACTCCATGTCAGATTCATCTTGGACTGGGGAATTCACGATTTGACTTGATAACCCAGGCATGGTATGTGAAAAGAGCTCCATGGAGAAATCTGTAGTGTGGCCTGCCACATCCTTCACTTTTGGTGTTGTTCCTGACCAGGAGCCTCCACAGATGACTCAGTGCTTTTATTTTTTGAAACTTCAGAAGAGGAGGCGATAGAGCTGGAGGCTGTGACAGCAATGTAAGCCAAAACTTGTTCCTGAAGCTCCGGCTTTAAAAGCGGTTTACCTACTCCCAGAAAAGGGAGCCTACGAGGCCTTGTGGAGCCAGACGATGACGCAGGCTCAAGACCTCCTGCCTTAGGTGCTATTGTGCTTTTGCCACTACCTGCAGATGCAGCACCACCACCACCACCAGCTGGCAACCCCCGCCCACGTTCACGGCCTCTTCCACCATAATTCCTCATTTTTGGGAAAATGTACCCAAAATACCACCAGCTATATGGTACTGTAAAACAAGGTACAAGGTGTATATAGTATTGGGGAGAATTTGAATCTCCCTAGAGATTTTAGGAGGCTGAACTATTATCTCAGGCCCACTATAGATTACACCTCAATTTAACAGGCTGAAATTGGATGGTGTAAGACAAAGTACAAGGTGTATATAGTATGGGGGAGAATTTGAATCTCCCTACAGATTTTAGGAGGCTGAACTATTATCTCAGGCCCACTATAGATTACACCTCAATTTAACAGGCTGAAATTGGATGGTGTATGACAAAGTACAAGGTGTATATAGTATTGGGGAGAATTTGAATCTCCCTACAGATTTTAGGAGGCTGAACTATTATCTCAGGCCCACTATAGATTACACCTCAATGTAACAGGCTGAAATTGGCTGGTGTATGACAAAGTACAAGGTGTATATAGTATTGGGGAGAATTTGAATCTCCCTACAGATTTTAGGAGGCTGAACTATTATCTCAGGCCCACTATAGATTGCACCTCAATTTAACAGGTTGAAATTGGATGGTGTATGACAAAGTACAAGGTGTATATAGTATTGGGGAGAATGTGAATCTCCCTACAGATTTTAGGAGGCTGAACTATTATCTCAGGCCCACTATAGATTACACCTCAATTTAACAGGCTGAAATTGGATGGTGTATGACAAAGTATAAGGTGTATATAGTATGGGTGAGAATTTGAATCTCCCTACAGATTTTAGGAGGCTGATCTATTATCTCAGGCCCACTATAGATTACACCTCAATTTAACAGGCTGAAATTGGATGGTGTAAGACAAAGTACAAGGTGTATATAGTATGGGGGAGAATTTGAATCTCCCTACAGATTTTAGGAGGCTGAACTATTATCTCAGGCCCACTATAGATTACACCTCAATTTAACAGGCTGAAATTGGATGGTGTATGACAAAGTACAAGGTGTATATAGTATTGGGGAGAATTTGAATCTCCCTACAGATTTTAGGAGGCTGAACTATTATCTCAGGCCCACTATAGATTACACCTCAATGTAACAGGCTGAAATTGGCTGGTGTATGACAAAGTACAAGGTGTATATAGTATTGGGGAGAATTTGAATCTCCCTACAGATTTTAGGAGGCTGAACTATTATCTCAGGCCCACTATAGATTGCACCTCAATTTAACAGGTTGAAATTGGATGGTGTATGACAAAGTACAAGGTGTATATAGTATTGGGGAGAATGTGAATCTCCCTACAGATTTTAGGAGGCTGGACTATTATCTCAGGCCCACTATAGATTACACCTCAATTTAACAGGCTGAAATTGGATGGTGCATGACAAAGTATAAGGTGTATATAGTATTGGGGAGAATTTGAATCTCCCTACAGATTTTAGGAGGCTGAACCATTATCTCAGGCCCACTATAGATTACACCTCAATTTAACAGGCTGAAATTGGCTGGTGTATGACAAAGTACAAGGTGTATATAGTATTGGGGAGAATCTCCCTAGAGATGTTAGGAGGCTGACAATGATGCTCTCAGTCCAAGTATGGCGGCAGCAGGCAGCCTAATAAGCAGGACTGCTGCACACAAAAGTGTGGAAAAATGAACGCTTGGTAACTGTGCAGAAAAGAGGAAGAAAAGTATTTTTGCTTTTAAAAAAGCAGTTTGCACAGCAGTGTGCAAGCAGCAATGCAGCTATCAGGGAGCCTTATAAGGCAGCCTAATAACCAACAGAGCTGATGCACAAAAAATAGAACCTCCCCTGTCACTGCACACAAAGTGTTGTGTTGTAAGTGGAAATCGCTACCAGCAGAAGCAGTTTTTGGGTTCTTCTTCCCTGGCTAATGCTCTCCCTTATTCAGAATCAGCAGCAGCACCTCTCCCTATGCTAAGATCGGCAGAAGTAAGATGGCGGTTGACGTGCACGCCCTTTTATAGCCCCTGTGATGCCACACAAAGCAAGCCAATCACTTGCATGCCCTTCTCAAAGATGGTGGTGACCGCTGCCCATGTCATCGCGTTGTCCACAGTGTGCGTCCTCCATCATTGGCTGAAAAAGGGTGCTGGAAGCATCATTTGAAATGCGACTTTAGCAAAAGTCGGCGACTTATGAACTTGACAGACCCGTTTCGCTCAACTCTACCTATCGCATTATATTATGGGGAAGCATTATACCCCTATGGGGGAGCATTATACCCCTATGAGGGAGCATTATGGGGGTGCATAATACCCCTATGGGTTATATTATACCCCTATGGGGGTGCATTATACTGCTATATATGACTATGGGATGCATTATACAATTAGGGATGACTATGGGGCAATATGCAGAGACATGAGGCAGAATGCGTGGACACGTGGGGTCCAGAATGTGGGATATTATTACTATAGGGGCTAATTAAAGGATATTATTTTTGAGGTTACTGTTTTCAGTGTGGGGGAGAAGCGGTCCTGTTACTATGCATGGTGACATGGTCGCTTTTTTCATCTGGCGTAGTATAGAAGTTGGGCAAAAATCGGGGAATGTACTATAGATTACTGTGTTATTTTATGCAGAGACGAGTCCTGGCTGGAAGAAGTGCTCGTGGTCTGAACTGGATGAAGAAGAGAAGCGAAGATGAAGGACTTTAACTAGAGATGTCACCGGTGAGTCAGTGTGTTACCTGTACACTGACACTATATACTATATACATAGCTCCTGTGCATAATGTCACTAGTGATCACAGTATTACCGGTACACTGACACTATATACAGAGCTCCTGTGTATAATGTCACAGGTGATCACTGCATTACCTGTACACGGACACTGTATACTAAAGTACAGATCCCCTGTGTATAATGGCATTAATACTGTGTTTTTATTTTATTAATGATCAGTATTGTAATATTCAATCACTATGTGGTGGTAATATGTGATCTGGTCAAGATGTGGTGGTATTTGTTCCTTGTACATGCTATTATTCGGTCACTGTGGTGGTAATATATTGTCTAGTTATGTTGTGGTGGTATTTATTCCCTGTATGTGGTAATATTTGGTCACTATGTGGTGGAAATATGTGATCTGGTCATGGTGCGGTGGTATTTTTCCCTTGTATGTGATGTTAATGGTCATTTTAAAAAAATGATAAATAAAAATATACCTAAAATTGTATTGGATATTTTATCAATTGTTTAATAAGTTACAGTAGAGTAGAACCTGGCCAGAAGAGACTACTTTGTCGTGGAGGGGGATTAAAAAATCTTTTGGCCAAAACAAAACCTGCTGGCTATGTATGTGATCTGGTGATGTATAATTGGTGAGGACATGGTGCAGAAGTGGAGTTTTTCCAAGAGAGGTTGGTGGGACCGTGGAAGGTCCGAGGGGTGGAGGTGGGGCTAGGGTGGAGCCTGGGCAGAGTTTCAAGGGGGCCCCGAAAATTTTGCCCATATGGGGCCCCGAAATTCCTAATGGCAACCCTGCAGTGGTGACTCCCACCCAGGATCAGACAGCTGAACCTACAGCCAGAGCCATTTGTCAGGACTTCATTCGCATATATGGATGCCCAAAGTGAATTCACTACGACCCAGGGTCCTGCTTCCAGGGGCAAGTGACGAACAAACTGTACTGCATCCATGGAATCAAAAAATCCCGAACCACACCATATCATCCACAGGGGAATGGGGCTTGTGAGCACGTCAACCGAACCCTGTTGCAAATGTTGCGGACCCTGGAAGAGGACAAGAAGATGAAGTGGCTCGAATTTGCCTCTGAGTTGTTGTGGGTTTGCAATAATTGTTTCCATGCGACTGCTAGTTACACCTCTTACATGCTACTGTTTGGCGGAGAGACCACTGAACTGGAGCTGGAGGCAGAGGATTCCTGTTCGGGCCGTAGTCCTAGTGCCAGGAGCTGAGAACACAGTCACAGATTTCAGACGGTAAGGAAGCTTGTTGAGCAGAAGCTTCAGGAAGTGGAACATTCAAGTCGATCCTCGATGTCAGATGGACCACTTCAGCCAGGGGACCATGTGTTGATGCCGGTCAAACGACCCGGAAACAAGCTGCATCATCATTGGGAGGCGGTACTCTACCGAGTGGTGAGGAAGAATCACCTGAAAAACCCAGTCTATGAGGTTAGACCTGAAGGGGATGATGCCACCTCAGGTGTTGCACAGGAATATGCTGTGACCCTGCTCTTCTGAAGCAGAAGACCATACCAGGCAGGGGCCCCAACTGAAGTGGCTGAGGTCCACAATGGGCAGTCTTAAAGGAAGAAGAATAATGGTTAACAGGGTCAAAGCAAACTCAGAGTCGACTTACCACACCCAGTGCTTGAGTCTCCAAGTACCCCAAATGCGCCTCTGCAGGAAGAGCTCCTCAGGACTGAGCGAGCCAATGCCGGGATTACCTCTAACCAGTATGCTCAGGATGAATTTGTTTGATCCCAGAAGACCCAGGAATGCACGCAATTGTTGGCTGACATCGGCCTACCTGTGGGGAAACCTCAAACTCAAAAGAATTCACTCACCCAAGGACAGGCGAGCAAAAAGGGGGGAAGAAAGTAACAAAGTGATGAGACCACTGGAAAATTAGTGCAAGATGTGCCATTAATGAGGAAAGACTGCTATCTGCTGGCCAGCCAAAATCAAGCGGAACCAAAGTGCGCTAGAAGATTTGCAGGATTAAGGACCTTGCAGGGCCGGACTGGCCATCTTGCCATTCTGGCAAATGGCAGAAGGGCCTGTCTGGTTGTGGGCTGCCTTATCTGCTGTGTTACTAACAGAATCGGCTTCCTCAAGATGCGCATACTTTTAACAGTTGTGACGGAGCACAAAGTCACTGACTTCGTCACTTACCCCAGCCAGCTGTGGGCGTCCCTTCTATCTTCGGCCTGCTTGGGTCCGGCACCAAGCAAGGAACATTGGCGGTGTAAAGATGTCACTGCATCATGCCATCAGAATCCACTGCGAGAATGGATAGAAGAGACAGACACTGCGGAGGATGAGGAATCTCGATTAGGTGAGTATTGGGATTCTTTTTTCTTTTTTGGGAGCTCTGGGGTACAATCGCACTATATAGGGTGCTGACAGTTGGACCATCATAGTATATAAGGGTCTGTATGATTCATCCATGAGGTCGAGACTGGGGACAAGGTCTATGTGAATGCCGGGTCCTTTAGTTTTGACCGTCCTTTTCAGGAATGGGACCTAGTGACATTTAGTAAAGAACAAGGGCCCCGTGGACAGTATGCTGTGGCGGTGAAAATGGTCTCCAGCCTCAAAGAGAGACAGGCACAGGAAGCGCAGTATTGCGTGCAGCCGTCTGCAATGATCGTAGTCCCTACAGAAAGTCAGAGGCGCCCTTAAAGGAAGCGGTGGCCACAATCGAGTCACGGGAGCAGGAAGCTCCAGGTACCATGAATCAGCCGCTGACAGAGGAAAGGAGCAGGAGAAAGAGCGGAGAGTCCTCCTCCAGCGGGTCTTCAGGCAACACCTTTATAATAATTCAGGACCAGAATGCGGCCCATTATTCCAGTCGCAAGGAGAGCAAGGAGTGAAGGCAGCCCCTAAAATGGACTGGATGTGCTAGTTGCATGGATTGAAGTGCAGGAGAGACTGTTTCGTATCTGTGAAAGGGTAGTGAACCCTGGGCGGGACCAGGACTTGGTGTCAGTGGTGGCCAGTATGGTCACAGTTGAAGGACTGTTGTTTGTTTTTCTTCTACCCTTTATCCAAGTTTATTTGTGCACGTTTGCACACCCCCTGCTGGATTACGGGACTAAAACCTGAAGGGGTTAATCACCCTTGGAAACAGTAATGGACTGTGTGTGGCTGCTTTATGTACTGGACTGTTTTAACCCGGAACTTTTCCTGTTTTAACCCTGTACTGTCCTCTGATAAAAGCAGCCCACTTGTTTTGTTAAGGGTCCGTACTCTGCTAAAGGAGGAAGGGGGGAAAATCTGAACAGGAGGACCCGAGGAGCAAGTCAGGTCAGGACTATATGTACTGTTGTTGTTAAAGGGAACCTGTCACCCCCCAGGGCATTTTTCAGTTAAAGAGCCACCTTCAGCAGCACTAAGGCTGCATTCTGTGAAGGTGGCTCTTCTTTTTTGGATCCCCAGTAATGCCAAAATATTGACTTTTATAATTAGCTCCTCATACCTGTAATGTGTCCCACAGGTATGATGTGTCCCCCTCTATCAGCCGCCTACCATCCGTCAATCATGCCTGTGCGGCACCTCGGCGCCGCCCACCATCTGTCCATCATGATGCCCTGTGTATCGCTGCCTCCTCTTGATTTGAATCCCGGCGCCTGCGCTGTGACAAGTGTTCTCGGGCATGCGCTGTGCGCGCTGCCCGAGAACGACATCAGGCTATTGCGTCTGCGCGTTGTGGAGGCCCCAGCCCCGCAGTGTGAATATGTCATAACACATTGCAGGGCGGGATCTGGGGCCTCCACAACGCGTAGGCGCTAAATAGCCTGATATCGGTTCTAGGGCAGCGCGCACTACGCATGCCCGAGAACACTTGTCACAGCGCAGGCGTCAGGATTCAAATCAAGAGGAGGCAGCAACGCACGGGGCATCATGATGGACAGATGGTGGGTGGCGGGCGCCGCTCAGGCATGATTGACGGATGGTAGGTGGCTGATATATGGGACACATCATACCTATGGGACACATTACAGGTAAGAGGAGCTAATTATAAAAGTCAATATTTTGGCATTACTGGGGGTCAGAAAAAGAAGATCCACCTTCACAGAATGCAGCCTTTGTGCTGCTGAAGGTGGCTCTTTAACTGAAAAACGCCCCTGGGGGGTGACAGGTTCCCTTTAAGATGGGTCCCAGCAGCCAGGAGACCGAGGTCAGTCGGACCCACACTAAAGGAACTTGAATTCTTTTGTTGGGGGGCTCCAACAAAGTGGAGCCAGGGTCACGTTTGACCCTCAGCAGCATTGGACATAGGCTGTACTAACTGTATATATGTTTAAAAAAAATTCTAACAGTTTTAAGCTTACAGGTGCCGCCATGTTCAGGGATGACCATATTTTAGGAGGGAGGAGTGTAAGGAGGTGGCGGGGACCCTCACATTCCTCCTCTCCCCTGGATGCTATTCACATGGTTACGTGCGGCACCTCATTGTTCACTAACGTTATTATACTTGTTATGTACTGTAATGTGATGTATCTGTCATGTACGATGTATAGGCTCAGGGCCAGGATAGGATCTTAGATAGTATAGGACCGTAGGGGGATTAGAATAGAGGGGGTCATCATAGAGAAAAGGAATAGAATAAAATAGATTAGGAGTGTTAGTTAGGTACGGTTAGCATAGAGGTTTGTCAGTAGGGTGGAGTCAGAGTTGAGCAGGGCAGAGCATAGGGATATAGTCAGGACACTTCCTGGATAGGCAGTAGAGCCCAGGCAGCCTTGCCTAGGGCAAGGTGCAAGGAGCAGTGAAGGAGACAGGACAAGGGGATGGCAAGGAGTTGGTGACACTGAAGGCATTGGATAACACCCAAGCATGCTTGGATCAGACATTATCCGAACATGTTCGCTCATCACTAAAAACCATATATGATAACTTGACTTACAAGTTTAATTCATTCTGTGGCCGAGCTCTTAACTTAATTTGCTTGTATATCAAATTAAATTTCCCCATTAAAATGAAATGAAATGCAATTAATCTGTTCCAGCCCCCCAAAAACCACACCATTTATCATAGAATCATAGAATCGTAGAGTTGGAAGGGACCTCCTGGGCCATCTGGTCCAACCCCCTGCTCAAAGCAGGATTCGCTAAATCATCCCAGTCAGATGTCTGTCCAGCCTCTGTTTGAAGACTTCCATTGAAAGAGAACTCACCACTTCTCGTGGCAGCCTGTTCCACTCATTGATCACTCTAACTGTCAAAAAGTTTTTTCTAATATCTAATCTGTGTCTCCTCCCATTCAGTTTCATCCCATTGCTTCTAGTCTTTCCTTGTGCAAATGAGAATAAAGTTGATCCTTCTACAATGTGACAGCCCTTTAGATATTTGTAGACAGCTATTAAGTCTCCTCTCAGTCTTCTCTTTTGCAAACTAAACATTCCCAAATCCTGCAACCTTTCCTCATAAGACAGGGTTTGCAGACCGGTCACCATTCTGGTCGCTCTTTTCTGAACTTGCTCCAGTTTGTTGATGTCTTTTTTAAAATGTGGTGCCCAAAACTGGACACAATATTCCAAATGAGGTCTGACCAAAGAGGAGTAGAGGGAAATAATGACTTCACGTGATCTAGACTGTATGATTCTGTTAATACATCCTAGAATTGCATTTGCCTTTTTTGCTGCTGCATCACACTGTTGACTCATATTCAGTCTGTGATCTATTAGTATACCCAAGTCTTTTTCACATGTGCTGTCACTTAGCCTTATTCCTCCCATTCTATATATGCTTTTATCATTTTTATTGCCCAGATGTAGTACTTTGCATTTCTCCCTGTTAAAAACCATTCTGTTAGTTGCTGCCCACTTCTCCAGTTTATTTAAATATTTTTGAATCCTCTCTCTCTCTTCTCTAGTATTAGCTATCCCTCCTAGCTTTGTGTCATCAGCAAATTTAATCAGTTTACCCTCAATTCCTTCATCTAAATCATTGATAAAGATGTTGAACAATACAGGGCCCAGGACAGAGCCCTGTGGTACCCCACTTGAGACATTCTTCCAACTGGATGTGCAGCCATTTACGACCACTCTTTGGGTCCGATCACTAAGCCAGTTATGAATCCACCTAACAGTTGCCTTGTCCATTCCATACTTAGTCATTTTTTCAATAAGGATTGTATGAGAGACGTTGTCAAATGCTTTGCTGAAGTCAAGATATACTATATCTACAGCATTTCCTTGATCCACCCAATCAGTGATACCGTCATAGAAGGAAATTAAGTTAGTCTGACATGACTTATTAGTTACAAACCCATGCTGACTCTGTTTAATCACTTCATTCTTATCCAGGTATTGACATACATGTTGTTTAATAATTTGTTCAAAGATCTTTCCTGGTATAGAGGTCAGACTCACCGGCCTATAGTTGCCTGGGTCCACCTTCTTCCCCTTTTTGAAGATAGGAACAACATTTGCTCTTCTCCAGTCTTCTGGCACTTTTCCTGTTCTCCAAGAATTTTCAAAGATTATGGAGAGGGGTTCAAAAATTTCTTCTGCTATCTCCTTCAGTACTCTGGGGTGTAATTCATCTGGACCTGGAGACTTGAATTCATTTAGGTTAGCTAAGTGTTTCCTCACGATCTTTCTGTTTATAGATATCCTGGATTCTTCTATTCCCTTTATTAGGAGTTTTTAAAAAAGATTCATTAACAGCAAAATTAGCAGAAGAATGAACCAAAAAAATAACCATTATCCTATGAACAGCCCCATGTCAAATACACCCAGCATGCAGTGCTTAAAATAGAATCCACCTCAGGAAAATGGCAACGTTGGTAATACTAAAAACCTGTGTGCAGCAAAAGATGGTAAGGTCCTGAATCACAAGAAAAGATAAAATGAACTGACAGGGCAACTCACTTTTTTAGGACCCATAGTCGAAGAATGAAGCAACGACAGAGCTGCTTGCACGGCAGGGTAACCACGAGGTGAGTGGTGTAAGCTCGCTCAATTGTATCTCAGATCTCGGCTCACATCATAAAGCAAAAATTGACAGAGCGACGGCTCGCATCTCGCAAAATTCATAAGTCGATGCACTCGTTAGTTAAGGTATTACTATAATGTACTGCTTTTTATAAATTTTATAGAAAACAGCAACTGCTTCTGTTATTTAGCCTTAACCCAGAGGCTTGTCTAGGGGAGGGCAGAAGGGGTATCTGCCCCGGTTCAGCCGGCATGGGAACACCGTTGAGCCGACTCATCCGGCGGTCCGAGGAGATTTCCTGGAGGTTGCATTATGGGCCAGGCAGACTATGAGTCGGCTGTTCTCTGAGACGGATGTCAACAAGCTCAGAGAAGATGAAGTGCGCCGTATCCCAGTGATCAATTGTACTTGCATTTTTCAGACGGACTGAGCACAATTGAAGTCCTGACCACTGGGATATGGCGGTCAGCAGCGTGATCAAGTCTTGTGATCACCCTGTTGACGTCATTCGACGGCGCCTCAGAGGCGCAAACAGCATCGGTGCTAAGTGCTCCAATGGAACTGAAGAAACTGACGATTTATTGTAATGGGGTTGGGGAAGATTTGAATACACAGCTTGGGGGGCAAGGAAGGGATGTATGCGCATACAATATGGGGAGAGGGAAAAATCTGAGACAGCAAATAAACCCTAACTAAAGTCTACTAAAATATAACCTTTATTGATAAATTATATAATAATAAGATTAAAGTGCAATTAGAAATACAATAGTTGCTGATAGTAGAGGGATAAATTTAGCCAGACCATTAGCCAACAGGATAGGTATACTGTATAAAGCAGTAGAGCTATCACTACTGGGATACAATTTCCCAGGTACTGGAATATAAGGTATTTATCTGGCCAATGGGATACAGTTATCCAGATTTAGAGACAATGTATCAGTGACCATTCACTTACAGGATATAACTACACAGATTTTAGAGATAGAGGACTAAATAATAGTGTTAATAACAAGTCTCTACAGGGATACAGTTACCCAGGACAAAGCTCAACCTCTCTCTGTAGTGTTGTATATTGGTAATTGATGGTAATTGGTAATGCCAACTTGTCAGTTGTTATGTGCGGAGACTGATCGGAATACTGACCGGCATGTTGTAGCTCGTATTCAACTACTGCCCTCTGCTGTTCACAAACACTTGCCAACATATGTAATGTGGGTTTCCAGAGTATGGTCACGTCGCACACCAGTGTGTGAACTGGCACTTGCAAGAGCTGCTGAAGCACTGCTAGACCGGCGGCAGCTGTAGCTGTCTTGTGGAAATGGGCACACACGAGGCGTTCCTTCACAAGTCGCTCAGGCAAATCGGGGTGTTATGCCTGTGTGGTAACTCACTTGGGAAAATAGGTTATACACTAAATAGCTGCAACTGACCCTGATGGTTCTTGTACAGAATAGATCTCTTGGCACCGCAGTCCCTAGTGGTGCCGACGGGGCAGAGCTAGCCTAACCACAGACTAGGAGATGGCAACTTGGACCTATCTGCCTAAAAGGCTCTCAAATTGCTTCATGTTCCTTCTAAAGAACTGGAGGGCAGAGCAGAATGTGAATTCAAGTAGTTATTCCTTCCAGATTAAATATTAGAACATCCATGGTACAACATTAAAAACATGTTCATTCTGACGCGTTTCAGGCTGAAGACCTTAGTCGTAAAATAATCTTGTACCATGAATGTTCTAATTTTTAACCTGGATGGAATAAAGGTGACTTGAATTTTATTTTATATTCTTCTGTGATACGCTTCCTTCTTTTCTTATGTATCTGTCACAAGTAGTCAACAGTTACTGGATTTAGTCATAACTGACTGACGAAGCGGCGATACGCGTGGGGCTTCTTCCCACTCTCCCTTCTTGTCCCCCTCGGGACTTCTTGCCGCCCCCATGTCAGTGTCTGGCTTTCTCATTTTGGGTGATCATACTTTTATTTCATTATAGCATTCTCAGTCAGTTATTCCCATTTTTTGACGTCATCTGTATTGTTACAACTATTTTAGGGTGACTTCTTTGCATACATGCTTTAGTATATGTGGGAGTCTCTGTTTTTTGACTGTTTATACCTGTGCAATGGGAAATGATGTTGATTAGTCGCATCCTGCATGTACCATCACCCATTCTGTTTATATTTGTAGTTATAGGTTCATTTATCATTATCACCGTATGACACATGTATTTTCTTTCTGCATATGCTGGGGGGCTGCCATTCACCCATTACATGGGTTGTATTTAAGGCTTATGGGCCTTTTGGGGAGTTTTGGGCTATTGGTTTGTTGTGTATTTTAAATGTTTTTAAAGTTACCATGTCCATGATGAAATAAAGGTTTTCTCACTAACTCACTAACGGAGGTGTATACCGTGTTATTTGCCTTTTCTTTTTCTTTTATTTGCAGTGTCTTTTGGCTTCATTAGTTTATAGGCTAGGTGCTGCACTCTATTTGGGATCATTATTGACATTAGTGTACCCTTTTTTTGGTTAGCGTTGGTCTCATACTATATACAAAGCGCTATCTGAGGGCTGATATTGAATATAGAGAGGACATGTGGGGGCTCAGACTATATATAGAGAGGCTAGGTGGGTTCTTACAGTGTATGTGGAGGGGCTATGTAAGGGCTCATACTGTATGTAGGAAGCTAGGTGTGAGCTCTTACAGTATATAGAGGTTTAAAGGGGGCTGTAGATGGGTTCATATGGTATGTAGGGGGTGTCAGCATATTTAATTCTACTCAATATTAAGTTATACAATTATTATTAATATAAAGTAATAATAGTAATTAATATGTTATGGTCTCTCATATAGCCCCTTGGGAAAACTAATAGCCCAATCCTGGTATATAGTAACACTGTCTATAGTGTCCTCCTCTATTTACTGGCCATTTATCCTACAGCAGCATGTCCACCTCCACATCCAACCATCCATATCATCTAATCTTCTGTAATACTGGGATATATGGGTTATTATTGTTGATTTATCACTGTTCACATCAGTGGAAACTACTCCGGAATTACAATGTATGGTAATAATGACATTGTGGCATTTTTTGAAAGTTTTAAGAGGTCAAGATGGATAATTAGAGTCAATTTCATTTATATGGTAATGAATGGGTTGTATGGCCTGCTCTGGTCTCTGTAAATAACTGCTGCTGCTGATGTCACGGAATGTTGAGGTTTCTGGCTCCGCCCCCTTGCCTTATGACATCACACACATTGTGTATGGAGCTGCAGAGCCAACATTCCGTCTGACAGTTGCAGACGGTGGAGAGAGCGGTAAGTCGGCTCTATGTCATCTCTTGTTGTGTCCTTCATTCTCTTCTATCATCTATTTCTCATTTATTTTTTTATTCATTATGGAGTCTTTATTCTATATAATAGAAGCAGGTCCAAAATAATTAGTGAACCCCTCAGATTAGGAGCTGTCCAAGCATTACAGCTCTTCCACCAATAGTAAAGGGAGATATATAGGGTGTGACGGGATTTATCTACAAGCCCAGAAATGACAGCGATTTACCGATTATCCATCACATGATTCTGGCTTCTGACTTTCTTGCTCATCAGCTCCATAGATTAGTTATAATTGAGAGAATCCCCTCAGCCAGAACTGGAACATGACGACTTCTCGATTTTTAGGCCATGTATTGTTAGAGAATCATCCAAATCTGGGAGATTAAAGTTATATCCTGTAAAGGGAACACATGTAACATGAAGATAACTATGTAATTGTCGGAGGTTATTGATACATATAGTAATATACAGTCCAGATCAAAAATATAAATCCAACCAATATTGGGAAATCCTTGTACAACACCGATGTATATACATATTAGCTCCATATGCAGTGAAGCTAGTCAGATCTTCCCCCACATTGGAGGATTCATAGCGTTTGATCTCTAGTATATTGGGCAATGCACTTCAATGGAAGTGAGGTTTTTGGCTCCGCCCACATTAGCTCTTATTTGTCATTTCACGGAATGTTTTGGTGGTTAGTTTTGCCCCCATAAGCTACTACTTGTGATGTCACCAAATGTTTTGGTTGTTGGCGTCACCTCCATTAGCTTCTACTTGTCATGTCACTAATGAGGATAGTAGCCCTTCAGAAGACAATGGCGCTTGACTGCCTGTTAGCAGTTGAAGGGGGCACTTGCGCTGTTATAGGTGAGCAATGCTGCTCCTAGAAGATGCACATGATTCAATAATGGATAAAGTAAAGGAGCTGCAGCAAAAAGCTGGAGATATATCCAAGGAGGGATGGAATCCCTTTTTCTGTATGGGGTCTATCAGGGTTGGGTTAAACAATTTACTCTCAACTTTTCAAAAGCCCACACAGTATTGGTAGTGATAGGATTGATGGTGTTGAGCTTGATTGCCTGGAAATTATTAATGTGATGTGATTCTCACTGCAGGAAATTAATTATATATTGGAGCCACTGGAAGACACAGGCGGAAGAGGGACACTGTGCATGAACAATATATGGATCCTTTGCAGCCCAATAACTCATCATAGCGCCCAATTTCATCTGCTTTGGAGGTGGAAATGGGTCCCCTTACCTCTAGGCCTGTGGGCAGTTGCACAATTTGCACCAATAACATGTCCAACCCTGTCCACCCCTGAATGGAACCACAGCTACAGAGGTGACCGTCTGATAGCCTAGCTCGACTACCCACCTCTCCTGAAGACCCTTTCAGCTTTTTGAGACTTGGGGTGCAGCTGTGGGACCCTATTTTCAGAGATGATGTCCTCCACCCAACAGTTTGAGGAGACACTCCTAAATGAGTAAATAGCCTGAGATCAGAAGGGGGCGCATAGCCCCTCACTGTGTCACTGAGGATGATAGCATTCTCCAGGGATTACTCTGGACTAGAGTTGAGCGAAACGGGTCGAAAAAATTCAAAAGTCGCCGACTTTTGGCAAAGTCGGGTTTCATGAAACGAAACCCGACCCTAGGATGAGGTCGGCCACGAGGTCGGCGACTTACGCGCCAAAGTCGCGTTTCAAAAGTTTGTTTTGCGCTCTTTTTCAGCCAATCAGGATCCACGGACACTGTGGGCAACGTGATGACCTAGGCACGGGTCACCACCATCTTTCAGAAGGGCATGCAAGTGATTGGCTTGCTTTGGTGGGCGTCACAGGGGGTATAAAAGGGCGTGCACGCCGACCGCCATCTTACTTCTGCCGATCTTAGTATAGGGAGAGGTTGCTGCTGATTCTGTAGGGAGAGCGTTAGGCAGGGAAGAAGACAAAAAAACTGCTTCTGCTGCTAGCGATTTGGCCTGCACAACACACAAGTCACTGTGTGTGCAGTGCAAGGGGAGGCTATATTGTGGTGTATCAGTGGTGTTGGTTGTTGGGCTGCCTTTTAAGGCTTCCTGACACGCTGGCATTGCTGTTTACCCACTGCTCCGCAAACTGCTTTTTTAAAAGCAATCCAATCTCCCTTATCCTCTAGTCACTTTTGTCACAGCTGTGCCATCGAGCGTGTCACATAGCGCTCAGATATCAGTGGGCCTCACACAATCCACAAGTGTCCAGTGTCCAAAAGTGTGCGCAGAGATTCAAAATCTCCATTATCCTCTCGTCACTTTGGTCACAGGCAGCTGTGCCATCGAGCGTGTCACATAGCGCTCAGATATCAGTGGGCCTCACACAATCCACAAGTGTCCAGTGTCCAAAAGTGTGCGCAGAGATTCAAAATCTCCATTATCCTCTCGTCACTTTGGTCACAGGCAGCTGTGCCATCGAGCGTGTCACATAGCGCTCAGATATCAGTGGGCCTCACACAATCCACAAGTGTCCAGTGTCCAAAAGTGTGCGCAGAGATTCAAAATCTCCATTATCCTCTCGTCACTTTGGTCACAGGCAGCTGTGCCATCGAGCGTGTCACATAGCGCTCAGATATCAGTGGGCCTCACACAATCCACAAGTGTCCAGTGTCCAAAAGTGTGCGCAGAGATTCAAAATCTCCATTATCCTCTCGTCACTTTGGTCACAGGCAGCTGTGCCATCGAGCGTGTCACATAGCGCTCAGATATCAGTGGGCCTCACACAATCCACAAGTGTCCAGTGTCCAAAAGTGTGCGCAGAAATTCAAAATCTCCATTATCCTCTCGTCACTTTGGTCACAGGCAACTGTGCCATCGAGCGTGTCACATAGCGCTCAGATATCAGTGGGCCTCACACAATCCACAAGTGTCCAGTGTCCAAAAGTGTGCGCAGAGATTCAAAATCTCCATTATCCTCTCGTCACTTTGGTCACAGCTGTGCCATCGAGCCTGTCACATAGCGCTCAGATATCAGTGGGCCTCACACAATCCACAAGTGTCCAGTGTCCAAAAGTGTGCGCAGAGATTCAAAATCTCCATTATCCTCTCGTCACTTTTGTCACAGGCAGCTGTGCCATCGAGCCTGTCACATAGCGCTCAGATATCAGTGGGCCTCACACAATCCACAAGTGTCCAGTGTCCAAAAGTGTGCGCAGAAATTCAAAATCTCCATTATCCTCTCGTCACTTTGGTCACAGGCAACTGTGCCATCGAGCGTGTCACATAGCGCTCAGATATCAGTGGGCCTCACACAATCCACAAGTGTCCAGTGTCCAAAAGTGTGCGCAGAGATTCAAAATCTCCATTATCCTCTCGTCACTTTGGTCACAGCTGTGCCATCGAGCCTGTCACATAGCGCTCAGATATCAGTGGGCCTCACACAATCCACAAGTGTCCAGTGTCCAAAAGTGTGCGCAGAGATTCAAAATCTCCATTATCCTCTCGTCACTTTTGTCACAGGCAGCTGTGCCATCGAGCCTGTCACATAGCGCTCAGATATCAGTGGGCCTCACACAATCCACAAGTGTCCAGTGTCCAAAAGTGTGCGCAGAGATTCAAAATCTCCATTATCCTCTCGTCACTTTGGTCACAGGCAGCTGTGCCATCGAGCGTGTCACATAGCGCTCAGATATCAGTGGGCCTCACACAATCCACAAGTGTCCAGTGTCCAAAAGTGTGCGCAGAGATTCAAAATCTCCATTATCCTCTCGTCACTTTGGTCACAGGCAGCTGTGCCATCGAGCGTGTCACATAGCGCTCAGATATCAGTGGGCCTCACACAATCCACAAGTGTCCAGTGTCCAAAAGTGTGCGCAGAGATTCAAAATCTCCATTATCCTCTCGTCACTTTGGTCACAGGCAGCTGTGCCATCGAGCGTGTCACATAGCGCTCAGATATCAGTGGGCCTCACACAATCCACAAGTGTCCAGTGTCCAAAAGTGTGCGCAGAGATTCAAAATCTCCATTATCCTCTCGTCACTTTTGTCACAGGCAGCTGTGCCATCAAGCCTGTCACATAGCGCTCAGATATCAGTGGGCCTCACACAATCCACAAGTGTCCAGTGTCCAAAAGTGTGCGCAGAGATTCAAAATCTCCATTATCCTCTCGTCACTTTGGTCACAGGCAGCTGCGCCATCGAGAGTGTCACATAGCGCTCAGATATCAGTGGGCCTCACACAATCCAAAAGTGTCCACTGTCCACAAGTGTGTGCAGAAATTCTAAATCTCCCCTGTCCTATAGACACCTTGTACCTTGTTTTACATTACTATATAGTTTGTTGGATTTTGTCTACATTTCTACCAAAAATGAGGAAGGCTGGTGGAAGAGGCCGTGGAATTGGGCGGGGGTTGGCAGCTGGTAATGATGGTGTTGGTGGTGGATCTGATGGTAGTGGCAAGAGCAAAATAGGACCGAATGCAGGAGGTGCTGACCCTGCGTCATCGTCTGGCTACATAAGGCCTCGAACGCTTAGTTTTCTAGGAGTTGGCAAACCGCTTTTAAAGGCAGAGCATCAGGAAAAAGTTTTGTCTTACATTGCTGACTCAGCCTCCAGCTCTATCGCCTCCTCTTCTTCAGTTGTAAAAAGTAAAAGCACTGAGTCGTCATTGGAGGCTCATGTTCATGAACCACACCTTTCCTTGTGTCCTTCACCCCAACCAAGATTGAAGGATGACGCAGGCCATACTACTGATTACTCCATGGAGCTGTTTTCACATACCATGCCTGGATTATCAAGTGAAATGGTGAAATACCAGGCCAAGATGAATCTGACATGGAGTGCACTGATGCACAGCCGCTGATGGATGATTCTGCTGGTACATTCACTCAGAGCACTACATTGTCCTCGCAGTGTACAGAGCCAGATTTTGACCCTGATGAGACTCAGGTGCCCCTTCCCGCACACTATACCACCATACACGGTGACACAGAGAAAGGTGCACATGACATAGAAGAGGAGGTGATGGATGACCCAGTTGTTGACCCAGATTGGCATCCATTGGGGGAAGAGGGTGCTGCTTCCAATAGCTCAGATGAGGAGCATCCACAGCAGACATCGACATCGCAACAGCTGTTATCTGGCAGGCCCGGAGCACTCCAAAGACAGGTTCCAAACATCAAAAGAGTTGCTGGACAGCTTGTCCAGAGGGTCAAAAGATCACAGCGTGCTAGGCCGCAAAATGTCTGCCAAAGTAGGAAGAGTGCAGTGTGGCACTTTTTTGAACAAAATCCTCATGATCAGGCCATGGTTATCTGTTAAGAAGTGCGCAAAGACCTTTAGCCGAGGGAAAAATCTGAAAAATTTGAATACCAGTTGCATGCTTAGACATTTAACCAGCATGCACTTGCAAGCGTGGACACAACACCAAACCTCAAGTGCCACATGTGCAACTGATCACAACGAAGGTAGTCAGCAACGCTACATTGTTTCCCCCACTGTAAGCCCACCGGTTAGCACAGCAGCAAATGTTGAGGTGTCGTTGCAAGACCACAGCAGTCAGGGAATCCCACTGTTATATCAACGAAAGACTGATTCTAGGCCATCAGAAAGAACACCAACTCCATCACCATCATCAACCCTCTCTCAGTCCGCCCTGTCCACCGCTACTTCCACCATATGCAGCTCTCAAGTCCAGCTCACCCTCCCAGACACTATGAGTAGGTCAAGAAAGTACTCAGTCTCTCATCCGCGTACACTGGGTTTGAACGCCCACATTGCCAAACTAATCTCGTTTGAGATGATGCCCTTTCTGTTGGTGGAAAGCACAGCTTTCCGCGAACTCATGGCCTATGCAGTACCACGCTATGACCTACCCAGTCGCCACTTCTTCTCTCGCAAAGCCATCCCAGCCCTCCACCATCATGTGAAAGACCGCATTGTCCATGCACTCAAGCAGTCAGTGAGCGGAAAGGTGCACCTCACAACCGATGCATGGTCCAGTCGGCATGGCCAGGGCCGTTACGTGTCCATCACTGCGCACTGGGTTAATGTGGTGGATGCAGGGTCCACAGGGGACAGCGGTGGTGGGACAGTGCTGCCTAGCCCACGGTATAGGAAACAGTTGGCTGTAGGCGTTCGACCCTCCTCCTCCTCCTCCTCCTCCAGAAGCGAAAGCTCGTCCACAGAGCGCAGTCGTACGAGCACTCCATCTGCAGCTGCCACTTTTGCACACGATGTGTCCCCCTATCGAGCAGCTAGTGGAAAGCGTCAGCAGGCTGTGTTGCAGATGATGTGTTTGGGCGACAGACACACCGCCGAGGTGCTGGCCGAGTACTTGAAGCGACAAACTGAGTCATGGCTGGGCAGTGTACATCTTGAGGCAGGCAAGGTAGTTAGTGATAACGGCCGTAATTTTGTGGCAGCCATAGCCCTTTCAAAACTCAGCCACATACCTTGCTTGGCTCACACCTTGAACCTGGTGGTGCAGTGCTTCCTCAAAAATTATCCGGAGTTAACAGCCCTGCTCCAGAAGGTGCGAAGACTGTGAGCGCACATCCGCCGGTCGCCTGTACACTCCGTTCGTATGCAGAAGCTGCAGCGATTGCTCCACCTTCCCAACCACCGCCTCATTATCGACATTGCAACAAGGTGGAACTCCACCCTGCACATGGTGGAGCGGCTGTGCGAGCAGAGGCAGGCCATAATGCATTTGTGGGAGGATACACGGCCAGGCACTTTGAGAGCAGACATGCAGTTGACAGGCGTGCAGTGGTCGAAGCTGAAAGACCTTTGTAAAGTCCTTCAGTGTTTTGAGGAATGCACACGGCTGGTAAGCGCAGACGACGCCATCCTAAGCATGAGCATCCCACTTATGCGTCTGCTCATGCAAACTTTGACGCACCTTAAAGAGCAGGCGTCTGCAGCCAATGTTGATGAGGAGGAAGAGGAGGAGGAATCCTTGATGACATTCAGCCATTGTCTGCTCAGGGACCTCTCCTGGACGAGGTGGAGGAAGAAGAGGAGGAGGAGGATGATGGGGATGATTACTTAGGGGAGGAGGATGCATCTCGTGGGGCAAGTGAAAATGTTGGCGTGGCAAGGTCTGGTACAGGGTTTGTGCGTGACTGGAGGGATGTGGATTTGCCAGAAAGTGCTCCTCCACCCAGCACTCGCAGTGCATCATTGACACCGGGAACATTGGCCCACATGTCAGATTATGCCTTGCGGATCCTAAAAAGGGACCCCCGCATTGCCAAAATAATGAACGATGACGATTACTGGTTGGCCAGCATCATGGATCCACGCTATAAAGGCAAATTACAAAACATCATGCCACAGGAGAACCTTGACCTAATATTGGCTAATAAACAAGCAACTCTGGTAAATCGGTTGCTTGAGGCATTCCCAGCACACAGCAGCGGTGATGGTTCTCACACGAGCCATACGGGCCGGGGGCAGCTTGGCAGAGGTGTTCGTGGTGCACACAGCAGAAGTGGCGTTGGAGACAGGGGTTTCATGACAATGTTGTGGACTGATTTTTCAAATACCGCTCACACAACTGGTAATACTGCATCGATGGAAAGTGACAGGAGACAGCAGTTGTCAACTATGGTTACAAACTACTTTTCCTCCCATATCGATGTTCTCCCACACAGGTCATTCCCCTTTGACTATTGGGCCGCTAAACTGGACACCTGGCCTGAATTGGCCCAATATGCCTTACAGGAGGTCGCTTGCCCAGCTGCAAGTGTGCTATCGGAAAGAGTCTTCAGTGCAGCTGGATCAATCCTGACAGAAAAAAGGACCCGTCTGTCAACCCAAAATGTGGATGATCTAACCTTCATTAAAATGAACCACGCATGGGTTTCCAAGGATTTTGTCCCACCTTCCCCTGATGACACATAGGGTGACAGAAAAATGGCTTGCTTTGGTCCACCTCTTCCTGGTACTTCACCTATTTCGCCTTTTGCATCAGCTGAATGTCCAACATCAACATATGCCACTTTCTAAAACTCCCTAACTGTGCTGCCTCCCCCCCCATGGCCGGGGTCACCACCTACCGCACGACACCGTGCGAGTGCCGTTGCCCTGGACAGGTGGGTAGGCCGACTCTTGGGCGCGGGCACTGGCACAGGGTCCCTCATAGTGCAATCAAGTGTCTCTGACGGTGGTGGTGCACACCCGCCGTCAGACACACCGCTGTACTATGAGGGGCCCAGTGCCAGTACCGACGCCCACGAGTGGGCCCCCCTTGCTTGGGCAGGGCCCCAGCATTTGCAATCTTTACCTCTCCCTGCTCCTCCGCTGTGTAATCTGGGCCGTCAAATCCATACTGTGCCTGACACCGTCTGAGCCTGCCTCCTGAGACATATATTTTGAATGTGTACGCTATCCATACATGTTATCCGGGGATACGGTACCCTTTCTAACCTTTGTGCAATCACGTGCAATCCATACTGGGCCTAACACCGTCTGAGCCTGCCTCATGCTGTATAGATATATATTTTGAATGTGTACGCTATCCATACATGTTATCCAGGGATACGGTACCCTTTCTAACCTTTGTGCAATCACGTGCAATCCATACTGGGCCTAACACCGTCTGAGCCTGCCTCATGCTGTATAGACATATATTTTGAATGTGTACGCTATCCATACATGTTATCCAGGGATACGGTACCCTTTCTAACCTTTGTGCAATCACGTGCAATCCATACTGGGCCTAACACCGTCTGAGCCTGCCTCATGCTGTATAGACATATATTTTGAATGTGTACGCTATCCATACATGTTATCCAGGGATACGGTACCCTTTCTAACCTTTGTGCAATCACGTGCAATCCATACTGGGCCTAACACCGTCTGAGCCTGCCTCATGCTGTATAGACATATATTTTGAATGTGTACGCTATCCATACATGTTATCCGGGGATACGGTACCCTTTCTAACCTTTGTGCAATCACGTGCAATCCATACTGGGCCTAACACCGTCTGAGCCTGCCTCATGCTGTATAGACATATATTTTGAATGTGTACGTTATCCATACATGTTATCCAGGGATACGGTACCCTTTCTAACCTTTGTGCAATCACGTGCAATCCATACTGGGCCTAACACCGTCTGAGCCTGCCTCCTGAGACATATATTTTGAATGTGTACGCTATCCATACATGTTATCCAGGGATACGGTACCCTTTCTAACCTTTGTGCAATCACGTGCAATCCATACTGGGCCTGACACGTCTGAGCCTGCCTCCTGAGACATATATTTTGAATGTGTACGCTATCCATACATGTTATCCAGGGATACGGTACCCTTTCTAACCTTTGTGCAATCACGTGCAATCCATACTGGGCGTGAGAACGGCTGGCTAGCTGTTAAGCAAGCTACAGCACCTGTCCAGACAAGTACAGGGATTCCCTAGCGAGGAGACTTATTTGATTGTTTTCAATGTTGGGACAGCAATTTTTGGGGAGCACTATACTCTGGAGAATGATAGATGGGGCCCACCATACACTGGAACATTCCAAAGGTGGACAT
This sequence comes from Dendrobates tinctorius, assembly GCF_039654945.1. NCBI lineage: Eukaryota > Metazoa > Chordata > Amphibia > Anura > Dendrobatidae > Dendrobates > Dendrobates tinctorius. Next base: position 2,780,187 of record NW_027361867.1, read on the forward strand.
CAGACACTGGAGCAGCATTTACAGGGCCCATTATACACTAGAGCATTAGAAATGGGGCCCATTATGTTTGGAGCATTATTTGGGCCCATAAGACAGTGGAGCTTCATCCATGGGGACCAACATATACTGTAGCATTATGTGGAGCTCATCATATACTGTTTCAAACATTATATGGGACCAATGATTCTGTATGGAGAAATAGATGGGCCTCGTCATGAGATGTAAAAAGTGAGGTATTTTTCATTGTACTATACCGCTATTTATCTGCCGTATCGGAGCATGATGAGTTGTGGTATGTGTTAAAGGGGCGCTCTTTCGCCCAGGGCACATGAAAACCTGCAGCCAGCCCTCCCCCCCCCACAACTTTAGCCAAATAACCCCCATTTTTCAGTGCGTAACTTGTATTATGAAGTTAATTAAGGTTGACAAGCTTAAGTAAGAAGAATTGATGCTTTTGGCATTCAAATGGGCACTGTAGGTGTGTTTCCTGTCCTCCTCTCACTGCCGACTTTTATTCCCCATTGACTTACATTGGGTTTCGTGTTTCGGGACGACCCCGACTTTTCCCTATAATCGGACGATCTTGCTCGACCCGACTTTTGGAAAAGTCATCAACATATGCCCGACTTTTGGAAAAGTCGGGTTTCACGAAACGAAACGCGACCCTAAAAAACCAAAAGTCGCTCAACTCTACTCTGGACTGTTTCTTGTGGTGGGATGCAGGTCTGGACAGCTGTCGTCATCCTATTAGATAGATAAGAATTAATATATGTGTGTTTATGCTTTAAAGGTAATCTGTCACCCTCCGAGACGTATATGACCTATTAATATGGGCATACAGGTAATAGAAATGTTATGCTAGACCTACCTGTGTGACTCATATTAATGGTCTTGTGGCCATATAATGTCTTTATGCTAAAGATCAGCCCAATAACTCATCATAATGCACAATTTTATCTGCTTTGGAGGTGGAAATGGGTCCCCTTACCTCTTGGCCCGTGTGCAATCTCACAATTTGTACTAATAACATGTCCACCCCTGTATAGTGCCATAGCAAGGATGACTACAGCTACAGAGGTGACCGTCTGATAGCCTAGCTCGACTACCCACCTCTCCTGAAGACCCTTTCAGCTTTTTGAGACTTGGGTGGAGGACATCATCTCTGAAAATAGGGTCCCACAGCTGTACCCCAACAGTTTGAGCAGACACTCCTAAATGAGTAAATAGCCTGAGATCAGAAGGGGGCGCATAGCCCCTCACTGTGTCACTGAGGATGATAGCATTCTCCAGGGATTACTCTGGACTGTTTCTTGTGGTGGGATGCAGGTCTGGACGGCTGTCGTCATCATATTATATATATTAATTCTTATCTATGTGTGTTTATGCTTTAAAGGTAATCCGTCACCCCCCGAGACGTATATGACCTATTAATATGGGCATGCAGGTAATAGAAATGTTACACTAGACCTACCTGTATGCCTCATATTAATGGTCTTGTGGCTATATTATGTCTTTATGCTAAAGATCAGCCCAATAACTCATCATAATGCACAATTTTATCTGCTTTGGAGGTGGAAATGGGTCCCCTTACCTTTTGGCCCGTGTGCAATCTCACAATTTGTACTAATAACATGTCCACCCCTGTATAGTGCCATAGCAAGGATGACTACAGCTACAGAGGTGACCGTCTGATAGCCTAGCTCGACTACCCACCTCTCCTGAAGACCCTTTCAGCTTTTTGAGACTTGGGTGGAGGACATCATCTCTGAAAATAGGGTCCCACAGCTGCACCCCAACAGTTTGAGCAGACACTCCTAAATGAGTAAATAGCCTGAGATCAGAAGGGGGCGCATAGCCCCTCACTGTGTCACTGAGGATGATAGCATTCTCCAGGGATTACTCTGGACTGTTTCTTGTGGTGGGATGCAGGTCTGGACGGCTGTCGTCATCATATTATATATATTAATTCTTATCTATGTGTGTTTATGCTTTAACGGTAATCTGTCACCCCCGAGACGTATATGACCTATTAATTTGTGCATACAGGTAATAGGAATGATAAGCTAGTCCTACCTGTATGACTCATATTAATGGTCTTGTTATGGAGAAATGTTACATTTTTTTAAAGTTAATGAGTTCTTCCAGGCACTGGGGCTTGCATTGCCTGGAAGAAATCCCTGCCTTCTCTCTTCATTGTAATACTAACCCCCTCTCATGCACGGCAGTTTTGGCCCTGGAATCCCACTCCTGCGCCCTGCACTCCCCCAGAAATACATATCTCATCCTCCCTTCTATGGGTACTGCACTCAGGGATCTTCTGCACAGGTACCGGCGCCTTCCGCTCCAGTAATCTCTGGTGTGCGCGCCGACAAGGTGCATGGCTCAGGCGCAGGATTCTGGGGCTATTACTGGCGCTGATGGGAGGAGGGTAGTATTGTAATGAGGAGAGAGGGCAGGGATTTCTTCCAGGCAGAGAATGCCCCGGAGCCTGGAAGAAATCATTAATGTAAAGACAGAATATAACATTTTTCCACAACAAGACCGTTAATATGAGGCATACAGGTAGGACTAGTAACTATTACCTGTGTGCCCATATTAATAGGTCATATATGACCTTGGCGGGGTGACAGTTTCCTTTTAATATAGATTGACTGAATACGTAGATGAAATGGCAACTGTAGGTAGCCAGGAATGGATGTCCGACATCCCATGATCTATGTAGACTAGCTACATACTTCATGTAGGCAGGAACAGGGCTGCCATCAGGGCATTACTGCCCTTACTAGTGTATGGTGCCCGGTGAGCAGAAGCAAAGAGGGGGGTCGGACCTGCTTCAGTTCCTTAGATTGTGTGCAATACTCTTTGTTGTTTTTATATTATGTTTCTCTGATCTCACAAAATGACCTTATTTTCATTGTGTTATATGTTATTGTTATATGTGTTGTTTTTGTTTTGTCTGTTTTCTCTTTTGTTATTGTCACTGTAATTTTGCACTTTATGTAATTGACCAAAGGATTTAACTAAATGACTCTTATGAAAATAGATTTAGTTAGCAAAATATCTAGTGGGAATGTGTTATGAAGCTTTTATGTTTTGGGCATTGTCCACTCTCTAGTTATTATTAACCAATGAGTATATTATTATTATTTATTATTATAGCACCATTTATTCCATGGCGCTTTACATGTGAGGAGGGGTATACATAATAAAAACAAGTAGAATAATCTTAAACAATACAAGTCACGACTGGCACAGGAGGAGCGAGGACCCTGCCCGCGAGGGCTCACAATCTACAATTATATGAGATGATTAAAAGGCATTTAGTGCAGAAATTCAGCATAGCCTATATTTCTATTTCCCATATTTCATATTTGCTGCTGTAATTCAAGAAAGGCCATATTAGTAAGAGCCCTATCATCTCAAACACATTCGTGACCAATAACCAGAACACGGCCAATCCTTTTAATCATAGTTAAAAAAGTTTTGCAAGAATTGAGTTTAAAGTATGTAACCCCTTATATCATAAAATAATAAACAGAAATGACTTTTCTAATAGACTGGCACTTCCAGAAGAGATCCCTTATTAGCAGTCACCTCATTGTCATAACAAGCAGGATTACAATGAGAGATAACAGAATCCACCATTCCCAGTAGGTAATGTCACAGCTCACCTCTTCCCCCTTCCTGCACAATGACATCTGCATGAAACTAAACATGAGAACATGAATAGAAAACTCTCCCAAGGAAATAGAGTCCCCTATAACGTGTCATGATATATATATACACATGTATATGTCCAATATCCATATCTCCAAACAGGCAAGAGAGCAGCTTCCATAAATGTTCAGGAAACAGAATACAATAATCTGCAATCAGAAATACAGATTATACAAAAGATTATAACAATAGGATTTCTATTAGTTTAAAAAATGTATGTGACACATTCCCTTAAAGAAAAATAAATAGAAAATATTCCTAATAAGATGATTGGATATTTTAAGAAACGTTTAATAGGTTAGAGTAGAGTAGGGCCCTGCCAGAAGAGTCTACCTTGTCGTGGTGGCAGGCTTAAAAAATCCGTTGGTCAAAACAAAAGCTGATGGTTATGTATGTGATATGGTTCCATGGGAACAGTTACTGTGTGATTGGTGAGGATGGGGCAGAAGAGTTTTTCCAGGAGTGGGTGGTGGGACTGTGGAAAGTTTGAGGGGTATAGGCGGGGTTTGAGTGGAGGCAGAACTGGGGTGGAGCCTGGACGGAGTCTCAAGGGAGCCCAAAAATTTTGCCAGTATGGGGCCCTGAAATTCCTTTTGGCAGCCCTGATCAGGAACATAGCTTACATAATATGTGATGGTTTCATTATCACAATGGTGAGATAATGTGAAAGAAATGATAACTCCATTGTCTTACCCTTGATCTTAGTATCTCTTGGTACATGTATCAGAGATAGAATAACTGTAGTTGCTTTGCGATAGTTCCTTCTCCCATTTTCCTTTATTTTCCCTTGTTTCCCCTTTTTTTTCCTTTTCTTTTCCTTTATTTTGTTTAACTCTATTTTGTATAATAATTAGCGATGCTGGATGAACCTGGTCGGATGGAGCGCAAAGAGAGGGGAATGTAGATTTACAATCTTCTTTTATTAATGTAGTCCAATGTGATTAGTAAAAGAAGATTCTAAATCTACATTCCCCTCTCTTTGAGCTCCGTCCGACCGGGTTCATCCAGCATCGCAACCTCCTTCCTCTTTGGAGGCACCCGGCTGGAGCTGCATTGATCTCCCCAGAGAAGGCACGGCTGGCGCTCCTCTGTGACCGCCATTACCTGGATTGTATAATAATTGGGACATTTTCAATAAAAACAATTTGAACAGGATATAGAATATCTGCCTGGTAAAAAAATGCTTTTGTGACTCCTTCGTGAGCATCATGTGCTAGAGAAGAGCCGCGTCCGGCTGAGCCAAGGTGCAGGGTAATGATGGACTTTATCTGGTCACGTCACATTCTTCATGGTGCCCATCAGGAGGTGGCCAGTGGCTGTGATTTTCTTTCTCATGCTGAATTAGTATGAGATACAGAGTACAGCTCTGCTCTGCCCCATGGTATAATATTAGGTCTAGCGCCATCTGATAAGACATCGGATAGTTCTCGCCCATATCATATAGTTATGTGAACGAACTCTCATTGTAATAAACTAATTTTCTTTTCATTTGGAGCAGCTGTGATCATGTTGGCTTATTATCCCAAACAGGAGCCTCCGCTCAGGGCCGTATTTAGAGTTTGTGCTGCCCTGGGCACTTTTAGTGCTGCCCCCCATTGATGAGGATGACTAATGCAGACACTGTCGTCAGGGACTTAGGCTACTGTCACATCAGCCATTTTTGCCATTCGCGGCAGATCCGGCAAATGCTGTACTTGCCGCAACGGAAAACAACGCTGCTAGCTGTGATTTCTTGTTTCACTGCAAGTTCAAAACCGCAAGTGCAGCACATGTTCATAATTCCCACAGGGAACGAATGAGGCCGAGCGCAGTGTGGCCATAAGTGATCCGTTACGGGGCAGAGGCGGAAAAACTGCCGGCAAAAATCTCTGCGGCATCCATCGGACCGGACCGCCCCCGGGTGAGTGTAAGAAAACTTCTTTATCTCACCTTTCAGGTTAGATCGGGGGTTTATCTGCAGCGTTATAGAATGCTGTAGATAAGCCCCTAAAGGCGGTGGCCGCATCTTACAGCAGCAAAACCAGGCGACAGGTTCCCTTCTATAGAGTAATATCAATGAATGAATATTGTTCTTAATATTATGTCACAATACCAGGATCTGGGGATCTTCTGAGGTCACGAGCTCTCTGATGCGATGTCGCTGCCTGTCTCACCGTCTTCCTCTTTGGACACTGCAGTGTGGTGGACAAGAAAGCATTAACTGGTTAACAGCAAGAAGTCTGGTGTCTATGTTCTAACAGAACTAGAAACTCTCCCCATCCCATGTCCAGCAGACATTGGAGGATCACTGGATGGATTTTACTATTCTATTACTGCCCAGTCTCTGAATAAGGCCTTATTCATACCTCCGTGTTTAACCCCTTTCTGCCATGTGACGTACTATCCCGTCCATGTGCCCTGGGACTTTATTCCCAGAGACGGGATAGTACGTCATAGCGATCAGCGGCGCCCACGTGGTGAGCACCGCTGATCGCGGCCGGGTGTCAGCTGATTATCACAGCTGACACCCGGCACAATGTGTCAGGGGCGGTCACGGACCGCCCCCGACACGTTAACCCCTTGCACACCGTGATCAAACACGATCGTGGTGTACCGGGAGTTAACCCCTTCACCCCCAAGGGTGGTTTGCACGTTCATGACCAGGCCAATTTTTACAATTCTGACCACTGTCCCTTTATGAGGTTATAACTCTGGAACGCTTCAACGGATCTAGGCGATTCTGAGATTGTTTTCTCGTGACATATTGTACTTCACTTTAGTGGTAAAAATTTTTCGCTATAACTTGCGTTTATTTATGAAAAAAACAGAAATATGGCAAAAATTTTGAAAATTTTGCAATTTTCAAACTTTGAATTTGTATGCCCTTAAAACAGAGAAATATGTGACACAAAATAGTTACTAAATAACATTTCCCACATGTCTACTTTACATCAGCACAATTTGGGAAGCAACATTTTTTTTTGCTAGGAAGTTATAAGGGTTAAAATTTGACAAGCGATTTCTAATTTTTACAACAAAACTTACAAAACCATTTTTTTTAGGGACCACCTCACATTTGAAGTCACTTTGAGGGGTCTATATGGCAGAAAATACCCAAAAGTGACACCATTCTAAAAACTGCACCCCTGAAGCTACTCAAAACTACATTCAAGAAGATTATTAACCCTTCAGGTGCTTCACAGGAGCAGAAGCAACGTGGAAGGAAAAAATGAACATTTAACTTTTTAGTCACAAAAATAATATTTTAGCAACAATTTTTTTATTTTCCCAAGGGTAACAGGAGAAATTGGACCCCAAAAGTTGTTGTCAAATTTGTCCTGAGTACGCTGATACCCAATATATGGGGGGAACCACTGTTTGGGCACAAGGCAGGGCTCAAAATGGAAGGAGCCCCGTTTGACTTTTTCAACCTAAAATTGGCTGGAATTGAGATCGGACGCCATGTCGCGTTTGACGAGTGTCTGATGTGCCTAAACAGTGGAAACCCCCCACAAGTGACCCCATTTTGGAAACTAGACCCCCTAAGGAACTTATCTAGATGTGTGGTGACCACTTTGAACCCCCAAGGGCTTCACAGAAGTTTATAACACCCGGGCGTGAAAATAAAAAATCATATTTTTTCCACAAACATGATCATTTAGTCCCCAATATTTTGTTTTCCCAAGGGTAATAGGAGAAATTGGACCCCAAAGGTTGTTGTCAAATTTGTCCTGAGTACGCTAATACCCAATATGTGTGGGGGAACCACTGTTTAGGCACATGGCAGGGCTCAGAAGGGAAGGAGCCCCGTTTGACTTTTTCAACCTAAAATTGGCTGGAATTGAGATCGGACGCCATGTCGCGTTTGACGAGCGTCTGATGTGCCTAAACAGTGGAAAACCCCTACAAGTGACCCCATTTTGGAAACTAGATCCCCTAAGGAACTTATCTAGATGTGTGGTGACCACTTTGAACCCCCAAGGGCTTCACAGAAGTTTATAACACCCGGGCGTGAAAATAAAAAATCATATTTTTTCCACAAACATGATCATTTAGTCCCCAATATTTTGCTTTCCCAAGGGTAACAGGAGAAATTGGACCCCAAAGGTTGTTGTCAAATTTGTCCTGAGTACGCTGATACCCAATATGTGGGGGGGAACCACTATTTAGGCACATGGCAGGGCTCAGAAGGGAAGGAGCCCCGTTTGACTTTTTCAACCTAAAATTGGCTGGAATTGAGATTGGACGCCATGTCACGTTTGACGAGTGTCTGATGTGCCTAAACAGTGGAAACCCCCCACAAGTGACCCCATTTTGGAAACTAGACCCCCTAAGGAACTTATCTAGATGTGTGGTGACCACTTTGAACCCCCAAGGGCTTCACAGAAGTTTATAACACCCGGGCGTGAAAATAAAAAATCATATTTTTTCCACAAACATGATCATTTAGTCCCCAATATTTTGCTTTCCCAAGGGTAACAGGAGAAATTGGACCCCAAAGGTTGTTGTCAAATTTGTCCTGAGTACGCTGATACCCAATATGTGGGGGGGAACCACTATTTAGGCACATGGCAGGGCTCAGAAGGGAAGGAGCCCCGTTTGACTTTTTCAACCTAAAATTGGCTGGAATTGAGATCGGACGCCATGTCGCGTTTGACGAGCGTCTGATGTGCCTAAACAGTGGAAACCCCCCACAAGTGACCCCATTTTGGAAACTAGACCCCCTAAGGAACTTATCTAGATGTGTGGTGACCACTTTGAACCCCCAAGGGCTTCACAGAAGTTTATAACACCCGGGCGTGAAAATAAAAAATCATATTTTTTCCACAAACATGATCATTTAGTCCCCAATATTTTGTTTTCCCAAGGGTATCAGGAGAAATTGGACCCCAAATGTTGTTGTCAAATTTGTCCTGAGTACGCTGATACCCAATATGTGGGGGGAACCACTGTTTAGGCACATGGCAGGGCTCAGAAGGGAAGGAGCCCCGTTTGACTTTTTCAACCTAAAATTGGCTGGAATTGAGATCGGACGCCATGTCACGTTTGACTAGCGTCTGATGTGCCTAAACAGTGGAAACCCCCCATAAGTGACCCCATTTTGGAAACTAGACCCCCTAAGGAACTTATCTAGATGTGTGGTGAGCACTTTGAACCCCCAAGTGTTTCACTAAAGATTATAATGCCCAGGCGTGAAAATATAAAATCCTGTTTTGTTCCCACATAAATGATCATTTAGTCCCCAATTTTTAATTTTCCCAAGAGTAACAGGAGAAATTGGACCCCAAAAGTTGTTGTCCAATTTGTCCTGAGTACCCTGATACCCCACATGTGGGAGAAAACTACTGTTTGGGCACACGTCAGGGCTCGAAAGGGAAGTAATGACGTTTTGGAAAGCAGACTTTGATGGAATGGTCTGCGGGCGTCATGTTCTATTTGCAGAGCCCTTGATGTTCCTAAACAGTAGAAACCCCCCATAAGTGACCCCATTTTGGAAACTAGACCCCCCAAGGAACTTATCTAGATGTGTGGTGAGCACTTTGAACCCCCAAGTGTTTCACTAAAGATTATAATGCCCAGGCATGAAAATATAAAATCCTGTTTTGTTCCCACATAAATGATCATTTAGTCCCCAATTTTCCCACGAGTAACAGGAGAAATTGGACCCCAAAAGTTGTTGTCCAATTTGTCCTGAGTACCCTGATACCCCACATGTGGGAGAAAACTACTGTTTGGGCACACGTCAGGGCTCGAAAGGGAAGTAATGACGTTTTGGAAAGCAGACTTTGATGGAATGGTCTGCGGGCGTCATGTTCTATTTGCAGAGCCCTTGATGTTCCTAAACAGTAGAAACCCCCCATAAGTGACCCCATTTTGGAAACTAGACCCCCTAAGGAACTTATCTAGATGTGTGGTGAGCACTTTGAACCCCCAAGTGTTTCACTAAAGATTATAATGCCCAGGCGTGAAAATATAAAATCCTGTTTTGTTCCCACATAAATGATCATTTAGTCCCCAATTTTTAATTTTCCCAAGAGTAACAGGAGAAATTGGACCCCAAAAGTCGTTGTCCAATTTGTCCTGGGTACTCTGGTACCCCACATGTGGGAAAAAACTGTTTAGGCACACGTTGGGGCTCGAAAGGGAAGTAGTGTTGTTTTGGAATGCAGACTTTGATGGTCTGCTGGCGTCATGTTCCATTTGCAGAGTCCCTGATGTGCCTAAACAGGAAAAAAACCCACATATGACATCATTTTGGATACTAGACCCCCAATGAACAAATCTAGATGTGCCCCCAACTAATCTAATGTAAATTAGTAGTGCATGGAGGTGTGGTACAATTTGAAGCAATCCTTCATGCACAGGCCAGGTTTTTCGGGGCAGGTGTCGCACTGGTAAATGGTGTCCCTGCGTATTCCTTTTTTGTAACACACTCGACACCTTTTTTGCGGCTTACCTTTTCTTGGGGTTGGCGGGACCACCCCCGGAAAATGCTGACCTGGGACAATACGAGCACCTTCAGTTCCTGAAGTACTGGGGCCCGCTCCTTCCTGAGCGCCAAACATCATGGCCTTAACCACTACCTCCTGGAAATGAAGGTACGACATATCGCTGGGGCATGCACATTGTGACAGCAGGAATGCGTTGAGCATTGCCATTTGGACGATGTGCACGGCCAGCTTTTTGTACCACACCTTGGCCTTCCTCAATGCATTGTACGGTTGGAGGAGTTGATCAGAGAGATCAACTCCCCCCATTTTTTTGTTGTACCCCACTACACATGTCGGTTTGAGGACCTTTGTAGAGGTACCCCGTACAGTGCAGAGGGTACTGCCATCACCGTGTATGGTGGTCAAGAGATGGACATCTCTCTTGTCCTTGTACTTGACCACCAGCAGGTGGTCGCTACATTGGGCTCTGCTCTCACCTTTTCGGAGCATCTGCCCAAGTAGCGTCTTCGGGAGGCCTCTCTGATTTTTGCGGACAGTACCGCAGGCTGCGGTACGTCGCTCAGAGAGGGATTTGTAGAGTGGGATGCTGGTATAAAAGTTATCAGTGTAGAGGTGATAACCTTTATCCAGCAGTGGGTGCACCAAATCCCACACAATTTTCCCACTCACTCCCAGGAAAGGAGGACACTCAGGGGGTTCAATCCGGGTGTCCTTCCCTTCGTAAACTCTAAACTTGTGGGTGTACCCTGAGGTACTCTCACACAACTTATAGAGTTTGATTCCGTACCTGGCCCTCTTACTGGGCAGGTATTGACGGAATCGCAGCCTTCCCTTGAAGTGAACCAAGGACTCATCCACGCAGATGTCCCTTTGGGGCACGTACACTTCAGCAACCTTTTTGTTGAAGTGTTCGATGACCGGCCGAACTTTGAACAGACGGTCAAAGTTGGGGTCATCTTGTGCGGGACACTCTGCATTATCAGTATAATGCAGAAACTTGTGGATGGCCTCAAACCGCGTCCGGGCCATGACCATTCGGAACACTGGAGTGTTGTATAAAATATCAACACTCCAATATTGCCGAATTTCCGGCTTCTTCAGTATCCCCATATGGAGGACCAGGCCCCAAAACTGCGTCATTTCAACTTCGTCTACAGGAGACCAGTTTGAAAATGTTGAACGCGGGTTTTGCTCCAAAAATTGACGAGCGTAAAAATTAGTTTGCTCCACCATGAGGTTAACAAAATCCTCAGAGAAAAAGACTTTGAAAAAGTCAATTTCTGTGAGGCCGGTGGTGTCAAACTTGATTCCTGATTCTGCCACAAAATCAGGAATCAGTGGCTCGTAATTTTCGGGGGGCGAGGTCCATACGGGGAGCACTGGGTCAGCTGCGGGCATGGTGGGCGCTGCCTCATCTTCTGTCCTGGAGCGTCTGCGTGGCGGTTCCGCAGGACCCGAGGAGGAAGATGAGGAGGGGGAAGAGGAAGAAGAAGAGGATGAAGAATCCGAAAAATAAAGAAAAGTCGGATCATCATCCAAATCGCTATCAGTTTCGGAGGCAAGTAAAGCATATGCCTCCTCCACTGAATAGCGCTGTTGGGATGAATTTGATGACATTTTTGTGTAAATATGGTGCTTGGGTGTACACTTTATTGAAAACTGTATGTGTACAGTGGAAAAAAGTCTAAAACAGCAGGCCCTAGCTGATAAGTGTCACTTATCAAAACTAGGCTGCTGGATGTGCGCAAGGGGTGGCGCAAGGGGGGGGTGGAAAAAAAAAGGAAAACGGCAAACTCTGATAAGTGAACTGTGTCACTTATCCAAGTTTCGCAGCTGCGGGATGTGTGTACGGAGGGGCTAAGGAAAAAAAAAGCGAGCTCAAGTGTTGATCGGTGAACTGCGTCACCAATCAACGCTTGGCGGCTGCGCACGGAGGTGGCGCAAAAGTGGGGTGGAGGGGGGTAAAAATAGGGGGAAGGGGGATGGGGGGATTGGGGTGGATGAAGAGAGATTGGGCAGGGATCAACAGTTACGGTTGTAGTTAGGTGGCACAAAGGGGGGTGAAAAAAATGAAAAACGGCAGGCACAAGCTTGGATAAGTGACATGTGTCAATTATCCAACTTTTGCGGCTGCGGAATGTGTGAACGGAAGTGGCGCAAAGGGGGCTAAGGAAAAAAAAGCGAGCTCGAGTGTTGATCGGTGAACTGCGTCACCGATCAACGCTCGCCGGCTGCGCACGGAGGTGGCGCAAAAGTGGGGTGGAGGGGGGTAAAAGGGGGGTGGAGGGGGGTGAATGGGGGTAAGAGGAGGGGTGGAGGGGGGATGAAGATAGATTGGGGGGGTGAAGATAGATTGGGCAGGGGATCAGGGATCAATTAACACTTACAATTGTAGTTTTCTTTCTTCTTCTTCTTTCTTCTGCAGGGATTGTGATGCTACAAGCTGTGGCACCACAATACCCAGCACAGGAGCTCTTGCTGCGTCCGACCTCTCTGCAGGAATCCTCAGCTAGAGTGAGGACCCCTGCAGACAGGTCAGACAGGTCAGAGGCAGGTCAGGGGGCAGGTCACAGAGCGGTCACATCGCTGCTGTGACCTGTCATTGGTGGGATCGAATGATTACATCGATCCCACCAATCCCTGATCTGCCTGGTGACCATGGCAACTGCCTAGAATCGGAGCTCACGGCTCCGATTACTAGGCAGGTCATGCCCAGGTCACCAGCAGGGCACAGAGCGGTCACATGGTGACCGCAGCTGTGCCCTGTGGTTGGCGCGATCGCCGATCTAATCGTTCGCGCCAGCCAACTCCTGCAGGCCCTGCGGTATCGCATTAAAGGGCCCGACGTACTATCCCGTCCACGGTCATACGGGCCCGGGTACCGTGGATGGGATAGTACGTCGAATGGCAGAAAGGGGTTAAAGGGAAGCATCGGCAGGGAGGGGGCTCCCTCCGTGCTTCCCTGAGCCCCCCACAGCAGCGCAATATGCAGCGCTGCTGCGGGGGGCTCCTTCCCTGCAGGTCCCCGAATCCAAGATGGCGACGGGGACCTTCGGGGGCCTGCAGGGAGCTGGCTTCCTCAGTGCCTGCAAAGCGCAGACATGAGGAAGTCTGCTTCAATGCCTGTGACAGATCGCTGATCTGTCACAGTGATCTGTGATGTGACAGATCAGCGATCTGTCACAGGACAGTGATGTCCCCCCTGGGACAATGAAATAAGGTTAAAAAAAAAGGTGTAAAAATAATTTTAAAATATATCGCTAAATAAATAAAAAAAAATATATCTATATTCCCTAATAAATTCATTTTTTGGAAATAAAAAAAACAAAAACATTAAAAGTACACATATTTGGTATCGCCACGTCCATAACGACCCGCCCTATAAAACTGTCCCACTAGTTAACCCCTTTAGCGAACCCCTTAAAAAATAAAAATGAAAAACTAAGCAAAAAATAATGATTTATTATAATACCGCCAAACAAAAAGTGCAATAACGCGCGATCAAAAAGACGCATATAAATATCCATGGTACCGCTGAAAACGTCATCTTGTCCCGCAAAAAACGAGCCACCACAAAGCATCATCAGCGAAAAAATAAAAAAGTTATAGCTCGCAGAATAAAGCAATGCAAAAATAATTATTTTTTATATAAAATTGTTTTCATTGCATAAAAGCGCCAAAAACATAAAAAAAGACTCAAATGAGGTATCGCTGTAACCGTACCGACCCGAAGAATAAAAGGGCTTTATCAATTTTACCGCAGGCGGAACGGTGTAAACGCACTCCCCCAAAAGAAATTCATGAAACGCTGGTTTTTGTTCATTCTGCGTAAAAAAAATCGGAATAAAAAGCGATCAAAAGATGTCACGTTCCCGAAAATGGTATCAATAAAAACGTCAACTCGTCCCGCAAAAAATAAGACCTCACATGACTCGGTGGGTCAAAATACGGAAAAATTATAGCTCTCAATATGTGGTGATGCAAAAACTTTTTATAATAAAACGCGTCTTTTAGCGTGCGACAGCCGCCAAACATAAAAACCACCATAAATAGTAAATCAAACCCCCCGTTATCACCCCCTTAGTTAGGGAAAAACAATAAAATTAAAAGAAAATGTATTTATTTCCATTTTCCCATTAGGGTTAGAGCTAGGGTTAGGGCTGAGATTAGGGTTAGGGGTGTGTTGGGGTTAGGGTTGGAGTTAGAATTGGGGGTTTCCACTGTTTGGGCACATCAGGTGCTCTCCAAACGCAACATGGCGTCTGATCTCAATTCCAGCCAATTCTGCGTTGAAAAAGTCAAACGGCGCTCCTTCCCTTCCAAGCTCTGCCATGTACCCAAACAGTGTTTTACCCCCACATATAGGGTATCAGCCTACTCAGGACAAATTGCAAAACAACTTTTGGGGTCCAATTTCTCCTCTTACCCTTAGGAAAATAAAAAATTGGGGGCAAAAATATCATTTTTGTGCAAAAAAATGATTTTTTTATTTTCACGCCCGGGCGTTATAAACTTCTGTGAAGCACTTGGGGGTTCAAAGTGCTCACCACACATCTAGATAAGTTCCGTGGGGGGTCTAGTTTCCAAAATGGGGTCACTTGTGGGGAGTTTCAATAGTTTAGGTACATCAGGGGCTTCCAAACGCACGACACCCGCAGACCAGTCCATCAAAGTCTGCATTCCAAAACGTCACTACTTCGCTCCTGAGCCCCGACGTGTGCCCATACAGTAGTTTACTCCCACATATGAGGTATCAGCGTACTCAGAACAAATTGGACAACAACTTTTGGGGTCCAATTTCTCCTGGTACCCTTGGGAAAATAAAAAAATGGTGACTAAATGATCAGGTTTGTGGAAAAATTACGATTTTTTTCATTTTCTCGCCCGGGCGTTATAAACTTCTGTGAAGCCCTTGGGGGTTCAAAGTGCTCACCACACATCTAGATAAGTTCCTTAGGGGTCTAGTTTCCAAAATGGGGTCATTTGTGGGGGGGGGTTTCCACTGTTTAGGTACATTAGGGGCTCTCCAAATGCAACATGACACCCGCAGACCATTCCATCAAAGTCTGCATTCCAAAACGTCACTACTTCCCTTCCGAGCCCCGACGTGTGCCCATACAGTAGTTTTCTCCCACATATGGGGTATCAGCGCACTCAGGACAAATTGGACAACAACTTTTAGGGTCCAATTTCTCCTGGTACCCTTGGGAAAATAAAAAAAATGGGGACTAAAAGATCATGTTTGTGGAAAAAATACGATTTTTTTATTTTCACGCCCGGTCATTATAAACTTCTGTGAAGCACTGGGGGTTTAAAAGTGCTCACCACACATCTAGATAAGTTCCTTAGGGGGTCTAGTTTCCAAAATGGGGTCATTTGTGGGGGGTTTCCACTGTTTTTGTACATCAGGGGTTTTCCAATCGCGACATGGTGTCCGATCTCAATTCCAGCCAAAAAAGTCAAATGGCGCTGCTTACCTTCTGAGCTCTGCCATGCGCCGAAATAGTCGTTTACACCCACATATGGGGTATCAGCGTACTCAGGACAAATTGCACAATAACTTTTAGGGTCTTGTTACCCTTAGGAAAATAAAAATTGGGGGTGAAAAGATTATTTTTGTGGAAAAAATATGATTTTTTTATTGTTCCGCTGTACGTTATAAACTTCTGTGAAGCCCTTGTGGGTTCAAAGTTCTCACCACATATCTAGACAAGTTCCTTGGGGGGTCTAGTTTCCAAAATGGGTCACTTGTGGGGGGTTTCCACTGTTTAGGTAATTCAGGGTCTCTCCAAACGTGACATGGCATCCGATCTGAATTCCAGCCAATTTTGCATTGAAAAAGTCAAACGGCGCTCCTTCCCTTCTGAGCTCTGTCATGCGCCGAAACAGTGGTTCCCCCCACATATTAGGTATCAGCGTACTCAGGACAAACTGCACAATAACTTTTGCGTCCAATTTCTCCTGTTACCCTTGGTAAAATAAAAAAAATTGAATCTGAAGTATTTTTTTGTGAAAAAAAGTTAAATATTCATTTTTTTAAATATTCAAAAAATTCCTGTGATGCACCTGAAGGGTTAATAAACTCCTTGAATGTGGTTTTGAGCACCTTAAGGGGTGCAGTTTTTAGAGTGGTGTCACTTTTGGGTATTTTCTATCACATAGACCCCTCAAAGTGGCTTCAAATGTGATGTGGTCCGTAAAAATAAAATGGTGTTGCAAAAATGAGAAATCGCTGGTCAACTTTTAACCCTTATAACTTCCTAAAAAAAAAAAGTTTTGGTTCCAAAATTGTGCTGATGTAAAGTAAACATGTGGGAAATGTTACTTATTAAGTTTTTTGTGTGCCGTATCTCTGTGATTTAAGGGCATAAAAATTCAAAGTTGGAAAATTGCGAAAATTGTGAAATTTTCGCCAAATTTCCATTTTTTTCACAAATAAACGCAAATTAATTGAATGAAATTTTACCACTAACATGAAGTACAATATGTCACGAGAAAACGATGTCAGAATCACCAGGATCCATGGAAGTGTTTCAGAGTTATTACCTCATAAAGTGACAGTGGTCAAAATTGTAAAAATTGGCCTGGTCATGAACGTGCAAACCACCCTTGGGGGTTAAGGGGTTAACTGACCCAATTTAGAAAATAGGCATAAATGGATCAGAATTTGACCTTTAGCTGGACAGACTAGAAAGAATAAGGGGGAACCAAGAAACGTCTGAATTTTTAGATACGGCAATAAGGCTGGTTCATTATTGGCTCGCTTGGAAAAGGTCGAACACCTATGAGATTTATAGGTAGCCTGAATGATCACAAAGGTTCACCACAAACAGACCCAAAAATCATAAATGACAGCTGGCATAAATACTATAACACATTGTATGAACAAGAACCAGTAGATGGAGAAGAGGGGAAGACATTCCTAGATAGACTATCCCTCCCAACAGTCTCAGAAGGTGAGAAAGATTGGCGCTCATAGCAATGCTGTGTTACTGCTACATATGGGTGATCTGCTCATCTCCCATATGTAGCAGAGCCGATCAAGTATGGCATGCTTCTACTCTCCCATGGAGGCTATTGAAGCATGCCAAAAATAAAAAAAGTGTTTAAAAATTAAAGAAAATAAAAAACATAAAAATTCAAATCACCCCTCTTTCGCCCCAATCAAAATAAAACAATAAAAAAAAAATCAAACCTACAGATATTAGGTATCACCGCATTCAGAATCGCCCGATCTATCAATAAAAAAAGGATTAACCCGACTGCTAAACGGCGTAGCGAGAAAAAAAATCAAATGACAGAATTACGTTTTTTTTCGTCGCCGTGGCATTGCATTAAAATGCAATAACGGGTGATCAAAAGAATGTATCTGCAAAAACGTGGTATCATTAAAAACATGAGCTCGGCACACAAAAAATAAGCCCTCACCAAGCACAAGATCACGAAAAATGGAGATGTTCGAAAAAATTGTGCTTATTTTTTAGCAAATTTTGTATTTTTTTTCACCACTTAGATAAAAGAGAACCTAGACATGTTTGGAGTCTATGAACTTGTAATGACCTGGAGAATCATGATGGCAGGGCAGTTTTATCATTTAGTGAACCGAGCAAAAAAGCCAAGCAAGAAACAAGTGTGGGATGGCACTTTTTTTGCAATTTCACCGCACTTGGAATTTTTTCCCGGTTTTGAGTACAAGACATGGTAGAAGCAATGGTGTCGTTCAAAAGCACAACTCATCCCGCAAAAAAAAACCCTCACACGCCCATACTGACGGAGAAATAAAAAAGTTATGGCTCTGGAAATAAGGGGAGCGAAAAACGAAAAAAGCTCCGTTCATTAAAGGGAATCTGTCACCCCATTTTAGCCCTATTAGCTGCGGCCACCGCCATCAGGGGCTTATCCACAGCATTCTGTAATGCGTTCTGTAATGCTGTAGATAAGCCCCCGATGTAACCTGAAAGAAAAACACGTGAGATTATACTCACCGGGGGGCGGGGGGTGTTGCAGTCCGGTCCAGGGCCTCCCATCTACATACGATGACGTCCTCCTCCTATCCCTCGGCTCCCGCGCAGGCGTGCTTTATCTGCCCTGTAGAAGGCAGCGCAGAGTACTGCAGTGCGCAGGCGCGGGACCTCTCTGACCTTCCCGGCCCCTCGCACTGCAGTACTCTGCTCTGCCCTCAACAGGGCCAATAAAGTACGCCTGCGCAGGAGCTGAGGGAGAAGTTAGGAGGAGGACATCATCGCATGAAGATGGGAGACACCCATCGGACCGGACGCCGGGGTGAGTATAATCTCACGTGTTTTTCTTATCTTTAGGTTACATCGGGGGCTTATCTACAGCATTACAGAATGCATTACAGAATGCTGGAGATAAGCCCCTGATGGCGGCGGCCCCAGCTTATAGCGCTAAAATGGGGTGACAGACTCCCTTTAAGGGGTTAAATTCATTTGGCAACTCAATAGATGAATAAAAGTCGGAGTTTTCATGGAAAACACAAAATTGTCTGGGTGACCCCCAAACGGAGCAGTCGTGTATTACACAAGCGACTCCCCTGAGGGTTAATAATCCTCCCTGCCCCCTAGAGGAGCCCCCCAGAGGTGGAGGGGGTAACATGGGGCCACTTGTGGGGTCTCTGCTGTTCTGGTGTCAGCGCTCTTCACACGTCACACGGCGTCCGCCGTCTATCCCAGCCACAATGGCGCCCCTTCCCTCCCGAGCCTGTGGGGTATCGGCCCTCAGGAGACACGGCGCACTGTGCGGCCTCAGCGCTCCTGTCACCTGTAGGACAATGATACATTGGGGGAAAGTCACATTTCTGTGAGGGAAACAGTAAAATTGTCATTTTCTCCTTCCACATTGCTGAAATTCCTGTCACACTGTCCGAATCCAGAGATTGTCCTGTCAGAAAGGAGAAGACAGGGAGCGAAAGGGTTAATAGGACTCACAGGAGGAACCGGCCCAGAAAGCAGAAGATCCAGGAGTGTCCGCCACATATATGACTGCTCTGTGCACACAGGACCTGTGATGAGGTCACAGGAGGGGAGGAGTCAGGGGTCACATGATCAGGGGCCTCAGAGTCTGCCACATATATGGCTGCTCTGTGCAGTGCACAGGACCTGTGATGAGGTCACAGGAGGGGAGGAGTCAGGGGTCACATGATCAGGGGCCTCAGTGTCTGCCACATATATGACTACTCTGTGCACACAGGACCTGTGATGAGGTCACAGGAGGGGAGGAGTCAGGGGTCACATGATCAGGGGCCTCAGTGTCTGCCACATATATGACTGCTCTGTGCACACAGGACCTGTGGTGACGTCATGCCCATGTGACCAGAAGGGGCGGCGCCTCCTCCTCCATAGAACAGACGGGAGGAAGCTGTGGCCCCGCCCACACTGTCCAGCATTCACCATAGGAGAGAAGTGTGGAGAGCGCGCAGCAGAGGAGCGGAGCTGTCAGCGGGGAAGAGTGCGACACAACACACCGAGAAGCGCGGAGGAGGGAGCGGCGACCAGGGCCGCCATCAGGGCATGACAGGCCTTACATGTGTATGGGGCCCGGTGATTAGGGGGGGCCCGACCATGCTGGCAGCCCGATCTGCGCTGGGGCCCCCCTACATTTTATACAGGCTTCTGCAGCTTTATTTTAAATTCAGACTCAGCGCCTGCCGGGCCCCTCGGGCAGGCCCCCCCCCTCACCATGGTCCAGCCAGCGCCGAAATCCCCCCCTTCACAATGGTCCAGCCACAGCTCCGCCCTCACCTGACGTCACACACTGCTCTGCTCCTCCACTTCCTCATTCAGTGTGCCACGTGGGACTAGGAGAGGGAGGGAGCCTCGCCGCTGGAGCACAGCCAGATAACAAGGTAAGAAGAATTTTTTTTTTTTTTTTTTTTGAGAGCGGCTATCCAGGGGGCCTGGGGCAGAATGCTGGATGCTGGGGGCAGAATGCTGGATGCTGGGGGCAGAATGCTGGAGGCAGAATGCTGGATGCTGGGGGCAGAATGCTGGATGCTGGGGGCAGAATGCTGGATGCTGGGGGCAGAATGCTGGGGGCAGAATGCTGGATGCTGGGGGCAGAATGCTGGGGGCAGAATGCTGGGGGCAGAATGCTGGACATGGGGCAGGAATGCTGGGGGCAGAATGGACATGGGGCAGAATGCTGGACGCTGGGGCAGAATGCTGGACGCTGGGGGCAGAATGCTGGGGGCAGAATGCTGGATGCTGGGGGCAGAATGCTGGACGTTGGGGGCAGAATGCTGGACGTTGGGGGCAGAATGCTGGACGCTGGGGGCAGAATGCTGGGGGCAGAATGCTGGACGCTGGGGGCAGAATGCTGGAGGCAGAATGCTGGACGCTGGGGGCAGAATGCGGGGGGCAGAATGCTGGACGCTGGGGGCAGAATGCGGGGGGCAGAATGCTGGACATGGGGCAGGAATGCTGGGGGCAGAATGGACATGGGGCAGAATGCTGGACGCTGGGGGCAGAATGCTGGGGGCAGAATGCTGGACGCTGGGGGCAGAATTCTGGGGGCAGAATGCTGGACGCTGGGGGCAGAATTCTGGGGGCAGAATGTTGGACGCTGGGGGCAGAATGCTGGGGGCAGAATGCTGGACGCTGGGGGCAGAATGCTGGACGCTGGGGGCAGAATGCTGGACGCTAGGGGCAGAATGCTGGGAGCAGAATGCTGGACGCTGGGGGCAGAATGCTGGGGGCAGAATGGACATGGGGCAGAATGCTGGACGCTGGGGCAGAATGCTGGACGCTGGGGCAGAATGCTGGACATGGGGCAGAATGCTGGACACTGGGGGCAGAATGGACATGGGGCAGAATGCTGGACACTGGGGGCAGAATGCTGGACATGGGGCATAATGCTGGACACTGGGGGCAGAATGGACATGGGGCAGAATGCTGGACGCTGGGGACAGAATGCTGGACGCTGGTGGCAGAATGCTGGATATGAGGGCAGACTGTGAGACGGGGCAGAATGCTGGACATGGGGCAGAAGAATGCTGGACGCTGGGGCAGAATTCTGGACATGGGGCAGAATGCTCGAAACTGGGGCAGAATGCTGGAGACTGAGGCAGAATGCTGGACGCTGGGGGCAGAATGGTGGACGCTGGGGGTAGAATGCAAGACACTGGGGCAGAATGCTGGACATGAGGGCAGAATGTGACAGTGAGACACAGGAGGGGGCAGAATGTGACAGTGAGACACAGGAGGGGGCAGAATGTGACAGTGAGACTCAGGAGGGGGCAGAATGTGACAGTGAGACACAGGAGGGGGCAGAATGTGACAGTGAGACACAGGAGGGGGCAGAATGTGACAGTGAGACACAGGAGGGGGCAGAATGTGACAGTGAGACACAGGAGGGGCAGAATGTGAGACACGGGGCATGATTGGAGATAGATGGAGCAGGGTCATGGGGCAGGATGGATACGATTTAGACAGATTGGTCAGGAGGGAGATCATATGGGGCAGAATGGATACTGATGAGGGTGGGATGGGAGAACATATGGCTGAAGCCAAAAATGAGACACACGGGAGTCAGGATGGGGGATATTATTACCATAGGGGCTAATTAAGGGATATTATTACTGCAGTGATGTATTTTATTTTCTTGAGGATACTGTTGTAAATGGGGGGGCGGTCCTGTTACTGTGTAGAGTGATACTATGTCGCCTTTTTTTCTTCATGTGGTGTAATGTAGAAGTTGGGAAAAAATAAGTAATGTGTTCTGCAAGCGGAGCTCTAGATAACTGTGTTATTTCCTGCAGAGACAAGTCCTGGCTGGAAGACGTGATGGCGATCTGTGCTGGATGAAAGATGAAAAACAAAGATGAAGGACTTCACCTAGAGACATCACTGGTGAGTTAGTGTGTTACCTGTACACTGACACTATGTACAGAGGTCCTGTGTATAATGTCACCGGTGATCACTGTGTTACCTGTACATTATATACAGAGCTCCTGTGTATAATGTCATTGATCACTATATTACCTGTACACAGACACTGCATACTAAGTACATATCTTGTGTGTATAATGTCTCTTATGGTCATAGTATTATGTTTTTTTAATTAATGTCAGTATTGTAGTATTCAGTCTCCATGTGGTGGTAATATGTGGTCTGGGCGTGGTGCAGTGGTATTTGTCCCTTGTATATTCTATTATTTGGTCACTTTGTGGTGGTAATTTGCGGTCTGTTCATGGTGCGGTGGTATTTGTTCGTTGTATGTGATATTATTCGGTCACTATGGTAGTAATATGTGGTCTGGTCATGGTATGGCGGTATTTGTTCCTTGTATGTCTTATTATAGGTCACTATGTGGTGGTAATATGTGGTCTGGACATGGTGTAGCGGTATTTGTTCCTTGTATGTGGTGGTAAGTTGTGGTCTGGACATGGTGCGGTGGTATTTGTTCCTTGTATGTGATATTATTGGTCATTTTAAAAAATTGAAAAATAAATAAAAATATACCTAAATTGTATTGCATATTTTAACAAATATTTAATAGGTTACAGTAGAGTAGGGCCTGGCCAAAAGTGTCTACCCTGTTATGGTGGCGACTTAAAACAATCTTTTGGCCAAAGCAAAAGCTGCTGGCTATATGTGTGACCTGGTGATGGGAACTGTTAATGTGTGATAGGTGAGAAGTGGAGTTTATCCAAGAGAGAGCGGTGGGACTGTGGACAGTTCGCGTGGTGGAGGCGGGGCTGGATGGAGCCTGGGCGGAGTCTAAAGGGGGCCCCGAAAATTTTGCCAGTATGGGGCCCCGAAATTCCTAGTGGCAGCCCTGGCGGCGACACCCCGCAGAGGACAGAAGGGAGACGGTGTGTGGGGGGGCAGAGGCTGAGCATGGGGGGGGGAGCAGAGGCTGAGCATGGGGGGGGGAGCAGAGGCTGAGCATGGGGGGGGGGAGCAGAGGCTGAGCATGGGGGGGGGGAGCAGAGGCTGAGCATGGGGGGGGGAGCAGAGGCTGGGCATGGGGAGGAGCAGAGGCTGAGCATGGGGGGAGCAGAGGCTGAGCATGGGGGGAGCAGAGGCTGAGCATGGGGGGGAGCAGAGGCTGAGCATGGGGGGGGGAGCAGAGGCTGAGCATGGGGGGGAGCAGAGGCTGAGCATGGGGGGGGAGCAGAGGCTGAGCATGGGGGGAGCAGAGGCTGAGCATGGAGGGGAGCAGAGGCTGAGCATGGGGGGGGAGCAGAGGCTGAGCATGGGGGGGAGCAGAGGCTGAGCATGGGGGGGGAGCAGAGGCTGAGCATGGGGGGGAGCAGAGGCTGAGCAATGGGGGGGAGCAGAGGCTGAGCATGGGGGGGGAGCAGAGGCTGAGCATGGGGGGGGAGCAGAGGCTGAGCATGGGGGGGAAGCAGAGGCTGAGCACGGGGGGGAGCAGAGGCTGAGCATGGGAGGGGCAGAGGCTGAGCATGGGGGGGAGCAGAGGCTGAGCATGAGGGGGGAGCAGAGGCTGAGCATGAGGGGGGAGCAGAGGCTGAGCATGAGGGGGGAGCAGAGGCTGAGCATGAGGGGGGAGCAGAGGCTGAGCATGAGGGGGGAGCAGAGGCTGAGCATGAGGGGGGAGCAGAGGCTGAGCATGAGGGGGGAGCAGAGGCTGAGCATGGGAGGGGCAGAGGCTGAGCATGGGGGGAGGAGCAGAGGCTGAGCATGGGGGGAGGAGCAGAGGCTGAGCATGGGGGGAGGAGCAGAGGCTGAGCATGGGAGGGGAGCAGAGGCTGAGCAATGGGGGGGAGCAGAGGCTGAGGATGGGAGGGGGAGCAGAGGCTGAGCAATGGGGGGGAGCAGAGGCTGAGCAATGGGGGGGAGCAGAGGCTGAGCAATGGGGGGGAGCAGAGGCTGAGCATGGGGGGAGGAGCAGAGGCTGAGCATGGGGGGAGGAGCAGAGGCTGAGCATGGGGGGAGGAGCAGAGGCTGAGCATGGGGGGAGGAGCAGAGGCTGAGCATGGGAGGGGAGCAGAGGCTGGGCATGGGGGGGACAGAGGCTGAGCATGGGGGAGGGGGGCAGAGGCTGGGGGAGGGGGCAGAGGCTGAGAGTGGGGGAGGGGGCAGAGGCTGGGCGTGGGGGAGGGGGCAGAGGCTGGGCATGGGGGAGGGGGCAGAGGCTGAGCATGGGGGGAGAGAATGGGGAGGGAGCAGAGGCTGAGCATGGGGGGTCAGAGGCTGAGCATGGGGGAACAGGCAGAAGCTGCGCATGGGGGCGGGCAGAGGCTGCCAATATGGATGGGAGCGGAGCCGGAGCTGGCGTGTGGCGGACCGGAGCTGGCGTGTGGTGGACGGGAGCGGAGTTGGAGCTGTCGTGTGGTGGATGGGAGCGGAGCCGGAGCTGTCGTGTGGTGGATGGGAGCGGAGCCGGAGCTGTCGTGTGGTGGATGGGAGCGGAGCCGGAGCTGTCGTGTGGTGGACGGGAGCGGAGCCGGAGCTGTCGTGTGGTGGACGGGAGCGGAGCCGGAGCTGTCGTGTGGTGGACGGGAGCGGAGTCGGAGCTGTCGTGTGGTGGACAGGAGCGGAGCCGGAGCTGTCGTGTGGTGAACGGGGGCAGAGACGAAGCTGTCGTGTGGTGGACTGGAGCGGAGCCGGAGCTGTCGTGTGGTGGACTGGAGCGGAGCCGGAGCTGTCGTGTGGTGGATGGGAGCAGAGCCGGAGCTGTCATGTGGTGTACGGGAGCGGACTCGGAGCTGTCGTGTGGTGTACGGGAGCGGAGTCGGAGCTGGCGTGTGGTGGACGGGAGCCGGAGCTGTCGTTTGGTGGACGGGAGCAGAGGCAGAGCTGTCGTGTGGTGGACGGGAGCGGGGCCGAAGCTGGGGTGTGGAGGACGGGAGTGGAGCCGGAGCTGTCGTGTGGTGGACGGGAGCGGGGCCGGAGTTGGGGTGTGGCGGACGGGAGTGGAGCTGGCGTGTGGTGGACGGGGGCGGAGCTGGCGCGTGGCGGACGGGGGCGGAGCTGGAGTGTGGTGGACGGGAGCAGAGCTGGAGCCGGCTTGTGGTGGATGGGAGCCGGAGCTGGTGCGTGGGGGGGGCGGAGCCGGAGCTGGAGTGTGGTGGACGGGAGATAAAACATAACCTTTAGTAAGATAGTAGAATATAAACAATGTTGTGTTCTCCAGAGTGAGTGAATATAAATGTTTGGGTGAAGTCACAAATAAAGGGGCGTGAGGAGCACAGCCCGATCAGGAGGAATGATTCCCACTTGCAATGGCTGAACTGCAACCAGCAAGTCCCAGAATCTCACGTGGATCTGGGAGAATCCCACAGAACCCTGCAAACAACGACTGACAGATTCTGGCTGCATATAACAGTAATGACTGGAATCTGGATGAGATTAATAGACTTACCACCAGGGCTGTGGAGTCAGAGTCGGTGCTCATTTTGGTGGAGTTGGTATAAAATGGACCGATTCCGACTCCTAAAATATATAATAAATTAGGTACAGTAGTTCAATGCAGAATGTGCTGAATATTTTTTCATAGGAATTTGGGAAAGTTATGAAATGTCCTATAAATGGCTGTTCTATTCCTGATCTAAGGCTACATTCACACACAGCGTTTTTGCTGTGTTTTTTGAGGATACGTTTTTCAGTTGCAAAAGCAGATCAGCTTTTTAAAAACTGCATCATTTGAGAGGTTTTTGAGCTCATAGATAATGTTTTCAATGTCAGAGCAGATTTCTAATCTGCTTTTATCTATATATTCATTTATCCATATCTGTCTATCCATATCATATCTGTACCAAAAAGAATGAAAGCCGGATAGCACACAGACTAACACTCCTTTTTATTTTAGCACCAGTCAGGTACATCTCATAGCTGCCCAAAAGGACGCCCAGGACAGGCATTGCTCGTCTTCAGTAACATCAACTGATAGTTGGAATAAATAGACTGTATTCATCACCACATCTTCTTAAGGTGCAGGCTTTATTTTCAAGTGTAGGGGTGTGCAGTATGAGGTTCTGCCCCCCCAGGTTTGATCCTGGCTACGCCCATGGTGTGGATGTAGCCTGAGGATCTAGGCTTTGTCTTAGCCAAGGTAAGTCATAGTGTGTGTGTGTGTGTGTGTGTGTGTGTGTGTGTGTGTGTGTATATATATATATATATATATATATATATATATATATACATACACAGTACAGACCAAAGGTTTGGACACACCTCAACCAAAGCGATTTCTTTATTTTCATGACTATGAAAATTGTAGATTCACTCTGAAGGCATCAAAACTATGAATTAACACATGTGGAATTATATAATTAACAAAAATGTGTCACACAACTGAAAATACTGTATGTCTTATATTCTAGGTTCTTCAAAGTAGCCACCTTTTGCTTTGATTACTGCTTTGCACACTCTTGGCATTCTCTTGATGAGCTTCAAGAGGTACTCACCGGAAATGGTTTTCACTTCACAGATGTGCCCTGTCAGGTTTAATAAGTGGGATTTCTTGCCTTATAAATGGGGTTGGGACCATCAGTTGTGCAGAAGTCTGGTGGATACACAGCTGATAGTCCTACTGAATAGACTGTTAGAATTTGTATTATGGCAAGAAAAAAGCAGCTGAGTAAAGAAAAACGAGTGGCCATCATTACTTTAAGAAATGAAGGTCAGTCAGTCCGAAAAATTGGGAAAACTTTGAAAGTGTCCCCACGTGTATTGGCAAAAACCATCAAGCGCTACAAAGAAACTGGCTCATATGAGGACCGCCCCAGGAAAGGAAGACCAAGAGTCACCTCTGCTGCGGAGGATAAGTTCATCCTAGTCACCAGCCTCAGAAATCGCAGGTTAACAGCAGCTCAGATTAGAGACCAGGTCAATGTCACACAGAGTTCTAGCAGCAGACACATCTCTACAACAACTGTTAAGAGGAGACTTTGTGCAGCAGGCCTTCATGGTAAAATAGCTGCTAGGAAACCACTGCTAAGGACAGGCAACAAGCAGAAGAGACTTGTTTGGGCTAAAGAACTCAAGGAATGGACATTAGACCAGTGGAAATCTGTGCTTTGGTCTGGTGAGTCCAAATTTGAGATCTTTGGTTCCAACCACCTTGTCTTTGTGCGACGCAGAAAAGGTGAACGGATGGACTCTACATGCCTGGTTCCCACCGTGAAGCATGGATGAGGAGGTGTGATGGTGCTTTGCTGGTGACACTGTTGGGGATTTATTCAAAATTGAAGGCATACTGAACCAGCATGGCCACCACAGCATCTTGCAGTGGCATGCTATTCCATCCGGTTTGTATTTAGCTGGACCATCATTTATTTTTCAACAGGACAATGAGCCCAAACACACCTCCAGGCTGTGTAAGGGCTATTTGACCAAGAAGGAGAGTGATCGGGTGCTACGCCAGATGACCTGGCCTCCACAGTCACCAGACCTGAACCCAATCGAGATGGTTTGGGGTGAGCTGGACCGCAGAGTGAAGGCAAAAGGGCCAACAAGTGCTAAGCAACTCTGGGAACTCCTTCAAGACTGTTGGAAGACCATTTCCGGTGACTACCTCTTGAAGCTCATCAAGAGAATGCCAAGAGTGTGCAAAGCAGTAATCAAAGCAAAAGGTGGCTACTTTGAAGAACCTAGAATATAAGACATATTTTCAGTTGTTTCACACTTTTTTGTTAATTATATAATTCCACATGTGTTAATTCATTGTATTGATGCCTTCAGAGTGAATCTACAATTTTCATAGTCATGAAAATAAAGAAAACTCTTTGAATGAGAAGGTGTGTCCAAACTTTGGTCTGTACAGCCATGGCCAAAAGTTTTGAGAATGACACAAATATTAATTTTTACAAAGTCTACTGCTTCATTTTTTCTAATGGCAATTTGCATAACTCCAGAATGTTATAAAGAGTGATCAGCTTAACAGCAATTACTTGCAAAGTCAATATTTGCCTAGAAAATTAACTTTATCCCCCAAAACACATTTCAACATCATTGCAGCCCTGCCTTAAAAGGCCCAGCTAACATCGTTTCAGTGATTGCTCCATTAACACAGGTGTGGGTGTTGATGAGGACAGGGCTGGAGATCAATCTGTCATGATTAAGTAAGAATGACACCACTGGACACTTTAAAAGGAGGCTGGTGCTTGGCATCATTGTTTCTCTTCTGTTAACCATGGTTATCTCTAAAGAAACACATGCAGTCATCATTGCACTGCACAAAAATGGCCTAACAGGGAAGTGTATCGCAGCTAGAAAGATTGCACCTCAGTCAACAATCTATCGCATCATCAAGAACTTCAAGGAGAGAGGTTCCCTTGTTGCCAAAAAGGCTCCAGGGCGCCCAAGAAAGACCAGCAAGTGCCAGGACCGTCTTTTAAAAGTGTTTCAGCTGCGGATCGGGCTACCAGCAGTGCAGAGCTTGCTCAGGAATGGCAGCAGGCAGGTGTGAGTGCATCTGCACGCACTGTGAGGCGGAGACTCTTGGAGCAAGGCCTGGTCTCAAGGAGGGCAGCAAAGAAGCCACTTCTCTCCAGAAAAAACATCATGGACAGACTGATATTCTGCAAGAGGTACAGGGAGTGGACTGCTGAGGACTGGGGTAAAGTCATTTTCTCTTATGAATCCCCTTTTCGATTGTTGGGGACATCTGGAAAACGGCTTATTCGGAGAAGACCAGGTGAGCGCTACCACCAGTCTTGTATCATGCCAACTGTCAAGCATCCTGAAACCATTCATGTGTGGGGTGGCTTCTCAGCCAAGGGAATGGGCTCTCTCTCAGTCTTGCCTAAAAACACAGCCATGAATAAAGAATGGTACCAGAATGTCCTCCAAGAGCAGTTTGGCGATCAACAATGCCTTTTTCAACATGATGGAGCACCTTGCCATAAAGCAAAGGTGATAACTAAATGGCTCAGGGAACAAAACATAGAGATATTGGGACCATGGCCTGGAAACTCCCCAGATCTTAATCCCATTGAGAACTTGTGGTCAATCATCAAGAGACGGGTGGACAAACAAAAACCTTCAAATTCAGACAAAATAAAAGCATTGATTTTGCAAGAATGGACTGCTATCAGTCAGGATTTGATCCAGAAGTTGATTGAGAGCATGCCAGGGAGAAGTGCTGAGGTCCTGGAGAAGAAGGGTCAACACTGCAAATATTGACTTGCTGCATTAACTCATTCTAACTGTCAATATAACCTTTTGTTACTCATAATATGATTGCAATTATATTTCTGTATGTGATAAAAACATCTGACAAACACACATAAAAACCAGAGGGCAGCAGATCATGTGAAAATATAATATTTGTGTCATTCTCAAAACTTTTGGCCATGACTGTACTGTATACATGTAATCGATATTATACAGCGTATTACATATTTACAATTTATTACAGTTTTTTGTGTTCTAAAGTTGTATTCCAATAAATAGATATTATGTTCTATCTAAATATCTTGATTATTGGATCATAGAAATGATTAAATGTCTGATGTTCACATTGTACTACAATAAATTTTTCACTTAAATATAAGCAATATATGTGGGAGTCGGAGCCGGTGTAAGGGAAATTGAGGAGTCGGAGTTGCAGGTTTGGCTTACCGACTCCACAGCCCTGGCTAGGTGTACGGAGCGGAGCCGTGTGTGTACGAGGTGTACGGAGCGGAAACCTGTATACACTATATACACCTGTATTCCCCCAGGTTCAGTCGCAGACTCGTGTATACACTCGTATACCCCCAGCTTCAGTCACAGACCCCTGTGTACAATGTATACACACGTTTACCCCCAGCTTTGGTCGCAGACCCCTCAGTGTGCGCTGTATACACCCGTATACCCCCAGCTTCGGTAACAACCCCCTGTGTACACTGGATACACCTGTATACCCCAGGTTTGGTTGCAGACCCCTCAGTGTACGCTGTATACACCCCCTATCTGTGCTGATGGGGAAACACGGACATGAGAGGAGCACCGTAGGTCAAATAGGGGACACGTGGCATCTGTGAAAAACATTATAAGTCGTTTGAAGGGGCCGTACAGTCACATAATAGAAAACAGCAGAATTGCCATCTTTTTCTACATCCCACCTCACAAACAGCAGAATAAAAGCAAGTCCTACATGTCCCCCAAACTACTCTGCTAAATCCCCTCTGGCTCCGTGGCCGATGGTTCAGGTTCCCTGATGGTTATTATTCACTTTGCAGCTATAATATAAGGTGAAGCCACAAGACCTCTGCAGCCCAGTGCTGAGACTGACGGAGACCCCCGGAGCCACCAGACACCTGCAGCCCAGTGCTGAGACTGACTGAAACCCCCAGAGCCACAAGACCACTGCAGCCCAGTGCTGAGACTGACGGAGAACCCCGGAGCCACAAGACCACTGCAGCCCAGTGCTGAGACTGACAGAGACCCCTGGAGCCACAAGACAACTGCAGCCCAGTGCTGAGACTGACGGAGACCGCTGGAGCCACAAGACAACTGCAGCCCAGTGCTGAGACTGACGGAGAACCCCGGAGCCACCAGACAACTGCAGCCCAGTTCTGAGACTGACGGAGAACCCCGGAGCCACAAGACGACTGCAGCCCAGTGCTGAGACTGACGGAGAACCCCGGAGCCACAAGACGACTGCAGCCCAGTGCTGAGACTGACGGAGACCGCTGGAGCCACAAGACAACTGCAGCCCAGTGCTGAGACTGACGGAGAACCCCGGAGCCACCAGACACCTACAGCCCAGTTCTGAGACTGACGGAGAACTCCGGAGCCACAAGACGACTGCAGCCCAGTGCTGAGACTGACGGAGAACCCCGGAGCCACAAGACCACTGCAGCCCAGTGCTGAGACTGACGGAGACCCCTGGAGCCACAAGACAACTGCAGCCCAGTGCTGAGACTGACAGAGAACCCCAGAGCCACAAGACCTCTGCAGCCCAGTGCTGAGACTGACGGAGACCCCCAGAGCCACCAGACACCTTCAGCCCAGTGCTGAGACTGACTGAAACCCCCAGAGCCACAAGACCACTGCAGCCCAGTGCTGAGACTGACGGAGAACCCCGGAGCCACAAGACCACTGCAGCCCAGTGCTGAGACTGATAGAGACCCCCAGAGCCACAAGACCACTGCAGCCCAGTGCTGAGACTGACGGAGAACCCCGGAGCCACAAGACCACTGCAGCCCAGTGCTGAGACTGACAGAGACCCCTGGAGCCACAAGACAACTGCAGCCCGGTGCTGAGACTGACGGAGAACCCCGGAGCCACAAGACCTCTGCAGCCCAGTGCTGAGACTGACGGAGACCGCTGGAGCCACAAGACAACTGCAGCCCAGTGCTGAGACTGACGGAGAACCCCGGAGCCACCAGACACCTACAGCCCAGTTCTGAGACTGACGGAGAACCCCGGAGCCACAAGACCACTGCAGCCCAGTGCTGAGACTGACAGAGACCCCTGGAGCCACAAGACAACTGCAGCCCAGTGCTGAGACTGACGGAGACCCCCAGAGCCACAAGACCACTGCAGCCCAGTGCTGAGACAGGCAGAGACCTCCTGGAGCCACAAGACCCCTGCAGCTCAGTGCTGAGACTGGCAGAGAAGCCCTGAGCCACAAGACAACTGCAGCCCAGTGCTGAGACTGACGGAGACCCCCAGAGCCACAAGACCACTGCAGCCCAGTGCTGAGACAGGCAGAGACCTCCCGGAGCCACAAGACCCCTGCAGCTCAGTGCTGAGACTGGCAGAGACCCCCAGAGCCACAAGACCCTTTGTCAGGGATTTTTTATGTTCCAATTAGAAATCGTCTAGACCTGAATAAGTAAGATGTTTCTTTATTTGGTCATGCCGGCACGGAGAGAGAGAATGACAGCCACACTAGGTGTGGGCCGTCCTCTGTCTAACTTCAATACATATTCTTAAGAGTTTAAATAGCAGGAAAAGAAGGCGTTGAAAACACTACATTTGCAAGAAAAATAGTACATGCAATTAGAATAAGCGTAGCTGTTAATCCTTATCTACGTTACCAGAGAAGTCATGCAAGATAAGGAAAACCAGCTAACGTTCACAAAAAGTAACTCCCAAAGGTAACACCCATATGTTTCACAATACGTAAGCTAAAAAGAGTTTCAAAGTCTAGGCAAAATAAATGGCTTATGCAATCATGTGTATATATATACTGTGGATGCACACATATATATATATACTCACACATACACACATGTATGTGTGTATATATATATATATATATATATATATACACATACATATATATACACATACACCCATGCACATAAAAGAAAGAACTTTATTACAATTATAACATTCCCTCATCTTGTAATAAAATCATTTATCTGTACACATTGGGGACAGATTTCTTTTTGTCAGATTTCACATAAGATCTTCATATAATATAGATGGAGAGTAATATGTTCAGTATATTTATCATTAAGTCCTAACATTTTCATTCTTTCGTTGGATTCCAAGGTCTCCATTCCTTGATGCATAGTTTTTGTTATGGCAGAGTCAATCAGTCTTTGAACAAGTCCTCTAATGCATAGAATAGCGCAGCATCCACAAACAATCAGTACTCCGGCCACGATGGTAAGAGATGTCAACGCAGAAGTGAATAATCCGGACCATTTCCCAAACCATTTCCCAAACCATCCTTCAGTCCAGGAATATGTCATCATATCCAGACTTCTAATCTAATTCATTAGGACAGTCAGTCCATCAAGAGCTTTGAAGATACTCCCATCAGGATCTGTATTACGGATAAAGGGTGCAACAAAATCCTCCAAACATTTTATATACACCTCCCTTTTCTGCTAAGAACTTGTCTAATGCCATCCTATTCTACCAAGCCATGAGAGGAGTTGGTCCTAATTGCTCAGCTATCCCTTTAACTGCATCTCGGGTATAATTAGCAATCCTCTGCTGGTTATAGTACAAGTAGTTTATCCATCACCCACCAAATTATGGATTCCCACCCGGCTGCTACCTGGTTCCTACCCTTGTACTCGGTGGTCACTCCCCTGGGAACTCCAATGTCATCTATGTAGATACTAGAATGGAAGGATCCTTGCAGAGTTTCACGCTTCTGTCTCTTCCACTATGTACCTTTGGCCATATTCTTGTTGACAACAGGTGGAACGGCATGATTGGCTGGACCACCGCACAATCTCCTCGGGAACCATGTGGTAGTCTGGCTCTTATCCTTTTATCACCGCATAACCACCATACATCGGCTCTCAGGGTAGTGTGGTCTGACCATATGGCTGAGTACTTGGCCCTGTGGGAGACAATGATCCATTCTCTACAAGAATCGCCTTGGAGCTCTCCGAAGTCGTGCCCATGCCCTGGAAGACTAAAACAAGTATAGTTACCAGGATTAGCCATCACCTGTGGTGGGATATCCGGTTTCTCAAGTGGAGGATATAAAAATGATAACATTTTACATTTTCCTTCACTTTCTGAGCAGACATAAGTTTTACTATACAACTTAATTTTTTTAAGGTTTTTGCAATGTATTTAAGCCATTCTAACCTTTCATTCTTCTCCTCACAGCCTCTCTCCCTAGAGCTAGTTTATCTTCATAAGTTAGGTTAGACAATCTAACTATGAACCCTATAGACTCTGTTATGGTTCTCTCTGGCATACCTTCCTTGGGTCTATGTATGCTATTATTCTGAACTTCTATGTAGAAATGTCCTATTGGGTCTGTTCCTGACATATCAGCTCCTAAACCTTTGATCCCTCATCTTAGGGTTTTTTAAAAGTTCTCAGTAGCTGATTACAATTATTCTTATTTGTGTAAGGGGATCTCCTTTTTCCTAATGGGGAATCAGGCTTTAAATCTATGTAGCCATAAGGCTTATACCTATAGTCTCGGGCTGCAGTTGTCCATGCTGCATTACTCCAGTCACACACATACATCCCCTCTGCTATTAGAGCTCATAACACAAGCATACTTATCAGACTGCTAGTTTCACAGCTTGTTCCCTGTCTCTGTATCATTTATACAACAGACAGAAATCCACTAACATGGCGGCCTCCTGCCCGATTTCAAAAGTAGGATTTAAAGTCTTAAATCTGAAACCATTCTACCACCCTGAACTTTCCTCTCCTGCTGGGTCTATTACCCTCCAATCTCCCATCACTATGGTCACGAAGAATATACCTGTGACTAACCCTGATGTACACATCCTAGATCTGACCGTCTTGTCCGGGTAAGGGGATGAATGGGAGACCACCAGTTTGAGACAAGCTTTCCCTTGTGGAAAACCTCCCTTTGTAGCTGGACTTTGACAAGCAAGTCAGATCCTACGCTGTCCCTACCTGTCTGACAAGTTTACAGTATGAGAGATGGATCCAGGAACTGCGCTCAGCAATCTTGACCGCAGTAGGAGTAGTCCACAGGACTTGGTAAGGACCTTCCCACTTAGGATGGTGCTGGTGTTTCTTCTTTATCACCTTCACAAGGACCCAGTCTGCAAGTTTCACAATCTCAGGTTTTGTTAGTGAGTTTCCTGGAACAAAACTACGAGTAGAAACTTCTTTGTGAGTTAATATCTTAGCCATATATTCTGCTAATGTACAACCAACTTCCTCCTCTATCCTTTTAAAGGATTTTAGCTGAGGTGACAGAAAAGATCTCCCGTATATGACTTCAAAAGGCTGTCAGCACTACCGATGTCCGTGTGACATACTTATTTAGTACAACCAATAGGAAACAGTACAACCAATCTTTCCTGCTTCCTGCATGGTCTTTGTCAACCTATTTTTCAAGATCCCACTGTGTCCTTCAACCAGTCCGGCTGACTGAGGATGACAGGCACAGCGGTTTCCCAACTCAATTGACAATGTTTTAGGTAATAATAACATTACTTAGTTTACTATATATTTTCTGGAACCCCAAATCTGGGTATGATTTCCTTTAGAAGGGCCTTCGGTATCATTAATGCATCAGGGTGGACAGCTTCAATCCACCTGCTGAAAGCATCCATAATAACAAGGCCGGACTTTTTCCCTCACACTTGTTCAATAAAATCCATACAAATGTGTTGGAATAAGTATTCAGGGTGAGGACATTGTCCTCTCTTTGGTCTCAGATTCCCTTAGGAATTATTTTTTGCACAAGTAATGCAGATTAAACAAAAAATTTTAATAGTTAGTAAAGCCATACATCATAAATACGTAAGATATGACCTCTACCACCCCTCCTGTTGAGACATAGCTTATACCATGGCTCAATACTGTGACATACAGTGGGGAAAAAAAGTATTTAGTCAGTCAGCAATAGTGCAAGTTCCACCACTTAAAAAGATGAGAGGCGTCTGTAATTTACATCATAGGTAGACCTCAACTATGGGAGACAAACTGAGAAAAAAAAATCCAGAAAATCACATTGTCTGTTTTTTTTTTCATTTTATTTGCATATTATGGTGGAAAATAAGTATTTGGTCAGAAACAAAATTTCATCTCAATACTTTGTGATATATCCTTTGTTGGCAATGACAGAGGTCAAACGTTTTCTGTAAGTCTTCACAAGGTTGCCACACACTGTTGTTGGTATGTTGGCCCATTCCTCCATGCAGATCTCCTCTAGAGCAGTGGTTTTTGGCTTTTCGCTTGGCAACACGGACTTTCAACTCCCTCCAAAGGTTTTCTATAGGGTTGAGATCTGGAGACTGGCTAGGCCACTCCAGGACCTTGAAATGCTTCTTACGAAGCCACTCCTTCGTTGCCCTGGCGGTGTGCTTTGGATCATTGTCATGTTGAAAGACCCAGCCACGTTTCATCTTCAATGCCCTTGCTGATGGAAGGAGGTTTGCACTCAAAATCTCACGATACATGGCCCCATTCATTCTTTCATGTACCCGGATCAGTCGTCCTGGCCCCTTTGCAGAGAAACAGCCCCAAAGCATGATGTTTCCACCACCATGCTTTACAGTAGGTATGGTGTTTGATGGATGCAACTCAGTATTCTTTTTCCTCCAAACACGACAAGTTGTGTTTCTACCAAACAGTTCCAGTTTGGTTTCATCAGACCATAGGACATTCTCCCAAAACTCCTCTGGATCATCCAAATGCTCTCTAGCAAACTTCAGACGGGCCCGGACATGTACAGGCTTAAGCAGTGGGACACGTCTGGCACTGCAGGATCTGAGTCCATGGTGGCGTAGTGTGTTACTTATGGTAGGCCTTGTTACATTGGTCCCAGCTCTCTGCAGTTCATTCACTAGGTCCCCCCGCGTGGTTCTGGGATTTTTGCTCACCGTTCTTGTGATCATTCTGACCCCACGGGGTGGGATTTTGCGTGGAGCACCAGATCGAGGGAGATTATCAGTGGTCTTGTATGTCTTCCATTTTCTAATTATTGCTCCCACAGTTGATTTCTTCACTCCAAGCTGGTTGGCTATTGCAGATTCAGTCTTCCCAGCCTGGTGCAGGGCTACAATTTTGTTTCTGGTGTCCTTTGACAGCTCTTTGGTCTTCACCATAGTGGAGTTTGGAGTCAGACTGTTTGAGGGTGTGCACAGGTGTCTTTTTATACTGATAACAAGTTTAAACAGGTGCCATTACTACAGGTAATGAGTGGAGGAAAGAGGAGACTCTTAAAGAAGAAGTTACAGGTCTGTGAGAGCCAGAAATGTTGATTGCTTGTTTCTGACCAAACACTTATTTTCCACCATAATATGCAAATAAAATGAAAAAAAAACAGACAATGTGATTTTCTGGATTTTTTTTCTCAGTTTGTCTCCCATAGTTGAGGTCTACCTATGATGTAAGTTACAGACGCCTCTCATCTTTTTAAGTGGTGGAACTTGCACTATTGCTGACTGACTAAATACTTTTTTTCCCCACTGTATCTTAGGAGGTCACTGGGCAGTTTATACATATAGGTCATCTTTAAAGATAACCCCTTTGGTTACCAATTTGTTTTTATTCTTTTTTTAATGCCAATAGCATGTTATCCACATATAAGAGCATCTGGCTCCCTTCTGGTGACTCACATTGAGCTAGGTTAGCCAATTTTACCTGGAAAACAATAGTAGGTGATTCACAGTACCCTTGTGGGATTCCGGTGAATGTATACCTGCTCCCCTTATATGTGAGTACAAACCAAGCCTGGCTATCTGGATGTACCAGGATGCTGAAGACATCACTGTAAAGACCTTATGTTCCGGCCTCCAGTCATTCAGCAGAGTATGGAGGTCTGGCCCTGTGGGGGCTCTTGGAATCACAGCCTCGTTTACAGATGGGGGCGCCCTCCCTACTGGAAACAAGGTTCTGTTACAAGGTGAGCTGGACAGGGTATAATCACCCCTTTTATCAATCCCACATCTGCAGGTCATGAGGACCACAAAGATTCTGGGTATGTGGTCAATTCTTCTTCTAATTCTAGGAAAGGATCAGCATTTCTCACTCGTTCCCCTGCCTCGCTGCAGGTGGACACTGGGTTTAGAAATGGTGTTCCACTTTTTGTACTTGTGAACATGCCTGCAGTCTGGCACTGCAAAATAAGCCATCACTCAAATCCTCCCATTGTTACTTTCCTTACACTCCAACAAAATCACCAAGGAATTTCCATGATCTACCTTTACATCTGGAGAGGGAAACATGTGGCTCGGTGCCTCTAAAAAGCAAAAACAACAATTTAATTTGTTCTGACAGTTTACAACTGACGGCACAGTTCCCTTTATAATTCCAGTATATGGTGTGCAATGAACAATCTAGAGCATGGAAATTCTCATATTTTACATCAGGACCCCTGAAATACCTGTAGTACATGGTGCTGTGTAGTTCTTCAGGTGTGTGAACATCTACATTTGTGTACCTTTATCTATTGCTTCCTTGATTAAGGACTCCGTAACTGAGGATGGTCCTTCAGTTATTAGATCTAGACTGTAATAGTATCTAGATTCCCCATACCCCTGGAGCACCATTGTCTCAGCCATGGATTTCACCTATAGTCCGGCAGCAGTAGGAATTATTCCCAGGCTCAGGGCTTGCATCATATCCCTCCCACACAGTTGATATTATAATTTGTGTAATTGCACTTTTACCTGTGCTGCGGGCCCGGTGTTTCCACAGGCGTAGACAATGGTTCTCTGTGTCTTACCACTTGCTTCTTTTACCACTATGCAGACAGCAGACAGTCCAATAGTCGGTATCTCTTCTGGAAGTACTAAGGTTCTAGTGCTCCTGAATCAACAAGAAATCAACAAGAAAAGTGACCTCATGGCTTCCCACAAGGACAGTTACTTCTGGAAATACAGTGTTTTATAAATGTATTTCTACTTTAGCCAAATTAAATATTTCCTCTCATTACACTTTTCCATTTCCTGTACCAAATTTTCACATTTTATGAAACTAAGTTTATCATAAAATACAACCCATCTGTCCGGGGACACATTCAGGGTCTTCTAGTGGCCCCTTCTTATCTCAAAACCACAACCACATTCCACAACAATCCTCATGCTAACAGCTTATCTCCCCACTTCAGGACTGTTTGCTCTGGGTGGTGCCTACTCCTAGTTTGTCAAGACTAAAAAGACAATGTCAGCAATATAGAATTTGTACTCTCTATTTGTTATAATATATAAGAGTTAGGCCTATAAGTTACCAATAAGGACACATTGCACATTTGATCTGAAGGCTGTTCTCTCTGGGTACTCGATGAAAAAGGACCATATCCTGCTTCATTCCAGGGATACCTTCTTGGTACAATCTTAATAACTTTCCAGCCATCAGATGAAATGGTCAATAACAATCCTGCCCTACAATGAGGACAAGGTCTTAAAATATATATCTTTATGTCTATGGGATAAAGCCCCATAAGGATGTTACGTAAAATTCTTAAACACAAAAAACAAAATAAGGGCAATACACAATATAAACCCTGGAGCACAATGGATTTCTACCCACTTGCAAGAAGATTGACAAATATCAGTGAAATTCATAAGTCAACAAGAAGATAAAATAGCAACAATACAATTACTGTTACTAATATCCAGGATCTAAATAATCCTCACTGATTACACTATGTCCTAGGTATTTACCAGCTTGTATCTCTATATCTTGCCACCTCCGTCCAATGAAAGCCTGTAAGGGGTGAGTGTGACAACACAGTGTAACAAACAAGAAAGGTCCCCAAGGGCTATGGTCACTCTCATGGACTTTTAACTAACGTCACAGTGCAAACACACAAGGTACAACAGCTTCCACAGTTAGGGACTGGACATACACACATACACAGAGACATATAAGACAAGAGAGTAAAGTTCCCTCGTACTCCTATTCCTGAAGTGCTGAGATAAAGTCTAATGACACTGTCTCTTTTTATCCAGAGACGTTCCCGTTCTTAATATCAGGTATTCAGAGCACCACAGGCGCGGACTCTCCTCAGTGATCATTATAAGATCTTAATCTGACTTTGTGTCCACTTTTTAAACGAGGAGGGTTCAGTCACTCTGTCTTATTAAAAGAAAAACATACAACATTACAACATAGAATATTCTCTATGGGGATCAGGTCGCGTGTACCTAGGTGATTTATATCACTATAATAACCTATGATTTGTCTCCAGTCCACAGATGACTGTTAACCACGCCTACTGGACTCCCTTATACACTCAGGATTTTATATTTAAATCCTCATACATTCACTCAAGATAACATTCAAGGAGTCTCATGAGTAATATAAAACATATATTTATGGCGTTTTAGTTCTATAATTTTAAAAGACAGACAAAACAGCACACTTACCAGAAAACAACATTCAACAAAGTACAGAAGACAAAACAGAATACCGGCAAAAATTCATCTTATACCGGCTTCCTTAACCCCTTAGTAGCCCATTTTTTAAAAAACAGCACCCCCTGACATATTGAAAACTTCTGTCAGGTAGTTTATTAACCCTTCAGGTGATTTTCAGGAATTTTTGCAAAGTGGTATAGCTGGATACAGCAAGTTGTCAGCTATAGTGGACAGCCAACAGCTGCTGGATCATCACCTGCACGGGGATGATATTCTCTTAAATCTCAGGTCAGTAAAAAGACATATTGGCTGTCATTAAGGGGTTAATCTAACAAGAATCTCCCTCGATTCTCCCATCTAGATCAATTTAACGTGCACATGGAGTTTTTTATTGCACAGTAGCCTTCTCACACTGGCTTTGTACCCATTCAAAAATAAATAATAATAAAAAAAAGATTATTGCTATTCAGTGGAATATCTTAAAAGAACAAACAAACCCCAATCACTATGGAGCTTCGCAACTTACAGGAGGTTTAATAACTCCAATTGCATGTAAACCTCCAACTTACAGGAGCCTCTCACAAACCCCAATTGGAAAAGTCCACAAGTTCCCTATTCAATTCCTAAAATAACATTCATCCCATTCAAAAATAAAAAGATAAAGATTATTATTATTCTTCGGAATATTTTACAAGAACAAACAAACCCCATTCCTATGGAGCTTAGCAACAGGAGTTATTATAACTCCAATTGCATGCAAACTACCAACTTACAGGAGCCTCTCACAAACCCCAATTGGAAAAGTCTACAATCACAGTCCCCATTCAATTCCAAGAATAACATTCATACTGGATTAACAAGGTTACCGAATATAATGAAAATTATTAAATGTTCTTACCTGTATTCAGATACAGACGATTCCCAGAGATCCTTAGACTATACGAAATCCATCACTTTCCCTCAGTCCGGGATAACTGATAATGCCCCTGTTGACGCCTAATGGCAAGGCGGAGGACTTGCTTAAGGAGTTCCAGACTCCCCCGTGCACGGTTTACAGTACTCACCGGTGAGGGAAAGGTGTTGGATTCCCGGCCAACGCACCAAATGTCAGGGATTTTTTTATGTTCCAATTAGAAATCGTCCAGACCTGAATAAGTAAGATGCTTCTTTATTTGGACATGCGGGCATGGAGAGAGAATGACGGCCACACCAGGTGTGGGCAGTCCTCTGTCTAACTTCAATACATATTCTTAGAGTTTAAATAGCAGGAAAAGAAGGCGTTGAAAACACTACATTTGCAAGAAAAATAGTACATGCAATTAGAATAAGCGTAGCTGTTAACAATCCTTATCTACATTACCAGAGAAGTCACGCAAGATAAGGAAAGCCAGCTAACGTTCACAAAAAGTAACACCCAAAGGTAACACCCATATCTTCACAATACGTAAACTAAAAAGAGTTTCAAAGTCTAGGCAAAATAAATGGCATATGCAATCATGTGTATATATATATACTCACACACATACACGTATGTATATATATATATACACACACATAAAAGAAAGGACTTTATTACAATTTTTATAACACCGAACCTGGGGGTATACAGGTGTATATAGCGTACACAGGGTCTGCGACTGAAGTTGGGAGTATACAGGTGTATACAGTGTGAACAGGGGTCTGCGACCGAAGCTGGGGGTATACAGGTGTATACAGCATACACAGAGGTGTCTGCGACCGAAGCTGGGGGTATACAGGTGCATACAGTGTAGACAGAGGAGTCTGTGACCGAAGCTGGGGAGTTATGGGTGTATAGAGTGTAAACAGGGTTCTGCGACTAAAGCTGGGGGTATACATGTGTATACAGTGTACACAGGAGTCTGCAACTGAAGCTAGGGATATACGGGTGTTTATAGCCTACACACAGGGGTCTGCGACCGAAGCTGGGGTTGTACGGGTGTATACAGCATACACACAGGGGTCTGCAACCAAACCTGGGGGTATACGGTTGTATACAGCATACACACAGGGGTCTGCAACTGAACCTGGGGTATACAGGTGTATACAGAGTACACAGAGGGGGTCTGCAACTGAAGGTGGGGGAATACAGATGTATACAGCATACACAGAGGGGTCTCCAACCGAAGCTGGGGGTATACGGGTGTATACAGCGTACACAGAGGGGTCTGTGACTGAAGATGGGGTATACAGAGTACACAGGTCGGCACAAATGTGGCTCCGCTCCGTACACCTCGTTCACACGCGGCTCCGCACCATACACCTCGTACACACGGCTCCGCTCTGTACACCTCGTACACACGCGGCTCCGCACCATACACCTCGTACACACGCGGGTCCGCTCTGTACACCTCGTACACACGCGGCTCCGCTCCGTACACCTCGTACACACGCGGCTCCGCTCCGTACACCTCGTACACACGCGGCTCCGCTCCGTACACCTCGTACACACGCGGCTCCGCTCCGTACACCTCGTACACACGCGGCTCCGCTCCGTACACCTCGTACACACAGGGCTCCGCTTCGTACACCTCATACACACACGGCTCCGCTCCGTACACCTCGTACACACGGCTCCGCTCCGTACACCTTGTACACACGCGGCTCCGCTCCGTACACCTCGTACACACGCGGCTCCGCTCCGTACACCTCGAACACACGCGGCTCCGCTCCGTACACCTCGTACACACACGGCTCCGCTCCGTACACCTTGTACACACACGGCTCCGCTCGATACACCCTGTACACACACGGCTCCACTCCGTACACCTCGTACACACACAGCTCCGCTCCGTACACCTCGTACACACACGGCTCCGCTCCGTACACCTCGTACACACACGGCTCTGCTCCGTACACCTCATACACACACGGCTCTGCTCCGTACACCTCATACACACACGGCTCTGCTCCGTAGACCTCATACACACACGGCTCCGCTCCGTACACCTCGTACACACGTGTAGAAAAATATATATATACATATCTTCTTGCACGGTTGAGAATCAAAAGTAAAGGCAATGTTGAATTGAGGATAAAATAAATCTTGTTTTTAATTGTTCATTTCAAAAAGTGATTACAAAAATGAAGAAAAGTAAGTTCATGACATGCAGTAATTATTTGAAGAGAAAACGAGCATTGTTCTTACATATAGTCTTGAGCAGCTGTCCGGGTGTTCGAGAGTCTCAAGGTATATGAGATCTCCTGAACAAGAGTTAGGCCGGCTTTATATACTATTCTGACCTATAAACTACAACCACATATGGTGGCTTGCCACTATGTTCATAAGTTCTTCCATATTAAGTGAACCGTAGTTATTTTAACAATATGCATACAGTTATTTATGCATTACCTTAGTCTGAGATATTTAAGCCTAAAGTCTGAGATCTTTAGAACCATTCATTATCTCTAAATAGTCACATTTTGACAGCTTTGACTATTTTGACCTATACATTTGACAAGAGAGACAGCTGTGTGAGCCAAGGCACTCAGAATAAGTCAGTCACTTCTCTAAAGTAAGCAGAGCCTGTTAGCTATTCTGTATGAGAGAATTAATCCATATATTTTTTTATTATAGAAATACTGATATTTTACAGTCCCCCCTGATTATGATTTGAGACATATCATAATCAATCCTAACTCATTCTCTCACCATTCGTATCACATTCATTCTTTATTCTGAAAACCTTGTATCACATCTGCCCTGAATGTCATCTGAATTTTCAAACCTATTGTAAAAACAAAAATTAGATCAGAGAGTTATATTTTTTTCGTTTTAACATCTCTCTTAAAATATCATCTTCCTTTTTCATTTCTATCTTTATATTCTTATAAATTCTCCTAATTTTACATATAATAATTATTTGATATATTATACACAGCAAAACTATGATAAATAAAATAACGATCGGATTAGACAATACGTTCCCTGCTGCCATTTTCGCTGAAGACTGTGACCAACTAGTTACAGATTTTCCTAAATTCCTCCACCAAGATG
This sequence comes from Dendrobates tinctorius, assembly GCF_039654945.1. Taxonomy (NCBI): domain Eukaryota; kingdom Metazoa; phylum Chordata; class Amphibia; order Anura; family Dendrobatidae; genus Dendrobates; species Dendrobates tinctorius. The sequence goes on from NW_027361867.1 coordinate 2,824,042, forward strand.
AGCCTGACATACTCGTCCATTCATGTTCAATATCATTTAGATTACCTTGTTCACGTCTAAATACAATTTCAGCTTCTTTTAATTGTTTTGTCAGCAGATTTAATAAACCCTTGTCTTTCTTTATTTCATTTGTCCACAAATCCCAAGGGAATTTATTGACTTGTGACAAATTGAACTGGATCGGAAGGATTTTCAGACGTCTTGAGCCTATTGACGTAATATTAATACTTCCTTCCTTCTTTGTGAGAGTTTTAACATTTCCCTCAATACAATATAAACCCATTGTCAGATTTTCGGCATGTACACAAGATGAGAAGAATGCAGAAACTGCTTCTTTTCCTGACATGACTTGGAAACAAATCCTGTTAGCACTTACTGTGTGACCGGGTCATGTATCGTGTGGACATTCTCAACTCTGGCATGACAAGAAGTATGATTATGGAAACATGAATGATAAATGACTTTATCCTGTCCAGGTAGACACATTACCTTGGAAACAAAATTTAAGCATGACGAAATGTCTAATTGTTCAATGTTTGTACCATCAAATGCAAAATCTGTGTAGTGTAATTGATAATATAGCGATTGTGTAGGGCTGACAGGAATTCCCAGAACACCTATAGGAACCAGGGTTTCTTCTCTTCCTGACACTGGAATCAATGATGTTCCTACACAAATGTTCTGTTCACATCCTAACCACTTATTTACCCACAAATCTGTATGGTTTAACGCAAAGTTATATTCTATGGGCAAATTTCTTATTAGCCCTAAAGGGGTAATTCCACTTTGTAAGGCTTGTGCAATCATTTTCAGATTGGTGGAATATTCAATCTGAATTTCTAGACATGTTTTGGCCACTTGAGATTCCTGTTCACTTTCCATTAAAGCTAAAGTAGCATCTTGTAGATGTGATACAGAAGATCCCAATACAGCAGCAGTGTTCAAAACCATCTTTTCAAGGACTTGATTCAAACTTTTCTGAATCTTTACCCCTTTTCCTCCAATATACCCAATATTCTCCAGATCTGATTTAAGTGTATGAATGTCCATAGTGTTAATTAAACTTCCTACTGTTCCTAATCCCCCCAAAATACCTTCTAACACTCCCCTCTTACTTCTAACCTGTGTTGAAGTTCTTTTCCCAAACCATTGTTCTATTCCCATCTCCATGTTAGTGAGATGTGACTGACACTGGGGATATCTAGAAGAGATTTTCCAGTTAGACATGTTAAAGGTCCATACCATGGTCAGAAACACTCCATCTCGTAACAGAGGTTTAGTTTGGAACTGATTGATCTGAAAAGGAGTAGATGGTTGAAATCTTGTCTGTGTGCATACATTATCTACTGCTGACCATATATTTACCTTTACATCTCTACATTGTTTGTAGTTATATTTCGTTAAAATGCAACATTGGTAAAGTCCAGAATCCTTAGGAGATGGATTATCTACAGAAAAAATAAAATCCTTATTTAACCATCTCACGTTACCGGATTGACCTCTGTGTATAACATTTGTTGGACCATTTGAAAAACTTCCCAAAAATGATTTATCTTTGGTCCATATTAACAAAGATTCTGAAGGTAGCTCTAACCTCGTGCTGCATTTTAGTAATAAAGGAGACATATTTTCTTGACTATATACTGCTTGTGGTGTAACCCTTACTTCTGGAGCTATAGTATTTGAAACTGTAAAAACTACAGATACCTGTACTTGTACTGGTTCTCTGGTTATCTGAAAATTCCATGTTTTTACCCAATCCTCGTCTCCTTCTGTAATAGAAAGAAATGCAGGATCTAAAACTTTCCCAAAAAGTTGTGTCCTTAACCAAGCATCTGTTTTGGATGTTTCAACTTTCCCTTTTGCGATCATATCATTTGTAATATCGCCTGACCACTCAGCTTTCTCTTCACCTCTTATCTCTATATTCCAGAATAACACATCTGTAGGACTACATTCCCATGTGCCTGTCTTATTATTGTGTATATAATCTCCTTGTAACTGTGTGAACTTCGTCTTAGGTCCTGTGGCTGCATGTAATATTATGTCAGTGTCATGTATGAAGTGTAGCTCAATACAGCATTTTGCACCAAAACCCATGCAAATGTTTCCAGTAATATCTACTGAATCGTCCGGTATGTCCTCATCTATTAAGCTTTGTAGATTCGTTCCTCTTGGTTTCCTTGGATGTAAAGTTCCTTTGAAAAGTTCCTTCACTTCACTAGTATTTGTTCCATGGTGTGAAATATCTTCAGCGTAGATCACAGTTGAAACAGTACAAAACAGCAGAAATGTGATTCCCATCAGATAGTAGCTTTTCCTGGGAAATGTCTTTTCCTCCTGAAGGATTGGTGTTGAATCCCTTCCATCAAGGACGTGGAGTTTCGTATTCCAGTTCTTATTGGAATCCATTTCTTCCTAAAAGAAATGCAGTATCATTATTTTGCAATATACAGTTTGCATTGATCAACATGTACCCACAATTTTTGTTGTCTGCGGGTATTTTTAACCACCTTAGATGCTCGTTGCACAAGAATCATCACTTGTCCCATGGTTTCGATAATTTCAAAGGGACCTTCCCAATTACTTTCCCAAGGTCCATTCTTCCTGAAAGTTTTAATCATCACTAGAGCCCCTTTCTTGAATTTGGATACATATGGTGGCTCCATTCTCTGCATTCTTGATGCAGCATGTGGAAGAATCGTTTTCAAATTTTCCTGCAACAATTGCAACCATTTGGACCTTGCAACAGCATCTTTTTGTGGTGTAGACAAAAATGGTTCATGAGGAAAAATCAATGGCATTTTTCTTCCTGTCATCAGTTCAAAAGGAGTAAACTGAGTTGTGGCAGAGGTTGTTCCTCTTACACTCAACAGTACAAAAGGTACTGCATCAACCCAAGTATTGCCTTTGTCCAATAACATCTTGGCAATTCTGGATTTTATTGTTCTATTCATCCTTTCCACAATACCAGCAGACTGTGGATGGTAGGGTACATGAAACTGCTGTCGTACCCCTAGAATAGCACAAACGGCTTGCATGATTTTTCCTGTAAAGTGACTTCCTCGATCAGAGGTGATCATTCTTGGGATCCCCCAAGTACAAAAGACATGATTAACTAATGCTCTAGCTGTAGACAAAGCATCATCTTTCCTGACAGGTAAAATTTCAACCCACTTAGAAAAAACATCTACCACAACCAATGCATACCTGAGACCATTTTTACCTGATGGTAACGGTCCAATGTAGTCGATTTGTAACGTAGACCATGGACCATCTGCAGGTGCGATTCGGAGTAGTGGCGGTTTCTGTCCTTTTGGTCTTGGATTAATTTGGGCACAAATGAGACATGATTGAACAACACTTTGCACTGTCTCTTCCATCTTTTCCCAGTAAAATTTCTCTCTGAGAATGCCTAACAATTTTTGTTGGCCCAAACGACCCAAACTTTCATGATTGTATTTTGTGAACTCAACCTGTAGATGTCTTGGGACAACAGGACGCAACTCCCCGTTTAAGTCATGACACAAAACCCCGTTTTCACAAACAAAGGGAGGTTTTGGATCAACCCGGGAAGCAACAAGAGATGTGTCTTTTCCTTGTTCTTCCGCAAAAGAAGGGATATGCGTGTCTGTTCTTTGAACTGCTGAAACCTTGAGAGGTTCAGGTTCAAACACCTCTTCTCCTGTCAGGGCTGCCTCTTTGGCTAGCATATCTGCGGTTGCATTTCCAACAGATAATTCATCATCAGATTTTTTATGGGCCGGAACCTTGACAATAGCAAAACCATTAGGGTTCTTTGATGCTATCCTGAAAATTGTCTTCAGTGTGTCACTGTGAACAAGTCTTATTAGATGAATCTACATAGCCTCTTTTTTCCCAAACTGACAAGTAATCTGTCAGTGATCTTACAACATAAGAGCTATCACTGTAGATTGTAATGGGACACTGATCATCTGCTTCATTCAGCTGTAGTACCATTTTTACTGCTTCTAGCTCTGCTCTTTGAGCTGAAAAATGACTCGGTAATTTGTGCTTCACAACCTGTCCTCTGTTGGGATAAAAAATGGCATATCCTGAATAATAGTGCCCATCTGAATAGAATCTGGAACCATCTACAAAAATTGGTTCGTCTGTTACCTCTGCTTTCTGTCTGAAAAGTGATGGACTTGGATCCTGAAAAGACTGTAAACAATCATGAGTTTGTCCTTCATATTGCATCAGCTGAGGAAGAACATATTTGGCCTTGTAATCTACCTCAATTTGTTTGGGAGACAATGACAATAACCAATGAGCAAATCTCTGATGTGACACACCTGGGATATTATTCTCAAAGAGAAGTTTTAGTGTAGAGTGAGGAGTTTGCAAAATGATTTTGTTGAACCCGACAATATGTTCGGTTGCTTTGACTGCAAAGTACACACCTACCAAGTGTCTTGCACAGGTCTCAAAACCTTTTTCAACAGGTGAGAGAAGTTTTGAAAAATAGCCCAAAATTCTCCACTCTTCTCCCTGTAATTGCAGTAATACAGCAGAAACAGATGTTCCCGATGTATGCACTTGCAAAGCAAATGGAGCCGAAGGATCTACTGTGGACAAAGCAGGTGCGTTTTGTAAATTCATTTTCAATTGTTCAAATGAGGTTTGCTGTTCATCACCCCAAGGACCAAAGTAATCACTGTTTTCACCTTTCAAAAGATCATATAAAGATCTGGCCTTATCTGCAAAATTCTCAATGAAATCCCTTGAATAATTCATAAGACCTAAAAAATGTCTCAATGCCTTGTGTGATGTCGGAATTGGTAGGGAAGCAATTGCCTCAATTCTTTCCTGCAGTGGCTGCCTTTTTCCTGGACTCAACAGCACCCCTAAAAATCTGACCTCAGTCTGCATTAATTTGACCTTTTTGGTGTTCAATTTCAACCCTGCATCATGCAGCAACTCAAACAATTCTGTCAGAAGAGAAACATGTGTCTCTTTATCCTCTGTAGACAATAAAATATCATCCACATATTGCAGAATGCAATCAGGCCTCGAAAATCTGGATAATACCTTTGCCAATGCCTGATGAAAAACACTAGGTGACAAATGTGCTCCTTGAGGTAACCTGCAAAACAGATATTGCTCGTCCAAGAAAGTAAATGCAAACTTATACTGACAACTCTTTTCAAGAGGTATACTGAAAAAACCATTGCTAATGTCCAGTACAGAGAAGTATTTGGCCTTTGCATTTAACCTTGCCATCATGTCATGAGTATCTGCCACAATTGGTGCGACATTGGGTGTATGCTTATTGAACATCCGTAAATCCAATATCATTCGATAAGAACCATCAGATTTCAAAACACACCACAAAGGATTGTTACTTACAGAATTAGCCTTTCGGATAACACCTTGATCTAACAATTCCTGTATGATCTTTGACATAGAGTTAATTGATTCTGGAGGCAATTTATACTGACGCTGTGGCGGGGGATCACGCCCCTCCACATTCACGATAACGTCCTTCATTGTACCAACCTCATTCCTGAACTGAGCCCAAAGAGAAGGAAAAAGCTGTACAATTTCTGTCAATACCTTGTCATCATTAGTGTCAGGCCACAAATGGTCTGATGACACCACATCATTCAAGCAAATACTTCCAACATGGCTATAATCATTAGGGTCAATGACTACCGGTTTACAACCATTGGAATCTTTCCAGATCACTTGATTTCCTAGGTCAACTACCCATCCGAATTTCTGCATAAAATCTGTGCCAAGTATATTTTCAGAATCACGACAATACCAGATGTCAATTTCTGTTTTGAAAGAACTAGGTATTTCCAATGTCACATTGGGAACTAAGGTCGCTTTAGTTCCACCTTTTCCACTGAAACCGACAATTGTACAAACTGGTGAATCTGGGTTTAGCTTCAAATCAAGGTTTGTAACACTTAACTGAGCTCCTGTGTCAATGAGGAATACAGCATTCTGTCCTGCTAAACTTCCTTTGATAAATGGTCTTCCACACTCATCCAATGTAACTCGAGTCACAAATTCCAATGGATGTGGTACAGGAATAGTCTGTGATTGTCAGAAAGATGAAGGAGATGGGAGGAGACCAGTGTCCTTTTTAAAAGACCTTGGAATTCTATCCCTTGACTCTGTTTCCTTCACTGTCATTTCTCTGATCTGTCTGATTAATGGTGCATATGGTGACTGTGTTTGTCTGTTGGCAGTATGAGCAGGTGCAGATGACTGTAATGCAGGTGCGGAAGGTGTGGTGTATGATTTTGGCATGAGTCCGTTTTCCCTTCCAAGCTTACCTGTTCCTTGTGTACCCATCTCTGATTCTGCTCTCAAAAATTTCCTGCACTGCCACTTCAAGTGTCCAGGTATACCACAAAAATAACAATGGATATTGTTCCTTTGTGTAGTATTTTTACCTCTATGCTCAATGTAATCCCTGCTCTTGGAGAATACTGTGGCTCTAGGTTTCAGCTGACTGTCTTCCTTCTCATGAACTACCGCTATTTTAGCCTTGACCTGATTTTGTTTCATGGATCTCCTTATTCTGTCAATAAAAACTGTTGCTTCTTGCAATGATGGCTGAGTGTTAGCCAATTGCACTGAGGCAGGATCTAAGTACTTGAACTTCTTTACAAAAAATTTGATCATGGATGCCGGCTCTTCGTGAGGCCCGAGATCCATTACCATCCTATAGGCCTGTTCAAACTTTACCAAAAAAGAGAATGGGTCTTCAGAAATATTTGTTTGTAAACTCCCTAAAATATCAACTGTAGGCATGTCTTCTCCAGTTGTAAACAATACTAATTGTCTAAGTCTGTCTTCTTTTGTACTATGTGCCATTTCATTCTCATCATTTAATCTGGGTGTGGTCTGTAATCTTTTTCCCATATGTGAAGGTAACCAAACTTTGAATATTTTATTCTTTTGCTCATCATTCAGATTGTATTTGTCTGTGTTTGATTCAAAAGTGTCCGCATTATAAAAGGCATCCATCTTATCATTGTAATTTGGAATGTCTTTTACAATTTTCATTAGCTGATCGTGTATTTTCAGATTAATGCGTGCTGCTCTGTCATGTAATTTTTTCCGTTGTAATTCTACTGCCTCTAATTCCTCTACTGAAGCATCTGGATCCTGCATATTTGGTACAAATGATGAGGCAGCAGTGTCCTCCTGTTTACCTGTTGATCTTGTGTTAACAGAAACCCTCTTTATATCTTGTCGTAATTTAGACAATAACTCTGTCCTGGTATCTATTTGATCTTCCAATTGTTCTATATGCTCTGACAAAATCAAACAATTTGGACAATCAAAGTAATCCCCGTCAGACTCTTGTGTGTCACCTGGTGTGTCAGTGTGATTAATGTCTTGTGTGACAATGCATGTTTTATAGGTGTTAGGTTCAGTTTTCTCAAAGACTAAGCTATTATACACATGAACTAGCTGCATAACATTCTGAAGTTTCCTTTGTAATTTTCTTACTGAGAAAAACCTTTTGTCAATTTTAACATTTTCTGCCTCACATTGATTATACAAACTAGACCATAATTGGGCATCCATATGATTATGAACAAACTTGAAATCTATGTTACTTTTCTTAGCATAATCATGTATAAAATCCATTATAATTTTTTCTCACCTATTGAGAGTCTTTCCCGTCAATGGATGGTCCTCTGTGTCCTTATGCAATCCTCAGATCTCCGTCTGGATGAGACGCATGCAGCTCTTTACGATCCTCACCCGTCGTCTTCAGGTTCAGTGTGATCTTTGTGCCGTGAAATAGTGGAATTCCTGAGGAAGCTTGTACAACAGGTGGTTTTTTAGCAGAGTTCGTGCTCCCCCCTTGCACAATCGAGGAAGGAATGCCAGCCAAAATTAGCACAAAAGATCAGTCTGGCTAAGGCTCGCCAAAATGTAGAAAAATATGTATATATATATCTTCTTGCACGGTTGAGAATCAAAAGTAAAGGCAATGTTGAATTGAGGATAAAATAAATCTTGTTTTTAATTATTCATTTCAAAAAGTGATTACAAAAATGAAGAAAAGTAAGTTCATGACATGCAGTAATTATTTGAAGAGAAAACGAGCATTGTTCTTACATATAGTCTTGAGCAGCTGTGTTGTCCGGGTGTTCGAGAGTCTCAAGGGATATGAGATCTCCTGAACAAGAGTTAGGCCGGCTTTATATACTATTCTGACCTATAAACTATAACCACATATGGTGGCTTGCCACTATGTTCATAAGTTCTTCCATATTAAGTGAACCGTAGTTATTTTAACAATATGCATACAGTTATTTATGCATTACCTTAGTCTGAGATATTTAAGCCTAAAGTCTGAGATCTTTAGAACCATTCATTATCTCTAAATAGTCACATTTTGACAGCTTTGACTATTTTGACCTATACATTTGACAAGAGAGACAGCTGTGTGAGCCAAGGCACTGAGAATAAGTCAGTCACTTCTCTAAAGTAAGCAAAGCCTGTTAACTATATTCTGTATGAGAGAATTAATCCATATATTTTTTATTATAGAAATACTGATATTTTACACTGAGCTGGGTATCTAATCCTCTCCTGTGAGATACTGACTGCTGAGCCGTGTATCTAATCCTCTCCTGTGTGATACTGACTGCTGAGCCGTGTGTCTAATCCTATCCTGTGTGATACTGACTGCTGAGCTGTGTATCTAATCCTCTCCTGTGTGATACTGACTGCTGAGCCGTGTATCTAATCCTATCCTGTGTGATACTGACTGCTGAGCCATGTGTCTAATACTATCCTGTGTGATACTGACTGCTGAGCCGTGTATCTAATCCTATCCTGTGTGATACTGACTGCTGAGCCGTGCATCTAATCCTATCCTGTGTGATACTGACTGCTGAGCCATGCATCTAATCCTATCCTGTGTGATACTGACTGCTGAGCCATGTATCTAATCCTTTCCTGTGTGATACTGCCTGCTGAGCCGTGTATTTAATCCTATCCTGTGTGATACTGACTGCTGAGCCGTGCATCTAATCCTATCCTGTGTGATACTGACTGCTGAGCCATGTATCTAATCCTTTCCTGTGTGATACTGCCTGCTGAGCCGTGTATTTAATCCTATCCTGTGTGATACTGACTGCTGAGCCGTGTATCTAATCCTATCCTGTGTGATACTGACTGCTGAGCCGTGTATCTAATCCTATCCTGTGTGATACTGCCTGCTGAGCAGTGTATCTAATCCTATCCTGTGTGATACTGACTGCTGAGCCGTGCATCTAATCCTATCCTGTGTGATACTGACTGCTCAGCTGTGCATCTAATCCTATCCTGTGTGATACTGACTACTCAGCTGTGTATCTAATCCTATCCTGTGTGATACTGACTGCTGAGCTGTGTATCTAATCCTATCCTGTGTGATACTGTGTGCTGAGCCGTGTATCTTATCCTCTCCTGTGTGATACTGCCTGCTGAGCCGTGTATCTAATCCTATCCTGTGTGATACTGACTGCTGAGCTGTGTATCTAATCCTATCCTGTGTGATACTGACTGCTGAGCTGCGTATCTAATCGTATCCTATGTGATACTGACTGCTGAGCCATGTGTCTAATCCTCTCCTGTGTGATACTGACTGCTGAGCTCTGTATCTAATCCTATCCTGTGTGATACTGACTGCTGAGCTGTGTATCTAATCCTATCCTGTATGATACTGTCTGCTGAGCCGTGTGTCTAATCCTATCCTGTGTGATACTGACTGCTGAGCTGTGTATCTAATCCTATCCTGTGTGATACTGACTGCTGAGCTGTGTATCTAATCCTATCCTGTGTGATACTGACTGCTGAGATGTGTATCTAATCCCATCCTGTGTGATACTGACTGCTGAGCCATGTATCTAATCCTCTCCTGTGTGATACTGACTGCTGAGCCGTGTATCTAATCCTATCCTGTGTGATACTGACTGCTGAGCTGTGTATCTAATCCTCTCCTGTGTAATACTGACTGCTGAGCCGTGTATCTAATTCTATCCTTTGTGATACTGACTGCTGAGCCGTGTGTCTAATCCTATCCTGTGTGATACTGACTGCTGAGCCGTGTATCTAATCCTCTCCTGTGTGATACTGACTGCTGAGCCGTGTGTCTAATCCTATCCTGTGTGATACTGACTGCTGAGCTGTGTATCTAATCCTATCCTGTGTGATACTGACTGCTGAGCTGTGTATCTAATCCTATCCTGTGTGATACTGACTGCTGAGATGTGTATCTAATCCCATCCTGTGTGATACTGACTGCTGAGCCATGTATCTAATCCTCTCCTGTGTGATACTGACTGCTGAGCCGTGTATCTAATCCTATCCTGTGTGATACCGACTGCTGAGCTGTGTATCTAATCCTCTCCTGTGTAATACTGACTGCTGAGCCGTGTATCTAATTCTATCCTTTGTGATACTGACTGCTGAGCCGTGTGTCTAATCCTATCCTGTGTTATACTGACTGCTGAGCCGTGTATCTAATCCTCTCCTGTGTGATACTGACTGCTGAGCCGTGTGTCTAATCCTATCCTGTGTGATACTGACTGCTGAGCTGTGTATCTAATCCTCTCCTGTGTGATACTGACTGCTTAGCCGTGTATCTAATCCTATCCTGTGTGATACTGACTGCTGAGCCATGTGTCTAATACTATCCTGTGTGATACTGACTGCTGAGCCGTGTATCTAATCCTATCCTGTGTGATACTGACTGCTGAGCCGTGCATCTAATCCTATCCTGTGTGATACTGACTGCTGAGCCGTGCATCTAATCCTATCCTGTGTGATACTGACTGCTGAGCCATGTATCTAATCCTTTCCTGTGTGATACTGCCTGCTGAGCCGTGTATTTAATCCTATCCTGTGTGATACTGACTGCTGAGCCGTGTATCTAATCCTATCCTGTGTGATACTGACTGCTGAGCCGTGTATCTAATCCTATCCTGTGTGATACTGCCTGCTGAGCAGTGTATCTAATCCTATCCTGTGTGATACTGACTGCTGAGCCGTGCATCTAATCCTATCCTGTGTGATACTGACTGCTCAGCTGTGCATCTAATCCTATCCTGTGTGATACTGACTACTCAGCTGTGTATCTAATCCTATCCTGTGTGATACTGACTGCTGAGCTGTGTATCTAATCCTATCCTGTGTGATACTGTGTGCTGAGCCGTGTATCTTATCCTCTCCTGTGTGATACTGCCTGCTGAGCCGTGTATCTAATCCTATCCTGTGTGATACTGACTGCTGAGCTGTGTATCTAATCCTATCCTGTGTGATACTGACTGCTGAGCTGCGTATCTAATCGTATCCTATGTGATACTGACTGCTGAGCCATGTGTCTAATCCTATCATGTGTGTTACTGACTGCTGAGCCATGTGTCTAATCCTCTCCTGTGTGATACTGACTGCTGAGCTCTGTATCTAATCCTATCCTGTGTGATACTGACTGCTGAGCTGTGTATCTAATCCTATCCTGTATGATACTGTCTGCTGAGCCGTGTGTCTAATCCTATCCTGTGTGATACTGACTGCTGAGCTGTGTATCTAATCCTATCCTGTGTGATACTGACTGCTGAGCTGTGTATCTAATCCTATCCTGTGTGATACTGACTGCTGAGATGTGTATCTAATCCCATCCTGTGTGATACTGACTGCTGAGCCATGTATCTAATCCTCTCCTGTGTGATACTGACTGCTGAGCCGTGTATCTAATCCTATCCTGTGTGATACTGACTGCTGAGCTGTGTATCTAATCCTCTCCTGTGTAATACTGACTGCTGAGCCGTGTATCTAATTCTATCCTTTGTGATACTGACTGCTGAGCCGTGTGTCTAATCCTATCCTGTGTGATACTGACTGCTGAGCTGTGTATCTAATCCTATCCTGTGTGATACTGACTGCTGAGCCGTGTATCTTATCCTATCCTGTGTGATAGTGACTGCTGAGCTGTGTATCTAATCCTATCCTGTGTGATACTGACTGCTGAGCTGTGTATCTAATCCTCTCCTGTGTGATACTGACTGCTGAGCCGTGTGTCTAATCCTATTCTGTGTGATACTGACTGCTGAGCTGTGTATCTAATCCTATTCTGTGTGATACTGACTGCTGAGCCGTGTATCTAATCCTATCCTGTGTGATACTGACTGCTGAGCCGTGTATCTAATCCTATCCTGTGTGATAGTGACTGCTGAGCTGTGTATCTAATCCTCCCCTGTGTGATACTGACTGCTGAGCCGTGTGTCTAATCCTATCCTGTGTGATACTGACTGCTGAGCCTTGTATCTAATCCTATCCTGTGTGATACTGACTGCTGAGCTGTGTATCTAATCCTCTCCTGTGTGATACTGACTGCTGAGCTCTGTATCTAATCCTCTCCTGTGTGATACTGACTGCTGAGCTGTGTATCTAATCCTCTCCTGTGTGATACTGACTGCTGAGCCGTGTGTCTAATCCTATCCTGTGTGATACTGACTGCTGAGCTGTGTATCTAATCCTATCCTATGTGATACTGACAGCTGAGCCGTGTATCTAATCCTATCCTGTGTGATACTGACTGCTGAGCCGTGTATCTAATCCTATCCTGTGTGATAGTGACTGCTGAGCTGTGTATCTAATCCTATCCTGAGTGATACTGACTGCTGAGCCGTGTATCTAATCCTATCCTGTGTGATACTGACTGCTGAGCTGTGTATCTAATCCTCTCCTGTGTGATACTGTCTGCTGAGCCGTGTATCTATTCCTATCCTGTGTGATACTGACTGCTCAGCCGTGTATCTATTCCTATCCTGTATGATACTGACTGCTGAACCGTGTATCTAATCCTATCCTGTGTGATACTGACTGCTGAGCCGTGTGTCTAATCCTATCCTGTGTGATACTGACTGCTCAGCTGTGTATCTAATCCTATCCTGTATGATACTGTCTGCTGAGCCGTGTGTCTAATCCTATCCTGTGTGATACTGACTGCTGATCTGTGTATCTAATCCTATCCTGTGTGATACTGACTGCAGAGATGTTTATCTAATCCCATCCTGTGTGATACTGACTGCTGAGCCATGTATCTAATCCTCTCCTGTGTGATACTGTCTGCTGAGCCGTGTGTCTAATCCTATCCTGTGTGATACTGTCTGCTGAGCTGTGTATCTAATCCCATCCTGTGTGATACTGTCTGCTGAACCATGTATCTAACCCTATCCTGTGTGATACTGACTGCTGAGCTGTGTATCTAATCCTCTCCTGTGTGATAGTGACTGCTGAGCTGTGTATCTAATCCTCTCCTGTGTGATACTGACTGCTGAGCCGTGTGTCTAATCCTATCCTGTGTGATACTGACTGCTGAGCTGTGTATCTAATCCTATCCTGTGTGATACTGACTGCTGAGCCGTGTATCTAATCCTATCCTGTGTGATACTGACTGCTGAGCCGTATATCTAATCCTATCCTGTGTGATAGTGACTGCTGATCTGTGTATCTAATCCTGTCCTGTGTGATACTGACTGCTGAGCCGTGTATCTAATCCTATCCTGTGTGATACTGACTGCTGAGCTGTGTATCTAATCCTCTCCTGTGTGATACTGTCTGCTGAGCCGTGTATCTATTCCTATCCTGTGTGATACTGACTGCTCAGCCGTGTATCTATTCCCATCCTGTATGATACTGACTGCTGAGCCGTGTATCTAATCCTATCCTGTGTGATACTGACTGCTGAGCCATGTGTCTAATCCTATGCTGTGTGATACTGACTGCTCAGCTGTGTATCTAATCCTATCCTGTGTGATACTGACTGCTGAGCTGTGTATCTAATCCTATCCTGTGTGATACTGACTGCTGAGCTGTGTATCTAATCCTATCCTGTGTGATACTGACTGCTGAGCTGTGTATCTAATCCTATCCTGTGTGATACTGACTGCTGAGCCATGTATCTAATCCTCTCCTGTGTGATACTGACTGCTGAGCCGTGTATCTAATCCTCTCCTGTGTGATACTGACTGCTGAGCCGTGTATCTAATCCTATCCTGTGTGATACTGTCTGCTGAGTCGTGTATCTAATCCTCTCCTGTGTGATATTGACTGCTGAGCTGTGTATCTAATCCTATCCTGTATGATACTGACTGCTGAGCTGTGTATCTAATCCTCTCCTGTGTGATACTGACTGCTGAGCCATGTATCTAATCCTCTCCTGTGTGATACTGACTGCTGAGCCGTGTATCTAATCCTCTCCTGTGTGATACTGACTGCTGAGCCGTGTATATAATCCTATCCTGTGTGATACCGTCTGCTGAGTCATGTATCTAATCCTATCCTGTGTGATACTGACTGCTGAGCTGTGTATCTAATCCTATCCTGTGTGATACTGACTGCTGAGCTGGGTATCTAATCCTCTCCTGTGAGATACTGACTGCTGAGCCGTGTATCTAATCCTCTCCTGTGTGATACTGACTGCTGAGCCGTGTGTCTAATCCTATCCTGTGTGATACTGACTGCTGAGCTGTGTATCTAATCCTCTCCTGTGTGATACTGACTGCTGAGCCGTGTATCTAATCCTATCCTGTGTGATACTGACTGCTGAGCCATGTGTCTAATACTATCCTGTGTGATACTGACTGCTGAGCCGTGTATCTAATCCTATCCTGTGTGATACTGACTGCTGAGCCGTGCATCTAATCCTATCCTGTGTGATACTGACTGCTGAGCCGTGCATCTAATCCTATCCTGTGTGATACTGACTGCTGAGCCATGTATCTAATCCTTTCCTGTGTGATACTGCCTGCTGAGCCGTGTATTTAATCCTATCCTGTGTGATACTGACTGCTGAGCCGTGTATCTAATCCTATCCTGTGTGATACTGACTGCTGAGCCGTGTATCTAATCCTATCCTGTGTGATACTGCCTGCTGAGCAGTGTATCTAATCCTGTCCTGTGTGATACTGACTGCTGAGCCGTGCATCTAATCCTATCCTGTGTGATACTGACTGCTCAGCTGTGCATCTAATCCTATCCTGTGTGATACTGACTACTCAGCTGTGTATCTAATCCTATCCTGTGTGATACTGACTGCTGAGCTGTGTATCTAATCCTATCATGTGTGATACTGTGTGCTGAGCCGTGTATCTAATCCTCTCCTGTGTGATACTGCCTGCTGAGCCGTGTATCTAATCCTATCCTGTGTGATACTGACTGCTGAGCTGTGTATCTAATCCTATCCTGTGTGATACTGACTGCTGAGCTGCGTATCTAATCGTATCCTATGTGATACTGACTGCTGAGCCATGTGTCTAATCCTATCATGTGTGTTACTGACTGCTGAGCCATGTGTCTAATCCTCTCCTGTGTGATACTGACTGCTGAGCTCTGTATCTAATCCTATCCTGTGTGATACTGACTGCTGAGCTGTGTATCTAATCCTATCCTGTATGATACTGTCTGCTGAGCCGTGTGTCTAATCCTATCCTGTGTGATACTGACTGCTGAGCTGTGTATCTAATCCTATCCTGTGTGATACTGACTGCTGAGCTGTGTATCTAATCCTATCTTGTGTGATACTGACTGCTGAGATGTGTATCTAATCCCATCCTGTGTGATACTGACTGCTGAGCCATGTATCTAATCCTCTCCTGTGTGATACTGACTGCTGAGCCGTGTATCTAATCCTATCCTGTGTGATACTGACTGCTGAGCTGTGTATCTAATCCTCTCCTGTGTAATACTGACTGCTGAGCCGTGTATCTAATTCTATCCTTTGTGATACTGACTGCTGAGCCGTGTGTCTAATCCTATCCTGTGTGATACTGACTGCTGAGCTGTGTATCTAATCCTATCCTGTGTGATACTGACTGCTGAGCCGTGTATCTTATCCTATCCTGTGTGATAGTGACTGCTGAGCTGTGTATCTAATCCTATCCTGTGTGATACTGACTGCTGAGCTGTGTATCTAATCCTCTCCTGTGTGATACTGACTGCTGAGCCGTGTGTCTAATCCTATCCTGTGTGATACTGACTGCTGAGCCTTGTATCTAATCCTATCCTGTGTGATACTGACTGCTGAGCTGTGTATCTAATCCTCTCCTGTGTGATACTGACTGCTGAGCTCTGTATCTAATCCTCTCCTGTGTGATACTGACTGCTGAGCTGTGTATCTAATCCTCTCCTGTGTGATACTGACTGCTGAGCCGTGTGTCTAATCCTATCCTGTGTGATACTGACTGCTGAGCTGTGTATCTAATCCTATCCTATGTGATACTGACTGCTGAGCCGTGTATCTAATCCTATCCTGTGTGATACTGACTGCTGAGCCGTGTATCTAATCCTATCCTGTGTGATAGTGACTGCTGAGCTGTGTATCTAATCCTATCCTGAGTGATACTGACTGCTGAGCCGTGTATCTAATCCTATCCTGTGTGATACTGACTGCTGAGCTGTGTATCTAATCCTCTCCTGTGTGATACTGTCTGCTGAGCCGTGTATCTATTCCTATCCTGTGTGATACTGACTGCTCAGCCGTGTATCTATTCCTATCCTGTATGATACTGACTGCTGAACCGTGTATCTAATCCTATCCTGTGTGATACTGACTGCTGAGCCGTGTGTCTAATCCTATCCTGTGTGATACTGACTGCTCAGCTGTGTATCTAATCCTATCCTGTATGATACTGTCTGCTGAGCCGTGTGTCTAATCCTATCCTGTGTGATACTGACTGCTGATCTGTGTATCTAATCCTATCCTGTGTGATACTGACTGCTGAGATGTTTATCTAATCCCATCCTGTGTGATACTGACTGCTGAGCCATGTATCTAATCCTCTCCTGTGTGATACTGTCTGCTGAGCCGTGTGTCTAATCCTATCCTGTGTGATACTGTCTGCTGAGCTGTGTATCTAATCCCATCCTGTGTGATACTGTCTGCTGAGCCATGTATCTAACCCTATCCTGTGTGATACTGACTGCTGAGCTGTGTATCTAATCCTCTCCTGTGTGATAGTGACTGCTGAGCTGTGTATCTAATCCTCTCCTGTGTGATACTGACTTCTGAGCCGTGTGTCTAATCCTATCCTGTGTGATACTGACTGCTGAGCTGTGTATCTAATCCTATCCTGTGTGATACTGACTGCTGAGCCGTGTATCTAATCCTATCCTGTGTGATAGTGACTGCTGAGCTGTGTATCTAATCCTATCCTGAGTGATACTGACTGCTGAGCCGTGTATCTAATCCTATCCTGTGTGATACTGACTGCTGAGCTGTGTATCTAATCCTCTCCTGTGTGATACTGTCTGCTGAGCCGTGTATCTATTCCTATCCTGTGTGATACTGACTGCTCAGCCGTGTATCTATTCCTATCCTGTATGATACTGACTGCTGAACCGTGTATCTAATCCTATCCTGTGTGATACTGACTGCTGAGCCGTGTGTCTAATCCTATCCTGTGTGATACTGACTGCTCAGCTGTGTATCTAATCCTATCCTGTATGATACTGTCTGCTGAGCCGTGTGTCTAATCCTATCCTGTGTGATACTGACTGCTGATCTGTGTATCTAATCCTATCCTGTGTGATACTGACTGCTGAGATGTTTATCTAATCCCATCCTGTGTGATACTGACTGCTGAGCCATGTATCTAATCCTCTCCTGTGTGATACTGTCTGCTGAGCCGTGTGTCTAATCCTATCCTGTGTGATACTGTCTGCTGAGCTGTGTATCTAATCCCATCCTGTGTGATACTGTCTGCTGAGCCATGTATCTAACCCTATCCTGTGTGATACTGACTGCTGAGCTGTGTATCTAATCCTCTCCTGTGTGATAGTGACTGCTGAGCTGTGTATCTAATCCTCTCCTGTGTGATACTGACTTCTGAGCCGTGTGTCTAATCCTATCCTGTGTGATACTGACTGCTGAGCTGTGTATCTAATCCTATCCTGTGTGATACTGACTGCTGAGCCGTGTATCTAATCCTATCCTGTGTGATACTGACTGCTGAGCCGTATATCTAATCCTATCCTGTGTGATAGTGACTGCTGATCTGTGTATCTAATCCTGTCCTGTGTGATACTGACTGCTGAGCCGTGTATCTAATCCTATCCTGTGTGATACTGACTGCTGAGCTGTGTATCTAATCCTCTCCTGTGTGATACTGTCTGCTGAGCCGTGTATCTATTCCTATCCTGTGTGATACTGACTGCTCAGCCGTGTATCTATTCCCATCCTGTATGATACTGACTGCTGAGCCGTGTATCTAATCCTATCCTGTGTGATACTGACTGCTGAGCCATGTGTCTAATCCTATGCTGTGTGATACTGACTGCTCAGCTGTGTATCTAATCCTATCCTGTGTGATACTGACTGCTGAGCTGTGTATCTAATCCTATCCTGTGTGATGCTGACTGCTGAGCTGTGTATCTAATCCTATCCTGTGTGATACTGACTGCTGAGCTGTGTATCTAATCCTCTCCTGTGTGATACTGACTGCTGAGCCATGTATCTAATCCTCTCCTGTGTGATACTGACTGCTGAGCCGTGTATCTAATCCTCTCCTGTGTGATACTGACTGCTGAGCCGTGTATCTAATCCTATCCTGTGTGATACTGTCTGCTGAGTCGTGTATCTAATCCTCTCCTGTGTGATACTGACTGCTGAGCTGTGTATCTAATCCTATCCTGTATGATACTGACTGCTGAGCTGTGTATCTAATCCTCTCCTGTGTGATACTGACTGCTGAGCCATGTATCTAATCCTCTCCTGTGTGATACTGACTGCTGAGCCGTGTATCTAATCCTCTCCTGTGTGATACTGACTGCTGAGCCGTGTATATAATCCTATCCTGTGTGATACCGTCTGCTGAGTCATGTATCTAATCCTATCCTGTGTGATACTGACTGCTGAGCTGTGTATCTAATCCTATCCTGTGTGATACTGACTGCTGAGCTGGGTATCTAATCCTCTCCTGTGAGATACTGACTGCTGAGCCGTGTATCTAATCCTCTCCTGTGTGATACTGACTGCTGAGCCGTGTGTCTAATCCTATCCTGTGTGATACTGACTGCTGAGCTGTGTATCTAATCCTCTCCTGTGTGATACTGACTGCTGAGCCGTGTATCTAATCCTATCCTGTGTGATACTGACTGCTGAGCCATGTGTCTAATACTATCCTGTGTGATACTGACTGCTGAGCCGTGTATCTAATCCTATCCTGTGTGATACTGACTGCTGAGCCGTGCATCTAATCCTATCCTGTGTGATACTGACTGCTGAGCCGTGCATCTAATCCTATCCTGTGTGATACTGACTGCTGAGCCATGTATCTAATCCTTTCCTGTGTGATACTGCCTGCTGAGCCGTGTATTTAATCCTATCCTGTGTGATACTGACTGCTGAGCCGTGTATCTAATCCTATCCTGTGTGATACTGACTGCTGAGCCGTGTATCTAATCCTATCCTGTGTGATACTGCCTGCTGAGCAGTGTATCTAATCCTATCCTGTGTGATACTGACTGCTGAGCCGTGCATCTAATCCTATCCTGTGTGATACTGATTGCTCAGCTGTGCATCTAATCGTATCCTGTGTGATACTGACTACTCAGCTGTGTATCTAATCCTATCCTGTGTGATACTGACTGCTGAGCTGTGTATCTAATCCTATCCTGTGTGATACTGTGTGCTGAGCCGTGTATCTAATCCTCTCCTGTGTGATACTGCCTGCTGAGCCGTGTATCTAATCCTATCCTGTGTGATACTGACTGCTGAGCTGTGTATCTAATCCTATCCTGTGTGATACTGACTGCTGAGCTGCGTATCTAATCATATCCTATGTGATACTGACTGCTGAGCCATGTGTCTAATCCTATCATGTGTGTTACTGACTGCTGAGCCATGTGTCTAATCCTCTCCTGTGTGATACTGACTGCTGAGCTCTGTATCTAATCCTATCCTGTGTGATACTGACTGCTGAGCTGAGTATCTAATCCTATCCTGTATGATACTGTCTGCTGAGCCGTGTGTCTAATCCTATCCTGTGTGATACTGACTGCTGAGCTGTGTATCTAATCCTATCCTGTGTGATACTGACTGCTGAGCTGTGTATCTAATCCTATCCTGTGTGATACTGACTGCTGAGATGTGTATCTAATCCCATCCTGTGTGATACTGACTGCTGAGCCATGTATCTAATCCTCTCCTGTGTGATACTGACTGCTGAGCCGTGTATCTAATCCTATCCTGTGTGATACTGACTGCTGAGCTGTGTATCTAATCCTCTCCTGTGTAATACTGACTGCTGAGCCGTGTATCTAATTCTATCCTTTGTGATACTGACTGCTGAGCCGTGTGTCTAATCCTATCCTGTGTGATACTGACTGCTGAGCTGTGTATCTAATCCTATCCTGTGTGATACTGACTGCTGAGCCGTGTATCTTATCCTATCCTGTGTGATAGTGACTGCTGAGCTGTGTATCTAATCCTATCTTGTGTGATACTGACTGCTGAGCTGTGTATCTAATCCTCTCCTGTGTGATACTGACTGCTGAGCTGTGTGTCTAATCCTATTCTGTGTGATACTAACTGCTGAGCTGTGTACCTAATCCTATTCTGTGTGATACTGACTGCTGAGCCGTGTATCTAATCCTATCCTGTGTGATACTGACTGCTGAGCCGTGTATCTAATCCTATCCTGTGTGATAGTGACTGCTGAGCTGTGTATCTAATCCTCCCCTGTGTGATACTGACTGCTGAGCCGTGTGTCTAATCCTATCCTGTGTGATACTGACTGCTGAGCCTTGTATCTAATCCTATCCTGTGTGATACTGACGGCTGAGCTGTGTATCTAATCCTCTCCTGTGTGATACTGACTGCTGAGCTCTGTATCTAATCCTCTCCTGTGTGATACTGACTGCTGAGCTGTGTATCTAATCCTATCCTATGTGATACTGACTGCTGAGCCGTGTATCTAATCCTATCCTGTGTGATACTGACTGCTGAGCCGTGTATCTAATCCTATCCTGTGTGATAGTGACTGCTGAGCTGTGTATCTAATCCTATCCTGTATGATACTGTCTGCTGAGCCGTGTGTCTAATCCTATCCTGTGTGATACTGACTGCTGATCTGTGTATCTAATCCTATCCTGTGTGATACTGACTGCTGAGATGTTTATCTAATCCCATCCTGTGTGATACTGACTGCTGAGCCATGTATCTAATCCTCTCCTGTGTGATACTGTCTGCTGAGCCGTGTGTCTAATCCTATCCTGTGTGATACTGTCTGCTGAGCTGTGTATCTAATCCCATCCTGTGTGATACTGTCTGCTGAGCCATGTATCTAACCCCATCCTGTGTGATACTGACTGCTGAGCTGTGTATCTAATCCTCTCCTGTGTGATAGTGACTGCTGAGCTGTGTATCTAATCCTCTCCTGTGTGATACTGACTGCTGAGCCGTGTGTCTAATCCTATCCTGTGTGATACTGACTGCTGAGCTGTGTATCTAATCCTATCCTGTGTGATACTGACTGCTGAGCCGTGTATCTAATCCTATCCTGTGTGATACTGACTGCTGAGCCGTATATCTAATCCTATCCTGTGTGATAGTGACTGCTGATCTGTGTATCTAATCCTGTCCTGTGTGATACTGACTTCTGAGCCGTGTATCTAATCCTATCCTGTGTGATACTGACTGCTGAGCTGTGTATCTAATCCTCTCCTGTGTGATACTGTCTGCTGAGCCGTGTATCTATTCCTATCCTGTGTGATACTGACTGCTCAGCCGTGTATCTATTCCCATCCTGTATGATACTGACTGCTGAGCCGTGTATCTAATCCTATCCTGTGTGATACTGACTGCTGAGCCATGTGTCTAATCCTATTCTGTGTGATACTGACTGCTCAGCTGTGTATCTAATCCTATCCTGTGTGATACTGACTGCTGAGCTGTGTATCTAATCCTATCCTGTGTGATACTGACTGCTGAGCTGTGTATCTAATCCTATCCTGTGTGATACTGACTGCTGAGCTGTGTATCTAATCCTCTCCTGTGTGATACTGACTGCTGAGCCATGTATCTAATCCTCTCCTGTGTGATACTGACTGCTGAGCCGTGTATCTAATCCTCTCCTGTGTGATACTGACTGCTGAGCCGTGTATCTAATCCTATCCTGTGTGATACTGTCTGCTGAGTCGTGTATCTAATCCTCTCCTGTGTGATACTGACTGCTGAGCTGTGTATCTAATCCTATCCTGTATGATACTGACTGCTGAGCTGTGTATCTAATCCTCTCCTGTGTGATACTGACTGCTGAGCCATGTATCTAATCCTCTCCTGTGTGATACTGACTGCTGAGCCGTGTATCTAATCCTCTCCTGTGTGATACTGACTGCTGAGCCGTGTATATAATCCTATCCTGTGTGATACCGTCTGCTGAGTCATGTATCTAATCCTATCCTGTGTGATACTGACTGCTGAGCTGTGTATCTAATCCTCTCCTGTGTGATACTGACTGCTGAGCCGTGTGTCTAATCCTATTCTGTGTGATACTGTCTGCTGAGCTGTGTATCTAATCCTCTCCTGTGTGATACTGACTGCTGAGCCGTGTATCTAATCCTATCCTGTGTGATGCTGGGCTCCCCCTGCAGTCTGTGTCAGAGGGTGGTCTGTGTTGGCACGGTAATAAATTGTGTTATTTCCAGCTTTACAGAAGGACGATAACACCATAGAAATGATAAGAATAATAGGCCTCAGTTACCACAACTGTCTCATTTTTCATCTCTTAAACAGCTCTGGGACAACGTGGTGAGTTATGAGTGGCGGGTTTTGTGTTTGGACTTTTATGTGGCGAGGTTGGTGAATGTGTGGTGAAATGTGTGCTGAGGGTGGTATATGTGGTGAAGCACGTGGTACTGTGTGGTGCATTTTGTGTGTGTGTTCATATCCCCGTGTGTGGCGAGTATCCCATGTCAGGGCCCCACCTTAGCAACTGTACGGTATATACTCTTTGGCGCCATCGCTCTCATTATTTCAGTCCCCCTTGTTCACATCCGGCAGCTGTCAATTTGCCTCTAACACTTTTCTTTTCACTTTTTCCCCATTATGTAGATAGGGGCAAAATTGTTTAGTGAATTGGGATGCGTGGGGTTACAATTTCGCCTCACAACATAGCCTATGACGCTCTCGGGGTCCAGATGTGTGTCTGTGCCAAATTTTGTGGCTGTAGCTGCGACGGTGCGGATGCCAATCCCGGACATACATACATACAAACATACACACATACACACATTCAGCTTTATATATTAGATAATGCTGAGTGTATGGCTCTATCCACTCCGCATAGCCACATTCACTATAATATCCCACATCATCCCATCAGCCAGAGCCACCGGACTAATACCCCTAATATCCCACATCATCCCATCAGCCAGAGCCACCGGACTACTACCCCTAATATCCCACATCATCCCATCAGCCAGAGCCACCGGACTACTACCCCTAATATCCCACATCATCCCATTAGCCAGAGCCACCGGACTACTACCCCTAATATCCCACATTATCTCGTCAGCCAGAGCCACCGGACTACTACCCCTAATATCCCACATCATCCCGTCAGCCAGAGCCACCGGGCTACTACCCCTAATATCCCACATCATCCCATCAGCCAGAGCCACCGGACTACTACCCCTAATATCCCACATCATCCCATCAGCCAGAGCTACCGGACTACTACACCTAATATCCCACATCATCCCATCAGCCAGAGCCACAGGACTACTACCCCTAATATCCCACATCATCCCGTCAGCCAGAGCCACCGGACTACTACCCCTAATATCCCACATCATCTCGTCAGCCAGAGCCACCGGACTACTACCCCTAATATCCCACATCATCCCGTCAGCCAGAGCCACTGGACTACTACCCCTAATATCCCACATCATCCCGTCAGCCAGAGCCACCGGACTACTACCCCTAATATCCCACATCATCTCGTCAGAGCCATCGGACTACTCCCCCTAATATCCCACATCATCCCGTCAGCCAGAGTCACCGGCCTACTACCCCTAATATCCCACATCATCCCGTCAGCCAGAACCACCGGACTACTCCCCCTAATATCCCACATCATCCCGTCAGCCAGAGCCACCGGACTACTACCAATAATATTCCACATTATCCCGTCAGAGCCATCGGACTACTACCCCTAATATCCCACATCAACCCGTCAGCAAGAGCCACCGGACTACTACCCCTAATATCCCACATCATCCCGTCAGAGCCACCGGACTACTACCCCTAATATCCCACATCATCCAGTCAGCCAGAGCCACCGGACTACTACCACTAATATCCCACATCATCCCGTCAGAGCCACCAGACTACTACCACTAATATCCCACATCATCCCGTCAGCCAGAGCCACCGGACTACTACCCCTAATATCCCACATCATCCCGTCAGCCAGAGCCACCGGACTACTACCCCTAATATCCCACATCATCCCGTCAGCCAGAGCCACCGGAATACTACCCCTAATATCCCACATCATCCCGTCAGCCAGAGCCACCGGACTACTACCCCTAATATCCCACATCATCTCGTCAGCCAGAGCCACCGGACTACCACTAATATCCCACATCATCCCGTCAGAGCCACTGGACTACTACCCCTAATATCCCACATCATCCCATCAGCCAGAGCTACCGGACTACTACCCCTAATATCCCACATCATCCCGTCAGCCAGAGCCACCGGACTACTACCCCTAATATCCCACATCATCTCGTCATCCAGAGCCACCAGACTACTACCCCTAATATCCCACATCATCCCGTCAGAGCCACCGGACTACCACTAATATCCCACATCATCCCATCAGCCAGAGCCACCGGACTACTACCCCTAATATCCCACATCATCCCATCAGAGCCACCGGACTACTACCCCTAATATCCCACATCATCCCGTTAGAGCCACCGGACTACTACCCCTAATATCCCACATCATCCCGTCAGCCAGAGCCACCGGACTACTACCCCTAATATCCCACATCATCTCGTCAGCCAGAGCCACCGGACTACTACCCCTAATATCCCACATCATCCCGTCAGCCAGAGCCACCGGACTACTACCCCTAATATCTCACATCATCCCGTCAGCCAGAGCCACCGGACTACTACCCCTAATATCCCACATCATCCCGTCAGCCAGAGCCACCGGACTACTACCCCTAATATCCCACATCATCCCGTCAGCCAGAGCCACCGGACTACTACCCCTAATATCCCACATCATCCCGTCAGCCAGAGTCACCGGACTACCCCTAATATCCCACATCATCCCGTCAGCCAGAGTCACCGGACTACTACCCCTAATATCCCACATCATCTCGTCAGCCAGAGCCACCGGACTACCCCTAATATCCCACATCATCCCGTCAGCCAGAGTCACCGGACTACTCCCCCTAATATCCCACATCGTCCCGTCAGCCAGAGTCACCGGACTACTCCCCCTAATATCCCACATCATCCCGTCAGCCAGAGTCACCGGACTACTACCCCTAATATCCCACATCATCCCATCAGCCAGAGCCACCGGACTACTACCCCTAATATCCCACATCATCCCGTTAGAGCCACCGGACTACTACCCCTAATATCCCACATCATCCCGTCAGCCAGAGCCACCTGACTACCCCTAATATCCCACATCATCCCGTTAGAGCCACCGGACTACTACCCCTAATATCCCACATCATCCCGTCAGCCAGAGCCACCAGACTACTACACCTAATATCCCACATCATCTCGTCAGCCAGAGCCACCGGACTACTACCCCTAATATCTCACATCATCCCGTCAGCCAGAGCCACCGGACTACTACCCCTAATATCCCACATCATCCCGTCAGCCAGAGCCACCGGACTACTACCCCTAATATCCCACATCATCCCGTCAGCCAGAGCCACCGGACTACTACCCCTAATATCCCACATCATCCCGTCAGCCAGAGTCACCGGACTACCCCTAATATCCCACATCATCCCGTCAGCCAGAGTCACCGGACTACCCCTAATATCCCACATCATCCCGTCAGCCAGAGCCACCGGACTACTACCCCTAATATCCCACATCATCCCGTCAGCCAGAGCCACCGGACTACTACCCCTAATATCCCACATCATCCCGTCAGCCAGAGTCACCGGACTACCCCTAATATCCCACATCATCCCGTCAGCCAGAGCCACCGGACTACTACCCCTAATATCCCACATCATCCCGTCAGCCAGAGTCACCGGACTACTCCCCCTAATATCCCACATCATCCCGTCAGCCAGAGTCACCGGACTACTCCCCCTAATATCCCACATCATCCCGTCAGCCAGAGTCACCAGACTACTCCCCCTAATATCCCACATCATCCCGTCAGCCAGAGTCACCGGACTACTACCCCTAATATCCCACATCATCCCGTCAGCCAGAGCCACCGGACTACTACCCCTAATATCCCACATCATCCCGTCAGCCAGAGTCACCAGACTACCCCTAATATCCCACATCATCCCGTCAGCCAGAGCCACCGGACTACTACCCCTAATATCCCACATCATCCCGTCAGCCAGAGTCACCGGACTACTCCCCCTAATATCCCACATCATCCCGTCAGCCAGAGTCACCGGACTACTCCCCCTAATATCCCACATCATCCCGTCAGCCAGAGCCACCGGACTACTCCCCCTAATATCCCACATCATCCCGTCAGCCAGAGCCACCGGACTACTCCCCCTAATATCCCACATCATCCCATAATCCCGAGCCACCGGACTACTACCCCTAATATCCCACATCATCTCGTCAGCCAGAGCCACTGGACTACTACCACTAATATCCCACATCATCCCGACAGCCAGAGCCACCGGACTACTACCACTAATATCCCACATCATCCCGTCAGCCAGAGCCACCGGACTACTACCCCTAATATCCCACATCATCTCGTCAGCCATGGCTACCAGACTACTACCCCTAATATCCCACATCATCCCGTCAGCCAGAGCCACCGGACTACCCCTAATATCCCACATCATCCCGTCAGCCAGAGCCACCGGACTACTACCCCTAATATCCCACATCATCTCGTCAGCCATGGCTACCAGACTACTACCCCTAATATCCCACATCATCCCGTCAGCCAGAGCCACCGGACTACTACCCCTAATATCCCACATCATCCCATCAGCCAGAGCCACCGGACTGCTACCCCTAATATCCCACATCATCCCGTCAGCCAGAGCCACCAGACTACTACCCCTAATATCCCACATCATCCCATCAGCCAGAGCCACCGGTCAGAGCCAGAGCGCTGAGTGGAACGGTCCTAACTTCCATACTGGGGATCCCTTTAAGAGAGGCCTGGTGTCAGAACCTGAGCGCTGAGTGGATTTGCCCTGACTTGCATACTAATGATCCCTTTAATAGAACCCTGGGGTCAGAATCAGAGCGCTGAGGGATTTGCCCTAACTTCCGTACAGGAGATCCCTTTAAGAAAGGCCTGGGGTCAGAACCAAAACGCTGAGTGGATTTGCCCTAACTTCCATACCAATGATCCATGGGAGGGGGGGATTCATTTATGTCATGTGCTCTGTGCTCCTGTCTGGGAGGGAAGACAATGGCTGGAGCTTATGTTCCCGGGGATGCTAGATTTCTCCCACCATGTCAGTGTCTGCTGACGTGTTGTCAAGTGGAAAAACTTGCTGATAGCAACCAATCACAGCTCAGCTTCTTTTGAACAGCTCTGGTGAAATGAAAGATGCTTCGTGATTGGTTGGTGATACACACACACACATAGATATATTCAGTTTTATATATATAGATAAGATAAATCCATACATAGATATATGTAACCGGATTGTAGATCTATCACTGGATATCAGTGTATAAGGGGAATAGATCCTGTGCACTTATAGATGAATAGCTTATATAATGAGAGGACACAGAGCAAAGGGTATAAATAGTGAGAAAATAAAGAGCTGACAGCGCATTACATCCCTGGAGTACAGAGAGGAGATATAAAGTGCAGCCAGTGCTATATGGGATATCCCAGGAATACAGCACAGCCCATATAGTGTAAAGGAGGAACCATCCTGACAAGAGATGGAGATTACAGATCCTACAGACGACATGCCGGGAGTGTACAGAGAAAGATGGCAGAGTCACCACTATTCCCTCTTACGGGCGTTTCGCCACGTTAGCTTCCTCAGAGGGTACGGATAAGTGTTTCCAACACACCAAGGTCCTGCACTAATCCAGGCAAGGGGATTAACTCTGGGGTAAAGTGGTGGTGTTTCTAAAGGAATTGGGGCTGTTCCCCGGTCACATCTATGGAACACATGATTGAGTCGGCCAATGTCAGCCAATCACATTGGTGGTTATTGTTTATACCGGCCCTTTCCTGTCCAGGTTCATGTTATTGGCGTGACACCTCATAGTGGTGGGGACATACCCCTGAAGGCTTATTGGTGTAACCCGAACGACCTGGGGCAAATGCCAATCAGAGGTCACTGGGAGCGAGTATACCCCACGTGGGTACATGCATCTGTGACGCCCCCGGGTTGTGTGTCACGTGCGGGATCCAGGAAACAGCGTCACACGCCATCCCGGGTAACTCCGCCTCCGGGCACCTCTGATTGGATGGCGTCACCGAGGGGGAGTGACTGGAATGACGCTGGGTGACTCATTGCCATGGAGACCAGATGGGTCCATACCACACGAGCGTTCAGTGAAGCAGGAGGTTCAGGATGAAAACCTGTTGGTAAGACCAAGATGAATAATGCTGCATAGAGCCATCTGGTAGCGATCAATCAGGTAAAGTGATAGTGAGGGGGGTCCGGAAACAGAACAATGCAGGTGAAAAGAGCCAAATGTGACCCCACCAAGTGACCAGTGAGAGTGCAACTGTGCAACGGGTAAGAAAAGAGAATAAAAGTGATATGGTAAAGATATAAAGAGAAAAGCAGCTTAACCCCTTAACCCCCAAGGGTGGTTTGCACGTTCATGACCGGGCCAATTTTTACAATTCTGACCACTGTCCCTTTATGAGGTCATAACTCTGGAGCTTCCATGGATCCCGGTGATTCTGACATTGTTTTCTCGTGACATATTGTACTTCATGTTAGTGGTAAAATTTCATTCAAATAACTTGTGTTTATTTGTGAAAAAATGGAAATTTGGCAAAAATTTTGAAAATTTCGCAATTTTCCAACTTTGAAGTTTTATGCCCTGAAATCACAGAGATACGGCACACAAAAAACTTAATAAGTAACATTTCCCACATGTTTACTTTGCATCAGCACAATTTGGGAACCCAAATTTTTTTTTGTTATAAGGGTTAAAAGTTGACCAGCGATTTCTCACTTTTGCAACACCATTTTATTTTTATGGACCACATCACATTTGAAGTCACTTTGAGGGGTCTATATGATAGAAAATCCCCAAAAATGACACCATTCTAAAAACTGCACCCCTCAAGGTGCTCAAAACCACATTCAAGAAGTTTATTAACCCTTCAGGTGCTTCCCAGGAATTTTTTGAATGTTTAAAAAAAAAAGAACATTTAACTTTTTTTCACAAAAAAATTACTTTAGGTCCAATTTTTTTAAATTTACCAAAGGTAACAGAAGAAATTGGACTGCAAAAGTTATTGTGCAATTTGTCCTGAGTACGCTGATGCCTAATATGTGGGGGGAACCACTGTTTCGGCTCATGGCAGAGCTCAGACGAGAAGGAGCGCCGTTTGACTTTTTCAATGCAAAATTGGCTGGAATTCAGATCGGATCTTTTCACCCCCAATTTTTATTTTCCCAAGGTTAACAGGACCCTGAAAGTTATTGTGCAATTTGTCCTGAGTATGCTGATACCCCATATGTGGGTGTAAATGACTATTTGGGTGCATAGCAGAGCTCGGAAGGGAAGCAGCGTCATTTGACTTTTTTGGCTGGAATTGAGATCGGACACCATGTCGCGTTTGGAAAGCCCCTGATGTACCAAAACAGTGGAAACCCCCCACAAATTACACCATTTTGGAAACTAGACCCCCCAAGGAACTTATGTAGATGTGTGGTGCGAGCTTTGAACCCCCAAGGGCTTCACAGAAGTTTATAACGTACAGCCATACAATTAAAAAATCATATTTTTTCCACAAAATTGATCTTTTCACCCTCAATTTTTATTTTTCCAAGGGTAACAGGACCGCAAAATTTATTGCGCAATTTGTCCTGCGTACACTGATACCCCATATGTGGGGGTAAACCACTATTTGGGCGCATGGCAGAGCTCGGGAAGCAGCGCCATTTGACTTTTTTGGCAGGAATTAGGATTGGACGCCATGCCGAGTCTGGAAAGCCCCTGATGTACCAAAACAGTTGAAACCCCCACAAATTACACCATTTTGGAAACTAGACCCCCTAAGGAACTTATCTAGATTTCTGGAGGGCACTTTGAACCCCCCAGTGCTTCATAGAAGCCTATAATGCCCGGGCGTGAAAATGAAAAAATCATATTTTTTCCACAAACATCTTTTAATCCCCAATTTTTTTATTTTCCCAAGGGTAAGAGGAGAAATTTGACCCCAAAAGTTGTTGTCCAATTTGTCCTGAGTACGCTGATGCCCCATATGTGGGAGAAAACTACTGTATGGGCACACGTCGGGGATCGGAAAGGAAGTAGTGACGTTTTGGAATGCAGACTTTGATGGAATGGTCTGCTGGTGTCATGTTGCCTTTGGAGAGCTCCTGATGTACCTAATCAGTGGAAACCCCCCACAAGTGACCCCATTTTGGAAACTAGACCCCCAAAGGAACTTAACTAGATGTGTAGTGAGCACTTTGAACCCCCCAGTGCTTCACAGACGTTTATAATGCCCGGGCGTGAAAATAAAAAAATCATATTTTTTCCACAAACATGATCTTTTAGTCCCCAATTTTTTTATTTTCCCAAGGGTAACAGGAGAAATTGGACCCCAAAAGTTGTTTTGCAATTTGTCCTGAGTAGGCTGATACCCCATATGTGGGGGTAAACCACTGTTTGGGCGCATGGCAGAGCTTGGAAGGGAAGGAGCACCATTTGACTTTTTCAACGCAGAATTGGCTGGAATTGAGATCAGACGCCATGTTGCGTTTGGAGAGCACCTGATGTGCCCAAACAGTGGAAACCCCCAATTCTAACTCCAACCCTAACCCCAACACACCCCTAACCCTAATCTCAGCCCTAACCCTAGCCCTAAACCTAACCCTAATGGGAAAATGGAAATAAATACTTTTTTTAATTTTATTATTTTTCCCTAACTAAGGCTGGTTTCACACTTGCGTTTTTTTTCGCGGTATCTTAGTGCTAAAAAACGCATGCGATTTTTTTCCCTATACTTTGCATGGGATGCGCTTATGTGCGCATACACATGCGTTTGTATGCGTTTTTGCGCGCATGCGTTTTTTTGCGGTATGCGCTCGGGCGCACAAAATGCATCCTGTTGCATTTTTTGGGCGTCCGACTTGCCTCAAAAAAACGCATGCGCGCGCAATGTGTTTTTTTACAGCAAGACACCCATTATAAGTCTATGGGTGCGCATATGTGCGCATTGGCATGCTTATGTATGCATTTTTTTGCACATGCGTTTTTTTTGTTAACCATGGAATTTAGGGGTTTGGGTTAGAGTTAGGGTTAGTTAAGGGGTTTAGGGTCAGGGTTAGGGTCAGGGTTAGGGTTAGGGTCAGGGTTTGGGTTAGGGTCAGGGTTAGGGTTAGTTAGGGTTTAGGGTTTGGGTTAGGGTTAGTATGGTTTGGTTAAGGGTTAGGGTCAGGGTTAGGGTCAGGGTTTGGGTTAGGGTCAGGGTTAGGGTTAGTTAGGGTTTAGGGTTTGGGTTAGGGTTAGTATGGTTTGGTTAAGGGTTAGGGTCAGGGTTAGGGTTAGGGTCAGGGTTAGGGTCAGGGTTAGGGTTAGGGTCAGGGTCAGGGTTAGGGTCAGGGTTAGGGTCAGGGTTAGGGTCAGGGTTAGGGTCAGGGATAGGGTTAGGGTCAGGGTTAGGGTCAGGGTTAGGGTTAGTAAAGTCATGGTTTGGGTTAGTGTGAGGGGCCACCTAATGTTTGGAAAAAACGCAAACGCGGTAAAAACGCACTAAAAACGCATACAAACGCATAAAAACGCTGCGTTTTTTCATGCATGCTCATAAAAATGCTTGAAAAAAACGCAGCAGTTGTATGCGTTTGTATGCGTTTTTTCAATGCGTTTTTTTGCGGGAAAAACGCGCTGCAAAAAAAAGAAAGTGTGAAATTAGCCTAAGGGGGTGATAACGGGGGTTTGATTTACTATTTATGGCGGTTTTTATGTTTGGCAGCTGTCACATGCTAAAAGACGCTTTTTATTGTAAAAATAGTTTTTGCATCACCACATATTGAGAGCTATAATTTTTCCGTATTTTGACCCACAGAGTTATATGAGGTCTTATTTTTTGTGGGATGAGTTGACGTTTCTATTTGAGGGGTCTATATGATAGAAAATCCCCATCGATTTTTGGGACGTAGAATGAACAAAAACCAGCATTTCAAGAATTTCTTTTGGGGGGTGCGTTTACACCATTCTGCGTGCGGTAAAATTGGTAAGGCAGTTTTATTCTTTGGGTCAGTACTATTACAGTGGTACCTCATTTATGTCTTTTTTATGTTTTGGCGCTTTTATGCAATGAAAACAATTTTATGTAAAAAATAATTATTTTTGCATCGCTTTATTCTGCGAGCAATAACTTTATTTTTTCACTGATAACGCTGTGTGGCAGCTCGTTTTTTACGGACAAGATGATGTTTTCAGCGGTACCGTGGTTATTTATATCCGTCTTTTTGATTGCGCATTATTCCACTTTTTGTTCGGCGGTATGATAATCAATCATTATTTTTTGCTTTGTTTTTTATTTTTATTTTTTAAGGAGTTCACTAAAGGGGTTAATTCATTTAGACCATTTGGATGTAAGGTATTTAATTTACAGATCCATTTAGTCTCTAATTGTGACCAGTAGTGATGGGCGTATCCCCCGATGATGGGGATCGGTGGGTTCACCCGAATTTTTTTGTAAAGTTCGTGCTCGGGGCTAGAAATGACATGAACTTGCGTCCGAACCCCGAACTTGGACTTTACAGATATGGGATGGGGCGGGGGGGCTGTAAAACAAAGCATAAAATTAATAATAAACATTATAATTATACTTACTGGTCCAGCGATGCGTCCTCCCATCTCACTGTCTCCTGGCCGCATCTACTTCAGGGGCCGCTCATTAACTCCCGGGTTATTCACTCCACTGCTCGGCAATTTTCGGTAGGCGTCGGCAGTTTTCGCGTGGTGATGTCAGGGTTCACCCCAGCTCATGGCCCAAGCCATGAACTAGGGTGAACCCTGACGTCAACACACGAACACTGCCGGAAAAAGCCGAAGACTGCCGAGTGCAGTGAATACCTCCGAAAGTTAATGCGTGGCTCCGGAGGCAAATTATCTGGATCCTGTCAGCACCGGCGAACTGCCACGGCTAAGCAGGGTGACTCACCCACACTGTGGGAGGGCCCGGGGTCAGGTGCTGCGGGGGAAGCTCAGGCAGACAGGACCTGAGCACCGCGGTGAGAGGGAACACTGAGGGTAGCAGGAAGCAGAAGGATCTGTGATCATGTGACCGCGTGTCACAGGAGGGGGCGGGGCTACCATAGAGCATCGCTGAGAGACCGCAGACCCAGGGGTATGTGGCAGTGACTGAGGAGAGTGAACTCAGGTCGGACAAACTAGGTCATACACGGAGAGGGCGGCGTGGTATAGGTGGGGCAAGCAGAGAATAGTCAGATTGTAGGCAAGGAATCATACACAGAACTAGCAGTGCAGTACAGGAGGGGCGAGCAGAGAATAGTCAGGATGCAGCCAGGAGGTCATACACAGAGATGGCAGCGCAGTACAGGAGGGACAGGCAGAACTCTTAATGGGGACAGAACCAGATCAGAACCAGACAAGCATAAAGTAGCACAGGCACAACAGGGTCACACACACTCGGCCAAGGGTCAAAGTATAAGCGGCGAGGAATGACCCCACAATGAGGCTATAAGAAGCCTCCCAGCATCCCAGAGTGAGGTCATTCAGATTAACTTCTGAACTGCCCAATCCCACAAACTAAGCAGATCATGACAGTAACCCCCTCTTAACGGGGGGCCTCTGGACCCCCAGGCTTCCCAGGATGCCGGGCATGGAATGCACGAACCAGATGGTCAGCATGTACCGATCTGGCTGGTACCAATGACCGATCTTCCGGACCATACCCCCTCCAATGTCCAAATACTGCAAAGACCCCCAAACTCTCCTGGAATCCACAATATGTTGTACCTCGAACTCCATATGTCCCTCAACCAAGACTGGAGGAGGAGCAGCTTGAGTATCCTCTCTCCCCACTCCCAAGGGTTTAAGTAAAGACCTATGAAAAACATTATGGAGTTTTAGGGAGGGAGGAAGACCGAGGCGGTAGGTTACCGGGTTCACTACTTCGATGACCTCATAGGGCCCAATAAATTTAGGCCCCAGTTTAGCAGTGGGCAATAGAAGATTATATATTTTGTGTCGACAGCCACACCTTATCCCCACAAAGCAGCATCTGAGCCCAGTCCCTTTTCCTATCCGCAAATGTTTATATCTTTCCTGAGCCTTAGAAATATTTAATCAGACCTTTGTCCAAAGATCCTTGAAACGATTGACCCCATCCTCTGCCCCCGGACAACCAGAATCTATTCGAAAAAATTCCCCAAAATGTGGGTTCATCCCATAATTAATAAAAAAAAATGGTGTCCTACCGGTAGATTGGTTTACACGGTTGTTGAAGGCGAATTCTGCTAATGGTAAGGCATCAGACCAGTCGCTTTGCAGGGTTGAAGTCAGGCACCAAAGAATTTGTTCAAGCGACTGGTTGGTGCGTTCAGTTTGTCCGTTGGTTTCTGGGTGTTACGCTGAGGAAAAAGACAGAGATATCCCTAATTTTCTGGAGAAGGCCCACCAGAACTTAGACACAAACTCAGTCTTTCTGTCTGACACAATATTAGTGGGGACCCCGTGTATGCATACCACCTGGGACAGGAAATGTCTAGAGAGCATCTCTGCTGAAGGTAAACTTGCCATGGGTACAAAATGTGCCAACTTAGAAAACCTGTCCACCACTACCCAAATTACAGTTTTACCACAGGATGATGGAAGATTGGTGATGAGGTCCATGAAAAAGTGAGTCCATGGCCACCCTGGGACTGGCAAAGGCACCAATTCCCCGGCCGGCCAGCAACACGAGCTCTTAGAACGGGCACATATTTTACATGCTGCAACATGTTTCTTGATATCAGAAGCCATTAAAGGCCACCAAAAGACCCTTGCCACTGCTTCCCGTGGGGCAGCTATATCAGGGTGTGCACTTAACATCGAATCATGGAACTCCCACGAGAGTTTGTTGCGTAAGTGATGCGGGACAAACAATTTGTCAACAGGTTTGGAGCTTGGAGACAAAGATTGAGACCCCACAATCTTTCGCTCCAATTTTGACACCTCAGCAACCACGAGACTGCGTTGAAGAATGGGGGACGGCAGATCGGGGTGGATAATGGCTCAAAACTATGCGATAAGGCATCAGCCTTAACGCTCTTAGACCCTGGCCGAAAGGTAATGGAAAACTGAAATCTAGAAAAAAAGTGACCATCGGGCTTGCCTGGGAGTCAGTCTTTTAGCAGATTTGATGTATGCTAAATTTTTATGGTTAGTGATAACCGTAATAGGGTGAGCCACTCCCTCCAAAAAATGCCTCCATTCCTCAAATGCAAATTTAATAGCCAGAAGCTCTCTGTTGCCTACGTCATAATTTTTCTCCACCGGAGAAAATTTCTTAGGAAAATAGGCACAGGATCTGAGATTAGTCAGAGAAGCTGGTCCTTGTGACAAGACTCCCCCCACCCCCACCTCGGAAGTATCCACCTTGACCACAAATGGTTTGGAAGGATCTGGTTGGACCAGGATAAGAGCAGATGAGAAACAGTTTTTTAGTGTTAGAAAGGACTGTTTAGCTAACGAGGACCAGTTTCTGACATCTGCCCCTTTACAAGTGAGGTCTGTGAGAGGCTTAGTTACCTGTGAAAAACCTTTAATAAACTTGCGATTATAATTTGCGAATCCCAAGAAGCGCTGGAGTCCCCTAGAGTCCTGGGGCTGGACTCACTCCACAATAGCTTGCACTTTCTTGGGATCCATGCGAAACCCCTGAGGTGAAATTATCAGACCTAGAAATGACAATTCCTTAACAAAAAATGAACATTTCTCGAGTTTGCCGAAAAATTGGTTTTCTCTGAGCCTCTGAAGCACTGTTTTAACATTCAACAAATGGGAAACTCTGTCAACAGAATATATCAGGATATCATCTAGGTATACCACTACAAAACAGCCGATGAGATCCGAAAATACCACATTGATAAAATTTTGAAACACTACGGGTGCGTTGGTGAGCCCAAACGGCATTACTAGATTCTCAAACAACCCCTCAGACGTAAGGAAAGCTGTTTTCCACTCGTCTCCTTCTCGTATTCTTATGAAGTTGTAAGCCCCCAACAGATCCAGTTTAGAAAACCATTTGGAGCTAGAGAGTTGGTTACAGAGATCAGGAATCAATGGTAGGGGATATGTGTTCCTGACAGTAATTTTATTTAGTTCTTGAAAGTCGAGACACTGACGTAGGCCGCCATCTTTTTTCTTAACAAAGAAAAACCCCGCTGCTACCGGGGAAACTGAGGGTCTTTTGTGCCCCTTATGGAGGCTTTCAGAAATGTACTGTTTCATAGCTAGGCGCGTGGGGCCTGACAGATTGAACAGGCAAGCTTTGGGCAATTTGGCTCTTGGAATCAGATCGATGGAACAATCAAATGGC
Source organism: Dendrobates tinctorius (assembly GCF_039654945.1). Taxonomy (NCBI): domain Eukaryota; kingdom Metazoa; phylum Chordata; class Amphibia; order Anura; family Dendrobatidae; genus Dendrobates; species Dendrobates tinctorius. Next base: position 2,861,003 of record NW_027361867.1, read on the forward strand.
CTATGAGGGGGTAACGCCTCAGCCTCACTCTCAGAAAACACATCCTCATAGTCTTTCATGTACTCCAGAATACCCTCCAGACTAATAGAAGACACAGAGACAGGTTTTGCGATTTTTACACAACAAATTGATTTATGGTAACAGTCAGCACACTTGGACCCCCACTTAACAATCCCCCCAGATTCCCAGTCAATCACTGGGGTAAGTGGGGTAGGAAGCCTGACTGTCCCTGTCTGGTGTTGGGAAACATCAGAGCTGACCAGGTTGAGTGATTAACCACTGTCCACCAGTACTGTAGAGAAAAAACGAACATTGTCTACCAACAGTTCGACCCTTAGCAAAACTTTTGGATATGGCGGAAAAAGTACCGGAAGGTCTGAGCAGACTCCTCGACCACTACCCAGACCTAGTCATTTCCCGTCTCTTTAGAGGACAATGGGCACGAGGGGGCAATCCTTTTCCTAATGACCAGTCTCCCCACATTAAAAACAGAGCTGCTTCTCCCAGCGGCGTTTCCTCTCCTTCTCCTTGCCCGAAGTGGTGCCAATCTCCATGGGTTTAGGAGCAACACCGGTCTGTTATGAATGAGTCACCGTAGGAGGCAAAAGCAGAAATACAAGCTAAGTCCAGAAAAACAGAGAAGTTGGCAACTATCAGATTGCAGACCCCTGAACCTATCAACACAACTAGCAGTAGCCGTGGGGGGTTCCTACGATGCCCTAGACCCCTCGATCACAGCCGGAGAAATACATAGGCCTAAAGAAAGAAAGGGGAAATCTAAACTGCCCCAGAGCAGACCCCAAAGCAATAGGCAGCCCCCAACATATAATGACGGTGAAGCAAGATGAAAATACTAACACAGACAGAAAGATAGACTGAGCAAAGACGGGGCCCCAAAACTACCTAGATAGGAAAGGAAAGGAAGGCTGCTGTCTGCAATCTGCCAAAACCCTATCAAAGACATAAGCCAACCAGCTGATATGAAAAAGGCCCTGAAGCAGCTAGGCTTCAAAAACTGAATCAGCACTCAGGTATTTTCAGAAGACAGAGCTAAATGAATACAGCACACCCCAGCAGGGAATGGCAGAAATCCAGAAAAACAAAGCAAAAACAAAGTCAATGCACAAAAGCAAAAGGCCGAGCAGCAAACTTAGCTTTGGAGGAGCAGGAATTCAGACTGGTCTCCAAGGATCCTACAGAGAAATCACCCGCAGGGCAGAAGGGCGTTGGCAGCATTATATCCAGTCCGTAACTCCACTCAGCCAGTCACAATCATCAGCCTCAGGTGTTTGACAATCAGGCTCACTACCTTCTTTTACCAGAAGAGGGCGTTCCTCGGGCCTCAGAAATGAAGGGGAAAATGAACTCACAACAGTACCTCCCCCTTGAGGAGGGGTCACCGAACCCTCAACTATGCCACCAGGGCGATCAGGGTGAGCCCGATGAAAGGCACGCACCAATCGTTTGGCATGAATATCAGAGGCGGAGACCCAGGAATTATCCTCCTGACCATAACCCTTCCACTTAACCAAATACTGGAGTCTCCGTCTAGCCAGACGGGAATCCAGTACTTTCTCTACCTCATACTCAATGTTACCTTCAACCAATACAGGGTCTGGAGGTGCCACCCCCGGAACAACAGGTTTAACAAACCTCTTCAACAAAGATTTATGGAACACATTATGGATTTTAAATGTGACAGGAAGAGCCAAACGAAAAGAGACCGGATTAATAATCTCCACAATCTTGTAAGGTCCAATAAATCTAGGCTTAAACTTAGGAGAAGCCACCTTCATAGCAATATTTTTTGATGATAACCACACCATATCACCAACCTTAAACTGGGGACCAATGGTCCTATGTCGGTTGGAAAACCGCTGGGCCTTCTCCTGGGAGAGAGATAACTTATCCTGACATCACGAGACAAGGTGGGCCACCAAAAAAAACGACTCACCAGATCTCTAGTACCAAAAATACCTGGATGACCAGCCAAAGCAGAGCAATGAACTTCAGACATCACTCTCTTCTTCCACTGGTCAGGAACATACAACTTTCCACTGGGACAACGCTCAGGTTTGTCCTCCTGGAACTCTTCCAGAGCACGTCTCAAATCGGGCGAGATGGCAGAAAGAACTACCCCTTCGCCTAAGATGGTAGCAGGCTTGTTCACCACAGGAGAATCAGCAAGGAAGCTCCTAGAGAGGGCGTCTGCCTTGACATTCTTTGTTCCAGGAAAAAAAGAAACCACAAAATCAAAACGTGTAAAAAACAAGGCCCACCTAGCCTGTCTAGGGTTCAAGCGCTTAGCCGACTCTAGGTAAATCAAATTCTTGTGGTCAGTGAGGACCACGACTTGATGCTTAGCTCCCTCCAACCAATGTCTCCACTCCTCAAATGCCCATTTCATGGCCAACAGTTCCCTATTCCCCACATCATAGTTACGTTCAGATGGAGAGAACTTTCGGGAAAAGAAAGCACAGGGATTCATTTTAGATGTTACAGGATCCTTTTGGGACAAAACAGCTCCTGCACCAATCTCAGAAGCATCCACCTCTACCTGGAATGGAAGTGAGACATCAGGTTGCCGCAAAACCGGGGCGGAGGTGAATCTTCGCTTCAACTCCTGAAAGGAAGAAACAGCCTCCGGAGACCAATTTAACACATCAGCACCCTTTTTAGTCAAATCAGTCAATGGCTTGGCAATACTAGAAAATCTTGCTATAAATTTCCGATAAAAATTAGCAAAACCCAAAAACTTCTGGAGGGCCTTCAAAGAAGTGGGCTGAACCCAATCGTGAATGGCCTGTACCTTGGCCAGGTCCATTTCAATAGTTGACGGGGACAAAATAAATCCCAAAAAAGAAATCCTCTGTACTCCAAAAAGGCATTTAGATCCCTTGACATACAGGGAATTCTCCCTCAAGATCCGGAACACAGTCCGAATATGTTCCACATGAGAATCTCAATCCTTGGAGAAGATCAAAATATCATCCAGATAGATAATCAAAAATTTATCGACAAAATCTCGGAAAATATCGTTCATGAAGCACTGGAAGACAGAAGGGGCATTAGTGAGCCCAAAAGGTATCACCAGGTACTCAAAATGTCCCTCCGGAGTATTAAACGCCGTCTTCCATTTATCCCCATGCTTAATGCGAATAAGATTATACACCCCCCTGAGGTCAAGCTTGGTAAACCAGCAAGCACCTTTAACTCTGGAGAATAGATCCGAAATCAGGGGTAACGGATACTGATATTTAACAGTAATTTTGTTGAGGGCACGATAATCAATATAAGGTCTTAATGATCCATCCTTTTTGGCTACAAAAAAAAAACCGGCACCCAAGGGTGACGAGGATGGTCTAATATGACCCTTCTCCAACGCCTCCTTAATATAGGATCGTATAACCTCGTGCTCGGGTACAGATAAATTGAAGAGCCGACCCTTGGGAAATTTACACCCCGGGCTCAGTTCAATTGCACAGTCATAACTCCTATGAGGAGGCAGAGACGCAGACTCATTCTCACTAAATACATCATAAAAGTCCGCCAAATAATCAGGAACATCATGCGACTGAGGAGAGGTGGAAAACACCGGAGCCTCACTAAAGGCACACCGACAACCCCAACTCACCACAGACACAGATTTCCAATCCAAAACTGGATTATGAATCTGTAACCAGGGAAACCCCAGAACAACAGTAGCATGCAGATTATGCAACACCAGAAATCTGCAATTTTCTTGATGGTCTGGGGCGACCCGCATTACCACCTGGGTCCAAAACTGGGGTTTATTTTTAGCCAAAGGAGTAGCATCAATTCCCCTCAAAGGGATAGGCGTCTGCAGAGGTGTCATCGGAAATCCACAACGTTTAGCAAAATCCAAGTCCATTAGGTTTAGGGCTGCTCCCGAATCCACAAACGCCTTGGCGGAAAATGTGGACAGGGAGCAGATCAGAGTAATAGCCAGAAGAAACTTAGGTTGAACACCCCCAACAGAAAACGTGTGTGCAAAGCGTTTCTCTCGTTTGGGACAGACAGAAATAATATGCGAGGCATCTCCACAGAAAAAACACAACTTATTACGCCTTCTGAACTCCTGACGCTGCTCTCTGGAAAAAACTCTATCACATTGCATAGGTTTAGACATTTGTTCAACAGGTGGCAACACCTCTCGTGCAGCTTTGCGTTCGCGCAAACGCCGATCAACCTGAATGGCTAATGACATAGAATCGTCAAGACCAGAGGGAACAGGAAATCCCACCATAGTATCTTTTACGGCTTCTGACAACCCCTTCCGAAAGAGAGCAGCCAAGGCATTATCATTCCAGGTAGTAAGTACTGCCCACTTTCGGAATTTTTGACAGTACAATTCTGCAGAATCACGACCCTGGCTCAATGCCAGCAGGGTCTTTTCAGCCTGATCAATGGCATTAGGTTCGTCATACAACAACCCCAAAGCTTGAAAGAATGCGTTCACATTAGTCAGAATAGGATCATCTGGTTTCAAAGAAAACGCCCAATCCTGGGGATCGCCACGCAGCAAAGAGATGACAATTTTAACCTGCTGCGCGGAGCTCCCTGACGAGTTAAGCTTCAAGGCAAAAAATAATTTACAATTATTTTTGAAATTCAAAAATTTAGACCGATCCCCAAAAAATACATCAGGTGTAGGAATCTTTGGTTCAGCAGCATGTGAATGAGCAAGGTAGGCGGAAATTCCCCGCACTTCCGCAGCGAGCTGCTCCACACGATCAGACAATTGCTTTATCTCCATTGAGAGAAAAAAAAATTCCCCCTACGGCCTCAGAGATATAGAGGAAAAAATATACACACCATTTTTTTTTTTTTTTTTTTTACAATTCTTTCCTGCTATTGAGTACCCTAGAATCTGCGGTATGGCGGGTGATTCTGTTATGAATGAGTTACCGTAGGAGGCAAAAGCAGAAATACAAGCTAAGTCCAGAAAACCAGAGAAGTTGGCAACTATCAGATTGCAGACCCCTGAACCTATCAACACAACTAGCAGTAGCCGTGGGGGGTTCCTACGATGCCCTAGACCCCTCGATCACAGCCGGAGAAATACATAGGCCTAAAGAAAGAAAGGGGAAATCTAAACTGCCCCAGAGCAGATCCCAAAGCAATAGGCACCCCCCAACATATAATGACGGTGAAGCAAGATGAAAATACTAACACAGACAGAAAGATAGACTGAGCAAAGACGGGGCCCCAAAACTACCTAGATAGGAAAGGAAAGGAAGGCTGCTGTCTGCAATCTGCCAAAACCCTATCAAAGGCATAAGCCAACCAGCTGATATGAAAAAGGCCCTGAAGCAGCTAGGCTTCAAAAACTGAATCAGCACTCAGGTATTTTCAGAAGACAGAGCTAAATGAATACAGCACACCCCAGCAGGGAATGGCAGAAATCCAGAAAAACAAAGCAAAAACAAAGTCAATGCACAAAAGCAAAAGGCCGAGCAGCAAACTTAGCTTTGGAGGAGCAGGAATTCAGACTGGTCTCCAAGGATCCCACAGAGAAATCACCCGCAGGGCAGAAGGGCATTGGCAGCATTATATCCAGTCCGTAACTCCACTCAGCCAGTCACAATCATCAGCCTCAGGTGTTTGACAATCAGGCTCACTACCTTCTTTTACCAGAAGAGGGAGTTCATCGGGCCTCAGTAATGAAGGGGAAAATGAACTCACAACACCGGTCTCTTTGCTGCTGGAGAATAGGGATGTCTCGGACTGTATGACACCCCTAACCCGCAGCCTGAGGTCCATATGCACGGCCTGAGTAATGGCATCCTCCAAGGTGTCAGGTGGTGGATGGAGGGCCAGCGCATCTTGGAGGCATTCAGACAGGCCTCTGTGGAATAAGCCCCGAAGGGTGGCATCATCCCATGAGACCTCCGCTGCCCAGTGTTGGAACTCCACACTTTACCACTCAGCTGAGCGTTTACCCTGATGCACACTCATGACCATATCTTCACTTATACGTACTCTGTCAGGTTCATCATATATGCGGCCCAGGGCCTCAAAGAAGGCATCGACTGTCATTCTCTCGGGGGCAGCGGAAGACAGAGAAAAAGCCCATGCTTGGGGGGCACCCTGCAGTAGAGAAATAATGACCCCCACTCTCTGGAATTCATCCCGAGAGGAACGGGGCCTTAAAGAAAAAAGCTTACATCCCTCCCAAATGGACCTAAACTCCATTTTATCCCCAGAAAAGGAGTCAGGAAATTTGACCGGAGATTCAAGGGATACCACAGATACGTCCCTACTCCCGAAACCAGAATACCTTGCCACAACGGCCCCCTGCATGTTGTCCACCAACTGCTGTTGGGTATGGGCCATCATGCGCTGTTCCACATTGAGCTTTTGGAACATTTGGGTTAGATACTTGACCTGATCTCCCAAAGCCTGCAATGGATACATGCTGCTAATTTGCTCAGAAAATACACACAACTTTCCCCAACCTAGAAAAAATGTGCAGTCGCTTATAATATTAGGACCCTGTCAGCAGCGGTGAACTGAGTAGGGTGACTCACCCACAATGCGGGAGGGCTCGGGGTCAGGTGCTGTGGGGGAAGCTCAGGCAGACGGGACCTGAGCACCGTAGTGAGAGGGAACGCTGAGGGTAGCAGGAAGCAGATGACCGCATGTCACAGGAGGGGGCGGGGCTAACACGGAGCACCGCTGAGAGACCGCAGACCCGGGGGGTATGCAGCGGTGACTGAGGAGAGTGAACTCAGGTCGGACAAACTGGGTCATACACGGAGACAGCAGGACGGTACAGGAGGGGTGAACAGAGAATAGTCAGAACATAGACAAGGAGCATACATGGAGCTAGCAGCGCAGTACAGGAGGGGTGAGCAGAGAATAGTCAGGATGCAGCCAGGGGGTCATACACAGAGATGGCAGCACAGTACAGGAGGGACAGGCAGAACTCTTAATGGGGACAGAAACAGATCAGAACCAGACAGGCATAAAGTAGCACAGGCACAACAGGGTCACACACACTCGGCCAAGGGTCAAAGTATAAGCGATGAGAAATGACCCCACAATGAGGCTATAAGAAGTCTCCTGTTATGAATGGGTCACCGAGGAGGAAAAAACCTAAACATGCTAAGCCCAGAAAACCAGAGAGGATGGTAACTATGCAGATTGCAGATCCCTGATCCTAACCACACAACTAGCAGCAGCCGTGGAGCGTTCCTACGATGAACCTAGATGCCTCGTCATGGCCGGAAGACTAAATAAGCCTAAAGCAAGAAAGGGGAAAACTAACTGCCCCACAGCAGACCCAAAAGGAATAGACAGCCCCCACACATATATTGACGGTGAAACAAGATGAAAACACAAACACAGGCAGGAAAATAGGCTGAGCAATCGATGGGGCCCAAACTAACTAGAAAGGAGAGGAAAGGAAAGACACTGTCTGCAATCTGTCCAAAACCCTACAAAATAATGTCCAACACTTCTGATAACAAAATTAACCCTGAAGTCACTAGACTTATCCCACTATATCAGCACTCTGAAATATTCTGAGACAGAGCAAAAAGAGGCCAATCTAATAAGGGACAAAAAGCAAATTGGCAAATACAGATAAATAAGAGTGGAAATTCAGCACAGCCCCAGCCGGGGCTGGCTGACCACACAAAAAACTGAATAGAACAACAAAATCAAGTGTGAACATTAGCAGAGAAACTTAGCTTGAGATGACTGGAACAGAGCTGAGAACCAAGACCTGACAAGCAGAAGGAATCACCAGCACCAGAGTAGGGCGTCGGCTGTCTTAAATCCAATCTGAGATTCCTGAGGTCCAATCGTCATCCTCATTATCAGGTGGCAGATCTCTACCGATTAAATCAGCCTCACTACCTCCTATTACCACCAGAGGGAGCCCGGAAGGAGAACTCACAACTGGTAGACCAGAAAATGTGCTCACAACAGTCTCCCAGCATCCCAGAGTGAGGCTCGTCCAGATTAACCTCTGAACTGCCTAGTCCCACAAACTAAACAGATCATGACACAGATGCGGCCGGGAGACAGCGGGACAGGAGGACGCATCACTGGTCAGGTAAGTATAAGTATAATGTTTATTATTAATTTTATGCTATTACAGGCCCTGGACCCAAACTGGACCTAAACTGTAACACGGGTTTCCCATGGAAACCTGTATTCAGGACCTTGTGACCGAACACTATGTGTTCGGTACGAGTCCAGAACTTTACAGTTTGGGTTCACCCATCCCTAGTGACTCCCCAATATTTTTTTGGACCTCCCGCCATAAATTCCCCAACTGCTGTGCAGCAATATTAGCCCTCGGGCAACTGGAGTCCAGAAGAGAAAAATCCCCAAAGTGTGGATTAAACCCATATTTACAGAAGAAAGGGGAGTTACCTGTAGAGTGGTTAACACAGTTATTAAATGCAATTTCTGCTAAAGGCAAGGTATCGGACCAGTCCTCTTGACTGGAAGTGGCAAGGCAGTGCAAAATCTGTTCTAACGACTGATTGGTCCATTTGGTCTGACTATTGGTCCCCGGATGGTAAGCAGATGAGAAGGACAACTCAATACCCAACCTTTTACAAAATGCCCTCCAAAACCTGGACACAAACTGCACACCATGGTCAGATACCACATTCAAAGGCACACCATGCAAACGAACCACATGTTGAATGAACAACCTAGACAAGGTCTCCGCAGAGGGTAGTGCCACTAAGGGTACAAAATGTGCTTGTTTCGTAAACCTGTCCACCACGACCCAGACGACAGTATTACCCTTCGAGGAAGGAAGATTGGTGATAAAGTCCATGGACAGATGTGTCCATGGTCTATCAGGAACTGGCAAAGACACCAATTTCCCAGCCTGATGGTTATGAGAGCTCTTAGCGCGGGCACAAACTTCATAGGCAGACACAAACTTTCTCACATCAGATGTAAGCGAGGCCTACTAAAAAACCCTCTCGATGGGCCCACGAGTGGCCGAAATCCCTGGATGTCCACTCAGAGCTGAATCATGGAACTCCTGGAGGACTTTGAGTCAAAGTTTGAACAAACAATTTTCCCATTGGCAAGAAGCGCTGAAGGCCCTTCAGGTCCCAGGGTTGAACCCAATCTACAATAACCTGCACCTTTTTGGGATCCATACGAAACCCCTCACTAGAGATAATGAACCCCAAGAAAGGCAGTTCCTGGGTGAAAAAGGAGCATAGGACATTCGGGCACGATCAGCAATACTGCAGTGGGGGGCCAGTCGCCGCTATGTGTCACACGTAGCGAGATTGCTGGCGAGGTCACTATTGCATCACAAAACCTGTGACGCTTCAGCGATCTCGCTAACGATCTTGCTAAGTGTGAAGTACCCTTTACTCTCCTATGGTGAAGATCTTCTAGACATCCAGATAGTCAGTAACATTGGATACCATCTGTGTCTACCCACTATTCTAACAATGGACGGTCTCTCTGTAATCATTTACTCCTCTACACGTTTATTACGAGGAATGACACTATGATGACTTTTCTTCTGGGAGAGACACAGATCAAATGTGACTAATATTGCAGTTTAATAATAATAATAATATTTATATAGCGCCAACATATTCCGCAGCACTTTACATTATAGAGGGGACTTCTACAGACAATAGACATTACAGCATAGCAATAAACACATAGATCAAAACAGATACCAAGAGGAATGAGGGCCCCGATCACCAGATACAGGAGGAATGAGGGCCCTGCTCACAAGCTTACAATCTATAATGAAAAAGGTGAGACACAAAAGGTGGATGGTAACAATTGCATTTATTGTTTTGACCAGCCATAGTGTAAGAATTGGGTGTTCCTGTTGCTGCATGAACCAGTCAACAGTCTAAATATGTAACAGTACAGACACAAAGGGCTATTAAATGCATAAAGCATGTGAGAACATGATGCGAGGAACCTAGTTATGGTAAAAAAAATTTAATGAGCCACACAGGGATATTTTAGGTTAATGCATTGAGGTGAAAGGCCAGTCTGAGCAAATGAGTTTTTAGGGCATGCTTAAAACTATGGGGATTGGGGATTAATGATATTAACCTGGGTAGTGCATTCTAAAGATTTGGCGCAGCACGTGAAAAGTCTTGGAGACGGAAGTGGGAGGTTCTGATTAATGAGGATGTTAACCTCAGGTCATTAGCAGAATGGAGGGCACAGGTAGGGTGGTAGGCTAAGACGAGGGAGGAGATGTAGGGTGGTGCTGAGCCATGGAGTGCTTTGCGGGTGAGGGTAATAAGTTTATATTGAATTCTGGAGTGGATGGGTAACCAGTGTAAGGAATGGCAGAAGGTAAAGGCATCAGTATAACGATTGGTGAGGAATATGATCCTAGCTGCAGCATTCAGGACGGATTGGAGAGGGGAGAGTTTGGTAAAAGGGAGACCGATTAGTAGAGAGTTATAATAGTCCAGACGAGAATGAATACGAGAAACAGTAAGAGTTTTTGCAGAGCCGAAAGTAATAAAGGGTCGAATTCTAGAAATGTTTTTGAGATGCAGAAAACAAGAGCGAGCCAGTGATCGGATGTGGGGGGGTGAATGAAAGCTCGAAATCAAGTATGACCCCAAGACAGCGGGCATGTTGCTGGGGAGTAATGGTGGAAACACACACAGAAGTGGCAATGTCGGGCATAGTTAGGTTAGTAGAGAGAGGAAACACGAGGCGCTCAGTTTTTGACAGGTTCAGTATCAGATAAAGGGAGGACATGATGTTAGAGACAGTAGAAAGACAATCACTGGTGTTTTCCAAAAAGGCAGGCGTGATATCAGGAAAAGTGTATGATTGGGGGTCAACAAAATTGAGATGGTACTGGAACCCAAATCTACTGATTGTTTGACTAATATGGGCAGTATACATGAGAAGAGGAGGGGGCCTAGAACAGATCCTTGAGGAAGCCCAACAGTAAGGGTAAGATGTGAGGAGGAGGAGCCAGCAAAAGATACAGTAAAGTAGCGGTCAGAGAGATAGGAGGAGAACCAGGAGAGAACGATGTCCTTGAGGCCAATGAAACAGAGCATGGTGAGGAGGAGCTGATGATCCACAGTACTAATGCTGCGGAGAGATCCAAGAGAATTAGCATGGAGTAGTGACCATTAGATTTAGCTGTTAGAAGATCATTAGAGACTTTAGTGAGGGCAGTTTCAGTAGAGTGTAGAGATCGGAAACGGAATTGGAGAGGGTCGAGAAGAGTTATCTGAGAGATAGCGTATAAGACGGGAGTGGACCAGGCGTTCCAGGAGTTTAGAGATGAAGGGAAGATGAGAGACAGGTCTATAGATCGCAGCACAGTTTTGGTCGAGGGATGTTTTTTTAACTAATGGCTGTATGATGGCATGCTTAAATGAGGAAAGAAAGATACCAGAAGAGAGAGGGCTGTATGATGGCATGCTTAAATGAGGAAAGAAAGATACCAGAAGAGAGAGAGAGGTTAAATATTATTGTTAGGTGAGTGGTGACAGCAGGGGAAAAGGACTAGAGGAGATGTGATGAAATGGGGTCACTGGTGCAAGTGGTAGGGCAAGAAGATGCAAGGAGCCTGATTACTTCTTCTGTTACTGGTTCAAAATCTGAGAGTGAGCTCGATGCAGTGGGGGAGGGAGGACAGTGCATGGTATGAGGTGATTGGGAGATAATTTCCTGTCGGATCTTGTCAATTTTTTCTTTGAAGTAATTGGCCAGATCGTCAGCTCGGAGCTCCGTGGTTGGGGCCTGCACTATTGGGTTGAGTAGAGAATGAAAAGTGTCAAAGAGACGTTTCGGGTTATTGGACAGTGAGGTGATGAGGGTGTTGAAATAGGTTTGTTTTGAGAGATGAAGGGCAGTGTTGTATGTTTTAAGCATAAACTTATAATGAATGAATTCTTTGGGTAGATTGGATTTTCTCCACAGAAAATTCAGCGCACCTGGAGAACCGCTGTAGGAAACGTGTTTGCAGGGTTTGCCACGGTTGTCGCCGTCTGTGCCTAGTTGTTCCATGTATAGGAGGTGCAGTTTCATCCAGGGCACTTTGAAGTGTTTCATTGTAATGCTTCAATGCTTCAGTGCAGAATCAGGACATGAGAGGGAGGAGATAGGGGCCAATGCTGACTGCAAGTTCTTCATAAGTTTCTGGGTGTTAATGGCCTGTATGTTTCTAAAAGTGTGGAAAGTGAAGGTAACCGGGGCGGGATGGCAGTTCTTGATAGAGAATGATAGAAGGTTGTGGTCAGAGAGCGGGAGAGGGGAGTTTGTGAAATCATCTACTGAGCAAAGCCAGGAGAAGACCAAGTCGAGGGAGTTTCCATCTTCATGCATGGGGGAGTTAGTATGCTGCGAGAGACCAAAAGAGGAGGTTAGAGATAAAGAGGTGAGAAGCAGATGGTGAGAGGGGAAAGGCAATGGTGAGGATGTCACAGGAGAGATAGTGTGGAAGCCAGGTGGTAAAGTGATCCAGAAACTACACCACCGCCACTCGCATGGAGAAAAGGATGTACAGTTGTGGCCAAAAGTATTGACACCCCTGCAATTCTGTCAGATAATACTCAGTTTCTTCCTGGAAATGATTACAAACACAAATTCTTTGGTATTATTATCTTAATTTAATTTGTCTTAAATGAAAAAACACAAAAAGAATTGTCCTAAAGCCAAATTGGATATAATTCCACACCAAACATAAAAAAGAGGGTGGACAAAAGTATTGGCACTGTTCGAAAAATCATGTGATGCTTCTCTAATTTGTGTAAGTAACAGCACCTGTAACTTACCTGTGGCACCTAACAGGTGTTGGCAATAACTAAATCACACTTGCAGCCAGTTGACATGGATTAAAGTTGACTCAACCTCTGTCCTGTGTCCTTGTGTGTACCACATTGAGCATGGAGAAAAGAAAGAAGTCCAAAGAACTGTCTGAGGACTTGAGAAACCAAATTGTGAGGAAGCATGAGAAATCTCAAGGCTACAAGTCCATCTCCAAAGACCTGAATGTTCCTGTGGCTACCGTGCGCAGTGTCATCAAGAAGTTTAAAGCCCATGGCACTGTGGCTAACCTCCCTAGATATGGACGGAAAAGAAAAATTGACAAGAGATTTCAACGCAAGATTGTGCGGATGTTGGATAAAGAACCTCGATTAAAATCCAAACAAGTTCAAGCTGCCCTGCAGTCCGAGGGTACAACAGTGTCAACCCGTACTATCCGTCTGCGTCTGAGTGAAAAGGGACTGTATGGTAGGAGACCCAGGAAGACCCCACTTCTTACCCCGAGGCATTAAAAAAAGAGGCATTCAAAGAAAAGAACACGGTCCCTACAGTCAAACATGGCGGAGGTTCCCTGATGTTATGGGGTTGCTTTGCTGCCTCTGGCACTGGACTGCTTGACTGTGTGCATGGCATTATGAAGTCTGAAGACTACCAACAAATTTTGCAACATAATGTAGGGCCCAGTGTGAGAAAGCTGGGTCTCCCTCAGAGGTCATGGGTCTTCCAGCAGGACAATGACCCAAAACACACTTCAAAAAGCACTAGAAAATGGTTTGAGAGAAAGCACTGGAGACTTCTAAGGTGGCCAGCAATGAGTCCAGACCTGAATCCCATAGAACACCTGTGGAGAGATCAAAAAATGGCAGTTTGGAGAAGGCACCCTTCTAATATCAGGAACCTGTAGCAGTTTGCCAAAGAAGAATGGTCTAAAATTCCAGCAGAGCATTGTAAGAAACTCATTGATGGTTACCGGAAGCGGTTGGTCGCAGTTATTTTGGCATCAGGTTGTGCAACCAAGTATTAGGCCGAGGGTGCCAATACTTTTGTCTGGCCCATTTTTGGGGTTTTGTGTGAAATGATCAATGTTTTGCTTTTTGCTTCATTCTCTTTTGTGTTTTTCCATTTAAGACAAATTAAATGAAGATAATAATACCAAAGAATTTGTGTTTGCAATCATTTTCAGGAAGAAACTGAGTATTATCTGACAGATTTGCAGGGGTGTCAATGGATACATGCTGCTAATTTGCTCAGAAAATACACACAACTTTCCCCAACCTAGAAAAAATGTGCAATCGCTTATAATATTAGGACCCTGTCAGCAGCGGTGAACTGAGTAGGGTGACTCACCCACAATGCGGGAGGGCCCGGGGTCAGGTGCTGTGGGGGAAGCTCAGGCAGACGGGACCTGAGCACCGTAGTGAGAGGGAACGCTGAGGGTAGCAGGAAGCAGTTGACCGCATGTCACAGGAGGGGGCGGGGCTAACACGGAGCACCGCTGAGAGACCGCAGACCCGGGGGGGTATGCAGCGGTGACTGAGGAGAGTGAACTCAGGTCGGACAAACTGGGTCATACACGGAGACAGCAGGACGGTACAGGAGGGGTGAACAGAGAATAGTCAGAACATAGACAAGGAGCATACATGGAGCTAGCAGCGCAGTACAGGAGGGGTGAGCAGAGAATAGTCAGGATGCAGCCAGGGGGTCATACACAGAGATGGCAGCACAGTACAGGAGGGACAGGCAGAACTCTTAATGGGGACAGAAACAGATCAGAACCAGACAGGCATAAAGTAGCACAGGCACAAAGCACAGGCACAACAGGGTCACACACACTCGGCCAAGGGTCAAAGTATAAGCGATGAGAAATGACCCCACAATGAGGCTATAAGAAGTCTCCTGTTATGAATGGGTCACCGAGGAGGAAAAAACCTAAACATGCTAAGCCCAGAAAACCAGAGAGGATGGTAACTATGCAGATTGCAGATCCCTGATCCTAACCACACAACTAGCAGCAGCCGTGGAGCGTTCCTACGATGAACCTAGACGCCTCGTCATGGCCGGAAGACTAAATAAGCCTAAAGCAAGAAAGGGGAAAACTAACTGCCCCACAGCAGACCCAAAAGGAATAGACAGCCCCCACACATGTATTGACGGTGAAACAAGATGAAAACACAAACACAGGCAGGAAAATAGGCTGAGCAATCGATGGGGCCCAAGCTAACTAGAAAGGAGAGGAAAGGAAAGACACTGTCTGCAATAATAAATAAATCTTTATATAGCGCTAACATATTCCGCAGCGCTTTACAGTTTGCACACATTATCATCACAGTCCCCGATGAGGCTCACAATCTAAATTCCCTATCAGTATGTCTTTAGAGTGTGGGAGGAAACCGGAGAACCCAGAGGAAACCCACGCAAACACGGGGAGAACATACAAACTCCTTGCAGATGTTGTCCTTGGTGGGATTTGAACCCAGGACCCCAGTGCTGCAAGGCTGCAGCACTAACCACTGAGCCACCGTGCTGCCCACTGAGCCCTGCCGTGCTGCAATCTGTCCAAAACCCTACAAAATAATGTCCAACACTTCTGATAACAAAATTAACCCTGAAGTCACTAGACTTATCCCACTATATCAGCACTCTGAAATATTCTGAGACAGAGCAAAAAGAGGCCAATCTAATAAGGGACAAAAAGCAAATTGGCAAATACAGATAAATAAGAGTGGAAATTCAGCACAGCCCCAGCCGGGGATGGCTGACCACACAAAAAACTGAATAGAACAACAAAATCAAGTGTGAACATTAGCAGAGAAACTTAGCTTGAGATGACTGGAACAGAGCTGAGAACCAAGACCTGACAAGCAGAAGGAATCACCAGCACCAGAGTAGGGCGTCGGCTGTCTTAAATCCAATCTGAGATTCCTGAGGTCCAATCGTCATCCTCATTATCAGGTGGCAGATCTCTACCGATTAAATCAGCCTCACTACCTCCTATTACCACCAGAGGGAGCCCGGAAGGAGAACTCACAACTGGTAGACCAGAAAATGTGCTCACAACAGTCTCCCAGCATCCCAGAGTGAGGCTCGTCCAGATTAACCTCTGAACTGCCTAGTCCCACAAACTAAACAGATCATGACACAGATGCGGCCGGGAGACAGCGGGACAGGAGGACGCATCACTGGTCAGGTAAGTATAAGTATAATGTTTATTATTAATTTTATGCTATTACAGGCCCTGGACCCAAACTGGACCTAAACTGTAACACGGGTTTCCCATGGAAACCTGTATTCAGGACCTTGTGACCGAACACTATATGTTCGGTACGGGTCCAGAACTTTACAGTTTGGGTTCACCCATCCCTAGTGACTCCCCAATATTTTTTTGGACCTCCCGCCATAAATTCCCCAACTGCTGTGCAGCAATATTAGCCCTCGGGCAACTGGAGTCCAGAAGAGAAAAATCCCCAAAGTGTGGATTAAACCCATATTTACAGAAGAAAGGGGAGTTACCTGTAGAGTGGTTAACACAGTTATTAAATGCAATTTCTGCTAAAGGCAAGGTATCGGACCAGTCCTCTTGACTGGAAGTGGCAAGGCAGTGCAAAATCTGTTCTAACGACTGATTGGTCCATTTGGTCTGACTATTGGTCCCCGGATGGTAAGCAGATGAGAAGGACAACTCAATACCCAACCTTTTGCAAAATGCCCTCCAAAACCTGGACACAAACTGCACACCATGGTCAGATACCACATTCAAAGGCACACCATGCAAACGAACCACATGTTGAATGAACAACCTAGACAAGGTCTCCGCAGAGGGTAGTGCCACTAAGGGTACAAAATGTGCTTGTTTCGTAAACCTGTCCACCACGACCCAGACGACAGTATTACCCTTCGAGGAAGGAAGATTGGTGATAAAGTCCATGGACAGATGTGTCCATGGTCTATCAGGAACTGGCAAAGACACCAATTTCCCAGCCGGATGGTTATGAGAGCTCTTAGCGCGGGCACAAACTTCACAGGCAGACACAAACTTTCTCACATCAGATGTAAGCGAGGCCTACTAAAAAACCCTCTCGATGGGCCCACGAGTGGCCGAAATCCCTGGATGTCCACTCAGAGCTGAATCATGGAACTCCTGGAGGACTTTGAGTCAAAGTTTGAACAAACAATTTTCCCATTGGCAAGAAGCGCTGAAGGCCCTTCAGGTCCCAGGGTTGAACCCAATCTACAATAACCTGCACCTTTTTGGGATCCATACGAAACCCCTCACTAGAGATAATGAACCCCAAGAAAGGCAGCTCCTGGGTGAAAAAGGAGCATAGGACATTCGAGCACGATCAGCAATACTGCAGTGGGGGGCCGGTCGCCGCTATGTGTCACACGTAGCGAGATTGCTGGCGAGGTCACTATTGCATCACAAAACCTGTGACGCTTCAGCGATCTCGCTAACGATCTTGCTAAGTGTGAAGTACCCTTTACTCTCCTCTGGTGAAGATCTTCTAGACATCCAGATAGTCAGTAACATTGGATACCATCTGTGTCTACCCACTATTCTAACAATGGACGGTCTCTCTGTAATCATTTACTCCTCTACACGTTTATTACGAGGAATGACACTATGATGACTTTTCTTCTGGGAGAGACACAGATCAAATGTGACTAATATTGCAGTTTAATAATAATAATAATATTTATATAGCGCCAACATATTCCGCAGCACTTTACATTATAGAGGGGACTTCTACAGACAATAGACATTACAGCATAGCAATAAACACATAGATCAAAACAGATACCAAGAGGAATGAGGGCCCCGATCACCAGATACAGGAGGAATGAGGGCCCTGCTCACAAGCTTACAATCTATAATGAAAAAGGTGAGACACAAAAGGTGGATGGTAACAATTGCATTTATTGTTTTGACCAGCCATAGTGTAAGAATCGGGTGTTCCTGTTGCTGCATGAACCAGTCAACAGTCTAAATATGTAACAGTACAGACACAAAGGGCTATTAAATGCATAAAGCATGTGAGAACATGATGCGGGGAACCTAGTTATGGTAAAAAAAATTTAATGAGCCACACAGGGATATTTTAGGTTAATGCATTGAGGTGAAAGGCCAGTCTGAGCAAATGAGTTTTTAGGGCATGCTTAAAACTATGGGGATTGGGGATTAATGATATTAACCTGGGTAGTGCATTCTAAAGAATTGGCGCAGCACGTGAAAAGTCTTGGAGACGGAAGTGGGAGGTTCTGATTAATGAGGATGTTAACCTCAGGTCATTAGCAGAATGGAGGGCACAGGTAGGGTGGTAGGCTAAGACGAGGGAGGAGATGTAGGGTGGTGCTGAGCCATGGAGTGCTTTGCGGGTGAGGGTAATAAGTTTATATTGAATTCTGGAGTGGATGGGTAACCAGTGTAAGGAATGGCAGAAGGTAAAGGCATCAGTATAACGATTGGTGAAGAATATGATCCTAGCTGCAGCATTCAGGACGGATTGGAGAGGGGAGAGTTTGGTAAAAGGGAGACCGATTAGTAGAGAGTTATAATAGTCCAGACGAGAATGAATACGAGAAACAGTAAGAGTTTTTGCAGAGCCGAAAGTAATAAAGGGTCGAATTCTAGAAATGTTTTTGAGATGCAGAAAACAAGAGCGAGCCAGTGATCGGATGTGGGGGGGTGAATGAAAGCTCGAAATCAAGTATGACCCCAAGACAGCGGGCATGTTGCTGGGGAGTAATGGTGGAAACACACACAGAAGTGGCAATGTCGGGCATAGTTAGGTTAGTAGAGAGAGGAAACACGAGGCGCTCAGTTTTTGACAGGTTCAGTATCAGATAAAGGGAGGACATGATGTTAGAGATAGTAGAAAGACAATCACTGGTGTTTTCCAAAAAGGCAGGCGTGATATCAGGAAAAGTGTATGATTGGGTGTCAACAAAATTGAGATGGTACTGGAACCCAAATCTACTGATTGTTTGACTAATATGGGCAGTATACAAAGAGAAGGGGAGGGGGCCTAGAACAGATCCTTGAGGAAGCCCAACAGTAAGGGTAAGATGTGAGGAGGAGGAGCCAGCAAAAGATACAGTAAAGTAGCGGTCAGAGAGATAGGAGGAGAACCAGGAGAGAACGATGTCCTTGAGGCCAATGAAACAGAGCATGGTGAGGAGGAGCTGATGATCCACAGTACTAATGCTGCGGAGAGATCCAAGAGAATTAGCATGGAGTAGTGACCATTAGATTTAGCTGTTAGAAGATCATTAGAGACTTTAGTGAGGGCAGTTTCAGTAGAGTGTAGAGATCGGAAACGGAATTGGAGAGGGTCGAGAAGAGTTATCTGAGAGATAGCGTATAAGACGGGAGTGGACCAGGCGTTCCAGGAGTTTAGAGATGAAGGGAAGATGAGAGACAGGTCTATAGATCGCAGCACAGTTTTGGTCGAGGGATGTTTTTTTAACTAATGGCTGTATGATGGCATGCTTAAATGAGGAAAGAAAGATACCAGAAGAGAGAGAGAGGTTAAATATTTTTGTTAGGTGAGTGGTGACAGCAGGGGAAAAGGACTGGAGGAGATGTGATGAAATGGGGTCACTGGTGCAAGTAGTAGGGAAAGAAGATGCAAGGAGCCAGATTACTTCTTCTGTTACTGGTTCAAAATCTGAGAGTGCGCTCGATGCAGTGGGGGAGGGAGGACAGTGCATGGTATGAGGTGATTGGGAGATAATTTCCTGTCGGATCTTGTCAATTTTTTCTTTGAAGTAATTGGCCAGATCGTCAGCTCGGAGCTCCGTGGTTGGGGCCTGCACTATTGGGTTGAGTAGAGAATGAAAAGTGTCAAAGAGACGTTTCGGGTTATTGGACAGTGAGGTGATGAGGGTGTTGAAATATGTTTGTTTTGAGAGGTGAAGGGCAGTGTTGTATGTTTTAAGCATAAACTTATAATGAATGAATTCTTTGGGTAGATTGGATTTTCTCCACAGAAAATTCAGCGCACCTGGAGCACCGCTGTAGGAAACGTGTTTGCAGGGTTTGCCACGGTTGTCGCCGTCTGTGCCTAGTTGTTCCATGTATAGGAGGTGCAGTTTCATCCAGGGCACTTTGAAGTGTTTCATTGTAATGCTTCAATGCTTCAGTGCAGAATCAGGACATGAGAGGGAGGAGATAGGGGCCAATGCTGACTGCAAGTTCTTCATAAGTTTCTGGGTGTTAATGGCCTGTATGTTTCTAAAAGTGTGGAAAGTGAAGGTAACCGGGACGGGATGGCAGTTCTTGATAGAGAATGATAGAAGGTTGTGGTCAGAGAGCGGGAGAGGGGAGTTTGTGAAATCATCTACTGAGCAAAGCCAGGAGAAGACCAAGTCGAGGGAGTTTCCATCTTCATGCATGGGGTAGTTAGTATGCTGCGAGAGACCAAAAGAGGAGGTTAGAGATAAAGAGGTGAGAAGCAGATGGTGAGAGGGGAAAGGCAATGGTGGGGATGTCACAGGAGAGATAGTGTGGAAGCCAGGTGGTAAAGTGATCCAGAAACTACACCACCGCCACTCGCATGGAGAAAAGGATGTACAGTTGTGGCCAAAAGTATTGACACCCCTGCAATTCTGTCAGATAATATTCAGTTTCTTCCTGGAAATGATTACAAACACAAATTCTTTGGTATTATTATCTTAATTTAATTTGTCTTAAATGAAAAAACACAAAAAGAATTGTCCTAAAGCCAAATTGGATATAATTCCACACCCACATAAAAAAGAGGGTGGACAAAAGTATTGGCACTGTTCGAAAAATCATGTGATGCTTCTCTAATTTGTGTAAGTAACAGCACCTGTAACTTACCTGTGGCACCTAACAGGTGTTGGCAATAACTAAATCACACTTGCAGCCAGTTGACATGGATTAAAGTTGACTCAACCTCTGTCCTGTGTCCTTGTGTGTACCACATTGAGCATGGAGAAAAGAAAGAAGTCCAAAGAACTGTCTGAGGACTTGAGAAACCAAATTGTGAGGAAGCATGAGAAATCTCAAGGCTACAAGTCCATCTCCAAAGACCTGAATGTTCCTGTGGCTACCGTGCGCAGTGTCATCAAGAAGTTTAAAGCCCATGGCACTGTGGCTAACCTCCCTAGATATGGACGGAAAAGAAAAATTGACAAGAGATTTCAACGCAAGATTGTGCGGATGTTGGATAAAGAACCTCGATTAACATCCAAACAAGTTCAAGCTGCCCTGCAGTCCGAGGGTACAACAGTGTCAACCCGTACTATCCGTCTGCGTCTGAGTGAAAAGGGACTGTATGGTAGGAGACCCAGGAAGACCTCACTTCTTACCCCGAGGCATTCAAAAAAGAGGCATTCAAAGAAAAGAACACGGTCCCTACAGTCAAACATGGCGTAGGTTCCCTCATGTTATGGGGTTGCTTTGCTGCCTCTGGCACTGGACTGCTTGACTGTGTGCATGGCATTATGAAGTCTGAAGACTACCAACAAATTTTGCAACATAATGTAGGGCCCAGTGTGAGAAAGCTGGGTCTCCCTCAGAGGTCATGGGTCTTCCAGCAGGACAATGACCCAAAACACACTTCAAAAAGCACTAGAAAATGGTTTGAGAGAAAGCACTGGAGACTTCTAAGGTGGCCAGCAATGAGTCCAGACCTGAATCCCATAGAACACCTGTGGAGAGATCAAAAAATGGCAGTTTGGAGAAGGCACCCTTCTAATATCAGGAACCTGTAGCAGTTTGCCAAAGAAGAATGGTCTAAAATTCCAGCAGAGCATTGTAAGAAACTCATTGATGGTTACCGGAAGCGTAGTTATTTTGGCATCAGGTTGTGCAACCAAGTATTAGGCCGAGGGTGCCAATACTTTTGTCTGGCCCATTTTTGGGGTTTTGTGTGAAATGATCAATGTTTTGCTTTTTGCTTCATTCTCTTTTGTGTTTTTCCATTTAAGACAAATTAAATGGAGATAATAATACCAAAGAATTTGTGTTTGCAATCATTTTCAGGAAGAAACTGAGTATTATCTGACAGATTTGCAGGGGTGTCAATGGATACATGCTGCTAATTTGCTCAGAAAATACACAGAACTTTCCCCAACCTAGAAAAAATGTGCAGTCGCTTATAATATTAGGACCCTGTCAGCAGCGGTGAACTGAGTAGGGTGACTCACCCACAATGCGGGAGGGCCCGGGGTCAGCTGCTGTGGGGGAAGCTCAGGCAGACGGGACCTGAGCACCGTAGTGAGAGGGAACGCTGAGGGTAGCAGGAAGCAGTTGACCGCATGTCACAGGAGGGGGCGGGGCTAACACGGAGCACCGCTGAGAGACCGCAGACCCGGGGGGGTATGCAGCGGTGACTGAGGAGAGTGAACTCAGGTCGGACAAACTGGGTCATACACGGAGACAGCAGGACGGTACAGGAGGGGTGAACAGAGAATAGTCAGAACATAGACAAGGAGCATACATGGAGTTAGCAGCGAGGGGTGAGCAGAGAATAGTCAGGATGCAGCCAGGGGGTCATACACAGAGATGGCAGCACAGTACAGGAGGGACAGGCAGAACTCTTAATGGGGACAGAAACAGATCAGAACCAGACAGGCATAAAGTAGCACAGGCACAAAGCACAGGCACAACAGGGTCACACACACTCGGCCAAGGGTCAAAGTATAAGCGATGAGAAATGACCCCACAATGAGGCTATAAGAAGTCTCCTGTTATGAATGGGTCACCGAGGAGGAAAAAACCTAAACATGCTAAGCCCAGAAAACCAGAGAGGATGGTAACTATGCAGATTGCAGATCCCTGATCCTAACCACACAACTAGCAGCAGCCGTGGAGCATTCCTACGATGAACCTAGACGCCTCGTCATGGCCGGAAGACTAAATAAGCCTAAAGCAAGAAAGGGGAAAACTAACTGCCCCACAGCAGACCCAAAAGGAATAGACAGCCCCCACACATGTATTGACGGTGAAACAAGATGAAAACACAAACACAGGCAGGAAAATAGGCTGAGCAATCGATGGGGCCCAAACTAACTAGAAAGGAGAGGAAAGGAAAGACACTGTCTGCAATCTGTCCAAAACCCTACAAAATAATGTCCAACACTTCTGATAACAAAATTAACCCTGAAGTCACTAGACTTATCCCACTATATCAGCACTCTGAAATATTCTGAGACAGAGCAAAAAGAGGCCAATCTAATAAGGGACAAAAAGCAAATTGGCAAATACAGATAAATAAGAGTGGAAATTCAGCACAGCCCCAGCCGGGGATGGCTGACCACACAAAAAACTGAATAGAACAACAAAATCAAGTGTGAACATTAGCAGAGAAACTTAGCTTGAGATGACTGGAACAGAGCTGAGAACCAAGACCTGACAAGCAGAAGGAATCACCAGCACCAGAGTAGGGCGTCGGCTGTCTTAAATCCAATCTGAGATTCCTGAGGTCCAATCGTCATCCTCATTATCAGGTGGCAGATCTCTACCGATTAAATCAGCCTCACTACCTCCTATTACCACCAGAGGGAGCCCGGAAGGAGAACTCACAACTGGTAGACCAGAAAATGTGCTCACAACAGTCTCCCAGCATCCCAGAGTGAGGCTCGTCCAGATTAACCTCTGAACTGCCTAGTCCCACAAACTAAACAGATCATGACACAGATGCGGCCGGGAGACAGCGGGACAGGAGGACGCATCACTGGTCAGGTAAGTATAAGTATAATGTTTATTATTAATTTTATGCTATTACAGGCCCTGGACCCAAACTGGACCTAAACTGTAACACGGGTTTCCCATGGAAACCTGTATTCAGGACCTTGTGACCGAACACTATGTGTTCGGTACGGGTCCAGAACTTTACAGTTTGGGTTCACCCATCCCTAGTGACTCCCCAATATTTTTTTGGACCTCCCGCCATAAATTCCCCAACTGCTGTGCAGCAATATTAGCCCTCGGGCAACTGGAGTCCAGAAGAGAAAAATCCCCAAAGTGTGGATTAAACCCATATTTACAGAAGAAAGGGGAGTTACCTGTAGAGTGGTTAACACAGTTATTAAATGCAATTTCTGCTAAAGGCAAGGTATCGGACCAGTCCTCTTGACTGGAAGTGGCAAGGCAGTGCAAAATCTGTTCTAACGACTGATTGGTCCATTTGGTCTGACTATTGGTCCCCGGATGGTAAGCAGATGAGAAGGACAACTCAATACCCAACCTTTTACAAAATGCCCTCCAAAACCTGGACACAAACTGCACACCATGGTCAGATACCACATTCAAAGGCACACCATGCAAACGAACCACATGTTGAATGAACAACCTAGACAAGGTCTCCGCAGAGGGTAGTGCCACTAAGGGTACAAAATGTGCTTGTTTCGTAAACCTGTCCACCACGACCCAGACGACAGTATTACCCTTCGAGGAAGGAAGATTGGTGATAAAGTCCATGGACAGATGTGTCCATGGTCTATCAGGAACTGGCAAAGACACCAATTTCCCAGCCGGATGGTTATGAGAGCTCTTAGCGCGGGCACAAACTTCACAGGCAGACACAAACTTTCTCACATCAGATGTAAGCGAGGCCTACTAAAAAACCCTCTCGATGGGCCCACGAGTGGCCGAAATCCCTGGATGTCCACTCAGAGCTGAATCATGGAACTCCTGGAGGACTTTGAGTCAAAGTTTGAACAAACAATTTTCCCATTGGCAAGAAGCTCTGAAGGCCCTTCAGGTCCCAGGGTTGAACCCAATCTACAATAACCTGCACCTTTTTGGGATCCATACGAAACCCCTCACTAGAGATAATGAACCCCAAGAAAGGCAGTTCCTGGGTGAAAAAGGAGCATAGGACATTCGGGCACGATCAGCAATACTGCAGTGGGGGGCCGGTCGCCGCTATGTGTCACACGTAGCGAGATTGCTGGCGAGGTCACTATTGCATCACAAAACCTGTGACGCTTCAGCGATCTCGCTAACGATCTTGCTAAGTGTGAAGTACCCTTTACTCTCCTCTGGTGAAGATCTTCTAGACATCCAGATAGTCAGTAACATTGGATACCATCTGTGTCTACCCACTATTCTAACAATGGACGGTCTCTCTGTAATCATTTACTCCTCTACACGTTTATTACGAGGAATGACACTATGATGACTTTTCTTCTGGGAGAGACACAGATCAAATGTGACTAATATTGCAGTTTAATAATAATAATATTTATATAGCGCCAACATATTCCGCAGCACTTTACATTATAGAGGGGACTTCTACAGACAATAGACATTACAGCATAGCAATAAACACATAGATCAAAACAGATACCAAGAGGAATGAGGGCCCCGATCACCAGATACAGGAGGAATGAGGGCCCTGCTCACAAGCTTACAATCTATAATGAAAAAGGTGAGACACAAAAGGTGGATGGTAACAATTGCATTTATTGTTTTGACCAGCCATAGTGTAAGAATCGGGTGTTCCTGTTGCTGCATGAACCAGTCAACAGTCTAAATATGTAACAGTACAGACACAAAGGGCTATTAAATGCATAAAGCATGTGAGAACATGATGCGAGGAACCTAGTTATGGTAAAAAAATTTAATGAGCCACACAGGGATATTTTAGGTTAATGCATTGAGGTGAAAGGCCAGTCTGAGCAAATGAGTTTTTAGGGCATGCTTAAAACTATGGGGATTGGGGATTAATGATATTAACCTGGGTAGTGCATTCTAAAGAATTGGCGCAGCACGTGAAAAGTCTTGGAGACGGAAGTGGGAGGTTCTGATTAATGAGGATGTTAACCTCAGGTCATTAGCAGAATGGAGGGCACAGGTAGGGTGGTAGGCTAAGACGAGGGAGGAGATGTAGGGTGGTGCTGAGCCATGGAGTGCTTTGCGGGTGAGGGTAATAAGTTTATATTGAATTCTGGAGTGGATGGGTAACCAGTGTAAGGAATGGCAGAAGGTAAAGGCATCAGTATAACGATTGGTGAGGAATATGATCCTGGCTGCAGCATTCAGGATGGATTGGAGAGGGGAGAGTTTGGTAAAAGGGAGACCGATTAGTAGAGAGTTATAATAGTCCAGACGAGAATGAATACGAGAAACAGTAAGAGTTTTTGCAGAGCCGAAAGTAATAAAGGGTCGAATTCTAGAAATGTTTTTGAGATGCAGAAAACAAGAGCGAGCCAGTGATCGGATGTGGGGGGGTGAATGAAAGCTCGAAATCAAGTATGACCCCAAGACAGCGGGCATGTTGCTGGGGAGTAATGGTGGAAACACACACAGAAGTGGCAATGTCGGGCATAGTTAGGTTAGTAGAGAGAGGAAACACGAGGCGCTCAGTTTTTGACAGGTTCAGTATCAGATAAAGGGAGGACATGATGTTAGAGACAGTAGAAAGACAATCACTGGTGTTTTCCAAAAAGGCAGGCGTGATATCAGGAAAAGTGTATGATTGGGGGTCAACAAAATTGAGATGGTACTGGAACCCAAATCTACTGATTGTTTGACTAATATGGGCAGTATACAAAGAGAAGAGGAGGGGGCCTAGAACAGATCCTTGAGGAAGCCCAACAGTAAGGGTAAGATGTGAGGAGGAGGAGCCAGCAATAGATACAGTAAAGTAGCGGTCAGAGAGATAGGAGGAGAACCAGGAGAGAACGATGTCCTTGAGGCCAATGAAACAGAGCATGGTGAGGAGGAGCTGATGATCCACAGTACTAATGCTGCGGAGAGATCCAAGAGAATTAGCATGGAGTAGTGACCATTAGATTTAGCTGTTAGAAGATCATTAGAGACTTTAGTGAGGGCAGTTTCAGTAGAGTGTAGAGATCGGAAATGGAATTGGAGAGGGTCGAGAAGAGTTATCTGAGAGATAGCGTATAAGACGGGAGTGGACCAGGCGTTCCAGGAGTTTAGAGATGAAGGGAAGATGAGAGACAGGTCTATAGATCGCAGCACAGTTTTGGTCAAGGGATGTTTTTTTAACTAATGGCTGTATGATGGCATGCTTAAATGAGGAAAGAAAGATACCAGAAGAGAGAGAGAGGTTAAATATTTTTGTTAGGTGAGCGGTGACAGCAGGGGAAAAGGACTGGAGGAGATGTGATGAAATGGGGTCACTGGTGCAAGTGGTAGGGCAAGAAGATGCAAGGAGCCTGATTACTTCTTCTGTTACTGGTTCAAAATCTGAGAGTGAGCTCGATGCAGTGGGGGAGGGAGGACAGTGCATGGTATGAGGTGATTGGGAGATAATTTCCTGTCGGATCTTGTCAATTTTTTCTTTGAAGTAATTGGCCAGATCGTCAGCTCGGAGCTCCGTGGTTGGGGCCTGCACTATTGGGTTGAGTAGAGAATGAAAAGTGTCAAAGAGACGTTTCGGGTTATTGGACAGTGAGGTGATGAGGGTGTTGAAATAGGTTTGTTTTGAGAGGTGAAGGGCAGTGTTGTATGTTTTAAGCATAAACTTATAATGAATGAATTCTTTGGGTAGATTGGATTTTCTCCACAGAAAATTCAGCGCACCTGGAGCACCGCTGTAGGAAACGTGTTTGCAGGGTTTGCCACGGTTGTCGCCGTCTGTGCCTAGTTGTTCCATGTATAGGAGGTGCAGTTTCATCCAGGGCACTTTGAAGTGTTTCATTGTAATGCTTCAATGCTTCAGTGCAGAATCAGGACATGAGAGGGAGGAGATAGGGGCCAATGCTGACTGCAAGTTCTTCATAAGTTTCTGGGTGTTAATGGCCTGTATGTTTCTAAAAGTGTGGAAAGTGAAGGTAACCGGGGCGGGATGGCAGTTCTTGATAGAGAATGATAGAAGGTTGTGGTCAGAGAGCGGGAGAGGGGAGTTTGTGAAATCATCTACTGAGCAAAGCCAGGAGAAGACCAAGTCGAGGGAGTTTCCATCTTCATGCATGGGGGAGTTAGTATGCTGCGAGAGACCAAAAGAGGAGGTTAGAGATAAAGAGGTGAGAAGCAGATGGTGAGAGGGGAAAGGCAATGGTGGGGATGTCACAGGAGAGATAGTGTGGAAGCCAGGTGGTAAAGTGATCCAGAAACTACACCACCGCCACTCGCATGGAGAAAAGGATGTACAGTTGTGGCCAAAAGTATTGACACCCCTGCAATTCTGTCAGATAATACTCAGTTTCTTCCTGGAAATGATTACAAACACAAATTCTTTGGTATTATTATCTTAATTTAATTTGTCTTAAATGAAAAAACACAAAAAGAATTGTCCTAAAGCCAAATTGGATATAATTCCACACCAAACATAAAAAAGAGGGTGGACAAAAGTATTGGCACTGTTCGAAAAATCATGTGATGCTTCTCTAATTTGTGTAATTAACAGCACCTGTAACTTACCTGTGGCACCTAACAGGTGTTGGCAATAACTAAATCACACTTGCAGCCAGTTGACATGGATTAAAGTTGACTCAACCTCTGTCCTGTGTCCTTGTGTGTACCACATTGAGCATGGAGAAAAGAAAGAAGTCCAAAGAACTGTCTGAGGACTTGAGAAACCAAATTGTGAGGAAGCATGAGAAATCTCAAGGCTACAAGTCCATCTCCAAAGACCTGAATGTTCCTGTGGCTACCGTGCGCAGTGTCATCAAGAAGTTTAAAGCCCATGGCACTGTGGCTAACCTCCCTAGATATGGACGGAAAAGAAAAATTGACAAGAGATTTCAACGCAAGATTGTGCGGATGTTGTGTAAAGAACCTCGATTAACATCCAAACAAGTTCAAGCTGCCCTGCAGTCCGAGGGTACAACAGTGTCAACCCGTACTATCCGTCTGCGTCTGAGTGAAAAGGGACTGTATGGTAGGAGACCCAGGAAGACCCCACTTCTTACCCCGAGGCATTCAAAAAAGAGGCATTCAAAGAAAAGAACACGGTCCCTACAGTCAAACATGGCGGAGGTTCCCTGATGTTATGGGATTGCTTTGCTGCCTCTGGCACTGGACTGCTTGACTGTGTGCATGGCATTATGAAGTCTGAAGACTACCAACAAATTTTGCAACATAATGTAGGGCCCAGTGTGAGAAAGCTGGGTCTCCCTCAGAGGTCATGGGTCTTCCAGCAGGACAATGACCCAAAACACACTTCAAAAAGCACTAGAAAATGGTTTGAGAGAAAGCACTGGAGACTTCTAAGGTGGCCAGCAATGAGTCCAGACCTGAATCCCATAGAACACCTGTGGAGAGATCAAAAAATGGCAGTTTGGAGAAGGCACCCTTCTAATATCAGGAACCTGTAGCAGTTTGCCAAAGAAGAATGGTCTAAAATTCCAGCAGAGCATTGTAAGAAACTCATTGATGGTTACCGGAAGCGGTTGGTCGCAGTTATTTTGGCATCAGGTTGTGCAACCAAGTATTAGGCCGAGGGTGCCAATACTTTTGTCTGGCCCATTTTTGGGGTTTTGTGTGAAATGATCAATGTTTTGCTTTTTGCTTCATTCTCTTTTGTGTTTTTCCATTTAAGACAAATTAAATGAAGATAATAATACCAAAGAATTTGTGTTTGCAATCATTTTCAGGAAGAAACTGAGTATTATCTGACAGATTTGCTGGGGTGTCAATACTTTTGGCCACAACTGTAGAGTCTGACAGCATGGAACTCGAAAGAAGGGAAGACAAGTGACTGTACTTGAGGTATAACCTGAAAGGTACATTTGGGTGATAGGAGCACACCAACACTTCCACCTGCTCTGTTGTCCATTCTTGGGGTATGAGAGAAGTGTAGTCCACCATATGAAAGAGCAGCAGCAGCAGTGGTGTCTGACTGCTGGATCCAGGTTTCAGTAAGAGCCAGAAGGTTAAGAGAATCGGAAAGGAAGAAGTCATGGATGAAGGAGAGTTTATTACACACTGAGCGAGAATTCCAAAGTGCACAATTAAAAAAGATAGAAGGCATGCAGGGAATATTAATAAGATTAGAGGGGTTTCTGAATGTAGCAGTTGAGGGGTTTGACTTACTATAAAATGAGGGGTCGGGGTTGGGCGAGATATCTCCTGCGACTAAGAGAAGGAGGATTGAAAGAGTGAGCAGATGGTTAAGTGATTTGTGAGAGCGTCTTGTGTGTTGGATGGTGTG
Organism: Dendrobates tinctorius; assembly: GCF_039654945.1. Classification (NCBI taxonomy): domain Eukaryota; kingdom Metazoa; phylum Chordata; class Amphibia; order Anura; family Dendrobatidae; genus Dendrobates; species Dendrobates tinctorius. The sequence goes on from NW_027361867.1 coordinate 2,890,873, forward strand.
ATTGAATGGATCTGTGCTGTTTAGCAATGTGAAAAGAGCACGAGTGCTATACATAAGAGAGGAAAGGACAGAGGGGCCGATATGGATGGAGTGTAAATAGTTAATGCAAGGGCAGTGGGTGTGAGTGGCTGCAGCAGCCAGGATATAAATTATACTGTACAAATGCATATGGTATATATTTGTTGCAATCCAAATGTACAGGGAATAGGTTTATTAATTTGTCTTACCTGTCTCCTGGCCTAACTGCCATGGTATAACTTCCTGTAGTTTGATCAAATGTACTTTGATTAAATGTACATAAATGCCCCCCCCCCGCATCAATGCATCCCCTTGCTATGTCTCAATATATAGGAAGCCAGTTCTAAGATCTTACTTTTTTCCCCCCTCACTCGTTAGCAATCAAACTAAGTTAAGACAGCAGGACACAATAAATGTAGTGAGCAGATACACTAGTGTTCAGGCCTACATGGGTCATCAACCACTTTGAAAAGTTACTTGACCTCATAGCATAAGGGGACAAGGAGGGTAAGTTGAAATAACTATATACCATTATATATGCTGCTAAGGTAAATGATATAGGTAGGACACATGCAGGATTCAGTGAAGTAGCTTGAAATAGTTACAGTAAATACCATTATATATGCTGCTAAGATGAAAACATAGGGCACATGCAGGATTCAATGAAGTGGAAAAGAAAAGCAGAATAAAAAGTGAATTTAAACTTATATTTTCCCGGGGCGTGGCTATGCCGTGAACGAGAGAGGACACTGGCTAGGAGAGCTCCTCAATATCCTGCTAGATCCTAGATTCTGGACCCCTTTTTTTTGTGGCTTGCTTGGCGCTGCCTGGACCCCCTGGACGTCGGGATCCCCCGGGTACCCCGCAGCAGGACGTGAGGCGACTTTTGAGAGCGGGCGGCTGGGGAGACAGGAGCAGGCGGCTGATCCTCCACGAGGCGGTGGCCATCTTGGATGCGTGGCTCTGCCACTGAGAGCTGCGGCATCGGCCCATACTGCTGCACCGCTGCCCAGGCAGTGAAGACATCAGAGGACAGACCTGAGGAGGCACGCGGTGAGTGCCCTGAAATATTGGGCCCTGCGTGTTATCTCCTCTCTATCAATTGCTCACTGCGCTGGCTGGCACCATTACTAAGGGAGGCTCTGATAATCCTCCCCCATTGCTGCTGTCTCTGTAGGGCCCCCCTCTCCCTCCCCTGGCCACAAGGAACTGTACTAAATAAGTGCTGGTTGCCGTCCTCACAATTAACGTGACCTCCTTCTGCGGCCTGAACTCTAATTAACCATTACTAGCCCTGCTGTGATCCCCATCTGTGGTGGAAGATACCTGAAACACACATTTCTAGCTATTTCACTGGACCACACTGCAGATAACTATGAGTCGATTTAAGGGGTCAGGAGCGGCGGAAAAACTGAAGGAGTTTGTCAGACCCTACCCTACTGAAAGTGCACGACCTATCAGGAGTACTTCCTCTCAAGTCCAACGCAAAAATCGCCCTTCTAGGGGTGAAGAAGAGACGGAGCAGGAGGAATTGACCCTTAAACAGGCGTCTGAGCAGTTGATGCAGGCTATTTCTCTAACCAGGACATCCCTGACGGAGAAAATTGAGGATGTTTACATGGAGGTGGGGAGACTTCGTCAGGATATGCAGGCCATGAAGGGACGCATTACGGAGGTGGAGACGAGGGTGTCCAGGATAGAGGATACCATTACACCTATGGAGGCGAAATTAATGAAAGTGGCAGGCTCCATGAATGCTTGGAAGCAGAAGGCGGATGACTTGGAGAACAGAATGCGCCGGAATAATATCCGCATCATTGGTCTGCCTGAGAGCTCGGAAGGTCAGCATCCTGAGCAGTTTCTGGAAGATTGGCTTAAGACCTCCCTGGGAGATGAATTCTCCTCAATGTTCGCTATTGAAAGAGCTCATAGAGTCCCTGCAAAATCCCTGCCTCCAGGGGCCCCGCCTCGACCTTTCCTGGCACGCCTGCTCAATTGAAAGGACAGAGATGCCATTCTGCGTCTTGCACAACTAAAAGTCCTATCAAGTTCAATAATGCTGTCATCTGCATCTTTCCGGACTTTTCCATGGAATTGCAGAAGCAGTGGGCACAATTCATCGAGGTCAAGAAACGGCTCAAGGACAGAAACATTGTGTACTCGATGATATATCCGGCCCGACTTCGGGTTGTTCATGAAGGTGCCTCCGTGTTTTTCCACAGATCCAGCGGAGGCGACTGAATGGCTGCAGTCCCATAGGGGATCCCCTGCGAAGGAATCCTGATGTGGTGGCTGTTACTCCGGATCCTTTCAATTAAGGGTCTAATTTGAGCTCTGTCGGCGAGTATCCAGTTATCAACAATACCGGACACTGTGTTCAGTGATGGTATCCCCTTGTTTATTTTTTGATGGGGGCGTGAGACTGTGCTCCTATATTGCTAGGTTCTTGTTTTGTTTTTTCTTTTTCAAAGGTTTTAGTTTTTACAGTTATTTAGGTAAATGCCGCAGCCGACGCCAGTTTTGTTCTCTAGGTGAGATCTCTGCATTCTGTTCGGGCACCATTATGCAACATATCCAGATGGACGGGAATGGGTTCTGAGTTGATTTGTCTGACTTGGAATGTAAGAGGCATCAAAACCCCTCGAAAGAAAATTAAGGTGTTCTCACAGATTAGACAATATCGCCCTCACATTGTGGCTTTGGTTGAGACGCATCTGACTAGGGATACGGTTCGGGGGGTGCAGAAACCATGGGTGCAATGGTTTATACATGCTTTTTACACCAGCTATACCAGAGGAGTTTCACTGTTAATTCATAAGGATGTTCGGTGGGAGACCAGGGAGGCCTGGAAAGATCCTGAGGGACGGTTTGTGTTTGTACATGCGCTGAGCAACTCTCAGAAATATATTATTCTGTGTATCTACAACCCCCCCCCCCGGCCAATTTGTCAATTATCCAGAAGGCATTGAGTTTCGCCCTGAATTACCCAGATGCACACGTCATTTGTGTGGGAGATTTTAATTTGGTCATGAATAGTCATCTTGATAAACTGAGACTAGGCGATGGAGTACAGAGTGGGATTCCCCCCGGTTACATCCCAGCTGTCACAATTTATGGCGGGATGCGGGTGGCTGGATCTATGGAGAATGCGCCATCCTGAGGAGAGGGGGTATACAGTACTTGCCATTCCTCCACTAAACGCTCTGTCTCGCGTAGACTACATCTTTGGATCCAGCAGCCTAGCGATATGGGTAGATGATGTTGAACATGGAAGTAGGGGGATTTCAGATCATAGCCCGGTTGTTATTAAACTTAAATACAGGCCATCGACCAATAGGATAACATGGAAATTGAACCCTTTTTGGCTGAAGTTGATAACATCGCCCGATTGTTAGGAGTGACGGAAGGCACTAAATAAAAAATATAAATAAAGTGCCTTCACCACTTGGGGTCCACCGTGCGGTAGGTGAAGAACCGCTGCTAGAGGATAGCAGAGCACTATGGCGGAAATGTGCACAGGGTTCAATATCACCCAGGTGCAACAAGCAGTCTCTCTTGTAGGCACAGAGCTGCTATAACCAATAATGACTAAAGTAACGCTGAGCCTGTTAGCAGCACAGAGACTCAGCGGCACACACACAGTAGTTAGTCACCGGAGTAGTTTAAAATACAGGCACTATCTCCGAAGGACCTACCGTAGTACTTGTGTGCGAAGCGTCGCAACCGCGGACGCACTACTAGGCTGCAACTGCAGCGCGGCGAAGAAGATGCCGCAGAGAGGCACCGCTAACAACGCAGGGGTGGTGACAGGCGCTAGCAGGTGTTGCTGTGGAGCAAGGAGCGCTGGCGCTGGCACAATTACTGGCTAAAGCACATTCCCTCACACATGAGTCTTATCAGGTTTACGGGTTTCCAATGAGTCATTCACCAGATCATGCATCCATCAACAAACACACAGCAGCAAGTATGACTATACTAGCGCATGGCGGAACAGCCATGCGCACTTTTTATTGCAAACGGGACCTTCCAAAGACTTCCAGATCTCTGAGCTGAGCCAATGGAATCTGAAGCAGGACCTGAGCACCTGATTCCTGAGCTCCAATTGGCGATTGTCCCATGAGCATGCTCAGAAGAAGGGACGAAGGACTTAGCCTCCGGAGAGAGTTGCTGTAAAGCAATCTCCTCTGCAATCTCCTTTGCACTAGACAAAGAGCAGGAGAGTGCAGCATGTGAGGGTCTAGATTCCTGCCTAGTCAGGGCAGAAATCTGACTCCTAACACCGATAGAACAATAGATCAGTTACGTTGCTTCGTCTCGTCCCACACTGAACCCTGAAATATTAATGTATTTTGGGATGCCCTTAAAGCTTATCTGAGGGGTTGTTTATCCTCTACAATTTCTTACATTAAACGGGTGACATCGGAGGAGGATGGCGAGATGGAGCGACGTCTGAAAGATTCGGAAGCAGCCTACATATCTGATCAAACTAACAGCAATAGGGTAGAGTGGTTGACTGCTCAAAGGTTATATACTCAATATATTGACACTAAAACGAAACGTAAGTTATTTTTTGCCCGACAATCTTATTTTGAGATGGGGAATCAGGCAAGCAAATTTTTGGCTTACTTAGTGTGACAGCATAATACAACTAACACAATCTTACAGATTCGCAATTTGGATGGTACTTTGGTTTCCTCAACTGAGGAAATACTGAAGTGCTTTTCTGATTATTATGGTTCATTATACAATTCTAAGACTGATGTTGATGGCCCGGGGTGTCTAAATTATCTGTCAGATATAGAGCTTCCCACACTGAGTCCTTCCCAGGGGGCCTTTATGGATGCTAAGTTTACTCCAGAGGAGGTGGAGGAGGCCATAAAAGATATGGCCTGTGGGAAGGCCCCTGCCCGGATGGATTTCCTGTCGAACTATATAGAAAATACCAGGAGATACTGGCGCCTCTTTTGTTGACGGTGTTTCAGGGGATTTGGGAGGGGGGATGCATGCCGGAATCCTTTTATGAGGCTAATATAATAGTTCTTAAAAAGGAGGGGAAAGACCCTTTAGATTGTGGATCTTATTGGCCCATATCATTAGTAAATGTGGATTATAAGATTTTTACAAAAATTTTTGCCAAAAGGTTGAACTCAGTCATATTAGAGCTCATACACTCTGACCAGACTGGTTTTATGCCTGGTAAGAGCACCTCCATCAATATTAGACGAGTCCAGTCAGTGATTCAATATAGCTCTCTGGTACCAAATAATGAATGGGCATTGGCATCGCTTGATGCGGCCAAGGCGTTTGACTCTCTTGAATGGCCTTTTCTCCGTGCATGTCTGCAGAGGTGTGGATTCGGTGATAGATTCCAAAAATGGGTCAGTGTTTTATACATGAAGCCTAAGGCCCGGGTCATCGTGAATAATTCCATATCGGAGCCATTTTCATTGCATAGAGGAACTCATCAGGGGTGCCCCCTTTCCCCGGCCATTTTTGCTCTTGCTATTGAGGCACTGGCAATTCGTATAAGATTCTCCCCTGATATTGCTGGTATAGAAATAGCGGGTCGGACAGACACCATAGGCCTATATGCTGACGATATGGTGATATTTATGGACAAAGCGGAGGAGAGCCTGACAAGAGTGATCACTACCGTAAATAAATTCAGTAAATATTCTGGCCTATATATAAATTGGGAGACATCTGCTTTGATGCCTCTTTCCCACACTCCAGTGCCACGACTTGAGACTCTCTCCTTACTGCCAATTGTATCCAGTTTTAAATATCTGGGTGTCCATATTTCTCAGAGTAGTAAGTTTGATCTACAGCTTAATATACAACCATTGCGTGGGATGGTCAAAGGTAAATTCACTATCTGGGGTAAACTTCCACTGTCTGTAGCCGGACGTACTAATTTAATTAAAATGATATTACTCCCCAAGCTTAGCTACTTTCTCCAACATAGATCCTTTTTCGCTAATCTGAATTCCCAGATCACATCCTTTATATGGGGGGAAAACCAGGCCTAAACTTAAACTATCCACTCTACAGAGACACAAGAGGGGAGGGGGGCAGCGCTACCCGATTTCTTCTTGTATTATCTGGCTGGACAGGCCAAAGCCATAAGCACATGGATGCCTGGAGGTCACCTCCCTAATTCTGAAAATCATCTTCTACATGCTGCACAAATTAGCTGCCCACTGGGTTTTTTGGAAATGAGGAAAATAAATGTCTCGCGACTGTTACCCCTGCTTCGGGTGGCACGATCAATATGGAGACAGATTAAAAGGGTGGTTGGATTTGGGGATATTATAGCTGAAATGCCCCTATGGAATAATGACTACCTCCCGGCGCTACTTGAACATCCATCCGCCGAGTTCTGGGTTCAGTATTGTGTCTCTACGATAGGTGATCTATATGATCATGGAACTTTGGTGTCCTTTGAACAATTACAAGTTAATCGCAATGTCCGATACCCGTCATCGGAATGTTTGAGATGTAACTTAATACATGCAGACTTTATCCATATGTTCTGGTATTGTCCTGTTGTTGCGCAATACTGGAGGGAGGTGACATCAATATTGACATCTTTGGTACAAACCCCTGTTCCCCTTGAGCCACTGATCTGTCTATTTGGAGTTTGGGATGAGGAGGCATGGGGTCAATATGCTGGGATTTTTCTACGGGAGACACTGTAGGTACTGGCATTGCGGTGGATGGGAGGTTCATCTCCCTCTCTCGGGTCCTGGATCACTTTGGTGAATTCAATTATCCCATATGAACGTACCTTATATCAAAACAGAGGGTGCCCGGGTAAATTCGAAAAGATTTGGCAGAGGTGGAACTCCTCTCACCTCACTTTGTAAAGTAGAGATGTCACATAGTAAATAGCTAATTATGTGGAAGTAGGCCGCGGAGTAGTTTAGGTCCTTGTAGGTGTAGGTATGGTTTAGAAGCTAGGTAAATTTCATCACTGGAATAACAACACGAAGCTATTGTGATTTCATTAGCATTATGTTTTGCTATAGTTGTATACAACTAATGCGCACATTTTGCTTTACAGTTTCATGTTATATGAAGCATATGTATATCTTGTATCAAGCTCAACATCATATACCAGTGTGTGTATTGTATAGCTGTTTATGGTTTAATAAACAAATTAAAAAAAAAAGCAACTTATATTTTCCGGTATTTTTCTGACCTTACATTGTGGGTTATGAGGTGTTTGGGGCTTGTTTTTTGTTCCGCCCTTTTTCCTTTGTTTTTATCTTTCCAGTTGGTAATTGGGATTCTAATATAAGCCCATATATCCCGGGAAGTGTCAGGTGCTGGGATCTCATTATATTATTAATAACAATTTCATTCCCGATTATTCCCGTCATTTATTGCTCATTACATTCTCTCTATATAATAACAGATTCCTCTTTGTTACACATCCTAATACTGATTATTTATATTTTAACCCCTTAACGACAGCCGATATGCCTTTTAACTGCGGTAATTAAGGGTACTTAAACCACAGCGACGTTAATTCATGGCGTTGTGGAAAATGTAAATAGCGCCCCCCAGCGTCGGATTTTCTCCGGGGTTTCAGCTGCTGGGGGTAGCCGAGACCCCAGAGAGCATGATTTGGGTCGGTATTTACCGGCCCCGCTTTTGCAATCACCATTATTCACCCTATAACGGCAATCGCAAAAAAAGCCGTGATTTTGCATTTAATTTTTCTCTGCTCTGATGTGATCGCACATCAGAGAGAGAAATAGGGTCCCCGATCCCCCCCGATACCTCCCGGTGGTCTTTGGGCCCTCCTGCCTTCTCCGGTAGGCACCGCCATCTTGGTCCTGTAAGAAAATGGCGGGCGCATGCGCAGGGCACTTGTCGAATCTGCCGGCCGGCAGGTTTCATTCATTAATTTTGATCACTGTGATAAACTCTATCACAGTGATCAAAATAAAAAAAAATAGTAAAACCCCCCACGTCTATCACCCCCTTAGTTAGGCAAATATAATGAAATACAGAAAATATAATTATTTTCAATTTTCCATTAGAATTAGGGTTAGAATTAGGGATAGAAATAGAGTTGGGGTTGGAATTAGGGTTAGGATTAGAATTAGGGTTAGAATTACGGTTAGGGTTGGGATTAGGGTTAGAGGTGTGTTGGGGTTAGGGTTGGAGCAAGAATTGAGGGGTTTCCACTATTTACCAACTTTGAGGGTCTAACTTCTGTTACCCTTGGGTAAATAAAAAAAAAATGGGGGCTAAAAAATCACTTGTGGAAAAAAATATTTTTTTTTATTTTCACGGCTCTGTGTTATAAACTTCTGTGAAGTACTTGGGAGGTTCAAAGTGCTCACCACACATCTACATAAGTTCCTTGGGGGGTCTAGTTTCCAAAATGGGGTCACTTGTGGGGGTTTCTACTGTTTAGGCACATCAGGGGCTCTCCAAACGCAACATGACGCTCGCAGAACATTCCAGCAAAGTCTGCATTCCAAAATGGCGCTCCTTCCCTTCCGTGCTCTCCCATTCGCCCAAACAGTGGTCCCCCCACATATGGAGTATCGGTGTACTCAGGACAAATTGCACAAAAACTTTGGGGGTCCAATTTCTCCTGTTACCCTTGGGAAAATAAAAAATAGCAGGCTAAAAAATTTTTGAGGAAAAAAATGATTTTTTATTTTTACTGCTCTGCGTTATAAACTTCTGTGAAGTACGTGGCGGTTCAAAGTGCTCACCACACATCTAGATAAGTTCCTTAAGGGGTCTAATTTCCAAAATGGTGTCACTTGTGGGGGGTTTCCACTGTTTAGGCACATCAGCGGCTCTCCAAATGCGACATGGCGTCCAATCTCAATTCCAGCTAATTCTGCATTGAAAAAGTCAAACGATGCTCCTTCCCTTATGAGCTCTGCCATGCGCCCAAACAGTGGTTTACCCCCCACATATGGGATATGGGCGTACTCAGAACAAATTGCACAACAACTTTGGGGGTCTAATTTATCCTGTTACCCTTGCAAAAATAAAAATTTGGGGGCGATATCATTTTTGTGGAAAAAAAATGATTTTTTATTTTCACGGCTCTACGTTATAAACTTCTGTGAAGCCCTTGGAGGTTCAAAGTGCTCACCACACATCTAGATAAGTTCCTTAAGGGGTCTAGTTTCCAAAATGAGGTCACTTGTTTGGGGTTTCCACTGTTTAGGCACATCAGAGGCTCTCCAAAAGCAACATGGCATCCGATGTCAATTCCAGCAAATTCTGCGTTGAAAAAGTCAAACAGCGCTCCTTCTCTTGTGAGCTCTGCCGTGCACCCAAAAAGTGGTTTACCCCCACATTTGGGGTATCGGCGTATTTATGAGAAATTGCACAACAAACTTTGTGGTTCAATTTCTCTTTTAACACTTGTGAAAATAAAAAAAATTGGTTTTGAAGTAAATTTTTTGTAAAAAAACGTTAAATGTTAATTTTTTCCTTCCACATTGCTTGTTCCTGTGAAGCATGTAAAGGGTTAATAAACTTCTTGAATGTGGTTTTGAGCACCTTGAGCGGTCTAGTTTTTAGAACGGTGTCACTTTTGGGTATTTTCTGTACACACCTCAAAATTACTTTAAATATGATGTCGTCCCTAAAAAAATGGTTTTGCAAATTTTGTTGTAAAAAAGAGAAATCGCTGGTCAACTTTTAACCCTTATAATTTCCTAATAAAAAAAAAATAGTTTCCAAAATTGTGCTGATGTAAAGTAGACATGTGGGAAATGTTATTTATTAAGAAATTTGTGTGACATATCTCTCTGATTTAAGGGCATAAGCAAGTTAAATTTTGAAAATTGCAAAATTTTCAAAATTTTTGCCATATTTCCGCTATTTTTATAAATAAACGCAAGTCATATCGAAGAAATGTTATCACAAACATGAAGTACAATATGTCATGAAAAAACATTCTCAGAATCACCGGGATCCGTCAAAGCGTTCCAGAGTTATAACCTCATAAAGTGACAGTGGTCAGAATTGTAAAAATTGGCCTGGTCATTAAGCTGCAAAATGACTGTCACTAAGGGGTTAAAGATAACATTTTTTATGAGTGTATACACTTCACAACAAACACTTCCCATAGATTTTATTATCATCACTGTTATTAAGCTGCTTTTCTCTTTATATCTTTACCATATCACTGTTTATTCTCTTTTCTTACCCGTTGCACAGTTGCACTCTCACTGGTCACTCGGTGGGGTCACATTTGGCTCTTTTCACCTGCATTGTTTTGTTTCCGGACCCCCCTCACTATCACTTCACCTGATTGATCGCTACCAGATGGCTCTATGCAGCATTTTTCATCTTGGTCTTACTAACAGGTTTTCATCTTGAACCTCCTGCTTCACTGGGATGCTGAATGCTCGTGTGGTGTGGATCCATCCGGTCTCCATGGCAACGAGTCCATACAGCGTCATTCCGGTGACTCCCCTTCGGTGACGCCATGCAATCAGAGGTGTCCGGAGGCGAAGTTACCTAGGATGGCATGTGGCAGGTCGCCTTGTCTTCAGCAGCTCGTCGGGTCTCCATCAGGCAGCAGCTCGTCGGGTCTTAAGCAGGCAGCAGCGCGTCGGGTCTCCATCAGGCAGCAGTTCGTCGGGTCTCCAGCAGGCAGCAGCGCGTCGGGTCTCCAGCAGGCAGCAGCGCGTCGGGTCTACAGCAGACAGCAGCTCGTTGGGTCTCCAAGAGCTTCTCCGGTATCCTGTCCTGATCTCCTGCAGCTCCTCCGGTAGGCGCAGTGTGACCATCCGAGACCTGTTATGCTGGAAGTGAACAGTACAGCATCCGGCATAATAGGGCTAGTGATAGAGTGTAAATGGAGCTCAGCGGATGGCGCTGGCCTCTAATAAAATGGCGCCTGGCCACAACTACAGCTGATGCGGCTGCAATGTTAGCGATAGGGTCGGCGTCCGACCGCTGTCTCCTATGCCCAGGGACTGCTGTATTTGAGGATGGAAAGTGTCGTTCATCAGCTATTACAGACCTGCAAGGTAAAATGTCAGCGCCCAGTGGCTGCACTAAAAGAGTAAAAAAATAAATAAATGAACATAACAGAGTTAAGCTTAGATGAAAACATCTTTTTACATAATATTAATTTCTATAATAAATTATCAAGAATCACGGCACCTTCCCTTTAATCTCATTTCCACCTTGATAGTGACACTCTCTTAGGATACAGTTGTGGCCAAAAGTATTGGCACCCCTGCAATTCTGTCAGATAATACTCAGTTTCTTCCTGAAAATGATTGCAAACACAAATTCTTTGGTATTATTATCTTCATTTAATTTGTCTTATTAGAAGCTGTGTGTTTTTGTAATTATTTGTACGTACACCGTGTGCAGAATTATTAGGCAAGTTGTATTTGAGAGGATTCTTTTTATTATTGAGTAACAACTATGTTCTCAATCAACCCAAAAGACTCATAGATATCAAAGCTTAATATTTTTGGAAGTTGGAGTGGGTTTTTTTTAGATTTGTCTATCTTAGGAGGATATCTGTTTGTGCAAGTAACGATTACTGTGCATAATTATTAGGCAACTTAATAAAAACCAAATCTATACCCATCTCACTTGTTTGTTTTCACCAGGTAAACCAATAGAGCAACACAAAATTTAGAAATAAACATTTCTGACATTCAAAAACAAAATAAAAAAAAAATCAGTGACCAATAAAGCCACCTTTCTTTACGATGACACTCAAAAGCCTTCCTTCCATAGATTCTGTCAGTTGCTTCATCTGTTTGCGATCAACATTGCAATGTGCCGCAGCCACCACAGCCTGCCAGACACTGTTCCGAGAGGTGTACTGTTTTCCCTCCCTGTAGATCTCACATTTTATGAGGGACCACAGGTACTCTATGGGGTTCAGATCAGGTGTACAAGGGGGCCATGTCATTATTTTTTCTTCTTTTAGACCTTTACTGGTCAGCCACGCTGTGGAGTATTTGGATGCATGTGATGGAGCATTGTCCTGCATGAAAATCATGTTTTTCTTGAACGATACCGACTTCTTCCTGTACCACTGCTTGAAGAAGGTGTCTTCCAGAAACTGGCAGTAGGTCTTGGAGTTGAGCTTCACTCCATCCTCAACCTGAAAAGGTCCCACAAGTTCATCTTTGATGATACCAGCCTATACCAGTACCCCACCTCCACCTTGCTGGCATCTGAGTCGGAGTGGAGCTCTCTGCCCTTTACTGATCCAGCCTTGGGCCCATCCATCCGGCCAATCAAGAGTCGATCTCATTTCATTAGTCCATAAAACCTTAGAAAAATCAGTCTTAAGATAATTCTTGGCCCAGTCTTGACGTTTTATCTTATGTTTCTTGTTGACAAATCCCCGGGCCCGGATGGGATACTCCCCCGAGTACTGCAGGAATTAAGCACAGTCATAGATAGACCATTATTTTTAATCTTTAAAGATTCCATAATAACAGGGTCTGTACCACAGGACTGGCGTATAGCAAGTGTGGTGCCAATATTCAAAAAGGGGACAAAAACTGAACTTGGAAATTAAAGGCCAGTAAGTTTAACCTCAACTGTGGGTAAAATCCTGGAGGGTTTTCTAAAAGATACTATACTGGAGTATCTGGAGAAGAATAACCTTATGACCCAATATCAACATGGGTTTACAAGGGACCGTTCCTGTCAGACTAATCTGATAAGCTTTTATGAAGAGGTAAGTTCCGGACTGGACCAAGGGAATGCAGTGGACGTGGTGTACATGGACTTTTCAAAAGCTTTTGATACGGTGCCACACAGAAGGTTGATACATAAAATGAGAACAATGGGGATAGGGGAAAATATGTGTAGGTGGGTTAAGAGCTGGCTCAGGGATAGGAAACAAAGAGTGGTTATTAATGGAGCACACTCGGACTGGGTCACGGTTAGCAGTGGGGTACCACAGGGGTCAGTTTTGGGCCCGCTTCTTTTTAACATATTTATTAATGACCTTGTAGGGGGCATAGAGAGTAGAATTTCAATATTTGCAGATGACACTAAACTCTGCAGGGTAATCAATACAGAGGAGGACAATTTTATATTACAGGAGGATTTATGTAAACTAGAAGCTTGGGCTGATAAATGGCAAATGAGCTTTAATGGGGATAAATGTAAGGTCATGCACTTGGGTAGAACGAACAAGATGTATACTTATCTGCTTAATTGTAAAACACTGGGCAAAACAGTCACTGAAAAAGACCTGGGTGTATGGGTGGACGACAAGCTCACATTTAGCGGCCAGTGTCAGGCAGCTGCTGCAAAGGCAAATAAAATAATGGGATGCATTAAAAAAGGCATAGATGCTCAGGAGGAGAACATAATTTTACCTCTAGATAAGTCACTAGTGTGACCACACTTAGAATATTGTGTACAGCTCTGGTCTCCGGTGTATAAGAAAGACATAGCTGAACTGGAGCGGGTGCAGAGAAGAGCGACCAAGGTTATTAGGGAACTAGGGGGTCTGCAATACCAAGACAGGTTATTACACTTGGGGTTATTTAGTTTGGAGAATGGAAGGCTTAGGGGTGATCTTATTACAATGTATAAATATATGCGGGGACAGTACAAAGACCTTTCTAATGATCTTTTTACTTTTAGACCTGTGACGGGGACAAGGGGGCATCCTCTACGTCTGGAGGAAAGAAGGTTTAAGCATACTCACAGACGCGGATTCTTTACTGTAAGAGCAGTGAGACTATGGAACTCTCTGCCATATGATGTTGTAATGAGCGATTCCCTACTAAAATTTAAGAAGGGACTGGATGCCTTTCTTGGAAAGGATAATATTACAGGGTATATACACTAGTCTCCTTAATATTGCGTTGATCCAGGGAGCTAGTCTGATTGCCGTATGTGGAGTCGGGAAGGAATTTTTTTCCCCAATGTGAAGCTTACTGTTGCCACATGGGGTTTTTTTTGCCTTCCTCTGGATCAACATGTTAGGGCAGGTTAGGATAGGATATGGGTTGAACTAGATGGACTTAAAGTCTCCCTTCAACCTTAATAACTATGTTACTATGTTACTATGTTTTTCAGCCTTCCTTAGCTTGGCTATGTCTCTGGGTATGGCACACCTTGAGCTTTTTGATACTCCAGTAACGTTGCAGCTCTGAAATATGGCAAAACTGGTGGCAAATGGCATCTTGGCAGCTTCACGCTTGATTTTCCTCAATTCATGGGCAGTTATTTTGCGCCTTTTTTTTATCAACACGCTTCTTGCGACCCTGTTGGATATTTGCCATGCAACGCTTGATTGTTCGGTGATCACACTTCAAAAGTTTGGCAATTTCAAGACTGCAGCATCCCTCTGCAAGACGTCTCACAATTTTTGACTTTTCAGAGTCCATCAAATCTTTCTTCTGACCCATTTTGGAAGGAAAGGAAGTTGCCTAATAATTAAGCACACCTTATATAGGGTGTTGATGTCATTAGACCACACCCCTCCTCATTACAGAGATGCAAATCACCTGATTTACATAATTGGCAGTTGGCTTATGTAAAATAATGCTTATCCTGTAAAATACTCAGGACTAGGTACCAGATAAAAATATAGTGGTTTATTTGGATTCTTCCATCAAAGAAAGGTTATTACAGAAAAACAGGTGAATAAAAATAAGTGAAAGAGAGATTGTCCATTGTTCATAGCAAAAGCTTTCCATCTTCATTCTCTGAGATCCCACATGGCAAATGGCCTCTGTCTCTCTTAGTCTTCTTCGTAATAAAGTAACATACCAGCTGTTGAGTTATGTCATCTTGCGTCTGTGTCTCATGATGGTGAGGGAAGAAGAACAGCGACCTCTACAGTTAGCCATGAATTATATACGTCTCTTGAAGCACGTGATCTCGGTATATATGGAGTTTGACATTTACCTCAAGGCTAAACTTAAATATGTAGTGAGCTGACATTTCTACCATGAGCCAAGCTTAAAAATAGCCTATGTCATGTAAGCTAAAGCATTCTACAGAACTGGGTGTAATAAGAAATATTTAACGAATTATTAATATTTAACAATTCCCCCTTTTGAGGGAGACAGACATTAATTGGAACCCTCAAATATAACAAGATCTTTTTTCTTCTTTTCTTCTTCTTTGACAAAATAATTTAATATCAATAATAATAATAATATCAGATTACCGTTATAAGTACTCAATGACATAATTGACGTGAATTCATGTTATGGTAAGCCGTGAACAATATTCATATAAAATATGTATAATTATACTTCCCTAAGTCTAAATTGAAGCATCTCAGGTCCAGTCATCATCATCTGATGTCATCTGGTCTTCATTTTGATGTCTTCTGTCTTCTTCTTGGTGTCTTCTAAAACCACAGTTTTTCTCTAGCATATAGATGTTGTAGAAATTGTGTTGTATATAAAATCAAAGTCCATTCGAATGTTGATAAGAAACAAAGTCTATAGATGAAATGCAGCTTTAATATCTGTGCAGTGTCACCTTTAGAAACCTGGGCTTACATTGGCTCGCCTTGGATATTCTGGAATCCTCCATCGGCACTGGTCTTTGAACAGGTGTGACGTCTTTGGTCAGCAAAGCAAGGGTTAAAATGACTCTTCCTTGCTAAACATAGCACCATAACCAGTCCTTGTCCTAATGCACAGGACATATGTCAGGGTTGTAGCTTCCTGATAATTACCTTATTGTTCACCAGCCTTCATGGAAGCTTTACAGGTGATTGAAAACCTCTGGAACTTGGTAAGAACGTGATAACACCGTTCACATCAGCTTCATAGGATCATCGTCCTCTGGTTGTCAGGTTAGACACTTTAATTGTGACTGTCAGTGGTGGATACTGCACTTGTGACTGTCAGTGGTGGATACTGCACTTGTGACTGTCAGTGGTGGATACTGCATTTGTAATTAACACAGTCTATTACTCAGAAATCATAGTTTTGTTACCTTCTGGGACTTCTGGATCGCGGCATTCTTCTTCTTGCAACTGATAAGAATCAATGAAGTTTAGAAATGTGAAAAGTCTTTATTAACGTAATTTCAGTATCTTGCTTGAAGTCTTCATTCCCTAGTCTATACCAAATCTGGTAATTTTCCTAACCTATAATATCACAGCGTACCATAGCAATCAGTAATATCCATATAATTATTATCAGAATTTGTACCATATATGGATTTCAATATTTGAAATAATAAACCAATAATAAGTGATAATACATTATTATCCATTTTTTTCATGTGATAGAACATTTTTATGTCATAGGTGTAATTACCTTTTTCAACCCATAGGTGTCACTGTGTTTTATGTAACCAGTGTTTTCATCTTTATTAATAAGGAATATATTTATTATACTAATAATATGTAGGAATGTATAGCCATGAACCAAAATAAGAATATATGAGTGAGCGAATGAATGAATAAAAGAATTGTTGCATATAACTCAGAAGTGAAACATTTCCTTAGTAATAGAACCATATAATTGCTATATTTAATGAAGCAATATTCTCAGTAGATATTACTTTACTAAATATTGGTGAAAGAATTAAAAATAATGAAAAATAAGAATAAGAATAAGAATAAGGCCTTTATGTTGATGCAGAATAGTTATGTCTTCAGTAACATATACCCTTAATATTTCCATGATCTGGATTATTTCATAATTGTCATAAACTTGTGTTACCAAAATATTCAAATTATGCAACTTTGCATGTAATTCCTCTTAGTGTAAAGAAATGACTCTTTATAATACTTGTTATTATACCCAATACTTATACCATTGTACCTTATTAATATTTTTTCCTATTAAAATGTGTGAAGAAGAGGTATTAATCAAATGTGATTATGTAGTCAGGATCAAAAACATATTTTCCCCCTTAATACCAAAAAATATTTTTTCATGAAATAATTCATTTATCAAAACCAAAATTAAAAATAATTAATGTATAAATTATGTGAATTTATACTTGCTTATACCATTATTTGTCTGAAGATGTGTAACCATTAAAATTAATTTGAATATCATAAAATTATCCTTTGGAAAAATTAATTTGCATAAACCATTTTGATGTGCGATTGCACTTTGCACTTATCCACTATTAACTAAATCAAGAAATAATTACTATAGAAATACAGAAATATATGTTGTATAGATAATATTTCATTATATATCCTAATATTCTAATAATTTATCTGATCTGCATATTTCTCCTAAAGATAAAAGCTTTGGGATTTTTTTTTTTTTTTTCTTTCTCTCTAGCATTCAGGATCCTGAGGCCTCACAAACATATCACATTACTCGCTCAGCAGCTGCTCATACACTCAGTCACTGTCACTCAGACTGTGTCACATATTTAAGTTTAAACCAAATACCTCACATACGAAGGTGTGATGAATACACGTATTTTAACCCAAATTATCCTAATTATCAATGCATTGTAAACTATTTCAATTTAGTCTTAATATTTCTTTGAATATTCCCCAAATACACATGACATAAGTATATATTGTATAGCTATACTTGACATTTAGGCCTGGAAAAAAAAAATTCCATTGGTTTGCAAAAGTTGAGACCCCCTTAAAAATTCTTTCCCTAAGGAACAGGGACATAGTATACTGGTATACTTGTATTATTAGAACAAGGTTCAAATTTCACCTGCTGTGGTTGTCATTCAAGCCATGCAGCAGAAAAGCACACACACAGGACATATTTTAAAAAGCAATCAGTTATTTCCTTTTAAGGGTTAGATATATGAAATCATGCAATTATTGCAACTTCCTGTGTAAATAAAGGCATAAATCCTTGTAAGAGAATTTTTCCCGATTAAGTCCTGCTTTGAAATGAAAATTCTAAGGAAACATAAAAAATAAGGTTAATATCATATTCATATTCTAAATATTATTACTGATGTAGATTTTAATTTTCATTAAAAAAATACAGTTCTACTATTTCTACTTCTACAAACATTCTATATATACTGTATGACTATGTATATATCCACAAACCATTGAACTACAGGATTATACTCTATAAAATAATTACATATAACTCACTAATTGTATAACACTGTTACACAAAATATATATATATAATTACTTTTTCTAGCCAATTCCTACACCCATACTTATTTCTCTGCAAAAAATATCCTGAAAGGTTCTTGCCATTTTAAAGCTGATAGATTCTTGGAGCAGAGTATTCAGTTTACAGGCCATGATGTCACTCACCACCTGTTTCTGTCTGTCAAATTCGGCCATCTTGGTTACAGAAAGAAGATCAAAACTCATCATTTTTCTTAATTCAATTTGTGTCTTTTCAGTGATATTTTGCATCATTCCATATGGCTTATAACAAACATGTGATCTCCTTTGTTCTTCATACATTTGGTTTTGGGGAAAACTCATTTTAGAAGGTTTTGCTAATGCAGGCTTCTGATAAGATTTTACTCTGCCTGTCTTTACAAAATTAGCACAATTTACTTTCCTCTCACGATTCTCGTGTTTTCTGGCAAAATCAAGGGATTGCGCACATTCAAATAAAGAATCTTTTTGTGACGCAATAACACGAGATGCAGGATTTAGAAACCAAAATTTGCTTACAAAACTCCTTATGAGGGACGGTGTTTTGACATTCTCACTCAGCATTCTATACAAACGTTCATATATGGACATGAACGTAAAAATACATTCCTTCCAACCAATCCTTAATTTTTGAAGAATATCAATATCTGGATGATTTTCATTTGATGAACAAAAAATGAGAATTTTTAATCTGTCTTTATCAGTTAAATTCTCATGTGTTTCACCAGATAACTTTAAAGACAATCTCCTAGCAAAATTTACAGGGATCCACATTTTGAACAACTGATTCTTCTCCTCGTTAGATAAATCAAATTTGTCAACACAACTTTCAAA
Source organism: Dendrobates tinctorius (assembly GCF_039654945.1). NCBI lineage: Eukaryota > Metazoa > Chordata > Amphibia > Anura > Dendrobatidae > Dendrobates > Dendrobates tinctorius. The sequence goes on from NW_027361867.1 coordinate 2,909,798, forward strand.
AACCTCAGAGTTTCTACAAACATGGATTGTATTGTCATATGCAGGTATTATTTTGCATATCGTTAGCAAACTTTTCCTTATTTGCCTTCGGATTTGGGCCTGTGAGTCGTCTATTTTTAGTGGTACGTCTTTCCCTTGTACGTCCTCTACGTCAGTGCTGAAGTTTCCTCCTACTTCTCCATCTTGTTCCACGTCTGCAAGGTCACCTTCAATGGCTGCTGCTACTTGTAACTGTTTCTCCACATTACAGTGAATCTCGGGAATATCACTATCCTCTACACAATCATTTTTGGATTTCTCTGACACAGATCTATGAAATATATCTACCATCTGTAGAATATTTTTTAATCTCTCTCTTTCTCTATTGAAAAACTTAGAATCTAACCTTTGATTCTCGAGTTCACACTCGGCATATAAACTTAACCATAAAACTTCTGAATTAGAATTGTCTACAGACTTAAATTTCAATTTACTCTGCTTAGCAAGACAATTAATGACATCCATTTTATCTTACCTTGAAATGTCTCAGCTTGTTCCTTTGATGGACAACGCTGGGCTCCTGTCTTCACACGTCTTGGCTTCAGCACGTCTGGCACTTTGGCACTTGTAGTACTTCTCAATCTATCTGGCACTTCTTAGTCCTCACGTCTAGGTTCCGTCTGATTCTTGTGAATAGTGGAATTCCTGACAACTTGCACATATGATTTGACGTTAGCAAAGTCCAATCCCCCTTGTGTGCAAGTTAAGGGAAATCCGCAAAAAAGTACAAAAATTCAGATCTGGCTGGCTCTCCAATGTAAAATAATGCTTATCCTGTAAAATACTCAGGACTAGGTACCAGATAAAAATATAGTGGTTTATTTGGATTCTTCCATCAAAGAAAGGTTATTACAGAAAAAAAACAGGTGAATAAAAATAAGTGAAAGAGAGATTGTCCATTGTTCATAGCAAAAGCTTTCCATCTTCATTCTCTGAGATCCCACATGGCAAATGGCCTCTGTCTCTCTTAGGCTTCTTCGTAATAAAGTAACATACCAGCTGTTGAGTTATGTCATCTTGCGTCTGTGTCTCATGATGGTGAGGGAAGAAGAACAGCGACCTCTACAGTTAGCCATGAATTATATACGTCTCTTGAAGCACGTGATCTCGGTATATATGGAGTTTGACATTTACCTCAAGGCTAAACTTAAATATGTAGTGAGCTGACATTTCTACCATGAGCCATGCTTAAAAATAGCCTATGTCATGTAAGCTAAAGCAATCTACAGAACTGGGTGTAATAAGAAATATTTAACGAATTATTAATATTTAACAGCTTTCAAGCCCCTATACAGCTTGCAGTAGGACAACATGTATAAAAAGGATGATGTGATCAAAATACTCATTTGCCTAATAATTTTGCACACAGTGTATACATGATTGATTACCACTTTTATGTCTCTGTAAAAACAATCCCCTTTAACCCCTTTCCGACTTCAGGTGTAAATATACACCGATGTCAGACTCCCTCCCTTTGATATGGGCTCCAACGCTGAGCCCACATATTTTCTGGCACATGTCAGCAAGCGCGCCGTAAATCACGGCCATCGGTGAGCCCGTCACATGATTGTGGGTCACCAATGAGTTGGCATGATAACCAGAGGTTTCCAGCAGGAGTCTATTGTTGTCACTGCCGGATTGCTAAGAGCGCCACCCACTAGCCGAAAATGCATGGACCAGGGATCATCCCACCGAACTCCTGCTCTCCTTTTAACATGGGCAAAATGCTACTCAGGCAACACAGGGTGAGGGTAAAACAGTGTGGGCAATGCTTTATTGAGCCACAAAACAGGCAGATAACACATAGAACAGTCCCAGCACAGTACCCAAGATGGGGCACATTACAGAGTCTCACCCTTTCACTGACTCACCAGGATAATAGCTGCTGTGACTACAGATCTTCCAGGGTCGCTACCTCACCTATGGCACGTACACAGAGAGGAGGTAATGACAAGCGTAGGAAGATGACAGTCCATACAAGGACAGTTGATCTGAGGATCACAACTTGGCTTCTCCAAACATATCCATGGTTTAGCGATGGTCAATGGAGCAGATCTCTATTCTTCCAACCGAGGCTGAAAACCCCTAGGTTGTTTATTATAGAATGATAGATCCGTGTCCCTTGTGACGGTGATGTGGCTGCTGTCCTGTCTCTTGTCCTTTGGATGTATGGATGACTTGGCAGAATCTCTGCCTCTTTCTCTCTCTGTCTCTTTATATAGAGGCCTGTAACCTATTTTTAGACTTAACAAGTGTCCCTCATTCAGTATATACATGAGGGGTAAGAATGGAGATGAGATCAAGTAGCATTATAATAATAATAATAAATTTTATTTCTATAGCGCCGACATATTCCGCAGCACTTTACATTTCAGAGGGGATTTGTACAGACAATAGACATTACAGCATAACAATAATCACATACAGTAGATTATAACAAAATACCAAGAGGAATGAGGGCCCTGCTCGCAAGCTTACAGTCTATGAGGGAAAAAGGGAGACACGAAAGGTGGGTGGTAACAGTTGCCCTGATTGTTAGCATAAGGCTGGTTTCACATTAGCGCTTTTTAAGCGCACGCACGGCCGGGGGTAGCTCCGCCCCCGAGCCGGCTCTCTGCCCGGCGTGCCCGCCCCTTGCTTGTAGCGCCGCCTCCTAGCGCACAGCGGCGCCTGCGATCGGCGCACCCTATCTTTAGCATAGGGTGCGCAGATCGTGCGCAGGCCGTGCGCTAGTTGCGCTTTGACCTGCGCTGCGCACCTTTGACGGTGCGCCATGCGCGCCAAAATCAAACTTTTCGGATTTTGGCGCGCACGGCCCACCATCAAAAGTGCGCAGCGCAGGTCAAAGCGCAACTAGCGCACGGCCTGCGCACGATCTGCGCACCCTATGCTAAAGATGGGGTGCGCCGATCTCAGGCGCCGCTGTGCGCTAGGAGGCAGCGCTACAAGCAAGGGGCGGGCACGCCGGGCAGAGAGCCGGCTCGGGGGCGGAGCTACCCCCGGCCGTGCGTGCGCTTAAAAAGCGCTAATGTGAAACCCGCCTTACTTGATTATTTAAACTATTCCCTCTCTGCTTTAGAAGTCAACAAACTGGCTCCATAACACAATGTATAATTAACATATCAGCAAACATCACTAGTGGTCAAGGATCAGCTCACAATAAAAGTCAATATTACTGGCTTACACAAACAAAAGTATGTTTTCTTGACCATCTCACATAAGCCCTGGGACAGTGAGTCTCAACACCGCTGAAGTGGAGCCGGCACGCCAGCGGAGTATAAGTGTTTTCATTTTAATGAGGCCAAACATGAGGAAAGGGTTCACTAAGAAAAAAAATGAAAAAGAAAATATATATATATATATATCGTATTGTTTTGGACTATATTTAGAGGAGGAAATTAGGGGAAAAAAATTAAAGCAAAAAATGTGGTCAATTCTGTACTTAATATCCCCTATCCTGGTATATATGGTCCCCTAACCCCCATCCTGATACACAAGGCCCCCTCATCCCTACCATGGAATACATGGATCCATCATCCCTATCATGGTATGCATGCCCCCTCATCCCTATCCTGGTATGCATAGATCCCACATTCCTATCCTGGCAGGAATGATTTCCCTCATCCCTATACTAGTGTACATGGCCCCATCCCTATCCTGGTATGCAGGGACCCCATCTCGTGCTGGTATGCATGGCCCCTCTCTTTATCCTGGTATGCATGGCCCCATCAGAAAACATAAAAAAATTACACTTACCTACCCGGCGCTCCCTCACAGCATCCTGCTCCGATGCTAGCAACTGCTATATGCTTGCAAGCAGCACGTCAGGGACGACATGCATTGCTCACAAGCAGAGCACAGCTGCCGGAGTACTCACCGGGACTGTGCGCACAGAGAGCAGTGAGTATTCATTGCTCTTCAGTAGCGCTCAGTGTCAGCCTCCGGCTTCCTGCTGCTGCCGGTGGTCACGTGTGTCGCTACTTAAGAGAAATGAATATTCATTGGATTCATCATTCATCAGGAGACTATTTAATATTGACCTATATTCAATCGGGACTAGACGAAGAAAACCCTAAAATCATGTATCATGTTATCCGAAACTGTCAGAAAACTAGCCCCATATTGGCAGATCCCAGACCTCAAACTATATACTTAAAATAAAATTAAAAATGTCTGCGCTGAATAATCCTCACAAATCCAGAAAATACCCTAAGGCCGGGGTCACACTAGTGAGGAATACGGATGAGTGAGAGGCGCTAAAAGCACGCATTACACACGGACAAATGATTCTCTATGGGGCAGCTCCCAACAGCCGTATATTTCTCGTCCGTATTCTACGGTCCGTGCCAATCGCAGCATGCTGCGATTGTCAGCGTACTACGCCCGTAATACGCCAATTCAAGTCTATGGGTGCGCAAAAAATACAGATTCCATACGGACCACACATGTGACTTGCGAGAAATACGCAGGTCTTTTGGGCTGGTGACAGGAAATGCCCCAATCCATCATCAGGAAGCCTAGACATGCAAATGAGCTCAAAAAGCGCTCAAGACATCCAGGAAGTACACCTCCACGGAGTACAGCAGCGTCATGGCGCCATATTTCCTTAATGTGGAGATGCTTATAGTATTAGTGCAGGAGCGGCCAGAGCTTTGGGACCAAAGGGATGCCAATTATGCCAACCGGGCGAGAAAGGAGGCGTCATGGAGGCGCATATGTCGCCAGATGTTCCATGACTTTGGTGATCGGCCACGTGAGGAGCAGCAGAAACTGAGTAAGTACAAGGCCCAAAAATGATTTAAATTACCTCACAAACAAAAATGATTCCAGATTCTGCCCCCCTCCCCCTCCTGTCCTTCTCCTTTTTGCCTCATGAGGCGGGTAGATTTTGATGTGACACATAGTTTCATACTGCCATAATTTTGCCCAGGCCACAAGCTCCTCTTCCTCTTAGCCAACCAAGTTATTAAGTGTAGTTACTTGATACATAAACCATAAACTATTCTGAGCCTGTGTATCTGGCCTGGATGGGCCAATTAGATATGCCAGCCTGGCTAGAAAGCACACCCCAGAAGGCCACATGCCTAGACTACTGGTAGCAAATGGGACCCATCAAATATGTGAAATTGAGAATATTTCCTGTCACATTGCAGTGGAAGATGTGATGAAACGCTGGCGAAGCATCCGGGACCAATACCGCCGGGAACGTCAGCAGCTGTCCAGGAGTGGGGATGCTGAATATGTTAAAAGGAAGTACCTCTACTATGACCGCCTGTCCTTCCTCGCCCCAATTCTGGATCTGAGACCGTAAGTACATACCTCACACCACATTACACCGATACTTTACAGGGCCAAAAATATTGATGTATTTTTGCCTCTGTTGTATTTCATAACAGAACTCAATCCAACCTTACGGATCGAGGAACGGGCTCAGAGACAAAGCCCATAATTGATCCTGTAGGGGATGAGGTGGCTGGCCCATCTTCTCCCCCTACAAGAAGCATGGGTGAAGATGAGTCATCATAGGAGAACACATTGGCTGCCCCACAAACCACACCACCAGGACCGTCTGCTGCTGCCCCATCACCCATCCTGGAGGAGCAGGGCAACTTGAGCAGCAGCCAGAATGGCCAGATCCAGGGCTCCCCACAGGCTGCTGTTACATCCCGGCGAGGCCGAAGAAGGCGCCAGGTCGCTGTTCAAGAGAGCAGGTCCAATGTGGACACAGGGGTCCTAAATTATTTATCTCGAGTCACTACAGATGATGGGGAGGAGGCCTACTCACGTAGCCTGGCCCTTTATCTCCGTGCCCTTTCCCGTGAGGTCAGGCTCCGTATTCGGGGATGTTTTCAGATCCTGCTTGATGCAAGCAACCCCCCCCCAATACCCCATATGAGCTTTTTGAATATCTGAAGAGGTGGCAGCTTTCCCCCAGAAATCTAATGTGCATGAGACCACCCACACAGATGCTTGGTCAAGCAGGGTCTGAACATCCTCAAATACGTGGGCCTACACCTCACCCCCTTCCTCCCCTTACCCAACCTTCCCAACTGCAGCAACAGATTTCTGGCTCTAGCCAACCCCACCAATATGGTCACTTTTTCCCACCCAGTGTTGGAGGCTGGTCCCAACCTGGTTGGGAACGACATGGCTATATTGGTGGGTATGAGACACGGGCCTACCCGCCCCAACAAGATGCCCCTCAGCAGTATTACTATGTCCACTACCCCCAACAAGCACAGGAGGAAGGTCAGTACCAACACCATGGGCAACAGTATGCACCCACACAGGGCGATGTTGCTCAAAGTAGTCAGCAGCAACCACAGGCTGCTCCTCCGCCTTCTCCTTCCCCAACATTCCACAATTTATAAGTGGCTAAAAACATGGAAATTGTAAACCCATACTGTACATGAGTGTTCTTAAGCGGTCTGATGGCAGGAGATGTCCAGTGTGTTTGAACTGGTGCTCAAAATCCCAATCCAAAGTAAAAAAGAGGTGGTCTCCATCAGCAACATGAGGTAAAACAGACAATACTAACATTTCTTATGACGGTTTTCAAATCATATGATTAACACCATGACAGGCAAGGCTACCTTATGCGTTTCTGAGACATATTACATGTCTGTAAAAAAGCGCTATACTGGCAAAGTCAAAGGATCAAAATAGACTACTCACTTGATAATGCCTAGAAAAGGCGTGCTGTACATATTCACTTAGTAAAATTTAGGCCAGCTAACTATATTCCAAAATCAAGGCAAACAGCCTCAAGAACATCACGATCTATGTATTATCAAGTCAGTCTTCTAATTTGATCCTTTGACTTTCCCAGTATAGTGCGGTGAAATATTGTGTTTATTACAGACATGTAATATGTGTCAGAAACGCGTAAGTAGCCTTGCCTGTCATGGTGGCTTATTAATATGATTTGAAAACCTTCAGAATAAATGTTAGTATTATCTTGTGTAGCTCATTTTGATGATGGCTAACTCCTCTTTTTTACTTTGGATTACAAATGTGTACAGTTACAATGTTGTTATTGCACTATGTATGTTGTAGGATATGTTAGTAATTTTGTTTTAACAACAATGTTGAAATATGCCAAAAGCCCAATTTGGGCCATTGCCCAAGTTTTTCATAGGGCAAGAATATGTTTGCCTTACAAACTAAAAAAAAAACAAAACAAAAAAAAGCAAAAGTAAAAATTTTGCAACTACACTTTACGTCTCTGTCTTAATTGTCCAAACCCCTATCAAAATACGCTTACCAAATCAATTCAACAGTCATAGATTCAGAAGGGGTAGAAATATATTTATTTTGACACACATCAAACCAACATTGCCAACATAGATACAGCATGCTCTTGCCAAGAAGGTTCCCCCTGAGGTGCCATAAAGTAATTAGTGAAAATATCATGCACTTTGAGGCCAGAGATCGGTCTACGTTGATGGTTGATAGGTGGTCTCACCCTACGCACATTGTCCGGCCTACGCACACCAGCAGAGGAGGAACAATCATGTATCCTGGTGAAGTTATGAAGAACCACACAGGCTTTCACTACTTCGTTAACATTTTGTTCACTCAGCCGAATGGCAGACTGGAGTATCCGCCATTTGGCACAAAGAATGCCAAAGGAACACTCCACCAGTCGCCGAGCACGTGATAGGCGCAAGTTACATATCCTGCCCCTGTGGTGAAGGTTGCGCCGAGGATATGGCCTCATGACATTGCGTGTTAACTGAAAGGCCTCATCTGCCACAAGGACATAATGGACACATTCTTGAGTGGAGCCTGGTAGCTGGCGTGGTGGTGGTAGATCCAACTGGTTGTTGCGTAGCCGCCGAGCCATAATGGAAGTATTGAAGACTCTAGTGTCTCCCGTCCTTCCATAGACCCCAATGTCAACAATTATAAACTTGTATTGAGGGTCGGCCACAGCCAACAATACAACAGAAAAGTATTGTTTAGAATTGAAGAATTGGGAGCCAGAGTTCGGCGGCTTACGCACCCGGATATGTTTGCCATCAAGGGCCCCAATACAATTTGGAAACTGGCATTCCTCCTCAAAGTACCTTGATATCCTCAACCAGTCTTCCATCCTGGGCTCGGGCATGACGACTTGATATAGTCTTGTCCATATTTCACTACATGTTGACCTGACTATGCCAGATATGGTTGATCTTCCAATCATAAACTCATGGTGGAGGACAGCATAAGATAGGCCAGTGGCCAGGAAGCTGAAGAACAACAGAAAAGGATGATTGTCGAATGCACATATTTACAAAACAAACAGGTCTATACATACCAAACTTGTTAAGATTTCAGAGCAAATAACACACACATCTTGCTTTGCACAATGACTAAGTGATATTCAGTACATATTCCACATAACATTCTGGTCTGTAAGTTGAAACATATGTGGACTAAGATGAGGGCCTAAAACTTACTCCAAGAATGCAAAAATTCAAACTTTGCCCAACACATTATGAACCTAGAGAATGTGGTTCTGTAGTACATACCGTATTGTGAGTAGAAGTCGCTCCTCTGCAGATATAGCTTTGCGCATCCTTGTGTCCTAAAAGGTTATCCCAGGGCGCACTGTCTCCAAGAGTCGATCAAATGTTGCAAGGCTCATGCGACAGTATTGGTAGAATTTGACAGGATGCTCCCGCAGAGACGAATAGAGGCGGTGAAAATTAACTCTTGTGAGTCGTTGCCTCAAAAGTGGATGTACCCACATGCGTCTCCTCCTCCGCGGATCCACTATCACTGGGTATGGTTGGCCAAAGCGCCGTGACAGAAGCCAATTGAAGAGAACCTGCTCAGTTGTGTTGAAAGTCAGACTGTCTGCCATGTTGCACATACAACACCAACACACCTAGTGAAGGCAAGGTCAGAAATGGCCAGAATGAAGGCTGCCACCTGTTCCTGAGGCAATAAATAGAGTGCAGGCTAGTGATTTAAATAGTTAGCAAGCCTCAAAACCGTTAAATGTCCATTTTGCAAGCCTGCGAGAAAATCTCACCATACGGATTGCATACGGATGCCGACATGCGCAAAATACGCGACCGCACCTTGCTTACGGATGACCTACGGAGCACTATTTAGGTGTCATTCATCCGTATTACGCCTGTAAACTACGGACCGTATTTTGCGTCGGTTAGTGTGACCCTGGCCTTATTTTAGGGCTATAAAATGACAAAATATAACAATAGCTTGCAAATAAGTGAGAAAATAATCAATAAATGAGATAAAAAACACAAAAAAAAAACCCCTCTTTAAAAAAAAAAATTTTCAAAAATTTTTTTTCAAAGAGGGTTTTTTGGTTTTTTTTTTGTGTTTCTTATCTTATTTATTGATTATTTTCTCACTTATTTGCAAGCTATTGTTATATTTTGTCATTCTATAGCCCTAAAATTAGGGTATTTTCTGGATTTGTGAGGATTATTCAGCGCAGACATTTTTAATTTTATTTGCACTTTAATCAACAACTTGGTGGTGTGTCGTTTGTCGTGCAGCGGATATTTCTCTTGTAGTACTAGCGCCCCCAATATATATATCTAAACTATATACTGTGTAAGTTTATAAGCCCCTCCAGTGTCAGGAATAGATAGTATGTGAAAATACCGTATATACCGCTCAGGGAACACTTACCTTTCAGAGATAATTTCCATATTCATACTAAATAACGGCACAGATCCCCCAGACATTATGACTGCACATATCCCTAGTCTTTATACCGATATTGCACTCATTCCCTGACAGACCGCAGCATGGCCATTAGTTAGAAGCTGCTAATGGTCTTTGGAGCAGGTACGTTTTCCCTGAGTGGTACATATTGGGCCGTCTGAAGACTGAGTTTAGTCTAGGATAATTTGTCTGCACTACTAATTAACAGCAGTTACATTACCAAACTAGGGCAGTCCCTATAGGAGAAAAACACAAGAATTATACTGTATTGTCACATACTATCTATTACTGACACTGGAGGGGCTTATAAACTTACACAGTATATAGTCTGAGGTCTGCGATCTGCCAATATATGGCTAGTTTTCTGACTGTTTTGGATAACATGATTTTAGTGTTTTTTTTCGTTTTGTCTCGCTTGAATATAGGTCAATATTAAATAGTCTCCTGATGAGTCGCCTTTGGTGAGGACGATGAAGCCCGGAGAAATGTGAGGCTTGGAGAGTGAGTGTGTATACGTCACCTCTACCTATATACTGAGATGTAGGGTACATGTTTTTCTATTAGTCACCTACTGACTAATCTTCAGGGGGTGAATTATGGGTATAGTTTTACATTTGGAATGAATAAGGTTTAGTTTTATCCTTTTGTCAGCAAACATGAGGAATGACAAGAGACAACCCATTTAAGAGAATTCAATTTTGGTTAAAACTATTCCAACACTATGAACATAAAAAAGACTTCTCCCCTATGTGACGTGTCTGATGTTTATTAACAGTTGATTTCCAAGTAAAATATTTCCCACATTAAGAAAATGAAAAAATCTTCTCCTCTTTGTGACTGCTCTGATGTCTAACAAGAAGCGCTTTCCGGTTAAAATATTTCCCACATTATGAACAGGAAAAAGGCTTCTCCCCTGTGTGGGTTCTTTGGTGTTCATCAAGATTCTGTTTCTTGGTAAAATATTTCTCACATTCTGAACATGAATATGGCTTCTCTCTTCTGTGAGTTCTTTGGTGCTTAACAAGCTTTCCTTTCAGGTTAAAACATTTCCCACATTCTGAACAGGAGAAAGGCTTCTCTCCTTTGTGAGTTCTCTGGTGGTTAACAAATTGTGATTTAAGTGCAAAGCATTTCCCACATTCTGAACATGAAAAAGGCTTCTCCCCTGTGTGAGTTCTATGGTGAGTAACAAGCAGTGATTTACGTGTAAAACATTTCCCACATTCTGAACATGAAAAAGGCTTCTCTCCTGTGTGAGATCTCTGGTGGTTAACAATTTGTGACTTATGTGCAAAACATTTGCCACATTGTGAACATGAAAAAGGCTTCTCCCCTGTGTGAGTTCTTTGGTGCTTAACAAGATTTCCTTTCAGGTTAAAACATTTCCCACATTCTGAACATGAAAAAGGCTTCTCTCCTGTGTGAGTTCTCTGGTGTGTAACAAAATGAGATTTCTTTTTAGAACATTTCCCACATTCTGAACATGAATATGATTTCTTTGCTTTAGGAGCAGTTTGTTTTTTATTGCCTCTTTTGTGACTTTGATTTTCCTTAGTAGTCGGTAATGAATCAGAAGATGGGACCTGTTTCACAGGAGCAGATGACAGATCTTTGCTGTGAATGGATGATGATATATCTGGAGTAATAGCAATCACTTCAGTTGTATCTTGTAGGATCTCAAGATCATCAGATTTAAAAATTGAAGATGTCAGCTGTCCCTCAGATCTCCTGGTACAGTCATCTGCTAAGATAAAAAACAATTTTTTTAACCCCTTAGTGACAGAGCTAGTTTGCAGCTTAATGACCAGGCCAATTTTTACAATTCTGACCACTGTCATTTTATGAGGTTATAACTCTGGAACGCTTTAATGGATCCCACTGATCCTGAGAATGTTTTTTCGTGACATATTGCACTTCATGTTAGTGGTAACATTTCTTCAATATGTCTTGTGTTTATTTATGAAAATAACAGAAATATGGCAAAAAATTTTGCAATTTTAAAACTTTAAATTTTTATGCCCTTAAATCAGAGAGATGTGTCAGACAAATATCTTAATAAATAACATTTCCCACATGTCTACTTTACATCAGCACAATTTTGGAAGCAAATTTTTTTTTCGTTAGGAAGTTATAAGGGTTAAAAATTGACCAGCAATTTCTCATTTTTACAACAAAATTTACAAAACCATTTTTTTAGGGACCACATCATATTTAAAGTCATTTTGAGGGGTGTACATGACAGAAAATACCCAAAAGTGACACCGTTCAAAAAACTAGACCCGTCAAGGCGCTGCTCAAAACCACATTCAAGGAGTTTATTAACCCTTTACGTGTTTCACAGGAACTAAAGCAATATGGAAGGAAAAAATTAACATTTAACTTTTTTTGCAAAAAATTTACTTCAGAACCAATTATTTTTATTTTCACAAGTGTTAAAAGAGAAAATGAACCACAAAATTTGTTGTGCAATTTCTCCTGAATACGCCGATACCCCATATGTGGGGGTAAACCACTTTTTCAGCGCACGGCAGAGCTCGCAAGGGAAGGAGCACTGCTTGACTTTTTCAACGCAGAATTGGCTGGAATTGAGATCGGACGCCATGTTGCGTTTGGAGAGTCCCTGATGTGCCTAAACAGTGGAAACCCCCACAAGTGACCCCATTTTGGAAACTAGACCCCTTAAGGAACTTATCTAGACTTTGAACCTTCAAGTGCTTCACAGAAGTTTATAACGTAGAGCCGAGAAAATTAAAAATCATTTTTTTTCCCTCAAAAATGATTTTTTAGCCTTCTATGTTTTATTTTCCTAAGGGTAACAGGAGAAATTGGAACAGAAAAGTTTTTTTGCAATTTGTCCTGAGTACACTGATACCCCATATGTGGGAGAGCTTGGAAGGGAAGGAGTGCCATTTTGGAATGCAGACTTTGATGGAATGGTCTGCGGGCGTCATGTTGCATTTGCAGAGCCCCTGATGTACCTAAACAGTGGAAACCCCCACAAGTGACCCCATCTTGGAAACTAGACCCCACAAGGAGCTTATCTAGATGTGTTGAGCACTTTGAACCCCCAAGTGCTTCACAGAAGTTTATAACGCAGAGCCATGAAAATAAAAAGTTTTTTTATTTCCACAAAAGTGATTTTTTTTTTAGCCCCCAATTTTTAGACCCCCAAAATAGTAAATAGTGGAAACCCCTCAATTCTTGCTCCAACCCTAACCCCAACACCCCCTAACCCTAATCCCAACCCTAACCCTAATTCCCCCTAACCCTAATTCTAACCCTAGCGGAAAAATGAAAAAAAAAAATATTTTCTTTATTTCATTATGTTTGCCTAACTAAGGGGGTTATTTACTATTTTTTTTATTTTGATCACTATGATAGTTTATCATAGTGATCAAAATGAATGAATGGAATCTGCCAGCCGGAGCCTGCAGATTCACGGCGGGCGCACTGTGCCTGCGCCCGCCATTTTCTCCAGATCCAAGATGGCGGCGCCCACTGGAGGACGCCGGCGGGACGCAAGACCACCGGAAGGGGACCCTGGACCACGAAGAGGTACCGGGGGGGGATAGGGGACCCTATTTCTCTCGCCTCTGATATGCAATCACATCAGAGGAAAGAAATTAAAAGCAAAAATCGCGGCTTTTTTTTGCCGTCGCCGTTATAGGGTTAATAACGGCGATTGCAAAAGCGGGGTCGGCAAAAACCAACCCGATTCATGTTCTCTGGGGTCTCGGCTACCCCCTGCAGCCAAGACCTCGGAGAAAATACGACACTGGGGGTGCTATTTACTTACTCCACAGCGCCGTGAATTCACGGCGCTGTGGTTTCAGTACCCATAGGTCCCAACCCTCCCGATTCCCACGGGACAGACCCGATTTCTGGTCCTTATCCCGCCGTCTCGGCCGGGAAGCTTTCTATCCCGCGATCGCGGTGTATGACCGCAAAATACAGCAGAGGCCGCACACAGTGCTGGGATCGCCGCGTCACATCCACAGGGTGCACAGAGCTCACCTCCAGCCCAGCCCCAGGAAGCAAGAACCCGGAACTACAGCTACCGTATATCACCAAGGAGAGGCGCCCCATCCTGCAGCAAGTGCCCAGAGAGCGTGTGGTGCTGTGAGGATGCGGTCAGGCGCTCAGGTACACGGAACACGCTGAGTCTGGGGGGGACAGTGGAGTCTCGGGGACAGAGAGGTCTGGAGGGGACAGAGAGGAGTCCGGAGGGGACAGAGAGGAGTCCGGAGGTGACAGAGAGGTCTGGAGGGGACAGTGGAGTCTGAGGGAGATAGGAGTCCGGAGGGGACAGTGGAGTCTGGGGGAGAGAGAGAAGTCCAGAGGGAACAGAAGGGACAGAGGACTAGAGGGGTCAGATGAGTCCAGAGGGGACTGAGGAGTCTGAGGGAGAGAAAGGAGACTAGAGGGGACAGAGGAGTCTGGGGTGGACAGAAGGGAGAGGTGTCTGGGGTGGACAGAGGAGTACAGAGGGGACACAGGAGTCTGGGGTGGACAGAGGAGAACAGAGGAGTTTGGGGTGGACAGAGGAGTACAGAGGAGTTTGGGGTGGACAGAGGAGTACAGAGGAGTTTGGGGTGGACAGAGGAGTACAGAGGGGACACAGGAGTCTGGGGTGGACAGAGGAAAACAGGAGTCTGGGGTAGACACAGGAGTTTGGGGTGGACAGAGGAGTACAGAGGGGACACAGGAGTCGGGTGGACAGAGGAGAACAGAGGAGTTTGGGGTGGACAGAGGAGTACAGAGGGGACACAAGAGTCTGGGGTGGACAGAGAAGTGAGGAAAAGGTGTGTAAATGGGTGTGGCTTAAAATGGGTGTGGCTAGGGGCGTGGCCTAAAATTTAGCGCCGCCACCTTTATTCCTCTTTGCCTTCTTCAAAAGTTGGGAGGTATGAGTACCCTTAATTAAAGCCGTTAAAAGGCGTATCAGTTGTCGTTAAGGGGTTAATAAAATATTCTTGAGTTTTATATTTTTCAACATTTCTACTTAAACTGTCCATAAAAATGGCAAGCTATGCAAAAAACTTATTATTTACCAAGACAATGACAGTTCACAGTCTAATAGAAAACCTTGTTGGATGAACCAGTAGTGTGTGGTGTTCAACTGTTTGTTCATTCTGCCTCCCAAATATTGAATAAAAAGAAACCAATCAATGTTAGGCTAGTTTCACACTAGCTTATTTTCCACGCAGCGATCGGTGCCGCTAAGCCCCACCCCCTGCCGGCTCCCTGCCCGCCCCATCCGGTCATCGCCGCCTACTATCACAAACGGCTGCATGCGATCTGCGCACCCTATCTTTAGCATAGGGTGCGCAGACCGTGTGCTGGCTGTGCGCTAGTAGGATTTTAGCGTGCGCTCCGCACTTTTGAAGATGTGCCGGTGTGCGCCGAATGCACCATGCTGCATTTTGGTGCGCTCGGCGCACCTTCAAAAGTGCGCAGCGCACGTTAAAATCCTACTAGCGCACGGCCTGCGCACCCTATGCTAAAGATAGGGTGCGCAGATCGCATGCGGCCATGTGTGATAGTAGGTGGCGATGACCGGATGGGGCGGGCAGGGAGCCGGCAGGGGGCGGGGCTTAGCGGCACCGAGCGCTGCATGGAAAATAAGCTAGTGTGAAACCAGCCTTATGTAAGCAAAAATAATACTAATTCTCATCTCACAAAAAACAAGTCCCCACTCAGGTCCATCATCTGTCAATGGAAAAACAGGTAAGGCAGGTTACAGTTAGTGCTATAGTTAGGATTAGTGTTAGGCTAAAGATAGGGTTTATTCTAAAGTTAGGGGTAGGGTAAAGAATTAGGCTTTTCTCAACTGTCTCCCCAATAATTTGGTCACGTCATGTCGTA
This sequence comes from Dendrobates tinctorius, assembly GCF_039654945.1. NCBI lineage: Eukaryota > Metazoa > Chordata > Amphibia > Anura > Dendrobatidae > Dendrobates > Dendrobates tinctorius. The sequence continues at coordinate 2,925,389 of NW_027361867.1, forward strand.
GTTTTCTATTTACGAAAAAAAATAAAAACGAATAAAATGGTCCATCAGTATTATAGTGCAGAGGAGACTTATGCACTTTTATGCTCTGACAGCGAAGAAACTGCAGTGTCAGATGGCGATGTGGATTTCGAGGGCTTTAGCAGCAGCGACAGTGATAGCTCAGAAATGAGCAGTGATTCTGGTCCATCCTCACACACAAGGACCAGTACAACAAGGAGGACAAATAGCGCTTCTGGAGAAATGTCTCCAACTCAGGGAACAATGCCCAGTACTAGCGCTGTCCCTAGTGCTCGAGAATTGGCGCACACCAATGTCCAAGGGGCTTTGCCTCTTGATGTAGCATTTCCCAGATGGGAGGCTTCGGATTCGGCTACTCCATTCATCCCTAATTTTAATGATATTCCTGGTATAAATGTGGAAGTGGAAAATTTGGGACCAATTATTTTTTTTAATTTGTTTCTGACAGATACAGTAGCTTGCTAGAGCATATTGTCCTACAAATCTATATGTGTCCCAATTCATCAGCCAGAATCCACGATCCTATTATGCTAGGTCAAATTTATGGAACCAACTAATATCCTAGAAATGAAAACATTTTTAGGACTTACCGTCGCTATGGGGCTTGTTAAAGAAACGAGCATTCAGTCCTATTGGTCCAACCGCCCTGTTCAAGCCACCCCTATGTTTTCTACCGTTCTTCCTAGGACCCGTTATCAAATGCTCATGAGATTTTGGCATTTTAATGACAATAGTCAATGCCTGCCCAGAAATGTCCCTGAACATGACAGAATATTCAATATCAGACCCATCATCGAAGACTTGACAGAAAAGTTCTTAAAGCTTTACACCCCAACAGAAAACATTTCCATTGATGAGTCCCTTGTAAAATTCAAAGGAAGACTGCACCTCAAGCAATTTATTCCTTCTAAGAGGGCAAGGTTCAGAATAAAGCTCTACAAAATGTGTTAGAGTTCAACCGGATACACATCAGCTTTTCACATTTATGAGGGGAAAGACAGCCAACTAAACCCACCAGGATGCCCTACTTATCTGGGGACATCTGGAAAAATGGTTTGGGAGATGATAACTCCATTTTTACAAAAAGGCTACAATCTGTATGTTGATAACTATTACACCAGCATACCCCTATTTAAAGGTCTGGTTGAACATAACATAGGGGCTTGTGGGACCATTCACAAAAACCGTCAGCATTTTCCACAATCATTGGTCAGCAAAAAGCTCCGAAAGGGGCAGTCAGGGGCTTTACACAATGGAGAGCTGCTTGTCCTTAAGTATAAGGATAAAAATGATATTTTTATCCTGAGCTCGATCCACACAGATGCCACAAGGGCCACTGCAGACCAACAGGGATCCACTACTCCAAAACCTGTGTCTGTCATTGACTACAACAAATATATGGGGGTGTGGCCCTTGCAGATCAGGAGCTACAGCCATACCAGGAATCAAGAAAATCATAGATCTGGTATAAAAAGTTAGTCATGTATTTGTTTCAGGTGGCCACATAGAATTCTTTTGTGTTACACAAAAAAGCTGGAAATGCAGATACTTTCCTTGATTATCAGGAAAAGGTCACTGAAAATCTTGTTTTTGAAAATTTTGTCCCCGCCAATCCTTTATAATCTGAAGATGTGAGAAGACTCACTGAGTGACATTTTATTGCACTCATCCCAGTAACTGAAACAAGAAAGAACCCCCAGAGAAGATGTCGTGTATGTTCCTAGAGAGGAATGAGGCATGATCCCCGCTATTATTACCCACAATGCCCATCACTGCCAGCCTTATGCCTCCATGACGGCTTTACAATCTTCCACACAGAACCACGTTTATGATCTGTTTTGACATTCAAGCATTTGGATTATTTAGTGACAGACACATTTGAGTAGAGCTGACTTAACAATTTCCGGGGGTAGGTGGGGGAGGTCTCCAGAGTCACAAGCTGGGCACAATATACTGGGCAGTACAATGACATTTTTGCAATTTTTGCTCTAAAACTTCTACTACGAGTTTCTGGAAATCATCCATGTAGTAAAAATGGTCACTATATCCATAGATGAAATCCCAGAGGGGTGTCATTTCCAAAATGGGGTCACTTCAGGGGGGATTCTCTTGTTCTGGCACTTAGCGGCTCTCCAAAGTGCCATAAAAGCAGAATCCCCCCTGAAGTGACCCCATTTTGGAAATGACACCCCTCTGTGAATTCATCTATGGGTGTAGTGACCTATCTACCTATTTTCCAATGTAAAATCTGGGGTTAAAACAACATTTTAGTGGTAAAAATGTAATTATTTTTCTTCACTGCCCAATGGTATAATTTTCTATGGAACAGCTGTGGTGTCAGTATGCTCACTGCACCACTAGAAGAATTCATTCAGGGAAGTATTTGGTAAAATGCAGTCACTTTTGGGGGCTTATGCTGTTCTGGCACCTCAGGGGCTCTGACAATGTGACGTCACCCACAAACAATTCCAGCAAAATCTGCTCTCCAATACGGCGCTCCTTCCCTTCGGAGCTCTGCCATGCGCCCAAACAGTGGTTTACCCCCACAAATGCGGTGTCACCATACTCAGGACAAATTGCACTTCAACTTTGGGGTCCAATTTCTCCTGTTACCCTTTGAAAAAAATGGAGGGCGAAAAGATAATTTTTTGTTGAAAAAATATGATTTTTTTTATTTTCATGGCTCTAGGTAATTAACTTCTACGAAGCACTTGGGGGTTCAAAGTGCCCACCACACATTTCCTTGGGGGGTATAGTTTTCAAAATGGGGTCCCTTGTTGGTGGTTTCCACTGTTTAGGCACATCAGGGGCTCTTGAAACGCGACATGGCAACCACTAATTATTCCAGCATATTTTACATTCAAAAAGTCAAATGGTGCGCCTTCCCTTCCGAGCCCTGCCGTGCACCCAAACAGTAGATTTCCCCCACATATGGGGTATCGGCATGCTCAGGAGAAATTGCAAAACAAAATGTATCGTCCATTTTCTCCTGTTACCTTTGCGAAAGTAAAAAAAAATTAGGTGTAAAGGAAAATTTTTGTTATTTGAAAAGTAAATGTTTATTTTTTCCTTCTACATTCCATTCATTCCTGTGAAGCACCTGAAGGGTTAATAAACTTCTTGAATGTGGTTTTGAACACCTTGAGGGGTGCAGTATTTAGAATGGTGTCACTTTTGGGTATTTTCTGTCATATTTACCCCCTCGCTGTTTAACTTTTAACCCTTATAACTTCCTAACCAAAAAATTTGATATAGTTGATATAGAGGCTACTGCGCAGGCGCCGCCATCACCGGTGACATTTTGCTGGATGTAATTTTTTTCTAAGCCTCACAATAGCCACAATATTATAGGCATTATCACCAATAATATCAATGCTATTATATGCATTATGTAATAATGGGGGCAGGTCAGGCTGGTTTCACACTTGCGCGTTTTTTTCCCTATCTTTTACATGGGTGTGCATAGGTGCACATACACATGCGTTTGTACGCGCATGCGTTTTTTTGTAGTGTGCGCTCGGGCACACAAAATGCATCCTGTTGCATTTTTTGTGCGTCCGACTTGCCCCAAAAAAACGCATGCGCACGCAATGTGTTTTTCTACAGCCAAACACCCATTATGCACGTATGCGCAAAAAAACGCACCAAAACCCACAAAAAAAAATGCACAAACGCATAATGCGTTTTTTATGTGCGTTTGCACTGCGCACGGTGTGAAAGTAGCCTCAGTGAGGAATCAGCGACCTGTCATAAGCCAATACAGATGAATATGTAATCAGACCACATAAAGCCCCGCCCACAGCCCCACCCACAGCCCCGCCCCAGAACACGAGAATCGCATTCACTGAAAACTACAAATACAGATTACACAACAGTAAACCAGAGTTGCCCTCATTTATGGTGGACCATAGGAGCTACTATGGATCCTGAGCAGAAGATTAGAGAAAATAATATTGCTCCCCATTTCAGGAGAGATTGTGCAGTAATCTGAATTCCTTAGGATCAAAAACAATGTAATTGGTTGTAAGTTCTATAGAAAAGGGCTTTCACTGCCCAAAGTCATTTGAACAGTTTTGGGTGGAGGAGAATATTGTGGTCTAGAGGCAAAATGGTGATCATGGTAATACGGCCGGACTACACCACCGATAAAGCAGCCACAGCCGGTGACTGAGAGGAATCTGTGACGTCTCTGCATTCAGTGGTTACTACTCACCTGGGTAGTCATATGTGGGAATCTCCTCTTTACACCGCTCATCATCTCTCACATATGTCTCTGTAGTATTAATATGGGTCAGATCTTCACCCTGAAACAAATATTGTAAAAGTCACAGACAGATGGGGAAGTCCCATCTATGATCAGCTCTAATCCTGCCATCTCCACCGCTCTCATTACACAAGTATAAAACATATAATACTGGTGGATAAAACAAGACTGAGCACAAGACCTTCACAGCCGTCTACACATCATAGGGGAGATCTCCTGACACCTTCTCTCCATCTACCTGATGATCCTGAGGAGCACTGGGATCTTCTTGGTTACAGTCCTGTGGAAGAAGAGGACGGGGACATCTCTCTGGTGTTGTCCTCTTACTGGATAGATCTGGAGGAAACACATACAGGGACTGAATTCATTCTCTACATACAGATAATTATAGGCCGTGTGTATTTAGTCCTGTCTATTACCTGGTGATGTGAGGGGCTGGGGAACCTCCATTATGACGTTCTTGTACTGATCTCTGTGTCCTTCTAAATACTCCCACTCCTCCATGGAGAAATAGACAGCGACATCCTGACACCTTATAGGAACCTGACACATACAATGATACCGTCATCCCCCGATCCCTTCATAATGTTACTGTATAATGTCCCAGCATTCCCAGCAGTGTCACCTCTCCAGTCAGCAGCTCCATCATCTTGTAGATGAGTTCTAGTATCTTCTGGTCATTGATGTCCTCATGGATCAGGGGGTGAGGTGGAGGCCCCGTGATTGGGCTCAGGGGTCTTCCCCATCCCTCAGACACAGGGTCCTGACAGCGATCACTAGAGGTCTTCTTCACCACTGTGTAATCCTGGTTATGGAGAGACACATTAATAAATCTCACTACAGACATTTCCAGAGTCCTCACCTCTCCAGTTCTGTCCATCTGTTATTCCCATAGATAAGAATGATGTAATGTGACGTCATCAGAATCTCTCACCTCTCCAGTGAGACGGAAGAGGATCTCTAGGGTGAGGTGTAACATCCTCTCCGCCATCTTGTCTCTGTCCATATCCATCCTTGATGGGGAAATCAGGAAAATTCTCTTCTGTAGAAGATCTTCACTGAGAGGATCCGATATTGTAGAGACCTGAATGAGAAGAAGATGATCCGATGTAACATCATAAGAATCCTGTGTAATAATACAATTACTGGAGATAATAAGGGAAACATATGAGGAGATTTATTATCTTACAGGGTTTAGTTTTCTCCCCTGACATCTACTAATAAAACCTATATATTTAGGCCACAGACAACAAGCAGTTTCCTCCTCGGAGTTGGCAGCTGAACACGTTCCTCATAGACTCATCTTCCATAACGCTAATTCTCCTCTCATTACCGACACTGGAATCGGCATTAGCAATACTGCAGGAGATATTCATTACACGCGACATGAGAAATAACTCCTTCATGATGAGGATGACATCTTCATCTTCTACTGCGGCTCTAGAGACAGATGTGGCCAGAGTCGGTCACTGCCTCCATCCCCACCGGCCGTCTATATGAAGGTTTCCCGTCTTCCCCGCACTGGAATCTTCTCTCCCGTTAGATCTCAGCTCTGAGTCACACACAGAAGTTTGAGGCTTTTCTGGAAGAACAGGACAGGAGAGATCTGAGGCCGATGTCTCCATGTACAGGGTTTCCCCTCGGGATAAGAGGCTTCTCTATCCCTTTCCCCCAATTAGAGGGGACACCTGTGGATATCAGGGTCTTTACCGGCTGCAGTCCTGGGGGGATTTACTCGGTAACGTGGACGTTGGACAAACGTCACCATCAATTCCCATCAGAGTGAAGGAACATCGCTCCTCTATTCAGCTCTATGGATCCAGGATGAAATCCACTGCGGCCCCTGCAAGAAAAGAGCAAAGTCTGGTGAGACCCCCGCACAGGACCTGTGATGAGGTCACAGGAGGGGAGGAGTCAGGGGTCACATGATCAGGGGCCTCAGTGTGTGCAGGACTCTGCTGTGCTGGTTGTCATGGTGCTGGATGAGGGGAAGTTTCTGTGTGGGGTCAGGAGGGGTTTACAGGGTGGATGTGGAAGAGCCGTGTGTGTACGAGGTGTACGGAGCGGAGCCGTGTGTGTACGAGGTGTACGGAGCGGAGCCGTGTGTACGAGGTGTACGGAGCGAAGCCGTGTGTGTATGAGGTGTACGGAGCGGAACCGTGTGTACGAGGTGTACGGAGCAGAGCCGTGTGTGTACAAGGTGTACGGAGCGGAGCCGTGTGTGTACGAGGTGTACGGAGCGGAGCCGTGTGTGTACGAGGTGTACGGAGCAGAGCCGTGTGTGTACGAGGTGTACGGAGTGGAGCCGTGTGTGTGCGAGGTGTACGGAGCGAAGCCGTGTGTGTATGAGGTGTACGGAGCGGAACCGTGTGTACGAGGTGTACGGAGCAGAGCCGTGTGTGTACGAGGTGTACGGAGCGGAGCCGTGTGTGTACGAGGTGTACGGAGCGGAGCCGTGTGTACGAGGTGTACGGAGCGGAGCCGTGTGTACGAGGTGTACAGAGCGGAGCCGTGTGTACGAGGTGTACGGAGCGGAGCCGTGTGTACGAGGTGTACGGAGCGGAGCCGTGTGTACGAGGTGTACAGAGCGGAGCCATGTGTGTACGAGTTATACGGAGTGGAGCCGTGTGTGTGCGAGGTGTACGGAGCGGAGCTGTGTGTGTATATGGCGCCCCTGAGGCTTCAGTCGCCACAGGTACTGCACCTCCTAAGGTGTAGTGCCACACCATCCAGGTATGGTGGGAACTCCTGACCACACTCCACACCTGCACCCCACACACAGGATAGTTCAGCAGGGACCCATCCATGCTTTATGCTGGAAAGGTCATAGGTTGCCTTTTGTGGTCCCTGGCTTCGTAACACGAGAGGTGCTGGGGAGGCGGGTGGAGTTAGCTATAAAAGAAGGGGAAGAGTGAAAGTTAACAGACAGAGAGACAGTTAGTTGGTTAGAGAAGAGAGAAGATGGGTGTCTGAGGGACGTGCTGCAGCAGGTCCCAGTGATCTGGGCTGCTGGCACGAGAAAGACCAGAGAAAGAGACTGATAAGATTGATAACCTAACCTTCCAGAAGAGAGAGAGAGAGAACAGATCGGAACGAAGGAGAATAGAAGGACGGTGGGAAGCAGCTTGAGAAAGAGAGAGAACCCTTCCAGTCCAGAGAGCGCAAAGGCCGGGGCCCGGTCCCCGAGGTTGATTGGATCTTTATGTCTGGCAACAGACACCGGAGGAGTAGTGAGCCGCTAACGCCTTGCTCCCCTCATAGACTTGGGACACAAAAGCAACTGAATAGAGAGCCGGGACGCAGTGAGGAGTCCCCGAAGCAGGCTACAGCTGTCTGTCATACAAGTAAAGACTCGGAACACCTAGAGAGAGGTATTCCAGGATAACTAAGTACTGGATTGCTTCGCACCTAAAGGCGCATTGGAGGAGTCGTTCAGTGAAGGTACATATTGGTGGAGTGTGGAAGGGAGAACCCTATCTGGCCTGAAGGTTGGCTGGAGCCCTGACCCGGAGAACACAGTACGGAGGCAGGCGTGTGAACTGCAAACAGTGAGTAAATCCTTGGAACCACACACCCTGTGTCCTCCAGTTATTCCAGCACCGCTACACCTGGGTAACAACATCTACCCCATCCTGCGCCTCTCCTCATCCATTGCACCTACACTGCCCTGGGACTACAGCTCCACCTGTGGGGAGCTATACCATCTCTGCTGCACCACACCATCAGTCCCAGTGGATCTGTATGCAGCATTGGCCTAACACCATACTTGCCAAACACCACGGGTGGCGTCACAAACTATTCTGCCATTAACTAGACCACCGCCATTGACATTGGGCACCCAGGGCCACGGACCAGGTCACCGCTGCTGTGACACATTCCCGCCGAGTAACCCCACAGCCCTGGGAGGGTGACCCATGTACGACGTGTACGGAGCAGGGTTGTGTGTGTACAAGGTGTACGGAGCAGGGTCGTGTGTGTACGTGGTGTATGGAGCGGAGCCCTGTGTGTAGGAGGTGTACGTAGCGGAGAGGTGTGTGTACGAGGTGTGCGGAGCGGAGCCGTGTGTATGAGGTGTACGGAGTGGAGTAGACTCGTGTGTGTATGAGGTGTACGGAGTGAAGCCATGTGTGTACGAGGTGTATGGAGTGGAGCCGTGTTTCCGAGGTGTACGGAGCGGAGCCGTGCGTGTATGAGGTGTACGGAGCAGGGTTGTTTGTGTACAAGGTGTACGGAGCAGGGTCGTGTGTGTACGTGGTGTATGGAGCGGAGCCCTGTGTTTACGAGGTGTACGGAGTGGAGTCGTGTGTGTACGAGGTGTACGGAGTGGAGCCGTGTGTACGAGGTGTACGGAGTGGAGCCGTGTGTACGAGGTGTACGGAGCGGAGCCGTGTGTGCGCGAGGTGTACGGAGCAGAGCTGCGTGTACGGAGTGGAGCCGTGTGTGTACGAAGCGGAGCCGTGTGTACGAGGTGTACGGAGTGGAGTCGTGTGTGTGTACGAGGTGTACGGAATGAAGCCGTGTGTACGAGGTGTACGAAGTGGAGCCGTGTGTACGAGGTGTACGGAGCGGAGCCGTGTGTGTGCGAGGTGTACGGAGCAGAGCTGCGTGTACGGAGCGGAGCCGTGTGTGTACGAGGTGTATGGAGCGGAGCCGTGTGTGTACGAGGTGTACGGAGTGGAGCCGTGTGTGTACGAGGGGTACGGAGCGAAGCCGTGTGTACGAGGTGTACGGAGCGAAGCCGTGTGTGTACGAGGTGTACGGAGCGGAGCCGTGTGTGCGAGGTGTACTGAGTGGAGTCGTGTGTGTACGAGGTGTACGGAGTGGAGCCGTGTGTGTACGAGGTGTACAGAGTGGTGCCGTGTGTACGAGATGTACGGCGCGGAACCGTGTGTGTATGTGGCGCCCCTGAGGCTTCAGTCGCCACAGGTACTGCACCTCCTAAGGTGTAGTGCCACACCATCCAGGTAAGGTGGGAACTCCTGACCACACTCCACACCTGCACCCCACACACAGATAACAGATCGGAACGAAGGAGAATAGAAGGACAGTGGGAAGCAGGTTGAGAAAGAGAGAGAACCCTTCCAGTCCAGAGAGCGCAAAGGCCGGGGCCCGGTCCCCGAGGTTGATTGGATCTTTATGTCCGGCAACAGACACCGGAGGAGTAGTGAGCCGCTAATGCCTTGCTCCCCTCATAGACTTGGGACACAACAGCAACTGAATAGAGAGCCGGGACACAGTGAGGAGTCCCCGAAGCAGGCTACAGCTGTCTGTCATACAAGTAAAGACTCGGAACACCTAGAGAGAGGCATTCCAGGATAACTAAGTACTGGAGTGCTTCGCACCTAAAGGCGCATTGGAGGAGTCGTTCAGTGAAGGTACATATTGGCGGAGTGTGGAAGGGAGAACCCTATCTGGCCTGGAGGTTGGCTGGAGCCCTGACCCGGAGAACACAGTACAGAGGCAGGCGTGTGTGTGAACTGCAAACAGTGAGTAAAGCCTTGGAACCGCACACCCTGTGTCCTCCAGTTAATCCAGACCGCTACACCTGGGTAACAACATCTACCCCATCCTGCGCCTCTCCTCATCCATTGCACCTACACTGTCCCGGGACTACAGCTCCACCTGTGGGGAGGTATACCATCTCTGCTGCACCACACCATCAGTCCCAGTGGATCTGTATGCAGCGTTGGCCTAACACCATACTTGCCAAACACCACGGGTGGCGTCACAAACTATTCTACCATTAACTACACCACCGCCATTGACATTGGGCACCCAGGGCCACGGACCGGGTCACCGCTGCTGTGACACATTCCCGCCTTGACACCGGCCTGGTACAGAGTAACCCCACAGCCCTGGGAGGGTGACCCATGTACGACGTGTACGGAGCAGGGTTGTGTGTGTACAAGGTGTACGGAGCAGGGTCGTGTGTATACGTGGTGTATGGAGCGGAGCCCTGTGTGTACAAGGTGTACGGAGCGGAGAGGTGTGTGTACGAGGTGTACGGAGCGGAGCCGTGTGTATGAGGTGTACGGAGTGGAGTCGTGTGTGTACGAGGTGTACGGAGTGGAGCCGTGTGTGTACGAGGTGTACGGAGTGGAGCCGTGTTTCCGAGGTGTACGGAGCGGAGCCGTGCGTTTATGAGGTGTACGGAGCAGGGTCGTTTGTGTACAAGGTGTACGGAGCAGGGTCGTGTGTGTACGAGGTGTACGGAGTGGAGCCGTGTGTACGAGGTGTACGGAGCGGAGCCGTGTGTGTACGAGGTGTACGGAGCAGAGCTGCGTGTACGGAGCGGAGCCGTGTGTGTACGAGGTGTACAGAGCGGAGCCGTGTGTGTACGAGGTGTACGGAGCGGAGCCGTGTGTGTACAAGGTGTACTGAGCGGAGCCGTGTGTGTACGAGGTGTACGGAGCGGAGCCGTGTGTGTACGAGGTGTACGGAGCGGAACCGTGTGTACGGAGCGGAGCCGTGTGTACGGAGTGGAGCCGTGTGTGTATGAGGTGTACGGAGCGGAGCTGTGTGTGCGAGGTGTACGAGCGGAGCTGTGTGTGTACAAGGTGTACTGAGGGGAGCCGTGTGTGTACGAGATGTACGGAGCAGAGCCATGTGTGTACGAGGTGTACGGAGCGGAGCCGTGTGTGTACGAGGTGTACGGAGCGGAGCCGTGTGTGTACGAGGTGGACGGAGCAGAGCTGCGTGTACGGAGCGGAGCCGTGTGTGTACGAGGTGTACAGAGCGGAGCCGTGTGTGTACGAGGTGTACGGAGCGGAGCCGTGTGTGTACAAGGTGTACTGAGCAGAGCCGTGTGTGTACGAGGTGTACGGAGCGGAGCCGTGTGTGTACGAGGTGTACGGAGCGGAGCCGTGTGTGTACGAGGTGTACGGAGCGGAGCCGTGTGTGTACGAGGTGTACGGAGCGGAGCCATGTGTGTACGAGGTGTACGGAGCGGAGCCGTGTGTACGGAGCGGAGCCGTGTGTACGGAGCGGAGCCGTGTGTGTATGAGGTGTACGGAGCGGAGCCGTGTGTGTACGAGGTGTACGGAGCAGAGCCATGTGTGTACGAGGTGTACGGAGCGGAGCCGTGTGTACGGAGCGGAGCCGTGTGTACGGAGCGGAGCCGTGTGTGTATGAGGTGTACGGAGCGGAGCTGTGTGTACGAGGTGTACGAGCGGAGCCGTGTGTGTACAAGGTGTACTGAGGGGAGCCGTGTGTGTACGAGATGTACGGAGCAGAGCCATGTGTGTACGAGGTGTACGGAGCGGAGCCGTGTGTGTACGAGGTGTACTGAGCGTAGCCGTGTGTACGAGGTGTACGGAGCGGAGCCGTGTGTATGAGGTGTACGGAGCGGAGCAGTGTGTGTACGAGCTGTACAGAGCTGAGCTGTGTGTGTACAAGGTGTACTGAGTGGAGTCGTGTGTGTACGGAGCAGAGCCGTGTGTGTACGAGGTGTACGGAGTGGAGCCATGTGTGTACGAGGTGTACGGAGCGGAGCCGTGTGTGTACAAGGTGTACGGAGTGGAGCTGTGTGTGTACGAGGTGTACTGAGCGGAGCCGTGTGTGTACGAGGTTTACGGAGCGGAGCCATGTGTGTACGAGGTGTAGGGAGTGGAGCTGTGTGTGCATGAGGTGTACGGAGCGAAGCCATGTTTGTGTGGACCCCTCTGTGTACTCTGTATACCCCATCTTCAGTCACAGACCCCTCTGTGTACGCTGTATATCCCTAGCTTCGGTCTCAGACCCCACAGTGTACGCTGTATACACCCGTTTACCCCCATCTTTGGGCGCAGACCCCTGTGTACACTCTATACACCCATATACCCCCAGCTTCGGTTGCAGACGCCTCTTTGTACGCTGTATACACTCGTATAACCCCAGCTTCAGTCGCAGACCCCTCAGTGTATGCTGCTTACACCTGTATTCCCTCAGCTTCGGTCGCAGACCCCTCAGTGTGCTCTTTATACACCTGTATACCCCCAGCTTCGGTCGCACACCCCTGTGTATACTGTATACACCTAGCTTCAGTCACAGACCCCGCGTCTCTCACACTATATACACCTGTATACCCCCAGCTTCAGTCTCAGATCCCTGTGTACTCTGTATACACCCGTATACCCCCAGCTTTGGTCGCAGACCCCTGTGTATGCTGTATACACCCGTATACCCCCAGCTTTGGTCACAGACCCGTGTTCACTGTATACACCTGTTTATCCCTAGTTTTGGTCGCAGACCCCTGTGTACACTGTATACACCCATATACCCCCAGCTTCAGTCGCAGACCCCTGTGTATGCTGTATTCACCTGTATACCCCCAGCTTCAGTCACAGACCCCGCGTGTCTCACACTGTATACACCTGTATACCACCAGCTTCAGTCTCAGAACCTGTGTGTATGCTGTATACACCCGTATACCCCCAGCTTCGGTCACAGACCCTTCTGTGTATGCTGTATACACCCATATACCCCCAGCTTCGGTCGCAGACCACTCTGTGTACGTTGTACACACCCATATACCCCCAGCTTCGGTCACAGACCCCTCTGTGTACGTTGTATACACCGTATACCCCCAGATTCGGTCACAGCCCCGTGTTAACTGTATACACCCGTATATCCCCAGTTTTGGTCGCAGACCCCTGTGTATGCTGTATACACCCGTATACCCCCAGGTTTGGTCACAGACCCCTGTGTACACTGTATACACCTGTATACCCCCAGCTTTGGTCACAGATCCCCTGTGTATGCTGTATACACCCGTATATCCCCAGGTTCGGTAACAGATCCCTGTGTACACTGCATACACCCGTATACCCCCAGGTTTGGCCGCAGTCCCCTGTGTACTCTGTATACACCCGTATACCCCCAGCTTTGGTCGCAGACCCCTTTGTATGCTGTATACACCCGTATACCCCCAGCTTCGGTCACAGACCCTGCATCTCTCACTCTGTAGAATTGACGCCGAACACACACGGTAAAACTGCGGTCGTCGGTCTCTCATCTCTCACACTTATACTGATAACATAAGATGGAGTCAGACGAACCCTCCTACAAAACGTGAGAACAAAGTCATTACTACAGGACTGTGTGAGAAAGGGATTTATTCTACAAGAAACGCTGGGGCCACAAATGAGAATAACATAATGTCGCTCATCTTCTCTTTCACCATAGATATTGACAGTGAGGGCGACTTCCACTTTACCGCAATGTGGATTTTAGTGGCCATACATAAGTAGTTTACTAGCTTCTGAAAGCTTTCTGGAAGCCGGGAAGGCCTGGTTCCCAGTAAAAGTGTAAAAGGTTCCAGATCAACCGGTCCACCATACATCTGTGCTATCAGACGCTTCACCTTCTCCCAAAGCCCAGAAACCACCGTACAAGACCACCAAATATGTCTCATGTCACCAGATATTCCACAGCCCCTAAAACAGTCTCCCGAGATATTGGGGAAAATGCTGTGAATTTTTTCCTGTACATAATAGACTCTGTACAATAGTTTTAAGGAGGTCTCCACAAGGGAAGTCTGGTGACTACCTCTTGATAGGGTGTCACAGCTACGTTACCATTCATCAATTGACTGTTCAAACTCCAAATCCTCCTCCCACTGTAACATATACTTCAAATTTTTTATCATTTTGTGGAGAATTTATAGCATAGTAGATCAATGAGATCATTCCCCTGCCCAAAGGGTCATTTAGACATTATTTTTCAAAACTCATTGCCCTGAGAGTAGTACCGCTCGGGAGGATCTGCTTTCCAAAGTGGAAGATCTGGTTCAATCGCATTACCTCCCTAGCTGGAAGTTCAAATTTTTGAACAAATTCCTATCTGTCAAGTAAGATATTAAATGGGGATCACAAATGTTTAAGTATATGAATACCTTTCAGCTTCCACCAAGAAAAAATTTGAGGCTCAAGGCCTGGCGGGAACATGGGGTTTTGTAATATAGCTGTCAGGGGAGAAGGGCTTGATTGTAAGTTATAGCTAAACCGGACTTTCCTCCAAAGAAGCAACGAGTGGACTGTAAAAGGAGCCACATTCATTAACCCCCGTGGAAGTCGGTCTGTGGTCCACATTAGGCCTGATAAAGAGAATGGTTTGGAGAGAAATGATTCCAGAATAACCCATCTCGGACTATTGGGATATGAACACGCACTTATTAATGGAGCAATCTGTGCCGACTTGTAATAAAGTGTAAAATTAGGGAGGGATAAACCCCCTTCTTTTTTGTGTCGGAACATACGTTTTTGCCCAATTCTGGGTTGTTTTCCTAGCCAAAGAAACTTAGACATCATGGAGTGTAACTGAGTGAAGGTTCTGTCTGGTACCATAATTGGGAGGGACCTAAATAGATATAAGAAGCGAGGCAGTGACACCATTTTTAATGCATGTGTTCTGCCGAGCCAGGATAACTTTGAGGAAGCCCATCTATCCAGGTCCCTCTGGAAGTTTTGGATCAGTGAAGAGTAATTCCACCTAAACAGAGGTGACCTGTTGGCTGTTAAGTTGATACCCAGATATGTTAGATAATGTTCTTTGTATATAAACCCAAAATGGGAGGCTATATTAGTTTGCTCTGTCTTAGGAAAATTTACAAATAATGCTTCGGATTTATCAATGTTAATCTTTAACCCTGAGATCTTCTCAAATTGTTGAAGGAGGGAAAACAAGTGTGGGAGTGAAGTGTGGGGACTTATTAATGTTAGCAGGAGATCATCCGCAAAGAGGCTGACTTTATATTGGTCTCCCATATTCTCAGGGCCCAGGATATTCTGATCTCTCCTTATTGCTTCCACAATGGGTTCCATTGCAAGTGCAAAAAGATCCGGAGATAGAGGACAGCCCTGCCTGGTACCCTCTGAATATTAATTGGAGGGGGATGTGGTGACGGGAGTTTTACATAAGCGATAGGGCTATCATATAACAATTGGAGGCACTTTATAAGTTTAGGGGAGAATCCGACTTCCGATAGAACCGTAAAGAGATATGTCCAGGACGCCGAATCGAAAGCCCTCTCAGTATCTAATGCAAGCAGGAGAAGTCGCTTTCGTTGTAGGTTAGTTGTATGAATAATATTTAACCCTCTCCTAATATTATCTGGGGCCTGTCACGCTGGTATAAAACCAACCTGATCCCGATGGATGAGGTGAGGGAGGATTTTATTGATCCTGTTAGTCACAATGGATGTAAAGATTTTGAAGTCAATGTATAAGAGGGATATAGGTCTATAATTTGTGGTGAGATGATCTTTCTTAGGATTAGGGATTACGGTTACATGCGCCATGTAGAGCTCAGGGGGCAGCTGTGAGCCATTTAGTAGTGAATTACAGAGGTTTTTATATGTGGTGTCAGCACATCGCTGCATTTTTTATAATATATTGCTGTAAGACCATCCGGCCCCGGGGACTTTCCTCTTTTTAGTTTTTTGATTGATGAAACTATTTCCTCCTCAGAGATGTGTAAATGGAGTTGTTGTGCCGCGGACTCAGTCAGGTTAGGTAGATGTAGTGTGTGAAGGAATGACTCCAGTAGTGAGGGGGGTGATTGTGGGGCGAATACAAACTCTGGGAGTGTTCATTATAAGTGCTATACATGACATCGGGGTGGGCTGAGGTCTGACCCTTAGGGTCTTTTATAGAGGAGATTATATGCAGTGACTCTCTCATTCTGAGCTTACGAGCGGCATCTTATTAGGCTTATTGGCATGGTGATAAAACGCGGCTTTACTCCAAGTTAGCGCCTCTCCGTTCTGGTGGTGAGAATGGCGTCTAATTGTCATTTCATATCTTGTATTTGTGTAGATAAGTATAGGGGTGAAGAGCGCTGATTGGCCAATTCTAACTCCTGCAGTTTCTCCTCCAGTCTGGGCTGTAATTCAGACCTTTCTTCTTCCTGTAGGCCGATAACTTAATCACAGAACCGGGAATAGATTTTCTGTGCGCGAGTCACATTGCTCCAAGTGAGGCCTCCTCCGCTGTGTGAGTTTAGGAGAAATTTGTTATATCTTCTCTAATAGCGGTTACATTAGAGATTTGGGAATTTTAGCTCCTGGTGCGGAGTCGATAGCACAATCATATGCCGCCATATAGTAGACGGCCGGTAACTGGTGAGAATTCCCTCCTGTGTGGGGTCTATTTCCCTCCAGAGAAATCACACGTTACATTCCACACATAACACTGTGTAGAGAAGGCGGCGCGGGGTAATTGTGCCAGTAGTGAGGGGCGAATAATGGCGGGAATGTCACTGACTGAGGAGAAGGCTCCATGGAGGTCTGCACTCCGGAGCTCATGTGACCCCTGACTCCTCCCCTCCTGTGACCTCATCACAGGTCCTGTGCACAGAGCAGCCATATATGTGGAGTGCGGCTCTGCAGGTTAGTGATGGGCAGTCCGGCTCTTCTGGCTCCTTTCCCCACTTTTCTCCCTCCTGTCCCTTCACTATAAAGCCTGGGCCTCATTATACAGCTGTACAGGGGTCTAGTGAAGGCTTTTTAGCCCTTTCCTCAGACTGTAGCTCCTGGGCACAGGTCCTCACTCCTGTCCCTTCACTATACAGCCTGGGTCTCATTATACAGCTGTACAGGGGTCTAGTGAAGGCTTTTTAGCCCTTTCCTCGGACTGTAGCTCCTGGGAACAGACCCTCACTCCTGTCCCTTCACTATAAAGCCTGGGCCTCATTATACAGCTGTACAGGGGTCTAGTGAAGGCTTTTTACCCCTTTCCTCAGTCTGTAGCTCCTGGGAACAGGCCCTCACTCCTGTCCCTTCACTATAAAGCCTGGGCCTCATTATACAGCTGTACAAGGGTCTAGTGAAGGCTTTTTAGCCCTTTCCTCAGTCTGTAGCTCCTGGGAACAGGCCCTCACTCCTGTCCCTTCACTATAAAGCCTGGGCCTCACTATACAGCTGTACAGGGGTCTAGTGAAGGCTTTTTAGCCCTTTCCTCGGACTGTAGCTCCTGGGAACAGGCCCTCACTCCTGTCCCTTCACTATAAAGCCTGGGCCTCATTATACAGCTGTACAGGGGTCTAGTGAAGGCTTTTTAGCCCTTTCCTCAGACTGTAGCTCCTGGGCACAGGCCCTCACTCCTGTCCCTTCACTATAAAGCCTGGGCCTCATTATACAGCTGTACAGGGGTCTAGTGAAGGCTTTTTAGCCCTTTCCTCAGACTGTAGTTCCTGGGAACAGGCCCTCACTCCTGTCCCTTCACTATAAAGCCTGGGCCTCATTATACAGCTGTACAGGGGTCTAGTGAAGGCTTTTTAGCCCTTTCCTCAGACTGTAGCTCCTGGGAACAGGCCCTCACTCCTGTCCCTTCACTATAAAGCCTGGGCCTCATTATACAGCTGTACAGGGGTCTAGTGAAGGCTTTTTAGCCCTTTCCTCAGACTGTAGCTCCTGGGAACAGGCCCTCACTCCTGTCCCTTCACTATAAAGCCTGGGCCTCATTATGCAGCTGTACAGGGGTCTAGTGAAGGCTTTTTAGCCCTTTCTTCAGACTGTAGCTCCTGGTCACCATGTGATCTCACCATAACCCTAACAAGCTAATTAAGGTGTGAAACTTTGATCAAAATTATCTCAGTACACAAATCTCCAAGGGTGCCCAAAGTTTTGCATCGCGCCCTTTTTCCTTTTTGCAATTATGAAATTGTAAAAAGTCTATATATATATATATATATATATATATATATATATATATTTTTATTATTATTATTTTTGCCTAAAATACAAAGGCCATGTGTCATCTTAGAGGTTCGGCCTTTTAGAGATCATTTCATCTTCATCTTACTACTGCTCACAATAACGGTCATTTTGACCCGGGGCGCCCACACTTTTACATGCCGCTGTCAGTGCTTCATCCCGCTGGTGCTCAATATTTAATAGGGTCTTGCTATTAAACTTAATGAAAAGTTCGGTGAATTTCCTTGAGCTGTTATTACTAGAGATGAGCGAATATCGTCGGAGAAGTTGTTATTGGCTAATATCACTTACCGAATAGCTGCATCGGGACCCCGGATCCCTGGAGCGCTCCCGATAATCAGCTGCATGTGTCGCCCTCCATGCAGGTGCTGTGACTATCACACAGCGCGACACACGCAGCTGATTATCGGGAGCGCTCCAGCACACTGAGTCCTGCACACACTGAGGCCCCTGATCATGTGACCCCTGACTCCTCCCCTCCTGTGACCTCATCACAGGTCCTGTGCACAGAGCAGTCATATATGTGGCGGACACTCCTGGATCTTCTGCTTTCTGGGCCGGTTCCTCCTGTGAGTCCTATTAACCCTTTCACTCCCTGTATTCTCCTTTCTGACAGGACAATATCTGAATTCGGACAGTGTGACAGGAATTTAAGCAATGTGGAAGGAAGAAATGACAATTTTACTTTTTTCCTCACGAAAATGTGACTTTAGCCCCAAAATTGTCAGCGTAACAAATCCTTATTTCCCCCACTGTAGTTTGTAGACTCCATATTCAGATCCCTAAAGTGCGAAAAGAGCTGAATTCCCCACTTAAGTTATTACATTTTGGAAATTGCCCCCACTGGGAATTTATCTCCAGGTAAAGGCACAATTGTGTCTCCATGGGGGTTGTGCTCACAACCCAACATCGTGTGGCCTCCAAAGAAATGCCACCCCACACCATTACTGACCACTGCCAAACCGGTCATGCTGAAGGATGCTGCAGGCAGCAGATCGCTCTCCACGGCGTCTCCAGACTCTGTCACGGCTGTCACATGTGCTCAGTGTGAACCTGCTTCCATCTGTGAAGAGCACAGGGCGCCAGTGGTGAATTTGCCAATCCTGGTGTTCTGTGGCAAATGCCAAGCGTCCTGTATGGTGTTGGGCTGTGAGCACAACCCCCATCTGTGGATGTCGAGACCTCAGACCATCCTCATGGAGTCAGTTTCTAACCATTTGTGCAGACACATGCACATTTGTGGCCTGCTTAAGATCATTTTGCAGGGCTCTGGCAGTGCTCCTCCTGTTCCTCCTTGCACAAAGGTGGAGGTAGCGGTCCTGCTGCTGGGCTGTTGCCCTCATACGGCCCCCTCCACATCTCCTGTTGTACAGGCCTGTCGCCTGGTAACACCTCCAGCCTCTGGACACTACGCTGACAGACACAGTAAACCTTCTTGCCACAGCTCGCATTGATGTGCCATCCTGGATGAGCTGCACTACCTGAGCCACTTGTGTGGGTTGTAGAGTCCGTGTCATGCTACCACAACTGTGAAAGCACAACCAACATTCAAAAGTGACCAAAACATCAGCCAGAAGCATTGGTACTGAGATATGGTCTGTGGTCCCCACCTGCAGAACCACTCCTTTACTGAGGGTGTCTTGATAATTGCCAATAATTTCCATCTGTTGTCTATTCCATTTGCACAACAGCATGTGAAATTGATTGTCAATCAGTGTTGCTTCCTAAGTGGACAGTTTGATTTCACAGAAGTTTGATTTACTTGGAGTTATATTCTGTTGTTTAAGTGTTCCCTTTATTTTTTTGAACAGTGTATATAGATATAGATAGATTTTTTTTCTTTACGTTGGAGGGCCCAATTCCAGCTATTGCTGTGGGATCTGTGATTTCTATCTACTCCACTGTGTACAGGATAATAGAGTATAATAAAGTAGTTATGGACGTGACGTAACTAACATTGTGCAGTGACTCTGCTTTCCATATAGTGATGGATATTTCTTGTTGCTGAAACTGTGATATTTTTTCCACTTTAAACCTTTTTTAAACCCCTCTGATCAGTGCGATCACACAACATACAAGCCTCTGATGGCTCCGGTGATGCCCTGTACTACTGTAGTGCCGTGTATCATCACTGCCTGTCAGTGTAATACTAACGGCCCCATACACATGAGATCAGAGTTGGCTGAACGGTCATTTGGCAGACGGCGATCTCTCCCGACTCCCCCATACACACAAATATTCCAGCTTTCCTGTGGTCTGTATGAGAGAGTCGCCTCCAGACTCCTCTAGAGGAGGGTTATCTACAGGAAGAGCAAACAGATTATCCTCTGAAATTAAGGATGCCGGATCCTTCTCTGCCCTGACATCATCTGTCGGGAGGCCCCCAAATACATTATATGGTCGGCCAAACCCCCCGAAATCAGTGCTTTCATGGAACTTTAGTCTAATGTGTATGGGGGCGTTATAAGGTAACTTATTGGACGCTGCCTCTGACCCGGCCTAAAAGACCTTCATACATTGCAGCCCAGACCCCATTATTAGGCATGTAAGTATCGGAGTAACTAGGCCGCCCCATACTATCGAGTACTTGGGGGCGGGGGGCATTCAGCCAAACTCTGTCACACCTTCTTAGATGCCATGTTTGCTTTTCACAGCAGCAAGTGGTTAAACTGTCAGGGATTTGTTGCAGCCTCATCTGTGCCGTCCCTGCGGTGTACATCTATGTTCTGGGGACCAAAAAGATTCATTTCTTTTTAATAAATGTTTAACATGTTAAAAATTATAAAATGAGTCTTCTGCTTTTTGCATATTTTTTTCTTCTTACAAGAATTGTTGGAGCCACTTTTTCTTTAGAAACATTTTAATATCGGCTTTTTCTGGAGTTTTTCTTGTAATATAGGAAAGTCTAAGGCCAGAAATAAACCCCATAAATCACTGTACATGGAGACTTTGGGATCAGATCATTTCTGTCCGTTGTGTTTGTGGAAGCAAAAAATCTTTTCTAAAAGCCTCAAACTTCTGTGTGTGACTCAGAGCTGAGATCTAACGTGAGAGAAGATTCCAGTGCGGGGAAGACGGGAAACCTTCATATAGACGGCCGGTGGGGATGGAGGCAGTGACCGACTCTGGCCACATCTGTCTCTAGAGCCGCAGTAGAAGATGAAGATGTCGTCCTCATCATGAAGGAGTTATTTCTCATGTCGCATGTAATGAATATCTCCTGCAGTATTGCTAATGCCGATTCCAGTGTCGGTAATGAGACGAGAATTAGCGTTATGGAAGATGAGTCTATGAGGAACGTGTTCAGCTGCCGACTCCGAGGAGGAAACTGCTTGTTGTCTGTGGCCTAAATATATAGGTTTTATTAGTAGATGTCAGGGAAGAAAACTAAACCCTGTAAGATAATAAATCTCCTCATATGTTTCCCTTATTATCTCCAGTAAGTGTATTATTACACAGGATTCTTATGTTACATCGGATCATCTTCTTCTCATTCAGGTCTCTACAATATCGGATCCTCTCAGTGAAGATCTTCTACAGAAGAGAATTTTCCTGATTTACCCATCAAGGATGGATATGGACAGAGACAAGATGGCGGAGAGGATGTTACACCTCACCCTAGAGGTCCTCTTCCATCTCACTGGAGAGGTGAGAGATTCTGATGACGTCACATTACATCATTCTTATCTATGGGAATAACAGATGGACAGAACTGGAGAGGTGAGGACTCTGGAAATGTCTGCAGTGAGATTTATTAATGTTTCTCTCCATTACCAGGATTACACAGTGGTGAAGAAGACCTCTAGTGATCGCTGTCAGGACCCTGTGTCTGAGGGATGGGGAAGACCCCTGAGCCCAATCACGGGGTCTCCACCTCACCCCCTGATCCATGAGGACATCAATGACCAGAAGATCCTAGAACTCATCTACAAGATGATTGAGCTGCTGGCTGGAGAGGTGACACTGCTGGGAATGCTGGGACATTATACAATAATGCTATGAAGGGATCGGGGGGATGACGGTATCATTGTATGTGTTAGGTTCCTATAAGGTGTCAGGATGTCGCTGTCTATTTCTCCATGGAGGAGTGGGAGTATTTAGAAGGACACAGAGATCTGTACAAGAACGTCATAATGGAGGTTCCCCAGTCCCTCACATCTCCAGGTAATAGACAGGACTAAATACACACGGCCTATAATTATCTGTATGTAGAGAATGAATTCAGTCCCTGTATGTGTTTCCTCCAGATCTATCCAGTAAGAGGACAACACCAGAGAGATGTCCCCGTCCTATTCTTCCACAGGACTGTAACCAAGAAGATCCCAGTGCTCCTCAGGATCATCAGGTAGATGGAGAGAAGGTGTCAGGAGATCTCCCCTATGATGTGTAGACGGCTGTGAAGGTCTTGTGCTCAGTCTTGTTTTATCCACCAGTATTATATGTTTTATACTTGTGTAATGAGAGCGGTGGAGATGGCAGGATTAGAGCTGATCATAGATGGGACTTCTCCATCTGTCGGTGACTTTTACAATATTTGTTTCAGGGTGAAGATCTGACCCATATTAATACTACAGAGACATATGTGAGGGGTGATGAGTGGTGTAAAGAGGAGATTCCCACATATGACTACCCAGGTGAGTAGTAACCACTGAATGCAGAGAAGTCACAGATTCCTCTCAGTCACCGGCTGTGGCTGCTTTATCGGTGGTGTAGTCCGGCCGTATTACCATGATCACCATTTTGCCTCTAGACTACAACATTCTCCTCACCCAAAACTGTTCAAATGACTTTGGGCATTGAAAGCCCTTTTCTATAGAACTTACGACCTGGAGGATCCACCTACCCCCTGGGATTAGTGTGAGGGTGATCCCTTAAGGCAAGATCAATATGATTGCTTGTACTGACCCAACATAGGCCGAGTGCACGCTTAAAGACTCATACCGAACGCAGAGTTAGATGTCTACTCCTTTCTCAGCAAAGGCTTGCACACAACTGAAGTTTATTCTCAAGACAAAGTGACAGGAGATGGGTGTCACACAATCTCCTGAGTAGCCAGTGTCAGTCTATGATAGGTCCATTTCAGCTTCACTTCCATATATGGTATCCAGTATCTCAGCTTCTGCATTCCAAGAATTCCTTCCAGGGTGTTGTCTGAAGACACAGACGCCATCTTGGTACACCATATCCGAACTGACTTATATAAGGTTTAATAATTGATTTCAGTAGCCATTCTCTCCTTCACATTAGGAGACGCTGACCGTTACCTGCCCAGATCTGTAACTATAAAGCCAAATGACAGCGTACGTAGAATATGCTGACAAGATAGAAAATCACTTGTAGAAAAATATGTGCTTTATGTGGTGCTCTAATTACATATTCATCTGTATTACATCTAGCAAAATGTCACTGGCGATGTCGGCGCCTGCGCAGTAGTATCTATACGTAAGAGATAGAGGCTACTGCGCAGGCGCCACTGGTGTCATTTTGCTGGATGTAATTTTTCTAAGCCTCACAATAGCCACAATATTATAGGCATTATCAACAATAATATCAATGCTATTATATGCATTATGTAATAATGGGGGGCAGGTCAGTGAGGGGTCAGCAATGACCAGCCAGGTCTTTCCCCGGAAGGAACAACCACGGGAAGGGCAGTCTCCAATGAAGGAAACCACCTATGCCAAAACATGGTATCCATCCACAGAAAGCTGTTTCGGGGTATTGCCCCTCATCAGTGTGGAGCAGGAAACTGGCTGGTAGGAGCAATGCCTAGTAAAAGACTGTGAAAATGAGGATGAATGAACTCATGGAGATCAACATCCAACACTGCGGAGACACCATCACGTGTTTCTCAACGCAGTGATTCTAGAGCACTGCCCCCATCCCTTATGGGAAATATGCAAAACATGCAAAACAGAAGCCGCGGAGACACCATCACATGTTTCTCAACGCAAGCAATGACTAGCCAGGTCTTTCCCCGGGAAGGAACAACCACGGGAAGGGCAGTCTTCAATGAAGGAAACCACCTATGCCAAAACATGGTATCCATCCACAGACAGCTGTTTCGGGGTATTGCCCCTCATTTTCACAGTGAGGGGTCAGCGACCTGTCATAAGCTAATACAGATGAATATGTAATCAGAGCACAACAAAGCCCCGCCCACAGCCCCGCCCCCGAGCACGAGAATATCATTAACTGAAAACTACAAATACAGATTACACAACAACCACAAGACGGATTTCATCACCAGGTATCATTGTAATCAGTATAACGGCGCTGACCTGACAGTGTCTGTAGGTTACTGAGCACAATCCTGCTGACAGGTTCCCTTTAAGACATCTCAGCTCTGTACTATTATACACAGTTCTCTTTAAATGTGTAATATTTCTTCTTGAAACTCATCTGACAGAAAATATTGGAGCTTACGATAGTTTAGATTGTGAGGTCACCGAGCCCCATACTCTAATTACCCCAGAGAGGTTTCACCACTAGCTGCTCATTTATTACTGATGGAGACTGTGGAGTTTGATCATTTCAGTAGATGTTATTGTCTATAGTCACAGTGTTTGATTACAGTAGTGTCCAAAATCCTCTGATTTAACCTCTTCCCGCAGCCAGTTTTGTGTTCTTAATCAGGCCCCATTATTAATATCTGACGTGTGTCACTTTATGTGGTGGTAAGTTTGGAATTCTTCACAAAGGATAATAGAAAACAGATGGATCTTACAAATTATTTTCCAGCTTCGCACTATACTCTATATACGATTATACTCTACTGTCTGGGCACATGGCAGTGTTCAGAAGGGAAGGAGCGCCATTTAGCTATATGAATGCAGATCTAGCTGGAATAGTTTGCAGACACAATGTATTGGGAGCACTGTTCATGGTCACCTGGCTGTTCATGGTGGACATCTTTTGAGCTTTCTTGGCTCTATCTTCTCTGCTTTCCATATCCCAGGGATTGCCTTGCTCATCGCCCTTTAACACCCTTACATGGATCTGGACTTACACTGGGACCCCTAGGCTTGGACTTGCTATTCTGTAGTGTTAGATGGCAAGAAGAATAGTCAGGTAGCTGGGTCAGAACCAGAAGGACAGAATACAGAACCAGAAGACACAAGAGTAGTCAGTAAACGGGCCACGGTCACAACAGGGGATAAATACACAATCCGCAAGCTGAGCACAGAGGACTGAACCAGAGGAGAACAGCGCTGTATCTGGCAGATTCCGGCCATGTGCTTTGCGCTTTAGTAGGGTGTGGTACTATCCAATTGGCTGAAGTAGGAAGCAGATTACTCCAGCTGGACAGCAGGAACAGGTCCCAGATGAGATTGGACACACCATATGCAGAAGCCCTAATATAACTAAATGACAGAAAACCAGAATAGTCGAAATCCCCATAAAGTGATTCCATTTTATAAATTAATTCCCTGAGGGTTGTAATCTATACACACGGGGTCAAAATTGTTGGTATCCCTCGTTTAATGACAGAAAAATCCACAATGGTCACAGAAATAACTTGAATCTCACAAAAGTAATAATAAATAAAAAATCTATGAAAATGAACAAATGAAAGTCAGACATTGCTTTTCAACCAGGCTTCCACAGAATGTGTAAATCGCGGTGTGTCCACTAATTAGCATCACAGGTGTCTACAATCCTGGAATCAGTGAGTGGCCTGTATAGAGGCTACAGATACTCACTGTGCTGTGTGGTGACATGGTGTGTATCACACTCAACATGGACCAGAGGAAGCGAAGGAAAGAGTTGTCTCAGGAGATTAGAAAGAAAATTATAGACAAACATGTTACAGGTAAAAGTTATAAGACCATCTCCAAGCAGCTTCATGTTCTTGTGACTAAAGTTGCACATATTATTCAGAAATTTAATATCCATAGGACTGTACCCAACCTCCCTGGACGTGGCCGCAGGAGGAAAATTGATGACAAATCAAAGAGACGGATAATATGAATGGTAACAAAAGAGCCCAGAAAAACTTGTAAACAGATTAAAGGTGAACTTGAAGCTCAAGGAACATCAGTGTCAGATCACACCATCCGTCGTTCTATGAGCCAAAGTGGACTTCATGGGAGACGACCAAGGAGGACACCATTGTTGAAAAAAAATCAGACTGGAATTTGCTAAACTACATGTTGACAAGCTACAAAGCCTCTGGGAGAATGTCCTATGGACAGATGAGACAAAAATGGAACTTTCTGGCAAGGCACGTCAGCTCTATGTTCTCAGATGGAAAAATGAGGCATATCACAAAAAGAACACTGTCCCTACTGTGAAACATGGAGGAGACTCTGTTACGTTCTGGGGCTGCTTTGCTGCATCTGGCACAGGGTGTCTAGAATCTCCATCGTACAATGAAATCTCAAGACTATCAAGGGATTCTAGAGAGAAATGTGCTGCCCAATGTCAGAAAGCTTGGTCTCAGTCGCAGGTCATGGGTCTTGCAACAGGATAATGACACACAATACACAGCTAAAAACACGCAAGAATGGCTGAGAGGAAAATATTGGACTATTCTGAAGTGGCCTTCTATGAGCCCTGACCTAAATCCTAATGAGCATCTTTGGAAAGAGCTGAAACATGCCGTCTGGAAAAGGCAACCTTCAAACATGAGACAACTGAAGTAGTTGCTCTTGAAGAGTGGGACAAAATACCTGTCGAGAGGAGCAGAAGTCTCATTGACAGCTACAGGAATCATTTTATTTCAACAATTGCCTCCAAAGGTTGTGCAATAAAATATTTTAGTTAAGGGTACAATCATTTCTGTCCAGGCCTATTTCATGAGTTTTATTTTTTTTTTAATTTTGTGGAAGCATGGCTGAAAAGCAATGTCTGACTTTCAGTTGTTCATTTTCATAGATTTTTTAATTATTATTACTTTTGTAAGATTAAAGTTATTTCTGTGACCATTGTGGGTTTCATTAAACAACGGGTACCAACAATTTTGACCATGTGTGTAGGAGGAGTGAATAATTTGACTCCACAGCAACTTTCCGGAAATTAACATGCAGTGGATGTTGGAGTGAAAATTACACATTTGCCATTTTCTTACCCAGCACATAGTGCCCAGATTGTGCTCCAGGAGACACCGCAAATTAAGTGGATTCTTCTCACTATAATATTGCTAAGTACAGGGATCCTAAATGTTGTTTGCGCACACTGCAAGACTCCGAAGTGAGAGCGGATTTTGCTGGATTGGTTTATAGAAACTCTGTTGCTTTTCAACAGCCTTTGAGCCACTAATAGTGTGGGAACCTCTGTTTTTCCAATGACAGATGATGGACCTGAGTGGGGACTTGTTTTTTGTGAGATGAGAATTGGTATTATTTTCGCCTACATAACATTGATTGGTTTCTTTGTATTCGATATTTGGGAGGCAGAATGAACAAACAGTTGAACACCGCACACTACTGGCTCATCCAACAAGGTTTTCTATTACACTGTGAACTGTCATTGTCTTGGTAAATAATTAAAGCTTTTACATAGCTTGCCATTTTTATGGACAATTTAAGTAGAAATGTTCAAAAATATAAAACTAAAGGATATTTTAGTAATAAATAATAATTGTTTTTTTATCTTAGCAGATGACTGTACCAGGAGATCAGAGGGACAGTTGACATCTTCAATTTTTAAATCTGATGATCTTGAGATCCTACAAGATACAACTGAAGTGATTGCTATTACTCCAGATATATCATCATCCATTCACAGCAAAGATCTGTCATCTGATCTTATGAAACAGGTCCCATCTTCTGATTCATTACTGAGTAATAAGGGAAAGCAATGTCACAAAAAAGGCAATAAAAAACAAACTGCTACTAAAGCAGAGAAGTCATTCTCATGTTCAGAATGTGGGAAGTGTTTTACATGGAAATCAGATTTGGTTTATCACCATAGAACTCACACAGGGGAGAAGCCTTTTTCCTGTTCAGAATGTGGGAAATGTTTTATACAGAAATCAGATTTGGTTAATCACCATAGAACTCACACAGGGGAGAAGCCTTTTTCCTGTTCAGAATGTGGGAAATGTTTTATACAGAGATCACATTTTGTTACTCACCAGAGAACTCACACAGGAGAGAAGCCTTTTTCCTGTTCAGAATGTGGGAAATGTTTTAACCGGAAATCAAATTTTGTTAATCACCATAGAACTCACACAGGGGAGAAGCCTTTTTCCTGTTCAGAATGTGGGAAATGTTTTATACAGAAATCACATTTTGTTACTCACCAGAGAACTCACACAGGGGAGAAGCCTTTTTCCTGTTCTGAATGTGGGAAATGTTTTAACCGGAAATCAAATTTGGTTAATCACCATAGAACTCACACAGAGGAGAAGCCTTTTTCCTGTTCTGAATGTGGGAAATGTTTTAACCAGAAATCAGATTTGGTTAATCACCATAGAGCTCACACAGGGGAGAAGCCTTTTTCCTGTTCAGAATGTGGGAAATGTTTTAACCAGAAATCAGATTTGGTTAATCACCATAGAACTCACACAGGGGAAAAGCCTTTTTCCTGTTCAGAATGTGGGAAATGTTTTGCACTTAAATCACAATTTGTTAGACACCAAAGAACTCACACAGGGGAGAAGCCTTTTTCCTGTTCAGAATGTGGGAAATGTTTTAACTGGAAATCACAATTGGTTTATCACCATAGAACTCACACAGGGGAGAATCCTATTTCCTGTTCAGAATGTGGGAAATGTTTTAACCATAAATCAGAATTGGTTAATCACCATAAAACTCACACAGGGGAGAAGTCTTTTTCCTGTTCAGAATGTGGGAAATGTTTTGCACATAAGTCACATTTTGTTACTCACCAGAGAACTCACACAGGGGAGAAGCCTTTTTCCTGTTCAGAATGTGGGAAATGTTTTAACCAGAAATCAGATTTGGTTAATCACCATAAAACTCACACAGGGGAGAAGCCTTTTTCCTGTTCAGAATGTGGGAAATATTTTGCACATAAATCACATTTTGTTAATCACCAGAGAACACACACAGGGGAGAAACCTTTTTCATGTTCAGAATGCGGGAAATATTTTCCATACAAATCAAATTTTGTTACCCACCAGAGAACCCACACAGGGGAGAAGCCTTTTTCATGTTCAGCATGTGGGAAATGTTTTTGCAATAAATCAGATTGTGTTAGGCACCAGAGAACTCACCAGGGGAGAAGCCTTTTTCATGTTCAGGATGTGGAATAATTTTTAACCAGAAAGGGAGTCTTGTTCCACACCAAATAACTCACACAGGGGAGAAACTTCCTTCATGTTTAATTGAAAATAAATCTTGATCACATCAGAGAAGCCATTTTTCCTGTTCATAATGTGGGAAATGTTTTAACAGAAATGGAATCTTACTACTACTAATAATCTTTCTTTTTATATAGCACTAACCTATTCCGCAGCCCTTTACAGTTTGCACACATTATCATCACTGGCCCCAATGGGGCTCACAATGTAAATTCCCTATCAGTATGTCTTTTGAATGTGGGAGGAAACCCACGCAAACACAGGGAGAACATACAAACTCCTTGCAGATGTTGTCCTAGATGGGAGTTGAACCCAGGACTACAGCACTACAAGGCTGCAGTGCTAGCGACTGAGCCACCTCAACAGAGAACTTACACAGGGGAGAAGCCTTTTTCCTATTCAGAATGTGGGAAATATTTTAACCGGAAAGCGCTTCTTGTTAGACATCAGAGCAGTTACACAGGGGAGAAGCCTTTTTGATTTTCTTAATATAGTCAATATTTTACTTGGAAATCAGCTGTTAATAAACATCAGAAGCGTCACATAGGGGAGAAGCCTTTTTTATGTTCATAATGTTGGAATAGTTTTAACCAAAATTGAACTTTCTTAAATGGGTTGTCTCTTGTCATTCCTCATGTATGCTGAAAATAGGATAAAACTAAACTTTATTAATTCCAAATGTAAAACTATACCCATAATTCACCCCCTGCAGGTTAGTCAGAAAGTGACTGATAGAAAAAAACATATACCCCACATCTCAGTATATAGGGTGAGGTGATATATACACACTCACTCTCCAAGCCTCTTATTTCTATGGGTTTCATTGTCCTCACCAAAGGCGACTCATCAGGTGACTGTTTAATATTGATCTATATTCAAGCGCGACTGGACAAAAAAAAATTAAAATCATGTATCATGTTATCTGAAACAGAAAACTAGCCACATATCGGCAGATCCCAGACTTCAAACTTTATACTTCGTATAGTTTTTACATCACGAGGGACATGGATCTATCATTCTACAGGAAACAACCTAGGGGTTTTCAGCCTTGGTTGGAAGAATGCAGAGCTGCTCCACTGACCATCGCTGAACCATGGATACGTTTGGAGAAGCCAGGTTGTGATCCTCGGATCAACTGGCCTTTTTTTAGCTTGTATGGACTGAATGGATTGTCATCTTCCTACGCTTGTTGTTACCTCCTCTTTGTGCGTGCCACAGGTGGGGTAGCGACCCCTGGAGCAAATCAGCGGAAGGGTGAGACTCTGTAATGTGCACTCTGTTGGGTATTTTGCTGGGACTGTTCTATGTGTTAGCTGCCTGTTTTGTGGTACAATAAAGCATTGCCACACTGCATTACCCTCACTGTGTGTGTGTTGTCTGAGTAGCGTTATGCCCATGTTAAAGGGAGAGCCGGCGTCCGGTGGGATGATCCCTGATCCATGTTGTTTCGGCCAGCGGACCGGGGTGCGCGCTGACCACCCCATGTCTCCACAGGCATGCTTCAATAGTCTCAATGGGAGGCTAGAAGCTGCTATAACCCGATCAGCTCTGCTACATGCAGGCAATGATCAGATCACCTGCATGTAGCAGAGTTGCTCACTTGCTATGAGCGCCAACCACTGGGCAGAGCTCATAGGATCCGGCAGTGACAACCATAAAGGTCTGCTGGAGACCTCTGGTTGTCATGCCAACCTATCGTTGACTCGTGATCACTTGACAGGGTCACCGATGTGCGGGATTTCTGGCCCATCATGTGCGAGAAAAGATGTGGGCTCAGCGCCAGATCCCGCATCAAAAGGAGGGAGTCCGACATCAGCGTACATTTACACCCGATGTCAGAAAGGGGTTAAAGGGGATTGTTTTTACAGAGACAGAAGTGGTAATCAATCATGTATACGTACAAATAATTACAAAAATACACAGCTTCTAATGGTAAATAGTAAAGAGTTACCACAAGAAAATATAATTTGTGTAAATCATGTGTAGATATAAAAATTCAGGCAAATGTCAAATGTTCAAAAACAGCAAAAAGCAGAGATGCTGACCTGCCCAGACCTCCAAACAAATGCACTCAGGGTGAGTGAGCCCATATAGTTAGGATGGCGGCAACACAGGTGCAAGAATACCGATGAGACAACCGCTCACAACCTACCAATGTATGGAGGGGCGGATGCTTGGTATATTAATGCACAATGAAGACTTGTATGCGGCGCTGTTCACACAATGGTAATGCACAGCATCCAGGCTAACAGCCTATTAGTTACGCCCATACTATTAGATCAGGCGGGCTGCCTAGCGCCATCCAAACGCATCCCATGTGCACAGACACCACAGTTTACAAGACTGAATGGGCCCAACTGCACCCTGAAAAATAAAGTGCAAAAAACACATATAAAAAATATGAGAGGTATTAGTTAATATTTTGGCCAAAATATGTAAGCAAGTAACCCACGTCATGCGTTGGCCTAAAAAAGTGTCAAAGGACTCACAAAAATTGCTTCTACTTCCACCACTGCTGCTGCTGCTAATATTTTGGTGTTGAAGAATTGATGGTCCGGTGGTTGGAAGTCAACAACCGCGATTCGAACTGTGTGCTTCACTGCTGTCTTAGGGAAAAGCTCTCTTAAGGTTGTGTAAAAGCGTGTTTCAATACTACAGCATTCGCTGTTCCCTTTCTAGGGCAGGGATCATGTGGCAAAATTTGGTTTTATAACGTGGATCTAATAAAGTGGCAACCCAGTAGTCAGCATTATTCCTAATCATAACTATACAGGCATCATGTTGCATATAGTGCAGCAAGAAGGCTCTCATATGTAGGGCTCTACCATGAGGTCCAAGCCCATGCTGTGTTGGTGACTGGGTAACAATGAGGCTCATTTCCTCCATCCCATCCCACCAACCACGAATAACAGAGAGGGGAGTATTATCCTCTTCATCTGACAGTTACTCGCCCATCACCTCTTTCTCCTCCATTTGTTCCTCGGATCTTGCACCTTCCATAACAGCTTGTCTGTTATCACCCCCCCTCGATCACAGTAATCCACCCTCCCTTGGCACCCACCTGTGTTGCGACAGTCTTGAACTTAGAGACAGTATTATCCCTTCTGCATCCTCCTCTGCTTCCTCCTCTTC
Source organism: Dendrobates tinctorius (assembly GCF_039654945.1). Lineage (NCBI taxonomy): Eukaryota > Metazoa > Chordata > Amphibia > Anura > Dendrobatidae > Dendrobates > Dendrobates tinctorius. The sequence continues at coordinate 2,957,762 of NW_027361867.1, forward strand.
TTCTGGGACCACCATCTCTTCCCGCTGGCTATTCAATGTCTTCTCCAGCATATAGATGACCAGAATAGTGATGCTGATGATGGAGGCATCAGTGATAACTATCTCAGTAGCCATTTTTAAACTGTGCAGAAGGGTGCAGAAGTACTTAATCTGTGCGCACTCTGTAAATGTGACATGCGCCAGGTCCATACGGCGTTGGCCCAGGCTATATGACATGACATACTGCGTCAGGACTTGTTGCTGCTGCCACAGTCGCTCCATCGTGCAGAGTGGAATTCCACTGCAAGTCGATGAGGAGAGGGGTGTGAATGGCAGAAATGAGAACACAGCTTACGTGCCTTCTTGAGCAGTTCACCCAGGCCAGAATAGTGGTGGAGAATACGCTATACCACCAAGTTGAGGACATGAGCCATGCAAGGCACGTGTGTGGGCTTGCCTTGCCGTAGGGCCGCCACCAAGTTTGCACCCTTATCACCTTCCCTGCATGCAGGTTCAGCGGAGACAGCCATTGATCAAACTGAGCCTGGAGAACTGTCCACAACTCTTCAGCTGTATGACTGCAATCTCCAAGACATATCAATTTTAAGACTGCCTGATTGCAGAGAGCCCTGGCTGTGCAGTACGGAGGTGGTGGGGATCTGCTCCGCACTTGGAACACGTGTCTCATTAAGGCAGAGGTTGAGGGCACAGGTGGAGGCCCTAAAAGTGATAGAGGAGGCAAAAGCAGTGGAGGAAGTGTTAAATGTAGAGGTTTGTCCTGCAAGCCTTGGGGATTCCAAGACTTGTGGAGCAGTACCTGTCCCCACAGCCAGTAGTCACCCAGTGCCCAGTCAGCGAGATGTAACCCCCTTGGCCATGCTTACTCATCCAAGTGTCTGTGATGACACACTCCCCATGCACACTAGACTGTATAATCTCTAGACTATAATCTAGACTATACTGACTAGATGTTTCTTATCAAAAACATCCACAAAGGCACTATAAGCCGACGGTAATCCGAAGAGAACAGGAGAAGGAAGAGGGGTACCCACGGGATGCAGCGGCAGCAGGCACCGAGCCTGAAAAGACCCCCCCAGCGCAAGACGTTGCCGCTATGCCAATCTAAGGTGGGCTCGTGGAGCCCAGCCAAGGGAGACCGAGTAGGATTGGATGGGAAAGACCTGCCAAGACATAAAACATAATTTTCTCCTTGTGCAGGGCTCCTACCTGCAACTCTACCTCATGAGTGACATGGGTAACTGTCTCTAGCAGGGGTCGACCATCTACGGAAGTGAGACTTTGAGGGTTCTCTAAGGGCCTCACAGGAACAGAAAATTTGTTGACCTCCTCAAGCCTAATAAAATTTCCGGCGGCACCCGAGTCCACATAGGCCACCAGAGAAGCCCGCTTCCCATCAACATGCAAGAGGACAGACAAAGTGAGGGGTAGAGAGGTATCACAAACACCCAGGAAGGCCTCTCTCACCTGGCCTAGGCGGAGGAGTTTTCTGGACGGTCAGGACAAGTTTGGAGCAAATGGGAGCCGCTACCGCAGTAGAAACAAAGACCCTGGAGGGTTCTCTCCCTACAACGCTGGTCAGAGAGCTTCAGGCAGTCCACCTGCATAGGTTAGGGAGCAGAGGCAGAGAAGAGGATCCTGGGTCGGGAACTGGGTGGTCTGCAAAGAGAAGATAAAGGACGAGAAACCCTTCTCTCCCTGGCCCGTTCCTGAAACTGGAGATCTATCCGTGTGGCCAGGGAAATCAAATCCTCCAGAGCTGTAGGGGTATCACGACCAGCGAGCTCATCTTTAATATGACTCGAGAGACCTCGCCAGAAAGCGTCCACCAACGCCTCGTTATTCCAACCTAAGTCGGCGGACAGGGTCCTGAACTGTATGGCGTACTGGCCCACGGTTAGGGAACCTTGGCAGAGGCTAAACAAAGCCTCAGTGGTGGAGGCTAATCGACCCAGTTCGTCAAAAACCCGACGGAAAGTGTCCATAAATACAGATAACTGGGAAACCACAGGGTCATCACGCTCCCAGAGGGGATTGACCCAAGCCAGAGCGTCCCCCTCTAGGTGAGAGATGATGAAGGCCACTTTGGCTCGGTCTGTGGGGTACTGCTGGGGCAGTAATTCAAAATGAAGACGGCACTGATTTAGAAAACCCGGCATAATTTGGCGTCACCGCTATACCGGGGTGGTTTGGCCAACTGCGGAGGAGGATGGGAACCCGCAGCAGGAGGAGCAGAGGCGGCCGACTGCAAGGCAAGCAACCGACCGTCTACTGAAGCCATATAGCTGAGGATATGTGACTGGGTATCACGCTGCTGCGCCAATTCTTGCTGTAAGCCAGCCAACTGGGCAGCGTTACCACGGTCAGAGGATTGGAGAGCGGAAAAACGCGAGTCCATAGTTTTCATAAAGGACATCAACGCATCTGGTTTTCCTGAAGGAAAACCAAATCTTTTTGGGCAGCCGTGGCTCCAGCGGGATCAGCAACCTGTTACGGTTGCTGTAGCAAGAGGAATGCAGAGACAACCCGGAAGTGGACCCTCTGGGTCACGGCTCCAGAGCCCCTAAGGGTGAGCGTCCAGGTGAGAACCACCCCCTATACAGGGAGTGTTAGGGGTAGACCCCCAGGGGATAGAACCGCGACAGCCGGAACCAAAGGGACGACTGGGCTTAGACAGGAGAGGAGGCACAGGCAAATCCGTACAGGGAGCCCAGGGGAACACAGAGGCCGTGGAGAACAGGCAGAGCGCAGGACCGGAGCGCAGCGGGTGGCAATAGCTGGAGGCTGCAAAAGCAGAAGTACTGATAAAACACAAAACGGGAGGATGGAAGGAGCAGGACAGGGAAGGAGTAAGGACCAACAGAGGGTACCGTATAGCAAGAGTGCAGAGGGAGAGCTGTCGGAGGCAGCGCAGGTGGAGGCAAAGGGAGAGGGAACTGAAGATACAGCACACAGCGAAGGCAGAGGCAAGAATAGAGGTACTTAAGACCAGGGACACTGCACAGACAGAGGCAGGGTAGAAGGGGCCTGTAACACAGAGAACGCTGCTATGAGACAGCGTCACCGCATTAGTAGAACAGGCGTCTTACCTGTCCAGACGCCGGGCATAAGTAGCACTGGGTGCCGCCATGTTGGAGGCGGGGCCAGCGTGTCATACTACCCAGGGGGCTGCGCACCAGGAGGGAGGCAGTGCGCAGGCGCCCGACGCCGAGGGAGCCGGAGGCCGGGCGTGGGGACATGTCAGGAAGCGCGTGCAACAAGGTAAGTGGAACCCGGGGCCGTGACAGCCACCTTCAATCCCTTCATGGACGTCACTGTTGAATGATAAATTCATTGTTATTTTTTCTTTTTCACTTACCTGGGATGACAGTCCAGTATTGCTGAGTCTCTCTGATGTGCTCTGCTTACAGAAATCAATCTTTTAACAAACTCTCCTCTTCTTCATAGTCCTGGTTTGTACACTACATGATCTGGATGTTAGGAATAATTTTCTCCCTCCAGTTGAAAAGCTGCAAGGGAGATAAGATTTGGTCTGAATATGTCCTCTGGTGGCTAGCCCGAGCTACAAAATGTTTCACGGGGCATCCTAAATCATCACATACACATTTGTCATGACCTGTGGCAAAAAAGGGCAATTCAGCTTCCACTCCAAAATCTTTCTTGTGATGGCAGGCATTTATAAAGTTTTCTTATGTTTGTACTGTGCAGAAGAGGCATCCGGGAAGTAGTAGACCTTGTTCAAACTTGGCAGGATGTCAGTTTTTATCACTGAAATCATTTGTTGGGGGAACAGATGAACAGCTATGAATCATAAAGTAAGCACTCAGATATTATAAGTGCACTGTTGTATTTTACTTCTGACTGCAATGCCGGGTCCGGTTTTCCCCCCATTGACTTGCATTAGCGCCGGATCGGGCCGGATGGCCATGCGTTTCATCCGGTTTTCGCTGGATCCGGCAATGTGTCGCAATCCGGCGTCTGTAAAAAACGGCTACTGTAACGTTTTTTGTCTTTTTCACACAATGAAAGCCTATGAGCGCCGCAATGCGCCGGATCCGGCGATAGCCGGATCCGGTGGCCGGATCCGGTTTTTTGGGTCTGAGCATGCTCAGTAGCTCTGCCCACAAGACACATATATAAAAGCATGACAGTGGGACCCTCAGCCACACCCAACATGCCACCCAAGACAGCAACCAGGCGCAGGAGATGGCAGGAGACCACTGCAGCACCATCAGCACCACCACCACCCCAAATGGAGCAGCAAAGGGAACATGCTGAACAGCGGGAGGGGAGTCCAGCAGCAGATGAGAGACGGTAATTATCAAATCCCCCATTCCTCAAAACTAGGGCCATGGAATATCAAGATATTCATTGGCCCTTTGTTTTTCTTTATTCAACAGCCGCCCAAGAGATGCAGCAGCAGCAGTGGCAGCACTGGCAGCAGCAACAGCACCACCCACAGCCATGGAGTCTGGCCAGCAAGAGGACAGCACATCTTCTTCTGGGAGCCCTCCCTCGCATTGTCAGCGTTTGACGGTAAGTTTTTATTTCCAAAATCAATCATCTCTGTAATATATGTCTATTCATTGCCTTTTATTTCAAAACAGGAATCACAAGCTGAAGAGGAGCTCTCAGAAGAAGAAGGAAGGGGTGGACAGACACCTGTAGTGGGCTCACAATTGGTAAGTTTTTTGCATCAAACGCAGAAACACAACATCACACTACACACAACACATAGAAAACAATGTTCTGCAGACCACACACAGCAAACAAATGCCAACATCCAAACACATAAATTTTTTTCTTTTCTTCTCTAGTCTTCCCAATCTGGTGCTCGGCCAAGAGGTCCTCACAGTGCCTCCCAGGGTCGTCGGCGACAGCAACGCGGCGGTCATCAGCGTGTAAGTATAATATTTAAGTGAAATTTTGGTACACTTTTTATTTCATGTCTTAAGTGTGGTGACTAATTTTGCTATTTTTCTCTTTTACTTTAACAGCCTTCACAGCGTGCTCCCGACTCAGACGGTGAGGATGGAGGAATTGATGTTGACAACCTCATCGATCTCGTCAGAGAAAGGGAGCCGCTATGGAATATGGCTGACCGCCGCCATGCTGACCTGATCGTTACCCGACGACTCTGGGAGGAAATCTGTTCGCTCCTTGTGGCCCGCTGGGAGGACCTCGATGCTCGGGTCCAGATTAAAGATCGGAAGTATATACAGTACCGGTTGCTTGATGTAAACCAGTGTTTCCCGAACTCCAGTCCTCGTGGTCACCACGGATCATGTGTTCAGGATTTCTATTTACTATGGAAATCCTGAAAACATGACCCCTGGGGACCATGAGGACTGGAGTTTGGGAAACACTGATGTTGTATACTAACCACTTTGTCCTTTCTCGTTTCAGGGGACAGAATTGTGAAGCGGTGGCGGTCTGTGAGGGATCGTTTCAAGAAGGAGTTCAATAAAGAGATGCGGGCCCCGAGTGGATCTGGAGGACGCAGGAGCAAGTACAAGTACGCACAAGCCCTGTCGTTCCTCCGGGATACAATGGTCACCAGAAGGTAAATATTACACACCACATGTGAAAAAAAAATGTTTAGATGTAACAATTTTTTTTCAGCCAGGGCCATGCCATGTCACTATATTGTTTTTTTTTTCTCTTTATTCCACAGCACGGTGAGCAGCACTCGGGAGCCTGCACGATTGGACCCTTCTGAGGCGATCCCTGAGGAGACCGGCAGCGAGGGACACTTCGACCGCCCCGGTACATCTGCACCTTCCCAGCCTTCCCACACATTCGACCCATCTGTCCCATCCACCAGCACAGGAGCATTGTGGCCGCCTACATTACATGAAGCTGCTGGTGAGGAGATCGCTTTCCCTTTACCCCACCCTTCTGCCCCTGCCACCTCTAGTACACCTGCAGGTACTGGGCGGCAGCGGCAGAGGGGTCAGGAAAAGACTTATGCGCCAGAGTTCTTGCATCTGAATGCATCTTTCCAGAACTGTCTAAAAGTCTTGTCAGAGCAAATCTCCGCAGGCTATCAGCAGATCAACTCCAGCATTCTGGAGGTGAAGACACTTCTGCAAACCATGCATTCAGAAGCAAGATCTTCATCAAACCACACCTTTTTCAGGTCTGTTGTGGAGCGCATGGAAACGCTCTCTCCTACCCAGCAGATGCATGTAATGCATTCATGCCACGGTGCTCTCCAGCACGTTACCTCCCAACCTCCTCCTCCCACCCCAGTAGTTCCTCCACCTGCACCCCCTCCAGCCACTTTCCATCCTCCCCCTCCTATTACATACCAGCCACCTCCCCAGTACCAGCAACCTCCCCAGTACCAGACATCTCCCCACTTCCAGCAACCTGCCCCGTACCAAACTCCTTCCCCGTACCAAACTCCTTCCCCATACAACTTTCCATCAACATCATCTGCTCCTACAGTCCCTGCCCAACCCTCCACTCCACCGCCCACCACCTCTTCTGCCTCCCACATGTCCACCCATTCTGTAGCTTTTTCCACACCTTCACCTCTAACTGTTCCTTCCCCACCACGATCCCAGTCCTCTCTCCACACTCCCAGTGTCGAAGTGTCCCGCAGCCCCTCCAGCAGTATTTCCACCCCACACTACAGATTTATAATGTGTTTTTTAATAAAAATGGTCATTTGGTTTAAAACCTTTATTAAAAAAGTTTTTTGCACTTTAAAAACATTTAAAAAAAAAAAAAATATTTTAAATAAAAGTTAAATTATCGTTTCACAATGGTTGTCTGTCATTTCTTTCTGCGGCGAAATATGTTTAAAAAAAAGGTTAAATACAGGGTATTTCAAAGGTAAAAAGGTATTCAAAACCAGGTATATAACTGTGGGTAAATTTTAGCTTTTTGCCACAGTTGTGTTCCTGGTTGTGTTTGAAGCAAAGTATTTCACCTAAAAAGTTGTGTTTATTGTTGGTGATTTCCTAACAATGTACACGACTTTTGTTAAAAGGTGAAATACTTTGCATAAAACACAACCAGGTACACACCTGTGGCCTAAAGGTAAAAATAGTAAGACCAGGACAAGATAGCCAACTTTGGTTGGCAAAGGTATATACTGTTGGTACAGAAGGTACACAAGTTTGGTTAAGGGCACAAATCTTTCACACTCTGTCATCCTGCCAGTGTACTCTGCCTTGAGGTGACATAAAGTATAGTGCAAAATTGTCCCTCATTACTGAAACCGTCACAGAACTTCTAGTGGTAATGTCATGGTAATCTTGCAAGGTGGTTTCTTCAGAGGTGTCCTCAATGGAAATGGGTTCCTTGCAGATAACAAAATTGTGGAGTACCACGCAAGCTTTGATCACCTCGTCCACAGTTTCTGTCTTGAGGTTGATCGCAGTCAATAGGACCCACCATTTGGCTGTCAGAATACCAAAGGTACATTCAACCATTCTTCTTGCTCTTGTGAGGCGGTAATTAAAAATGCGTTTTGTTCTTGACAATCCTCTGCTACCGTACGGTTTCAAAAGGTGTTCTGACAGCTGGAAGGCTTCATCCCCTACACAGACAAATGGCATAGGTGGACCAGATGTTTGCGGCAGCGGTCTAGGTGGTGGGAACTGGAAGGTGTTTCCATACAGTTTACGCCCCATGGCAGACAGTTTGAAAACTTGAGAGTCATTGGAGCGGCCATAGGCCCCAATATCAACAGCAATAAATTTGTATTCCGCGTCAGCGATGGCCATGAGGACAATTGAAAAATATTTCTTGTAATTGAAATATTCCGATCCCGATCCGGCTGGCTTTACAATGCGGATATGTTTCCCGTCCACAGCGCCCAAGCAGTTTGGAAACTGACATATCTGTTGAAACTTTTCTGAAATTTCAATCCACCTCTCTGTTGTGGGCTCTGGTAAAAACTCTTCAGCTAAGGAGTCCCACAGTGCACGGCATGTGTACTTCACTATTCCAGATATGGTGGAAATCCCGAGTCTGTACTGGAAATGCAGTGTCGAAAGGGATTCTCCAGTTGCAAGAAATCTGTGGGGAATTAAAAAACAATCAATTAGTTTAAAATCACAGCATTACATACCAAAAGTCAGCTATAACATTTGGAGATACAAACTACCACCAACAAGATTGCAGTGAAAGTGTGCTCTGATGCGAGACATATACAATAAATGTGGCTTACCTTAAAGTCACCATCAGACGCTCTGCGGGTGAAACAGAGAAGCAGCAATAGGTGTCCGATTTTCTTATGAGGTGTGCAATGCGCTCCACCAAGTTACCAAAATTCTCCATTTTCATCCGAACATATCCAAAAAATTTATCCGGGTTTCATCTAAGGTCCATGCAGAGTGTAGAATAGACCCCATGCGTCATTCTCTTGGCTGTGATGGGGTGGATCCACAAACGTTGTCTACGAAGCCTGATGCGCTGCTGTCTCACTCTCTCCTTCTCCAGAACAATCACCCTCAAACGATTCGCCTCCGCTGTAAAATCCGCCAAATTCTTCAAAATATTTCCAATCACAACATCCATCTTCGCCAGTAACTTGCTCTTCTCTCCAACTTGCACTTTCTCCTTTACAACCTGTCAAAGAAGGGCTGTAGGAACACGCTATATATAGTTTTTCAGTAGCCAATCCCTTTCGGAAGGCCACAAGGGGCGATATTAAAAACCGGATTCGGCGTAATCCGTCGAAAAACGGATCGAAAACCGGATGAACCGGATGAGACGGATCCGGTTTTGGCTGTCAAGAGCAAGACGGATCCGGCAGAAAACCAGATCCGTCACATCCGGTTTTACTAAACATTTGCCGGATCCGGCGCTCCGGTACGACGCCGGAACGCGCCTGACGCCGAAAACCTGATGTGTGAAAGGAGCCTAACAGAACTCAATCCAACCTTACGGATTGAGGAACGGGCTCAGAGACAGAGCCCATAATTGATCCTGTAGGGGATGAGGTGGCTGGCCCATCTTCTCCCCCTACAAGAAGCATGGGTGAAGATAAGTCATCACAGGAGAACCCATTGGCTGCCCAACAAACCACACCACCAGGACCGTCTGCTGCTGCCCCATCACCCATCCTGGAGGAGCAGGGCAACTTGAGCAGCAGCAAGAATGGCCTGATCCGGGGCTCCCCACAGGCTGCTGTTACATCCCGGCGAGGCCGAAGAAGGCGCCAGGTCGCTGTTCAAGAGAGCAGGACCAATGTGGACACAGGGGTCCTAAATTATTTATCTCGAGTCACTACAGATGATGGGGAGGAGACCTACTCATGTAGCCTGGCCCTTTATCTCCGTGCCCTTTCCCGTGAGGTCAGGCTCCGTATTCGGGGATGTTTTCAGATCCTGCTTGATGCAAGCACCCCCCCCAATACCCCATATGAGCTTTTTGAATATCTGGAGAGGTGGCAGCTTTCCCCCAGAAATCTAATGCGCATGAGACCACCCACACAGATGCTTGGTCAAGCAGGGTCTGAACATCCTCAAATACGTGGGCCTACACCTCACCCCCTTCCTCCCCCTACCCAACCTTCCCAACAGCAGCAACAGATTTCTGGCTCTAGCCAACCCCACCAATATGGCCACTTTTTCCCACCCAGTGTTGGAGGCTGGTCCCAACCTGGTTGGGAACGACATGGCTATATTGGTGGGTATGAGACACGGGCCTACCCGCCCCAACAAGATGCCCCTCAGCAGTATTACTATGGCCACTACCCCCAACAAGCACAGGAGGAAAGTCAGTACCAACACCATGGGCAACAGTATGCACCCACACAGGGCGATGTTGCTCAAAGTAGTCAGCAGCAACCACAGGCTGCTCCTCTGCCTTCTCCTTCCCCAACATTCCACAATTTATAAGTGGCTAAAAACATGGAAATTGTAAACCCATACTGTACATGAGTGTTCTTAAGCGGTCTGATGGCAGGAGATGTCCAGTGTGTTTGAACTGGTGGTTAAAATCCCAAGGCAAAGTCAAAAAGAGGTTTTCTCCAGCAGCAAAATGAGCTAAAATAGGTAATACTAACATTTCTTATGACGGTTTTCAAATCATATGATTAAGACACCATGACAGGCAACGCTATCTTATGCGTTTCTGAGACATATTACATGTCTGTAAAAAAGACAATATTTCACAGCGCTATACTGGCAAAGTCAAAGGATCAAAATAGACTACTCACTTGATAATGCCTAGAAAAGGCGTGCTGTCCATATTCACTTAGCAAAATTTAGGCCAGCTAACTATATTCCAAAATCAAGGCAAACAGCCTCAAGACCATCACGCTCTCTCTATGTATTATCAAGTCAGTCTTCTAATTTGATCCTTTGACTTTCCCAGTATAGTGCGGTGAAATATTGTGTTTATTACAGACATGTAATATGTGTCAGATACGCGTAAGGTAGCCTTGCCTGTCATGGTGGCTTATTAAAATGATTTTAAAACCTTCATAATAAATGTTAGTATCTTTTGTAGCTCATTTTGATGATGGATAACTCCTCTTTTTTACTTTGGATTAAAAAATGTGTACAGTTGCAATGTTGTTATTGCACTTTGTATGTTGTTGGATATGTTTGTAATTTTGTTTTAACAACAATGTTGAAATATGCCAAAAGCCCAATTTGGGCCATTGCCCAAGTTTTTCATAGGGCAAGAATATGTTTGCCTTACAAACTAAAAAAAAAAAAAAGCAAAAGTAAAAATTTGGCAACTACACTTTACGTCTCTGTCTTAATTGTCCAAACCCCCTATCAAAATACGCGTACCAAATCAAATCAACAGTCATAGATTCAGAAGGGGTAGAAATATATTTATTTTGACACACATCAAACCAACATTGCCAACATAGATACAGCATGCTCTTGCCAAGAAGGTTCCCCCTGAGGTGCCATAAAGTAATTAGTGAAAATATCATGCACTTTGAGGCCAGAGATCGGTCTACGTTGATGGTTCATAGGTGGTCTCACCCTACGCACATTGTCCGGCCTACGCACACCAGCAGAGGAGGAACAATCATGTATCCTGGTGAAGTTATGAAGAACCACACAGGCTTTCACTACTTCATTAACATTTTGTTCTCTCAGCTGAATGGCAGACTGGAGTACCCGCCATTTGGCACAAAGAATGCCAAAGGAACACTCCACCAGTTGCCGAGCACGTGATAGGCGCAAGTTAAATATCCTGCGCCTGTGGTGAAGGTTGCGCCAGGGATATGGCCTCATGACATTGCGTGTTAACTGAAAGGCCTCATCTGCCACAAGGACATAATGGACACATTCTTGAGTGGAGCCTGGTAGCTGGCGTGGTGGTGGCAGATCCAACTGGTTGTTGCGTAGCCGCCGAGCCATAATGGAAGTATTGAAGACTCTAGAGTCTCCCGTCCTTCCATAGGCCCCAATGTCAACAATTATAAACTTGTATTGAGGATCGGTCACAGCCAACAATACAACAGAAAAGTATTGTTTAGAATTGAAGAATTGGGAGCCAGAGTTCGGCGGCTTACGCACCCGGATATGTTTGCCATCAAGGGCCCCAATACAATTTGGAAACTGGCATTCCTCCTCAAAGTACCTTGATATCCTCAACCAGTCTTCCATCCTGGCCTCGGGCATGACGACTTGATATAGTCTTGTCCATATTTCACTACATGTTGACCTGACTATGCCAGATATGGTTGATCTTCCAATCATAAACTCATGGTGGAGGACAGCATAAGATAGGCCAGTGGCCAGGAAGCTGAAGAACAACAGAAAAGGATGATTGTCGAATGCACATATTTACAAAACAAACAGGTCCATACATACCAAACTTGGTAAGATTTGAGAGCAAATAACACACATCTTGCTTTGCACAATGAGTAAGTGATATTCAGTACATATTCCACATAACATTCTGGTCTGTAAGTTGAAACATATGTGGACTAAGATGAGGGCCTAAAACTTACTACAAGAATGCAAAAATTCAAACTTTGCCCAACACATTATGAACCTAGAGAATATGGTTGTGTAGTACATACCGTAATGTGAGTAGAAGTCGCTCCTCTGCAGATATAGCTTTGCGCATCCTTGTGTCCTGAAAGGTTTTCCCAGGGCGCACTGTCTCCAAGAGTCGATCAAATGTTGCAAGGCTCATGCGACAGTATTGGTAGAATTTGACAGGATGCTCCCGCAGAGAATAGAGGCAGTGAAAATTAACTCTTGTGAGTCGTTTCTCACTTATTTGCAAGCTATTGTTATATTTTGTCATTCTATAGCCCTAAAATTAGGGTATTTTCTGGATTTGTGAGGATTATTCAGCGCAGACATTTTTAATTTTATTTGCACCTTAATCAACAACTTGGAGGTGTGTTGTTTGTCGTGCAGCGGATATTCCTCTTGTAGTACTAGCGCCCCCAATATATATATCTAAACTATATACTGTGTAAGTTTATAAGCCCCTCCTGTGTCAGGAATAGATAGTATGTGATAATCCCGTATATACCACTCAGGGAACACTTACCTTTCAGAGATAATTTCCATATTCATACTAAATAATGGCACAGATCTCCCAGACATTATGATTGCACATATCCCTAGTCTTTATAACGATATTGCACTCATTCCCTGACAGACCGCAGCATGGCCATTAGTTAGAAGCTGCTAATGATCTTTGGAGCAGGTAAGTTTTCCCTGAGTGGTACATATTGGGCCGTCTGAAGACTGAGTTTAGTCTAGGACAATTTGTCTGCACTACTAATTAACAGCAGTTACATTACCAAACTAGGGCAGTCCCTATAGGAGAAAAACACAAGAATTATACTGTATTGTCACATACTATCTATTCCTGACACTGGAGGGGCTTATAAACTTACACAGTATATAGTCTGAGGTCTGGGATCTGCCAATATGGGGCTAGTTTTCTGACTGTTTCGGATAACATGATACATGATTTTAGTTTTTTTTTTGTCTAGTCTCACTTGAATATAGTTCAATATTAAATAGTCTCCTGATGAGTCGCCTTTGGTGAGGATGATGAAGCCCTGAGAAATGAGAGGCTTGGAGAGTGAGTGTGTATACATCACCTCACCCTATATACTGAGATGTGGGGTACATGTTCTTTCTATTAGTCACCTACTGACTAACCTTCAGGGGGTGAATTATGGGTATAGTTTTACATTTGGAATGAATAAAGTTTAGTTTTATCCTTTTGTCAGCAAACACGAGGAATGACAAGAGACAACCCATTTAAGAAGATTCAATTTTGGTTAAAACTATTCCAACACTATGAACATAAAAAAGGCTTCTCCCCTATGTGACGTCTCTGATGTTTATTAACAGCTGATTTCCAAGTAAAATATTTCCTACATTAAGAAAATGAAAAAATCTTCTCCTCTTTGTGACTGCTCTGATGTCTAACAAGAAGCGCTTTCCGGTTAAAATATTTCCCACATTATGAACAGGAAAAAGGCTTCTCCCCTGTGTGGGTTCTTTGATGGCAATCAAGGTTTATTTTCCCATTTAAAACATTTCCCACATTCTGAACATGAATATGGCTTCTCTGCTGTGTGAATTCTCTCATATGTAACAAGATTTGAATTCTGAGTAAAACATTTCCCACATTCTGAACATCAAAAAGGCTTCTCTCCTGAGTGAGTTCTTTGGTGTTCATCAAGATTCTGTTTCTTGGTAAAATATTTCTTACATTCTGAACATGAATATGGCTTCTCTCTTCTGTGAGTTCTTTGGTGTGTAACAAGATTTCCTTTCAGGTTAAAACATTTCCCACATTCTGAACATGAAAAAGGCTTTTCGAACCCTGTGTGAGTTCTATGGTGAGTAACAAGCAGTGATTTACGTGTAAAACATTTCCCACATTCTGAACATGAAAAAGGCTTCTCTCCTGTGTGAGCTCTCTGGTGGTTAACAATTTGTGATTTATGTGCAAAACATTTGCCACATTGTGAACATGAAAAAGGTTTCTCTCCTGTGTGAGTTATTTGGTGTGCAACAAGATTCCCTTTCTGGTTAAAACATTTCCCACATTCTGAACATGAAAAAGGCTTCTCCCCTGTGTGAGTTCTCTGGTGTGTAATGAGATTTCTTTTTAGAACATTTCCCACATTCTGAACATGAATATGACTTCTTTGCTTTAGGAGCAGTTTGTTTTTTAATGCCTCTTTTTTTACTTTGATTTTCCTTAGTAGTCAGTAATGAATCAGAAGATGGGGCCTGTTTCATAGGATCAGATGACAGATCTTTGCTGTGAATGGATGATGGTATATCTGGAGTAATAGCAATCACATCAGTTGTATCTTGTAGGATCTCAAGATCATCAGATTTAAACATTGAAGATGTCAGCTGTCCCTCTGATCTCCTGGTACACTCATCTGCTAAGATAAAAAAACAATTTTTTTAACCCCTTAGTGACAGAGCTAGTTTGCAGCTTAATGACCAGGCCAATTTTTACAATTCTGACCACTGTCATTTTATGAGGTTATAACTCTGGAACGCTTTAATGGATCCCACTGATCCTGAGAATGTTTTTTCATGACATATTGTACTTCATGTTAGTGGTAACATTTCTTCAATATGTCTTGTGTTTATTTATGAAAATAACAGAAATATGGCAAAAAATTTTGCAATTTTAAAACTTTAAATTTTTATGCCCTTAAATCAGAGAGATGTGTCAGACAAATATCTTAATAAATAACATTTCCCACATGTCTACTTTACATCAGCACAATTTTGGAAGCAAATTTTTTTTTTTGTTAGGAAGTTATAAGGGTTAAAAGTTGACCAGCGATTTCTCATTTTTACAACAAAATTTACAAAACCATTTTTTTAGGGACCACATCATATTTAAAGTCATTTGAAGGGGTGTACATGACAGAAAATACCAAAAAGTGACACCGTTCTAAAAACTAGACCCCTCAAGGCGCTGCTCAAAACCACATTCAAGAAGTTTATTAACCCTTTACGTGTTTCACAGGAACTAAAGCAATATGGAAGGAAAAAATTAACATTTAACTTTTTTGCAAAAAATTTAATTCAGAACCAATTATTTTTATTTTTACAAGTGTTAAAAGAGAAAATGAACCACAAAACTTGTTGTGCAATTTCTCCTGAATACGCCGATACCCCATATGTGGGGGTAAACCACTTTTTCAGCGCACGGCAGAGCTCGCAAGGGAAGGAGCTCTGCTTGACTTTTTCAACGCAGAATTGGCTGGAATTGAGATCGGATGCCATGTTGCGTTTGGAGAGCCCCTGATGTGCCTAAACAGTGGAAACCCCCACAAGTGACCCCATTTTGGAAACTAGACCCCTTAAGGAACTTATCTAGACTTTGAACCTTCAAGTGCTTCACAGAAGTTTATAACGTAGAGCCGAGAAAATTAAAAATCATTTTTTTTCCTCAAAAATGATTTTTTAGCCTTCTATGTTTTATTTTCCTAAGGGTAACAGGAGAAATTGGAACAGAAAAGTTTTTGTGCAATTTGTCCTGAGTACGCTGATACCCCATATGTGGGAGAGCTTGGAAGGGAAGGAGTGCCATTTTGGAATGCAGACTTTGATGGAATGGTCTGCGGGCGTCATGTTGCATTTGCAGAGCCCCTGATGTACCTAAACAGTGGAAAACCCCCACAAGTGACCCCATCTTGGAAACTAGACCCCACAAGGAGCTTATCTAGGTGTGTGTTGAGCACTTTGAACCCCCAAGTGCTTCACAGAAGTTTATAACGCAGAGCCGTGAAAATAAAAAGTTCTTTTTATTTCCACAAAAGTGATTTTTTTAACCCCCAATTTTTAGACCCCCAAAATAGTAAATAGTGGAAACCCCTCAATTCTTGCTCCAACCCTAACCCCAACACCCCCTAACCCTAATCCCAACCCTAACCCTAATTATAATTCGCCCTAACCCTAGTTCTAACCCTAGTCCTAGCGGAAAAATGAAAAAAAAAACAATATTCTTTATTTCATTATGTTTGCCTAACTAAGGGGGTTATTTACTATTTTTTTTATTTTGATCACTATGATAGTTTATCATAGTGATCAAAATGAATGAATGGAATCTGCCAGCCGGAGCCTGCAGATTCACGGCGGGCGCACTGTGCCTGCGCCCGCCATTTTCTCCGGATCCAAGATGGCGGCGCCCACTGGAGGAGGCCGGCGGGACGCAAGACCACCGGAAGGGGACCCTGGACCACGGAGAGGTACTGGGGGGGATAGGGGACCCTATTTCTCTCGCCTCAGATATGCGATCACATCAGAGGAAAGAGAAATTAAATGCAAAATCGCGGCTTTTTTTTGCAGTCGCCGTTATAGGGTTAATAACGGCGATTGCAAAAGCGGGGTCGGCAAAAACAAACCCGATTCATGTTCTCTGGGGTCTCGGCTACCCCCTGCAGCCAAGACCTCAGAGAAAATACGACACTGGGGGTGCTATTTACTTACTCCACAGCGCAGTGAATTCACGGCGCTGTGGTTTCAGTACCCATAGGTCCCAACCCTCCCGATTCCCGCGGGACAGACCCGATTTCTGGTCCTTATCCTGCCGTCTCGGCCGGGAAGCTTTTTATCCCGCGATCGCGGTGTATGACCGCAAAATACAGCAGAGGCCGCACACAGTGTGGGGATCGCCGCGCCACATCCACAGGGTGCACAGAGCTCACCTCCAGCCCAGCCCCAGGAAGCAAGAACCCGGAACTACAGCTACCATATATCACCAAGGAGAGGTGCCCCATCCTGCAGCAAGTGCCCAGAGAGCTTGTGGTGCTGTGAGGACGCGGTCAGGTGCTCAGGTACACGGAACACGCTGAGTCTGGGGGGGACAGTGGAGTCTCGGGGACAGAGAGGTCTGGAGGGGACAGTGTGGAGTCTGAGGGAGATAGGAGTCCGGAGGGGAAAGTGGAGTCTGGGGGAGAGAGAGAAGTCCAGAGGGAACAGAAGGGACAGAGGACTAGAGGGGTCAGATGAGTCCAGAGGGGACTGAGGAGTCTGAGGGAGAGAAAGGAAACTAGAGGGGACAGAGGAGTCTGGGGTGGACAGAAGGGAGAGGCGTCTGGGGTGGAAAGAGGAGTACAGAGGGGACACAGTAGTCTGGGGTGGACAGAGGAGTACAGAGGAGTCTGGGGTAGACACAGGAGTCTGGGGTGGACAGAGGAGAACAGAGGAGTTTGGGGTGGACAGAGGAGTACAGAGGGGACACAGGAGTCTGGGGTGGACAGAGCAGTACAGAGGGGACACAGAAGTCTGGGGTGGACAGAGGAAAACAGAGGAGTCTGGGGTAGACACAGGAGTTTGGGGTGGACAGAGTAGTACAGAGGGTACACAGGAGTCGGGTGGACAGAGGAGAACAGAGGAGTTTGGGGTGGACAGAGGAGAACAGAGGGGACACAAGAGTCTGGGGTGGACAGAGTAGTACAGAGGGTACACAGGAGTCGGGTGGACAGAGGAGAACAGAGGAGTCTGGGGTGGACAGAGGAGAACAGAGGAGTTTGGGGTGGACAGAGTAGTACAGAGGGTACACAGAAGTCGGGTGGACAGAGGAGAACAGAGGAGTTTGGGGTGGACAGAGGAGTACAGAGGGGACACAAGAGTCTGGGATGGACAGAGGAGTGAGGAAAAGGTGTGTGTAAATGGGTGTGGCTTAAAATGGGTGTGGCTAGGGGCGTGGCCTAAAATTTAGCGCCACCACCTTTATTCCTCTTTGCCTTCTTCAAAAGTTGGGAGGTATGAGTACCCTTAATTAAAGCCGTTAAAAGGCGTATCGGTGGTCGTTAAGGGGTTAATAAAATATTCTTGAGTTTTATATTTTTCAACATTTCTACTTAAACTGTCAATAAAAATGGCAAGCTATGTAAAAAAACTTTAATTATTTACCAAGACAATGACAGTTCACAGTCTAATAGAAAACCTTGTAGGATGAACCAGTAGTGTGCGGTGTTCAACTGTTTGTTCATTCTGCCTCCCAAATATCCAATAAAAAGAAACCAATCAATGTTAGGCTAGTTTCACACTAGCTTATTTTCCACGCAGCGCTCGGAGCCGCTAAGCCCCGCCCCCTGCCGACTCCCTGCCCGCCCCATCCGGTCATCGCCGCCTACTATCACAAACGGCTGCATGCGATCTGCGCACCCTATCTTTAGCATAGGGTGCGCAGACCGTGTGCTGGCCGTGCGCTAGTAGGATTTTAGCGTGCGCTCCGCACTTTTAAAAATGTGCTGGTGTGCGCCGAACGCACCATGTTGCATTTTGGTGCGCTTGGCGCACCTTCAAAAGTGCGCAGCGCACGTTAAAATCCTACTAGCGCACGGCCTGCGCACCCTATGCTAAAGATAGGGTGCGCAGATCGCATGCGGCCATGTGTGATAGTAGGCGGCGATGACCGGATGGGACGGGCAGGGAGTCGGCAGGGGGCGGGGCTTAGCGGCACCGAGCGCTGCGTGGAAAATAAGCTAGTGTGAAACCAGCCTTATGTAAGCAAAAATCATACCAATTCTCATCTCACAAAAAACAAGTCCCCACTCAGGTCCATCATCTGTCAATGGAAAAACAGATAAGGCAGGTTACAGTTAGTGCTATAGTTAGGGTTAGTGTTAGGCTAAAGATAGGGTTTATTCTAAAGTTAGGGGTAGGGTAAAGAATTAGGCTTTTCTCAATTGTCTCCCCAATAATTTGGTCACGTCAGTCATGTCAGAGTTTTCTATTTCCGGAAAAAGAAATAAAAAACGAATAAAATGGTCAGTTTTAATAACAGAGGAGGCTTATGCACTTTTATGTTCTGACAGTGAAGAAAGTGCAGTGTCAGATGATGATGAGGATTTCGAGGGCTTTAGTAGCAGCGACAGTGATAGCTCAGAAATGAGCAGTGATTCCGGTCCATCCTCACACACAAGGACCAGGACAACAAGAAGGACAAATAGCGCTTCTGGAGAAATGTCTCCAACTCAGGGAACAATGCCCAGTACTAGCGCTGTCCCTAGTGCTCGTGAATTGGCGCACACCAATGTCCAAGGGGCTTTGCCTCTTGATGTAGCATTTCCCAGATGGGAGGCTTCGGATTCGGCTACTCCATTCATCCCTAATTTTAATGCCATTCCTGGTATAAATGTGGAGGTGGAAAATTTTGGACCAATTATTTTTTTAAATTTGTTTCTGACAGATAGCTTGCTAGAGCATATTGTCCTACAAATTTATATGTGTCCCAATTCATCAGCCAGAATCCACCATCCTATTATGCTAGGTCAAATTTATGGACACCAACTAATGTCCTAGAAACGAAAACATTTTTAGGACTTACATTCGCTATGGGGCTTGATAAAGAAACGAGCATTCGGTGCCATTGGTCCAACTGCCCTGTTCAAGCCACCCCTATGTTTTCTGCCATTCTTCCTAGGACCCGTTATGAAATGCTCATGAGATTTTGGCATTTTAATGACAATAGTCAATGCCTGCCCAGAAATGCCCCAGAACATGACAGACTATTCAAAATCAGACCCATCATCGAAGACTTGACAGAAAAGTTCATAAAGCTTTACACCCGAACAGAAAACATTTCCATTGATGAGTCCCTTGTAAAATTCAGAGGAAGACTGCACCTCAAGCCATTTATTCCTTCTAAGAGGGCAAGGTTCGGAATAAAGCTCTATAAAATGTGCGAGAGTTCAACCGGATACACATCAGCTTTTCACATTTATGAGGGGAAAGACAGCCAACTAAACCCACCAGGAGGCCCTACTTATCTGGGGACATCTGGAAAAGTCGTTTGGGAGCTGATAACTCCATTTTTACAAAAAGGCTGCAATCTGTATGTTGACAACTACTACACCAGCATACCCCTATTTATAAGTCTGGTTGAACATAACATAGGGGCTTGTGGGACCATTCAACACACAATCATTAGTCAGCAAAAATTTCCAAAAGGGGCAGTCAGGGTCTTTACACAATGGAGAGCTGCTTGCCCTTAAGTATAAGGATAAAAAAGATATTTTTATCCTGAGCTCGATCCACACAGATGCCACAAGGGCCACTGCAGACCAACAGGGATCCACTACTCCAAACCCTGTGTCTGTCATTGACTACAACAAATATATGGGGTGTGGACCTTGCAGATCAGGTTCTACAGCCATACCAGGTATCATGAAAATCATATATCTGGTATAAAAAGTTAGTCATGTATTTGTTTCAGGTGGCCACATAGAATTCTTTTGTGTTATACAAAAAAGCCGGAAATGCAGATACTTTCCTTGATTATCAGGAAAAGGTCACTGAAAATCTTGTTTTGAAAATGTTGTCCCCGCCAATCCTTTAGAATCTGAAGATGTCAGAAGACTCACTGAGCGACATTTTATTGCACTCATCCCAGTAACTGAAACAAGAAAGAACCCCCAGAGAAGATGTCGTGTATGTTCCTAGAGAGGAATGAGGCATGATCCCCGCTATTATTACCCACAATGCCCATCACTGCCAGCCTTATGCCTCCATGACGGCTTTACAACCTTCCACACAGAACCACGTTTTTGAACTGTTTTGACATTCAAGCATTTGGTTTATTTAGTGACAGACACATTTCAGTAGAGCTGACGTAACAATTTCCGGGGGTAGGTGGGGGGAGGTCTCCAGAGACACAAGCTGGGCACAATATATTGGGCACTACAATGACATTTTTGCAATTTTTGCTCTGAAACTTCCACTACGTGTTTCTGGAAATCATCCATGTAGTGAAAGTGGTCACTATATCCATAGATGAATTATCAGAGGGGTGTCATTTCCAAAATGGGGTCACTTCAGGGGGGATTCTGTTGTTCTGGCACTTAGCGGCTCTCCAAAGTGTCACAGTGACCACATTTTAGAAATGACACCCCTCTGGGAATTGGAAATGACACCACCCTGTGAATTCATCTATGGGTGTAGTGACCATTTACCTATCTATATATTTTCCAATGTAAAATCTGGGGTTAAAACAACATTTTAGTGGTAAAAATGTAATTATTTTTTCTTCACTGGCCAATGGTATAATTTTCTATGGAACAGCTGTGGTGTCAGTATGCTCACTGCACCACAAGAAGAATTCATTTAGGGAAGTTTTTGGTAAAATGCAGTCACTTTTGGGGCCTTATGCTTATCTGGCACCTCAGGGGCTCTGACAATGTGACATGTCACCCACTAACAATTCCAGCAAAATCTCCTTTCCAATATGACGCTCCTTCCCTTCCAAGCTCTGCCATGCGCCCAAACAATGGTTTACCCCCACATAAGGGGTGTCAGAATACTCAGGACAAATTGCATAATAACTTTTGCGGTCCAATTTCTCCTGTTACCCTTTGGATAAAAATTGGAGGGCGAAAAGAACTTTTTTTTAAAAAAAAAAAAGATTTTTTATTTTTACGTTTCTACGTAATTAACTTCTGTGACGCACTTGGGGGTTCAAAGAGCCCACCACACATCTAGATAAGTGCCTTGGAGTCTAGTTTCAAAAATGGGGTCACGTGTTGGGGGTTTTCACTGTTTAGACATGTCAGGGGCTCTGACAATTTGACATGTCACCTACAAACAATTCCAGCAAAATCTGCTCTCCAATATGGCGCTTCTTCCCCTTCCAAGCTCTACCATGCACCCAAACAGTAGTATTCTCCCACATGTGGGGTATCGGCGAGCTCAGGAGAAATTGCACAACAAATTGTATGGAGCAATTTCTCCTGTTACCCTTATGAAAATGCAAAATATGGAGCTAAAATTGAATTATTTGTGAAAAATGTTATTTTTTTTATTTCGACAACTCTACGTTATAAACTTCTGTGAAGCACCTGTGGGATCAAGGTGCTCAATACACATCTGGATAAGTTCCCTAAAGGGGTCTAGTCTCCAAAATGTTGTCTCTTATTGGGGGTTTCCACTGTTTAGGCAGATCAGGGGCTCTCCAAACGTGACATGGCAACCGCTAATTATTACAGCATATTTTACATTCAAAAAATCAAATGGCGCTCCTTCCCTTCCGAGCCCTGCTGTGTGCCCAAACAGTAGATTTCCCCCACATATGGGGTATCGGCATGCTCAGGAGAAATTGCAACACAAAATTTATAGTCCATTTTCTCCTATTACCCTTGCGAAAGTAAAAAAAAAATGAGGTTTAAAGGAAAATTGTTGTGATGGTGGGATCTGACACTGATGTTCCTTGAGCTTGAAGTGCACCTTTTGTTTAGAAGTTTTTCTGGACTCTTTTGTTACCATTCGTATTATCCATCTCTTTGATTTGCCATGAATTTTCCTCCTGCGGCCACGTCCAGGGAGGTTGGCTACAGTCCAATGGAGCTTAAATTTCTGAATAATATGTGCAGCTGTAATTACAGGAACATCAAGCTGCTTGGAGATGTCTTATAACTTTTACCTGTATCATGTTTGTCTATAACTTTCTTTCTAATCTCCTGAGACAACTCTTTCCTTCACGTCCTCTGGTCCATGTTGAGTGTGATACACACCATGTCACCACACAGCACAGTGAGTATCTGCAGCCTCTATACAGGCCACTCACTGATTCCAGGATTGTAGACACCTGTGATGCTAATTAGTGGACACTCCGCGATTTATCATGTTCCTTTTGTCACATTATTTTCAGGGGTACCATCATTTCTGTCCAGGCCTATTTCATGAGTTTTATTTTTTTTTAATTCTGTGGAAGCATGGTGGAAAAGCAATGTCTGACTTTCATTTGTTCATTTTCATAGATTTTTGATAGATTATTACTTTTGTCAGATTCAAGTTATTTCTGTCACCACTGTGGGTTTTTCTCTCATTAAACGAGGGGTACCAACAATTTTGACCCCGTGTGTATAGATTATAACCTTCGGTGAATTAATTTATAACATGGAATCACTTTATGGGGATTTCTACTATTCTGGTTTTCTGTCATTTAGTTATATTAGGGCTTCTGCATATGGCGTGTCCAATCTCATCTGGGATCTGTTCCTGCTGTCCAGCTGGAGTAATCTGCTCCCTACTTCAGCCAATTGGAAAGTACCACACCCTACTAAAGCGCAAAGCACATGGCCGGAATCTGCCAGATACAGCGCTGTTCTCCTCTGGTTCAGTCCTCTGTGCTCAGCTTGCGGCTTGTGTATTTGTTTCCTGCTGTGACCGTGGCCTGTTTACTGACTACTCTTGTGTCTTCTGATTCTGTATTCTGTCCTTCTGGTTCTGACCCAGCTACCTGACTATTCTTCTTGCCATCTAATACTACAGATTAGCAGGTAACACCATGGGCCAAGCCTAGGGGTCCCAGTGTAAGTCCAGATCCATGTAAGGGTGTTAAAGGGCGATGAGCAAGGCAATCCTTGGGATATGGAAAGCAGAGAAGATAGAGTCAACCAGCAAAATGTCACCGGTGATGGCGGCGCCTGCGCAGTAGCACCTATAAGTAAGAGATAGAGGCTACTGGACAGGCACCGCTGGTGTCATTTTGCTGGATGTAATTTTTTTCTGAGCCTCACAATAGCCACAATATTATAGGCAGTATCAACAATAATATCAATGCTATTATATGCATTATGTAATAATGGGGGGCAGGTCAGTGAGGGATCAGCGACCTGTCATAAGCCAATACAGATGAATATGTAATCAGCGCACCACATAAAGCCCCGCCCACAGCCTGCCCCAGAGCCCCACCCACAGCCCCGCCTCAGAGCACGGGAATGTCATTAACTGAAAACTACAAATACAGATTACACAACAGTAAACCAGAGTTGCCCTCATTTATGGTGGACCATTGGAGCTACTATGGATCCTGAGCAGAAGATTAGAGAAAATAATATTGCTCCCCATTTCAGGGGAGATTGTGCAATAATCTGAATTCCTTAGGATCAAAAACAATCTAATTTATGATGTGGAGTGAATCCATGACACCAGGACTGGAGCCAACACATCTCCTGCAGGCGGGAATAAATGTATATTACAGCCCTCAGCCACGCACAGCTTAGAGAGGTGAGTTGTGAAATACTCACCAGGATTCGAGTACCGCGAGTACCAAATCCTAACGAGTATACTTGCTCATCCCTAGTGACTATGAGACATTCAGCAGCACAGAAGGGAGAGAAGATTCATCCGGTAAGATCTCAGGGATCTAGGAAGCCAACAGCATCATTACCCTCCGCTTTCTCTTACAGGCCCAGCATAAGATTTTTCTTCAAGTGATTTTCTAACTTGTCAGCACATTCTACGTACGCTGTCATTTGGCTTTATAGTTTAGAAGACTCTGGTCATTACCTGTCTAAGTCCTGTCTCTTTGTCTTGAGAATAAACTTTAGGATTTCTATGCAGCCGCAGCTCCAATCCCGAATAGCGGCGGAAGCGACGGGTGTTGATGCGAGAGACTCGTGCAACTTTCTTGCATCACACACAGTAGTGTGATCCTGGCCTAACTTTGCGTCCAGTGTGACCCTTTAAGCGCGCACTCGGCCTATATTTGGTCAGGTACAAGTAATTATATAGATCTCGCTTTAAGGGATCACCCTCACACTAATCCCAGGGGGTAGGTGGATCCTCCAGGTTGTAAGTTCTATAGAAAAGGGCTTTCAATGCCCAAAGTCATTTGCACAGTTTTGGGTGGAGGAGAATGTTGTGGTCTAGAGGCAAAATGGTGATCATGGTAATACGGCCGGACTACACCACCGATAAAGCAGCCACAGCCGGTGACTGAGAGGAATCTGTGACTTCTCTGCATTCAGTGGTTACTACTCACCTGGGTAGTCATATGTGGGAATCTCCTCTTTACACCGCTCATCATCTCTCACATCTGTCTCTGTAGTATTAATATGGGTCAGATCTTCACCCTGAAACAAATATTGTAAAAGTCACCGACAGATGGAGAAGTCCCATCTATGATCAGCTCTAATCCTGCCATCTCCACCGTTCTCATTACACAAGTATAAAACGTATAATACTGGTGGATAAAACAAGACTGAGCACAAGACCTTCACAGCCGTCTACACATCATAGGGGAGATCTCCTGACACCTTCTCTCCATCTACCTGATGATCCTGAGGAGCACTGGGATCTTCTTGGTTACAGTCCTGTGGAAGAAGAGGACGGGGACATCTCTCTGGTGTTGTCCTCTTACTGGATAGATCTGGAGGAAACACATACAGGGACTGAATTCATTCTCTACATACAGATAATTATAGGCCGTGTGTATTTAGTCCTGTCTATTACCTGGAGATGTGAGGGGCTGGGGAACCTCCATTATGACGTTCTTGTACAGATCTCTGTGTCCTTCTAAATACTCCCACTCCTCCATGGAGAAATAGACAGCGACATCCTGACACCTTATAGGAACCTGACACATACAATGATACCGTCATCCCCCGATCCCTTCATAGTGTTACTGTATAATGTCCCAGCAGTGTCACCTCTCCAGTCAGCAGCTCAATCATCTTGTAGGTGAGTTCTAGGATCTTCTGGTCATTGATGTCCTCATGGATCAGGGGGTGAGGTGGAGGCCCCGTGATTGGGCTCAGGGGTCTTCCACATCCCTCAGACACAGGGTCCTGACAGCGATCACTAGAGGTCTTCTTCACCACTGTGTAATCCTGGTTATGGAGAGACACATTAATAAATCTCACTCCAGACATTTCCAGAGTCCTCACCTCTCCAGTTCTGTCCATCTGTTATTCCCATAGATAAGAATGATGTAATGTGACGTCATCAGAATCTCTCACCTCTCCAGTGAGACGGAAGAGGATCTCTAGGGTGAGGTGTAACATCCTCTCCGCCATCTTGTCTCTGTCCATATCCATCCTTGATGGGTAAATCTGGAAAATTGTCTTTTGTAGAAGATCTTCACTGAGAGGATCCGATATTGTAGAGACCTGAATGAGAAGAAGATGATCCGATGTAACATCATAAGAATCCTGTGTAATAATACAATTACTGGGGATAATAAGGAAAACATATGAGGAGATTTATTATCTTACAGGGTTTAGTTTTCTTCCCTGACATCTACTAATAAAACCTATATATTTAGGCCACAGACAACAAGCAGTTTCCTCCTCGGAGTCGGCAGCTGAACACGTTCCTCATAGACTCATCTTCCATAACGCTAATTCTCGTCTCATTACCGACACTGGAATCGGCATTAGCAATACTGCAGGAGATATTCATTACACGCGACATGAGAAATAACTCCTTCATGATGAGGACGACATCTTCATCTTCTACTGCGGCTCTAGAGACAGATTTGTCCAGAGTTGGTCACTGCCTCCATCCCCATCGGCCGTCTGTATGAAGGTTTCCCGTCTTCCCCGCACTGGAATCTTCTCTCCCGTTAGATCTCAGCTCTGAGTCACACAGAAGTTTGAGGCTTTTCTGGAAGAACAGGACAGGAGAGATCTGAGGCCGATGTCTCCATGTACAGGGTTTCCCCTCGGGATAAGAGGCTTTTCTATCCCTTTCCCCCAATTAGAGGGGACACCTGTGGATATCGGGGTCTTTACCGGCTGCAGTCCTGGGGGGATTTACTCGGTAACGTGGACGTTGGACAAACGTCACCATCAATTCCCATCAGAGTGAAGGAACATCGCTCCTCTATTCAGCTCTATGGATCCAGAATGAAATCCACTGTGGCCCCTGCAAGAAAAGAGCGAAGTCTGGTGAGACCCCCGAGGCCGGAGATTTCTACAGCTGCTCTGTGCGCACAGGACCTGTGATGAGGTCACAGGGGGGAGGAGTCAGGGGTCACATGACCAGGGGCCTCAGTGTGTGCAGGACTCTGCTATGCTGGTTGTCATGGTGCTGGATGAGGGGAAGTTTATGGGTGGGGTCAGGAGGGGTTTACAGGGTGGATGTAGCAGAGCCGTGTGTGTACGAGGTGTACGGAGCGGAGCCATGTGTGTACGAGGTGTACGGAGCGGAGCTGTGTGTGTACGAGGTGTACGGAGCGGAGCCGTGTGTGTACAAGGTGTACGGAGCAGAACTATGTGTGTACGAGGTGTACGGAGCGGAGCCGTGTGTGTACGAGTTGTACGGAGCGGAGCCGCGTGTGTACGAGGTGTACGGAGCGGAGCCGCGTGTGTACGAGGTGTACGGATGCGGAGCCGCGTGTGTACGAGGTGTACGGAGCGGAGCCATGTGTGTACGAGGTGTGCGGAGCGGAGCCGCGTGTGTACGAGGTGTACGGAGCGGAGCCGCGTGTGTACGAGGTTTACAGAGCGGAGCTGCTTGTACAAGGTGTACGGAGCGGAGCTGCGTGTGTACGAGGTGTACGGAGCGGAGCCGTGTGTGTACGAGGTGTACGGACGGGGCCGCGTGTGTGCGAGGTGTACGGAGCGGAGCCGTGTGTGTACGAGGTGTACGGAGCGGAGCCGTGTGTGTACGAGGTGTACGGAGCGGAGCCCTGTGTGTACGAGGTGTACGGAGCGGAGCCGCGTGTGTACGAGGTGTACGGAGCGGAGCCGCGTGTGTACGAGGTGTACCGAGCGGAGCAGCGTGTGTACGAGGTGTATGGAGCGGAGCCGTGTGTGTACGAGGTGTACGGAGTAGAGCCGCGTGTGTACGAGGTGTTCAGAGCAGAGCCGTGTGTGTACGAGGTGTACGGAGTGGAGCCGCGTGTGTACGAGGTGTACGGAGCGTAGCCGCGTGTGTACGAGGTGTACGGAGCGGAGCCGTGTGTGTACGAGGTGTATGGAGCGGAGCCGTGTGTGTACGAGGTGTACGGAGTAGAGCCGCGTGTGTACGAGGTGTTCAGAGCAGAGCCGTGTGTGTACGGAGAGGAGCCATGTGTGTACGAGGTGTACGGAGCGGAGCCGCGTGTGTACGAGGTGTACGGAGCGGAGCAGCGTGTGTACGAGGTGTACGGAGCGGAGCCGCGTGTGTACGAGGTGTACGGAGCGGAGCCACATGTGTGTACGAGGTGTACGGAGCGGAGCTGTGTGTGTACGAGGTGTACGGAGCGGAGCCGTGTGTGTACAAGGTGTACAGAGCAGAACTATGTGTGTACGAGGTGTTCGGAGCGGAGCCGTGTGTGTACGAGTTGTACGGAGCGGAGCCGCGTGTGTACGAGGTGTACGGAGCGGAGCCGCGTGTGTACGAGGTGTACGGAGCGGAGCCGCGTGTGTACGAGGTGTACGGAGCGGAGCCATGTGTGTACGAGGTGTGCGGAGCGGAGCCGCGTGTGTACGAGGTGTACGGAGCGGAGCCGCGTGTGTACGAGGTTTACAGAGCGGAGCTGCTTGTACAAGGTGTACGGAGCGGAGCTGCGTGTGTACGAGGTGTACGGAGCGGAGCCGTGTGTGTACGAGGTGTACGGACGGGGCCGCGTGTGTGCGAGGTGTACGGAGCGGAGCCGTGTGTGTACGAGGTGTACGGAGCGGAGCCACGTGTGTACGAGGTGTACGGAGCGGAGCCCTGTGTGTACGAGGTGTACGGAGCGGAGCCGCGTGTGTACGAGGTGTACGGAGCGGAGCCGCGTGTGTACGAGGTGTACGGAGCGGAGCAGCGTGTGTACGAGGTGTACGGAGCGGAGCCGCGTGTGTACGAGGTGTACGGAGCGTAGCCGCGTGTGTACGAGGTGTACGGAGCGGAGCCGTGTGTGTACGAGGTGTATGGAGCGGAGCCGTGTGTGTACGAGGTGTACGCAGTAGAGCCGCGTGTGTACGAGGTGTTCAGAGCAGAGCCGTGTGTGTACGAGGTGTACGGAGAGGAGCCATGTGTGTACGAGGTGTACGGAGCGGAGCCGCGTGTGTACGAGGTGTACGGAGCAGAGCAGCGTGTGTACGAGGTGTACGGAGCGGAGCCGCGTGTGTACGAGGTGTACGGAGCGGAGCCACATGTGTGTACGAGGTGTACGGAGCGGAGCCACGTGTGTACGAGGTGTACGGAGAGGAGCCATGTGTACGAGGTGTACGTAGCGGAGCCGCGTGTGTACGAGGTGTATGGAGCGGAGCCACATGTGTGCGAGGTGTACGGAGCAGAGCCGCATGTCCACGGAGCAGAGCCGCGTGTTTACGAGGTGTATGGTGCGGAGCCGTGTGTGTACGAGGTGTACAGAGCAGAGCCGTGTGTGTACGGAGCGGAGCCGCGTTTGTTTGGACCCCTCTGTGTACTCTGTATACCCCCATCTTCAGTCACAGACCCCTCTGTGTAAGCTGTATACCCCCAGATTCAGTCGCAGACCCCTCAGTGTGTAGCACTCGCAGGCACGCGGGATGCAGTGACGAGGCGTGAGACGGCTTGGACTTTAAGATGTAACTTTTATATGTGAAGATGCCTATAGGGGCTATCTAGAGCAACCAAACTAGCTAACAGTAATTATCCTCGCAGGGATCAACACAAGAATACACTGATAATGCGAACATGACTTATCTGGCAAAGACCGGTGACTATAGGGCGGCCGTATTGCCGACTACAGGTCCTTGACTATAAGGTGCCACTTATCCTCCCTGTCGTCCGGCAGAGCGATGGTCGATGATGCTTCGGCGTTTCAGCCTCTGGGCCCAGCCGACGAAGATCTGGCATAGACTTTGGGCATTCCTACGCCCCGGCACGGGGGGGGGCACAACAGGCCCCGGGAGGGTTCTCCGGCGTTATGCCCCCCGGCGGAGGCAGTATGGCGTTGTCTGGGGGCCGGAAAGCGGAGGCCACAGCCTCGAGATGGGAACATGCAGTGGCTGCCTCAAGTGACTGCAGGCCGGTCGCAGCTGCGGGCCGGAGTGAGGCGGCGGCTGCCACGGGCGGCAGCGGACAGGCCGCAGCCACGGGCTGGAGTGAAGCGGCGACAGCTGCGGGCGGTAGTGGGCAGGCCGGCGCCACTTGTTGGAGAGAAGCGGCGTCGGCCGCGGGCGGCAGCGGACAGGCCGCGGACAGCAGCGGGTAGGCCGCAGCTGCTGGCTGGAGTGAAGTGGCGACGGCCGCAGGCTGCAGCGGACAGGCCGCAGCTGCGGGCTGGCGGTCAGTGTTCCTCGGCTGGACGGCTCGGTGCCACCTCCTTTCTGTGCACAGTAAGTCCCACTTCTGTCTCGCCTGTCGCTGCTCTTCCCTCTGGTCTCTGGTATAGACTATTGCTCTGGCTCTCTGGCACCCTCTAGCTTCCTCGCGTCTCTTCCCCTGCTGCGTCAACTGACTCCTGCTGGCGTCCTCAGCCCCTTTTATAGTAACTCCTCCCCCAGCCTTTCTAGAAGTCTCTGGGGTCCGTCTCCTAATTGTGTCCCCCTGAAAGTCTCCCTAGGAACCTTGGTGACGGCCCTCTTGGTTCTGGCCCTGACACACAGCGGGGACTCTTCCTCCTACAAGTGTACGCTGTATACACCCGTATACCCCAATCTTCGGGTGCAGACCCCTGTGTACGCTGTATACACCTGTATTCCCCCAGCTTCGGTCGCAGACCCCTCAGTGTGCTCCGTGTACCCCCAGCTTCGGTCGCAGACCCCTATGTACACTGTATACAACCATACACCCCCAGCTTCAGTCGCAGACCCCTGTGGTGTATACTGTATACACCCGTATACCCCCAGCTTCAGTCACAGACCCTGCATCTCTCACACTGTATACCACTGTATATCCCCAGCTTCAGTCTCAGACCCCTGTGTGTATGCTGTATACACCCGTATACACACAGCTTCGGTCACAGACCCCTCTGTGTACACTGTATACACCCGTATACCCCCAACCTCGGTTGCAGACCCCTCTGTGTACTCTGTATACACCCGTATACCCCCAGCTTCGGTCGCAGATCACTCTGTGTTCGCTGTATAGACCCGTATGCCCACAGCTTCAGTCTCAGACCCCTGTGTGTATGCTGTATACACCCATATACCCCCAGCTTCTGCCACAGACCCCTCTGTGTACACTGTATACACCCGTATACCCCCAGCTTCGGTCGCAGACCCCTCTGTATGCACCCGTATACCCCCAGCTTCGGTCGCAGACCCCTCAGTGTACGCTGTATACACCCGTATACCCCCATCTTCGGGCACAGACCCCTGTGTATGCTGTATACACCTGTATTCCCCCAGCTTGGGTCGCAGACCCCTCAGTGTTCTCTTTATACACCCGTATTCCCCCAGCTTCGGTCACAAATTCCTCTGTACGCTGTATACACCCAGCTTCGGTCGCAGACCCGTGTACACTGTATACACCCATATACCCTCAGCTTCAGTCGCAGACCCCTGTGTATACTGTATACACCCGTATACCCCCAGCTTCTATCCCAGACCCCGCGTCTCTCACACTGTATACACCGGTATACCCCCAGCTTCAGTCTCAGACCCCTGTGTGTATGCTGTATGCACCCGTATACCACCAGCTTTGATCACAGATCCCTCTGTGTAAGCTGTATACACCCGTATACCCACAGCTTCGATCACAGAGCCCTCTATGTACTCTGTATACATCCATATACCCCCAGCTTCGGTGGCAGACCCCTGTATACACTGTATACACACATATACCCCCAGCTTCGGTCACAGACCCCGCATCTCTCACTCTGTATACACCCATATACCCCCAGCTTTGGTCTCAGACCCCTGTGTGTATGCTTTATACACCAATATACCCCACGCTTAGGTCACAGACCCCTGTGTATGCTGTATACCCCCAGCTTCGGTCGCAGACCCCTCTGTGTACTCTGTATACACCCGTGTACCCCCAACTTCGGTCGCAGACCACTCTGTGTATGCTGTATACACCCGTGTACCCCCAGCTTTGGTCGCAGAACCCTGTGTACACTGTATACACCCAGGTTCGGTCGCAGACCCCTGTGTACGCTGTATACACCTGTATACCCCCAGCTTCGGTCATAGACCCCTCTGTGTAAGATGTATACACCCGTATATCTCCAGCTTCGGTAACAGACCCCTGTGTACACTGTATACACCCGTATACCCCCAGGTTCGGTCGCAGACCCCTGTGTATGCTGTATACACCTGTATACCCCCAGCTTCGGTCACGGACCCATCTGTGTATGCTGTATACACCCGTATACCCCCAGCTTTGGTCACAGACCCTGCATCTCTCACACTGTAGAACTGACGCCGGACACACACGGTAAAACTGCAGTCGTTGGTCTCTCGTCTCTCGCACTTATACTGATAACATAAGATGGAGTCAGACAAACCCATCTACAAAACGTGAGAACAAAGTCATTACTACAGGACTGTGTGAGAAAGGGATTTATTCTACAAGAAACTTAGGGGCCACAAATGAGAGAATCCGGGCCCCGTGGCTGGATACTCCGGGCCCCCAGCGTGTTAGGACCAGATGGGGTCTTTGTCCCTGGAGCTTCTCTACTCGGGATAATGAGACTCTGATCTTGGTCATCCGTATGGATAATGGAAATGGAATTACAAAGCTTCTCATTTACTTTCCATGTTAAACACAGACGGCTCATGTATGGCACATGGACGGCACATGTACAGCACACGGACGGCACATGTACAGCACACGGACCGCACACGACGGCTCATGTACAGCACATTGACGGCAAACGGACGACACGCGTACAGCATATGGATGGCACATGTACAGCACACGGGCGGCATATGTACGGCACACGGACGACATGTTTACATGGACCCATAGACTTGTACTGGCTCTTTGTCACCTCTGTTGCTGGGAAAACATGGACATGAGAGCAGCACCATAAGTCAAATAGGGGACACATGGCATCGTTGAAAAACATGACAGGTCGTGTTAAGGGGCCGTACAGTCACATAATAGAAAACAGCAGAATTGCCGTCTTTTTCTACATCCTACCTCACAAACAGCAGAATACAAAGATAATAAAAACAAGTCCTTCATGTCCCCCAAACTACTAGGGTCATGGACAGGAAACCAGAAAGGTACCAGGGTCATGGACAGGAAACCAGAGAGGTACCAGGGTCATGGACAGGAAACTAGAAACGTAATGTACCAGGGTCATGGACAGGAAACCAGAAAGGTACCAGGGTCATGGACAGGAAACTAGAAAGGTAATGTACCAAGGTC
The DNA here is from genome assembly GCF_039654945.1 of Dendrobates tinctorius. Classification (NCBI taxonomy): domain Eukaryota; kingdom Metazoa; phylum Chordata; class Amphibia; order Anura; family Dendrobatidae; genus Dendrobates; species Dendrobates tinctorius. Next base: position 2,990,701 of record NW_027361867.1, read on the forward strand.
ATGGACAGGAAACCAGAAAGGTACCAGGGTCATGGACAGGAAACAAAAGGTAATATATCAGGGTCATGGACAGGAAACCAGAGAGGTAAGATACCAGGGTCATGGACAGGAAACCAGAAGGGAAATATACCAGGGCCATGGACAGGAAACCAGAGAGGTAAGATTCCAGGATCATGGACAGGAAACCAGAAAGGTAATATGCCAGGGTTATGGACAGGAAACCAGAGAGATAATATACCAGGGTAATGGTCAGGAAACTAGAGAGGTAAGATAACAGGGTCATGGACAAGAAACAAGAGAGGTAAGATACCAGGATCATAGACAGGAAACCAGAGAGGTAAGATACCATGGTCATGGACAAGAAATCAGAGAGGTAAGATACAAGGATCATGGACAGGAAACCAGGGAGGTAATATACCAGAGTCATGGACAGGAAACCAGAAAGGTAATATGCCAGGGTTATGGACAGGATACCAGAGAGATAATATACCAGGGTCATGGACAAGAAACCAGAGAGGTAATATACCAGGGTCATGGACAGAAAACCAGAGAGGAAATATAACAGGGTCATGGACAGAAAACCAGAGAGGTAAGATACCAGGATCATGGAAAGGAAACCAGAGAGGTAATATACCAGGGTCATGGACAGGAAACCAGAAAGGTAAGATAACAGGATCATGGACAGGAAACCAGAGAGGTAATATACCAGGGTCATGGACAGGAAACCAGAAAGGTAATATACCAGGGTCATGGACAGGAAACCTGAAAGGTAAGATACCAGGGTCATGGACAGGAAACCAGAGAGGTAAGATACCAGGATCATGGACAGGAAACCAGAGAGGTAATATACCAGGGTCATGGACAGGAAACCAGAAAGGTAAGATAACTGGATCATGGACAGGAAACCAGAGAGGTAATATATCAGGGTCATGGACAGGAAACCAGAAAGGTAATATACCAGGGTCATGGACAGGAAACCAGAGAGGTAAGATGCCAGGGTCAAAATTAAGAGGTCCAGAATAAATGTTTGAATAATTTCTTATCTACTGATGTGTATTTTTGTGGCTATTTAAATGTATAAATATTTATAACAATGTTAATTTTATGTAGATTTTATTCTAATTGTTAAAATTAAAATAATTCTAAGCTCAATCTTCATAAACTGAATGCTGCATCACTTCAGAAAGTGAGGTGAACGGAGTTCAATATTTTGTGAATCCGTTCTGCTCACTAATAGCAGTATGGACCGGAGACCTGAAGCACAGTGTACTAGAGCACCGAGAGAAACATGGGTTCCAGGACATATGGGCCCCCGATGTCCTGTTAAAAAAACTAAAAAGTAGGAATATCAAGGAATTTATGGAAAAAAGAAGAAAAGAGAAAATGCTGATGGGTAAGTTTTTCATATTAGGCTCAATATATACCTGGCTTGGTTTTAATAAGGTGGAAATATAATTTTCCCACCAGGTTCAGGAATTGACAAGGAAGTTATCGATTGTAACCAGAACCTTTGAAATTTCGGGATATTACAGACCCGCTTTTTAGTTTGACATATGTTAAATCTACCGATCTCAAAGAACAGCTGCCCATAATAATATATGTTATTCACCATAAATACTGGACGTGAAGCACCATGTATCTTATCAATGGTATCTAGTGGAGCAGAAGCTATCCTCCAGGAACACAGACCGATATAGTATGTCATTAATCTGCAGAGAGTTTATCACTATAGTTGGATGGTAGATATATATCTAGATGGGAAAAGATGGATAGGGGGAAAGGGTGAGGATGGAAGTAAGATGGGGAATTGTGGCCAGGGAGAGAGCACAGTAGGAGCTCATCCGCGCTGATTCTACCGGAAAGAATCTTCTTATGGGAGAGAAAGAAGGGGGAACTACAATATATTTGGTCATATATATTATATTTATACCTAATTTATAACCCACTTGCTGATTGTCTCTCTTAGGCCAGACACATCCACACAATCACAGGGAGTGTGAGGACAAAATAGTATTGTGACCCGGTCACTGCTTCACATAGAGTCTTCATCGCTAGTGCACAAATCAAGAAGCAGGAGAACGTGGCGAACCCCACAATGTCCACATACCAAAGAGGCAGACACAGACAAGACCGATCTATAGGGAGGATTCCATTACCCAGAGGCGCTCTTTTCAGCATGTTTCACTTGTAATGCTTCCTCAGAAAGGGGTTTCTACAAGAGAAACGCGTGTAATGTGCAGTTTGCCCCGTTCTGCTGCTTCTGGATTTATGCACCAGCAATGAAGACTCTATGTGAAGCCGTGACCGTGTCATGCCCATAATGCCACACATGCCCTATGGAATCGGCTTTATAACATTCATTGTTTGTACTATTTTTTGAATGTTTCCATGAGCACTGTCACTTTATGAGTCTACAATGTAATACTTATTCCTGTGTGGATTGTAAACCCGTTCTATATATTCTTTGTATCTGGGTTTATTGTGAATTGCTATTGACCATTCGGCGGAGACCTTACACCTGAGATATGTAATGATATAGGGTGATAAGCGATATAATTGTTATACTTCTTCCATATGGACTTTCCACTTACAATTATATATATATATGTAAAGGATTTTTCTAAACTATACTTTGGGACAGATTAGATACGTTTTATATACATACCTGATGATTTTTCTCTGCATAATCTCTTCTTTTTACATTTTTCATGTGTTTTGTTGAAATACAGATATATTTCACACTGAAATGTTATTTATGGGAGTAACGTTTGTAGGCCATGTTGTTGATTTCTACTTCTGAATATATGGAGGACCTCATTGGGGCTTTTTATATATATGGTTAGACAAACGAACTACGAAGAGCGGCAAAAGGTGTATACATGATAACCTCATACTGCAGGGAAGACATGTATTCTAGAATACTAAAGAAAGTGATAATACAAAATGACAATATTTAGGAGTATTTCACCAAACTCCATTACAATCCATAAATCCCCATGTCCCTTTTATCTAATGTCATTACTCACATAACTCTTCACATATTGACTACTGTATTGTCCTCATCACAGACACTACTTACTACCATATAACACCATTATTTACTCTCACAATGCCCTGCAGCTCCTCCTATTAACCCTTGTGTATGCCAACCATACCTGCTAATGGCTCTGATGTCATTTTATGTCTCCATTCTGGCTAGAGCTCCCATAAAGTCATCTCATTAGCTGCAAAGTTAGTTAGCGAAAGATTTTCCATGATGGCAGCTCAGTCTGACATGGCTGTTCAATATATTTAGTACTGATCATTCTCGTACAATGAGTGCTTTTATTTTAACATGGCCAAACATGAGGAATGACGAGGGGTTGTCCTCGTAGTGGTCAACACCTTTAAGAACATACAATTTTGAGTTAAAATATTTCTAACATTTTGAACATGAAAAAAGCTTCTCCCCGTATGACTTCCCTGATGTTTATTAAGAGTTGATTTTGGTAGAAAACATTTCCCACATTAAGAATATGATACAGGATTCTCCCCTGTGTGAGTTTTTTGGTGACTAATAAGAGATGATTTCTTCACAAAACATTTCCCACATTCTGAACAGTTAAAAAGCTTCTCCCCTGTGTGAGTTCTCTGGTGCTTAAACAAATATGATTTACAATTAAAACATTTCCCACATTCTGAGCAGGAAAATGGCTTCTCCCCTGTGTGAGTTCTATGGTGATGAACCAAATCTGATTTCCAGTTAAAACATTTCCCACATTCTGAACAAGAAAATGGCTTCTCCCCTGTGTGAGTTCTATGGTGATTAACCAAATCTGATTTCTGGTTAAAACATTTCCCACATTCTGAACAGGTAAAAGGCTTCTCCCCTGTGTGAGTTCTCTGGTGATTAACAAGATGACATTTCTGGTTAAAGCATTTCCCACATTCTGAACAGGGATAAGGCTTCTCCCCTGTGTGAGTTCTTTTGTGGGTAACAAATTGTGATATCTGTGCAAAACATTTCCCACATTCTGAACAGGGAAATGGCTTCTCCCCTGTGTGAGTTCTCTGGTGATGAACCAAATCTGATTTCCAGTTAAAACATTTCCCACATTCTGAACAAGAAAATGGCTTCTCCCCTGTGTGAGTTCTATGGTGATTAACCAAATCTGATTTCTGGTTAAAACATTTCCCACATTCTGAACAGGTAAAAGGCTTCTCCCCTGTGTGAGTTCTCTGGTGATTAACAAGATGACATTTCTGGTTAAAGCATTTCCCACATTCTGAACAGGGATAAGGCTTCTCCCCTGTGTGAGTTCTTTTGTGGGTAACAAATTGTGATATCTGTGCAAAACATTTCCCACATTCTGAACAGGGAAATGGCTTCTCCCCTGTGTGAGTTCTCTGGTGATGAACCAAATCTGATTTCCAGTTAAAACATTTCCCACATTCTGAACAAGAAAATGGCTTCTCCCCTGTGTGAGTTCTATGGTGATTAACCAAATCTGATTTCTGGTTAAAACATTTCCCACATTCTGAACAGGTAAAAGGCTTCTCCCCTGTGTGAGTTCTCTGGTGATTAACAAGATGACATTTCTGGTTAAAGCATTTCCCACATTCTGAACAGGGATAAGGCTTCTCCCCTGTGTGAGTTCTTTTGTGGGTAACAAATTGTGATATCTGTGCAAAACATTTCCCACATTCTGAGCAGGAAAATGGCTTCTCCCCTGTGTGAGTTCTATGGTGATGAACCAAATCTGATTTCCAGTTAAAACATTTCCCACATTCTGAACAAGAAAATGGCTTCTCCCCTGTGTGAGTTCTATGGTGATTAACCAAATCTGATTTCTGGTTAAAACATTTCCCACATTCTGAACAGGTAAAAGGCTTCTCCCCTGTGTGAGTTCTCTGGTGATTAACAAGATGACATTTCTGGTTAAAGCATTTCCCACATTCTGAACAGGGATAAGGCTTCTCCCCTGTGTGAGTTCTTTTGTGGGTAACAAATTGTGATATCTGTGCAAAACATTTCCCACATTCTGAACAGGGAAATGGCTTCTCCCCTGTGTGAGTTCTCTGGTGCTTAAGACAGTCTGATTTATTGCTAAAATATTTCCCACATTCTGAACATGAAAAAGGCTTCTCCCCTGTGTGCGTTCTCTGGTGGGAAACAAAATGTGATTTCCGTGCAAAATATTTCCCACATTCTGAACATGAAAATGACTTCTTTGCTTTAGAAGCAAGTTGTTTTTTAATGCCTCTTTTGTGACTTTGATTTTCCTTAGTAATCGGTAATGAATCAGAAGATGGGACCTGTTTCATAGGATCAGATGACAGATCTTTGCTGTGAATGGATGATGGTATATCTGGAGTAATAGCAATCACTTCAGTTGTATTTTGTAGCATCTCAAGATCATCAGATGTAAAAACTGAAGACGTCAGCTGTCCCTCTGATCTCCTGGTACACTCATCTGCTAAGATAAAAGAAAATTTTAATAAAATATCCTTAAGTTTTATATTTTTGAACATTTCTACTTAAACTGTCCATAAAAATGGCAAGCTACCGTGTTTCCCCGAAAGTAAGACCCAGTCTTACATTAATTTTACCCCAAAAAGTCCCACCCTGTCTTACTTTCGGGGGGAGGTCTTACATTAGCCAAAAAAAAATGACAATTTCTTTTTAACCAATAAATTAACATTCATTAACATGCTGTTATACCCCATAACAGTGCCGTATCCCACTGCACACAGCCTCACACCCCATAACAGTGCCGTATCCCACTGCACACAGCCCCACACCCCATAACAGTGCCGTATCCCACTGCACACAGCCCCACACCCCATAACAGTGCCGTATCCCACTGCACACAGCCCCATACCCTATACAGTACATGTTTCCCTACTAGGTTTTTAAATGCTGGACGTTTTCCTCTGCGGTGCGGCTGTGGGTGCGGAAGGCCTGTGCTGCAGGGAACGCTGTGCCAATCAGCAGGGAAACAGCGGTGACGTGGGGCTGGGGCGGCCAATTACAGCCCGAGCTGCTGGACCAATCAGTGCTCGAGCCGGGGGCCGGCGGTGACGTGGGGAACAGGGGCGGCCAATGAGCTGTTGAGCTGGGCGGATTGCGGAGTTAACACGGCGAGTTAACCCCATGAGCGCTGGACCCGCCCAGCTGCACCTGAGGACACCTCTGGAGCCTGGGGACCCAATGGGGGACAGCGGTGGCCCAAAGGTAAGGGCCTTACATTTCACAGCGGCCCCCAACCCTGCCTTACATTCGGGGGAGGCCTTACATTGAAGGACCCCCCCGTAACCCCCACCCTGTCTTACTTTCGGGGGGGTCCTACTTTCGGGGAAACACGGTATGTTAAAAACTTAAATTATTTACCAAGACAATGACAGTTCACAGTCTAATAGAAAACCTTGTTGGATGAACCAGTAGTGTGAGGTGTTCAACTGTTTGTTCATTCTGCCTCCCAAATATCGAATAAAAAGAAACTAATCAATGTTCTATAGGCAAAAAAAATACCAATTCCCATCTCACCAAAACAAGTCCCCACTCAGGTCCATCATCTGTCAATGGAAAAACAGAGGTTCCCACACTATTAGTGGCTCAAAGGCTGTTGAAAAGCAACAAGGTTTCTATAAACCAATCCAGCAAAATCCGCTCTCACTTCGGAGTCTTGCAGTGTGCGCAAACAACATTTAGGATCCCTGTATTTAGCAATATTATAGTGAGAAGAACCCACTTAATTTGTGGTGTGTGTCTCCTGGAGCACAATCTGGGCACTATGTGCTGGGTAAGAAAATGGCAAATGTGTAATTTTCACTTTCCAACATCCACTGTGTGTTAATTTCCAGAAAGTGGCTGTGGAGTCAAAATCTTCACTCCTCCTAAGGATTATAACCCTCAGTGAATTAATTAATAACATGGAATCACTGTATGGGGATTTCGACTATTCTGGTTTTCTGTCATTTAGTTATATTAGGGCTTCTGCATATGGTGTGTCCAATCTCATCTGGAATCTGTTCCTGCTGTCCAGCTGGAGTAATCTGCTCCATACTTCAGCCAATTGGAAAGTACCACACCCTACTAAAGCACAAAGCACATGGCCGGAATCCACCAGATACAGCGCTGTTCTCCTCTGGTTCAGTCCTCTGTGCTCAGCTTGCGGCTTGTGTATTTGTTTCCTGCTGTGACTGTGGCCCGTTTACTGACTACTCTTGTGTCTTCTGATTCTGTATTCTGTTCTTCTGGTTCTGACCCAGCTACCTGACTATTCTTCTTGGCATCTAACACCACAGAATAGCAGGTAACACCATGGTCCAAGCCTAGGGGTCCCAGTGTAAGTCCAGATTCCATGTGAGGGTGTTAAAGGGCGATGAGCAAGGCAATCCTTGGGATATGGAGAGTAGAGAAGATAGACAAGCATGTTCATGGTGGACATCTTTTGAGCTGCCAGGTGACCATGAACAGTGCTCCCAATACATTGTGTCTGCAAACTATTCCAGCTAGATCTGCATTCAAATAGCTAAATGGCGCTCCTTCCCTTCTGAACACTGCCATGTGCCCAGACAGTAGAGTACAATCGTATGTAGGGTATAGTGCGAAGCTGGAAAATAATTTGTAAGATCCATTTGTTTTCTATTATCCTTTGTGCAGAATTCCAAACTTACCACCACATAAAGTGACACACGTCAGATATTAATAATGGGGCCTGATTAGGAACTACTGAAATGATCAAACTCCACAGTCTCCATCAGTAATAAATGAGTAACTAGTGGTGAAACCTCTCTGGGGTAATTAGCATGTGGGTCTCAGAGACTTCACAATCTATACTATCCTAAGCTCCAATATTTTCTGTAAGATGAGTTTTAAGAAGAAATATTAGGCATTTAAAGAGAACTGTGTATAAGGCCGGTTTCACACGTCCTGATATTTCCGGTACCGGAGATGTCCATGTGTGTAAAACTCGTGGCACACGTGACAACCGTGTGCCGCCTGTGTGCAGCATCAGTAATACATGGACAGCTGGCAGGGATGAAGCGCTACATTAATCGCTGTTCCCCAGTGGTAGGTGCTGAAGATGCTCTCATCATTCTCCCCTGCTCTGCCGGTGGGGAGAATGATGAGTTATATTAAAGTCAGAATGATGACAGCAGGTGGCGGCTTTTGGGACTATTACTCCCATCAACCTACACCTGCTGCTAAGAACAGTGACAGCAGGAGCGGATGATGGGAGTATTCCTCACCTGACACCTGTGCTATAACTAAGTAAATGAATGAAAAAACTGGCGAGGATTCCCCTGTATTTCCTATAACCAGTCTGGAAAACTCACAACTGGGGGCTGCAACCCTCATCTGTCAGCTTCAGCAAGGATGGATATCAAGAATAGAGGGGTTCCAACACTGTTTTTTAAATTATTTAAATAAATAGTTTAAAAAACTGCATGGGGTCCCCCCATTTTTGACAACAAACCTTCCTAAAGCTGACAACTGGGGTCTGGTATTCTCAGGCTTGTAAGGGGCCAGCCTAAAAATAACAGCCCGCAGCTGCCCAGAAAAGGCACATCTATTAGATGCGCCAATTCTGGTGCTTTGCCCGGCTCTTCCCACTTGCCCTATAGTGATGGCAAGTGGAGTTCATATTTGTGGGGTTGATGTCACCCTTGTATTGACAGGTGACATCAAGCCCACGGCTTAGTAATGGAGAGGTGTCTATAAGACACCTATCCATTATTAATACTATTGTTATATGGTAAATAAAGACACAGCCAGAATAAAGTCTTTTATTAGAAATAAAACAAAAGCACAGTTTTAATTTTTTATTTAACAATAACACAGAGAATTCTCACGGTGATCTGCTGTGACAGCTTGAACTGTGGTGACCTCATCACTGACTTTTTCCCATGGTCCTGAGGTCACTGTGGTTCAGCCTAGCTGGAAACCTCGATGATGTCACTTCTGGTTAATGATGCTGTGCTTGCAGCAGCTCATTCACCAGTGGTTCTCAGCCTGCATGGTCGCATCTTGGCACCGTCCAGGTTGAAAACTAATTATCCCCCAGACATGGATTATGGCGTGGGACAGAGCGACAGACAGGTATGGTATATTGTTGTTTTATTTTATTTTTATTACAGGAGAACGAGGTCTTCGGTGGAAATAGGCGTTAGGTGAGTATAACTGTGTTTGATATTTTTAAATAAAAAAGGAAAACTGTTTTGTTTTATTTCTAATAAAAGGCTTTATTCTGGCTGTGTCTTTATTTTCCGTGTAACCAGGGCCGGACTGGGAGTGAAATTCAGCCCTGGCATTTGTAAGACCACAGGCCCACGTCTTGTACCCTCTGTAATCTTGCTGGCTAGATAGTCTAATACAGGTCAGCGGCCTACAATCACAACGTTTAGTGTTGTGGAGCTGCAGAGCTGACAGCCACTGAATTCTGGCCACTTTAGATGAGCCAATAATCATGAAATGTGGGATTGTAAGAGCGCGGCTTCCTGATTATCGGCTCATTTCAATAGGTCAGTAATCACCTGATGGAAGGAAAAATGATTATTAGTCACGTGAGACAATTTTTAGCCGGCTTAAAACTCAAGGTTCTTGGTGGCACATTGCTCGGGGTAAGCAGGACATGCGCTCCTGAGAACAGGACAGTCTACGTGCACAGAACATATTACCAGTCGCTGTGTGCACAGAGAAGTGCGTCCTCCTGTGTGAACAGGCTGTAGAGGACACTGACTGACGTGTATATGGCTGGTCGGTGGTCGTGGACATGCTGGAGCACAGTAATGACAGGAAAGTCTCAGTCAGACGGCCGTTTCTCACGTCCATGTTCTCTCTGTGGTTTTCATTAGTTCTCTTCCATTATAGTCTATGGTGCTGCTCACAGGCTCATGTTTTTGCAGACTGTGTCTCCCCAATAAAAATCAGAGACATTTTCGTTTTTTATTGTTGTCACAGACACAATCCCCTCCACAAGTCTCTGAACCTGCGCCGATCACAGGCCCCACATAGATCGCCCCAGTGCACACTCTGCGCGGATTAACACTGTAATGTATAGGAGAAGATTTTAATTTATTTTTTCATACGTGAAAATCACTAAAGTTCCCGTCTGGGGGCCGCACCCATCACCGGCCCATGTGTAGTGACTCATTAACCAGTTTATTGCTGCCTTGCCTTCCTTATAGAAGCAGCAGAGACTGGACAGATGGTTTTCATGCTGGGATGCCTGTATTTTGTGGCTGCAGAACCAAGGTAAGGGGATGTGCACTCATCTTTGTCAGGCGGATTGAAAAAGCGCCACAAACCTGCCGCTAAACATGAACTTAGTGCACGGCGATGGAAAACCACATTGCTGTACCCGCTCCGTCTGTTACGTCTTTTATCTGCTTCAGTGCTTGGAAACTGAGGCCATTAATACAAGTAGCACATTCTGTCACCTGCAACTATAATAGAAACTATCGAGAAAAGACGCCGGTGGCACAAAAGACATGGCGCCTTCAGGTAAAAGACCGGAGACACTTTCCTGAAGCAGCTCTGCCCCCGGAAATAAAACTGTGTGCACATACCCTAGTTCTCCACAAGGAGAAATGATACTTCTAGGATATCGGTCAGACGCCTCTCACACAGACAAACCAGATCTCACACTTTGCACTGATGAGGGGCAGTACCCCGAAACACAGTGTCTGCAAATTGAGATTCTTGCTTGGATTTTATCCTAAGTCATGTAACAAGGCTCGTTAAAGAGTCAACATTGACTTCTAGGATTGCTACCTCCAATAGGTGGCACTAGAGTTCTAGTGCTCTTCCTCTCTGAAGAGACAATTTGTATAATTAGCATACCCTAGTTACAAACACTAGGCTACAGCACCCGGCAAACGCTCAGTACATGAATCATTCTAAGGCCGGGGTCACACTAGGGTGTGTGATGCGAGAAACAACACCCAGCACTGCCACCGGCACTCGGACCGGAGTGTGCGGCTACATGTATTTCTAAGGGCCAATGCAGACGGCCATATATATCCTCTGATCTGAGAGAATCGGCCAATTATACTGTAAAGCTGACACTTGGATCAAGCTCTGACCCGAGTGTCAGCACAGTGTGGTCCGATTGTCTAGGATGAGAGAATCAGAGAACACTGAGGAAAAGATGGAGAACAAACATTTCTCCGTTGTGTCATCGGAGTGCAGTCCGGTGTTTTCCACGCACTCATTGTATTGCATTACTGAGCGTGATCGGAATATCATATGTTAACAATATATAACATATATAACGTATGTTCCAACCCCATGGATAGAGACAAACACCTTGGTTGCTTCAGAAAGACCTTTTTGAGTCAGGGCTACCATCCAAAAACAATTGAAAACCAAATTACAAGAGCCACCAGAATGTCAAGGAATCACCTGCCACATTACAAAGCTAAAGAAGAGAATAACCGGGAGCCTCTAGTGGTCACCTACAACCCAAATCTGGAGGTGCTAAGGGGAGCGGCACGGAAATTACAACCTTTACTACAAAAAGATGCCCGATTACAATCCATGTTTCCAGACCCCCCACTACTGTGTTTTAGGCAGCCCCCAAATCTAAGAAGCGTCATTGTCAGAAGCTCCCTGTCCTCTCCAACAGCTGCAGGAACCTTTCCTTGCAACCAGAAAAAAATGTAAAGCCTGTCCATTTATAATGACCACGGACAAGATAAAGATCCCCACCTCACATCAGGACTACAAGATCCCAGGTACTCTCAGCTGCATCACATCTAATGGGGTGTACTTAATTATCTGTACTAAATGTCCAGCTGGGGGTCTGTATGTGGGAGAGACCGGGCAAACACTGAGAACAAGGATGAATTCTCATCGCCACACAATAAGAGAAAAAAGAAAGGATCTACCTGTGGCAAAACATTTTTGTATCCCCGGTCATAGCATGATGGACATTAAATTACTTGTATTAAATGGTAACTTCAACTCTCAGAGAGACAGGAGGGTCTGGGAGTATAAATTTATGACAACTTTTGACACACTCAGTGCAGGAATGAATGTGTCACATGAATTTATGTCTTTTTACATCAATTAAGGAATTTGCTCTTCAGAACTTCTGGGGTCATCACACAACACAGAACTAGACCCTAATCAGAGGGCAATAAAACGTTCACACTCCTAATCTATAAACTGTTCCAATATTTATGTTTATCCCTCTCCCATAATGACAAGTCTGCTAAATGTTACTTGTCTTATCTATCTGCATTATTTCTGTGCTGTTTTGTGTATAAATATGTGATTTTTCAGATGTTGTATTAGTCTAGCCTGATGAAGAGACCTGAGTAGTCTCAAAAGCTTGCAATGTGCTACCACCTTTTCAGTTAGCCATTAAAAGGTATCAACTAGAGTTGAGCGAAACGGGTTGAAAAATTTCAAAAGTCGCCGACTTTTGTCAAAGTCGGGTTTCATGAAACGAAACCCGACCCTAGGATGAGGTCGGCCACGAGGTCGGCGACTTACGCGCCAAAGTCGCGTTTCAAAAGTTTGTTTTGCGCTCTTTTTCAGCCAATCAGGATCCACGGACACTGTGGGCAACGTGATGACATAGGCAGGGGTCACCACCATCTTTCAGAAGGGCATGCAAGTGATTGGCTTGCTTTGGTGGGTGTCACAGGGGGTATAAAAGGGCGTGGACACCGACCGCCATCTTACTTCTGCCGATCTCAGTATAGGGAGAGGTTGCTGCTGATTCTGTAGGGAGAGCGTTAGGCAGGGAAGAAGACAAAAAAACTGCTTCTGCTGCTAGTGATTTGGCCTGCACAACACACAAGTCACTGTGTGTGCAGTGCAAGGGGAGGCTATATTGTGGTGTATCAGTGGTATTGGTTGTTGGGCTGCCTTTTAAGGCTTCCTGACAGGCTGGAATTGCTGTTTACCCACTGCTCCGCAAACTGCTTTTTTAAAAGCAATCCCAATTTTTTTTTTTTGTCCTGCTGAGAAGAAAAAAAAACTGCTTCTGCTGCTAGCAATTTGGCCTGCACAACACACAAGTCACTGTGTGTGCAGTGCAAGGGGAGGCTATATTGTGGTGTATCAGTGGTGTTGGTTGTTGGGCTGCCTTTTAAGGCTTCCTGACAGGCTGGCATTGCTGTTTACCCACTGCTCCGCAAACTGCTTTTTTAAAAGCAATCCAATCTCCCTTATCCTGTAGTCACTTTGGTCACAGCTGTGCCATCGAGCCTGTCACATAGCGCTCAGATATTCATTGGGCCTCACACAATCCACAAGTGTCCAGTGTCCAAAAGTGTGTGCACAGATTCAAAATCTCCCTTATCCTCTCGTCACTTTGGTCACAGCTGTGCCATCGAGCCTGTCACATAGCGCTCAGATATTCATTGGGCCTCACACAATCCACAAGTGTCCAGTGTCCAAAAGTGTGCGCAGAGATTCAAAATCTCCCTTATCCTCTCGTCACTTTGGTCACAGCTGTGCCATCGAGCCTGTCACATAGCGCTCAGATATTCATTGGGCCTCACACAATCCACAAGTGTCCAGTGTCCAAAAGTGTGTGCACAGATTCAAAATCTCCCTTATCCTCTCGTCACTTTGGTCACAGCTGTGCCATCGAGCCTGTCACAGAGCGCTCAGATATTCATTGGGCCTCACACAATCCACAAGTGTCCAGTGTCCAAAAGTGTGCGCAGAGATTCAAAATCTCCCTTATCCTCTCGTCACTTTGGTCACAGCTGTGCCATCGAGCCTGTCACATAGCGCTCAGATATTCATTGGGCCTCACACAATCCACAAGTGTCCAGTGTCCAAAAGTGTGCACAGATATTCAAAATCTCCCTTATCCTCTCGTCACTTTGGTCACAGCTGTGCCATCGAGCCTGTCACATAGCGCTCAGATATTCATTGGGCCTCACACAATCCACAAGTGTCCAGTGTCCAAAAGTGTGCGCAGAGATTCAAAATCTCCCTTATCCTCTCGTCACTTTGGTCACAGCTGTGCCATCGAGCCTGTCACGTAGCGCTCAGATATTCATTGGGCCTCACACAATCCACAAGTGTCCAGTGTCCAAAAGTGTGTGCAGAGATTCAAAATCTCCGTTATCCTCTCGTCACTTTGGTCACAGCTGTGCCATCGAGCCTGTCACATAGCGATCAGATATTCATTGGGCCTTACACAATCCACAAGTGTCCAGTGTCCAAAAGTGTGCACAGATATTCAAAATCTCCCTTATCCTCTCGTCACTTTGGTCACAGCTGTGCCATCGAGCCTGTCACATAGCGCTCAGATATTCATTGGGCCTCACACAATCCACAAGTGTCCAGTGTCCAAAAGTATGTGCAGAGATTCAAAATCTCCCTTATCCTCTCGTCACTTTGGTCACAGCTGTGCCATCGAGCTTGTCACATAGCGCTCAGATATTCATTGGGCCTCACACAATCCACAAGTGTACAGTGTCCAAAAGTGTGTGCAGAGATTCAAAATCTCCCTTATCCTCTCGTCACTTTGGTCACAGCTGTGCCATCGAGCCTGTCACATAGCGCTCAGATATTCATTGGGCCTCACACAATCCACAAGTGTCCAGTGTCCAAAAGTGTGTGCAGAGATTCAAAATCTCCCTTATCCTCTCGTCACTTTGGTCACAGCTGTGCCATCGAGCCTGTCACATAGCGCTCAGATATTCATTGGGCCTCACACAATCCACAAGTGTCCAGTGTCCAAAAGTGTGCGCAGAGATTCAAAATCTCCCTTATCCTCTCGTCACTTTGGTCACAGCTGTGCCATCGAACCTGTCACATAGAGCTCAGATATTCATTTGGCCTCACACAATCCACAAGTGTCCAGTGTCCAAAAGTGTGCGCAGAGATTCAAAATCTCCCTTATCCTCTCGTCACTTTGGTCACAGCTGTGCCATCGAGCCTGTCACATAGCGCTCAGATATTCATTGGGCCTCACACAATCCACAAGTGTCCAGTGTCCAAAAGTGTGCGCAGAGATTCAAAATCTCCCTTATCCTCTCGTCACTTTGGTCACAGCTGTGCCATCGAGCCTGTCACATAGCGCTCAGATATTCATTGGGCCTCACACAATCCACAAGTGTCCAGTGTCCAAAAGTGTGCGCAGAGATTCAAAATCTCCCTTATCCTCTCGTCACTTTGGTCACAGCTGTGCCATCGAGCCTGTCACATAGTGCTCAGATATTCATTGGGCCTCACACAATCCACAAGTGTCCAGTGTCCAAAAGTGTGCGCAGAGATTCAAAATCTCCCTTATCCTCTCGTCACTTTGGTCACAGCTGTGCCATCGAGCCTGTCACATAGCGCTCAGATATTCATTTGGCCTCACACAATCCACAAGTGTCCAGTGTCCAAAAGTGTGCGCAGAGATTCAAAATCTCCCATATCCTCTCGTCACTTTGGTCACAGCTGTGCCATCGAGCCTGTCACATAGCGCTCAGATATTCATTGGGCCTCACACAATCCAAAAGTGTCCAGTGTCCACAAGTGTCTGCAGAAATTCAAAATCTCCCCTGTCCTATCGACACCTTGTACCTTGTTTGACATTACTATATAGTTTGTTGGATTTTGTCTACATTTCTACCAAAAATGAGGAAGGCTGGTGGAAGAGGCCATGGAATTGGGCGGGGGTTGGCAGCTGGTAATGATGGTGTTGGTGGTGGATCTGATGGTAGTGGCAAGAGCAAAATAGGACCGAATGCAGGAGGTGTTGAGCCTGCGTCATCGTCTGGCTACATAAGGCCTCGAACGCTTAGTTTTCTAGGAGTTGGCAAACCGCTTTTAAAGCCAGAGCATCAGGAAAAAGTTTTGTCTTACATTGCTGACTCAGCCTCCAGCTCTATCGCCTCCTCTTCTTCAGTTGTAAAACGTAAAAGCACTAAGTCGTCATTGGAGGCTCATGTTCATGAACCACACCTTTCCTTGTGTCCTTCACCCCAAACAAGATTGAAGGATGACGCAGGCCATACTACTGATTACTCCGTGGAGCTGTTTTCACATACCATGCCTGGATTATCAAGTCAAATGGTGAATTACCCAGGCCAAGATGAATCTGACATGGAGTGCACTGATGCACAGCCGCTGATGGATGATTCTGCTGGTACATTCACTCAGAGCACTACATTGTCCTCGCAGTGTACAGAGCCAGATTCTGACCCTGATGAGACTCAGGTGCCCCTTCCCGCACACTATACCACCATACACGGTGACACAGAGGAAGGTGCACATGACATAGAAGAGGAGGTGATGGATGACCCAGTTGTTGACCCAGATTGGCATCCATTGGGGGAAGAGGGTGCTGCTTCCAATAGCTCAGATGAGGAGCATCCACAGCAGACATCGACATCGCAACAGCTGTTATCTGGCAGGCCCGGAGCACTCCAAAGACAGGTTCCAAACATCAAAATAGTTGCAGGACAGCTTGTCCAGAGGGTCAAAAGATCACAGCGTGCTAGGCCGCAAAATGTCTGCCAAAGTAGGAAGAGTGCAGTGTGGCACTTTTTTGAACAAAATCCTCATGATCAGGCCAAGGTTATCTGTAAGAAGTGCGCAAAGACCTTTAGCCGAGGGAAAAATCTGAAAAATTTGAATACCAGTTGCATGCTTAGACATTTAACCAGCATGCACTTGCAAGCGTGGACACAACACCAAACCTCAAGTGCCACATGTGCAACTGATCACAACGAAAGTAGTCAGCAACGCTACATTGTTTCCCCCACTGTAAGCCCACCGGTTAGCACAGCAGCAAATGTTGAGGTGTCGTTGCAAGGCCACAGCAGTCAGGGAATCCCACTGTTATATCAACGAAAGACTGATTCTAGGCCATCATAAAGAACAACAACTCCATCACCATCATCAACCCTCTATCAGTCCGCCCTGTCCACCGCTACTTCCACCATATGCAGCTCTCAAGTCCAGCTCACCCTCCCAGACACTATGAGTAGGTCAAGAAAGTACTCAGTCTCTCATCTGCGTACGCTGGGTTTGAACGCCCACATTGCCAAACTAATCTCGTTGATGCCCTTTCGGTTGGTGGAAAGCACAGCTTTCCGCGAACTCATGGCCTATGCAGTACCACGCTATGACCTACCCAGTCGCCACTTCTTCTCTCGCAAAGCCATCCCAGCCCTCCACCATCATGTGAAAGGCCGCATTGTCCATGCACTCAAGCAGTCAGTGAGCGGAAAGGTGCACCTCACAACTGATGCATGGTCCAGTCGGCATGGCCAGGGCCGTTACGTGTCCATCACTGCGCACTGGGTTAATGTGGTGGATGCAGGGTCCACAGGGGACAGCGGTGGTGGGACAGTGCTGCCTAGCCCACAGTATAGGAAACAGTTGGCTGTAGGCGTTCGACCCTCCTCCTCCTCCTCCTCCAGAAGCGAAAGCTCGTCCACAGAGCGCAGTCGTACGAGCACTCCATCTGCAGCTGCCACTGTTGCACACGATTTGTCCCCCTATCGAGCAGCTAGTGGAAAGCGTCAGCAGGCTGTGTTGCAGATGATGTGTTTGGGCAACAGACACACCGCCGAGGTGCTGGCCGAGTACTTGAAGCGACAAACTGAGTCATGGCTGGGCAGTGTACATCTTGAGGCAGGCAAGGTAGTTAGTGATAACGGCCGTAATTTTGTGGCAGCCATAGCCCTTTCAAAACTCAGCCACATACCTTGCTTGGCTCACACCTTGAACCTGGTGGTGCAGTGCTTCCTCAAAAATTATCCGTTGTTAACAGCCCTGCTCCAGAAGGTGCGAAGACTGTGCGCGCACATCCGCCGGTCGCCTGTACACTCCGTTCATATGCAGAAGCTGCAGCGATTGCTCCACCTTCCCAACCACCGCCTCATTATCGACATTGCAACAAGGTGGAACTCCACCCTGCACATGGTGGAGCGGCTGTGCGAGCAGAGGCAGGCCATAATGCATTTGTGGGAGGATACACGGCCAGGCACTTTGAGAGCAGACATGGAGTTGACAGGCGTGCAGTGGTCGAAGCTGAAAGACCTCTGTAAAGTCCTTCAGTGTTTTGAGGAATGCACACGGCTGGTAAGCGCAGACGACGCCATCCTAAGCATGAGCATCCCACTTATGCGTCTGCTCATGCAAACTTTGACGCACTTTAAGGAGCAGGCGTCTGCAGCCAATGTTGATGAGGAGGAAGAGGAGGAGGGAATTCTTGATGACATTCAGCCATTGTCTGCTCAGGGACCTCTCCTGGACGAGGTGGAGGAAGAAGAGGAGGAGGAGGATGATGATGGGGATGATTACTTAGGGGAGGAGGATGCATCTCGTGGGGCAAGTGAAAATGTTGGCGTGGCAAGGTCTGGTATAGGGTTTGTGCGTGACTGGAGGGATGTGGATTTGCCAGAAAGTGCTCCTCCACCCAGCACTCGCAGTGCATCATTGACACCGGGAACATTGGCCCACATGTCAGATTATGCCTTGCAGATCCTAAAAAGGGACCCCCGCATTGCCAAAATGATGAACGATGACGACTACTGGTTGGCCAGCATCCTGGATCCACGCTATAAAGGCAAATTACAAAACATCATGCCACAGGAGAACCTTGACCTAATATTGGCTAATAAACAAGCAACTCTGGTAAATCGGTTGCTTGAGGCATTCCCAGCACACAGCAGCGGTGATGGTTCTCACACGAGCCGTACGGGCCGGGGGCAGCTTGGCAGAGGTGTTCGTGGTGCACACAGCAGAAGTGGCGTTGGAGACAGGGGTTTCATGACAATGTTGTGGACTGATTTTTCAAATACCGCTCACACAACTGGTAATACTGCATCGATGGAAAGTGACAGGAGACAGCAGTTGTCAACTATGGTTACAAACTACTTTTCCTCCCATATCGATGTTCTCCCACACAGGTCATTCCCCTTTGACTATTGGGCCGCTAAACTGGACACCTGGCCTGAATTGGCCCAATATGCCTTACAGGAGCTCGCTTGCCCAGCTGCAAGTGTGCTATCGGAAAGAGTCTTCAGTGCAGCTGGATCAATCCTGACAGAAAAAAGGACCCGTCTGTCAACCCAAAATGTGGATGATCTAACCTTCATTAAAATGAACCATGCATGGGTTTCCAAGGATTTTGTCCCACCTTCCCCTGATGACACATAGGGTGACAGAAAAATGGCTTGCTTTGGTCCACCTCTTCCTGGGACTTCACCTATTTCGCCTTTTGCATCAGCTGAATGTCCAACATCAACATATGCCACTTTCTAAAACTCCCTAACTGTGCTGCCTCCCCCCCCATGGCCGGGGTCACCACCTAGCGCACGACACCGTGCGAGTGCCGTTGCCCTGGACAGGTGGGTAGGCCAAATCTTGGGCGCGGGCACTGGCACAGGGTCCCTCATAGTGCAATCAAGTGTCTCTGACGGTGGTGGTGCACACCCGCCGTCAGACACACCGCTGTACTATGAGGGGCCCAGTGCCAGTACCGACGCCCACGAGTGGGCCCCCCTTGCTTGGGCAGGGCCCCAGCATTTGCAATCTTTACCTCTCCCTGCTCCTCCGCTGTGTAATCTGGGCCATCAAATCCATACTGTGCCTGACACCGTCTGAGCCTGCCTCCTGAGACATATATTTTGAATGTGTACGCTATCCATACATGTTATCTGGGGATACGGTACCCTTTCTAACCTTTGTGCAATCACGTGCAATCCATACTGGGCCTAACACCGTCTGAGCCTGCCTCCTGCTGTATAGACATATATTTTGAATGTGTACGCTATCCATACATGTTATCTGGGGATACGGTACCCTTTCTAACCTTTGTGCAATCACGTGCAATCCATACTGGGCCTAACACCGTCTGAGCCTGCCTCCTGAGACATATATTTTGAATGTGTACGCTATCCATACATGTTATCCGGGGAAACGGTACCCTTTCTAACCTTTATGCAATCACGTGCAATCCATACTAGGCCTAACACCGTCTGAGCCTGCCTCCTGAGACATATATTTTGAATGTGTACGCTATCCATACATGTTATCTGGGGATACGGTACCCTTTCTAACCTTTGTGCAATCACGTGCAATCCATACTGGGCCTAACACCGTCTGAGCCTGCCTCCTGAGACATATATTTTGAATGTGTACGCTATCCATACATGTTATCCGGGGTAACGGTACCCTTTCTAACCTTTGTGCAATCACGTGCAATCCATACTGGGCCTAACACCGTCTGAGCCTGCCTCCTGAGACATATATTTTGAATGTGTACGCTATCTATACATGTTATCCGGGGAAACGGTACCCTTTCTAACCTTTGTGCAATCACGTGCAATCCATACTGGGCCTAACACCGTCTGAGCCTGCCTCCTGAGACATATATTTTGAATGTGTACGCTATCCATACATGTTATCTGGGGATACGGTACCCTTTCTAACCTTTGTGCAATCACGTGCAATCCATACTGGGCCTAACACCGTCTGAGCCTGCCTCCTGAGACATATATTTTGAATGTGTACGCTATCCATACCTGTTATCCGGGGAAACGGTACCCTTTCTAACCTTTGTGCAATCACGTGTAATCCATACTGGGCGTGAGAACGGCTGGCGAGCTGTTAAGCAAGCTACAGCACCTGTGGTTTGCACACGTAAGTTTTTCATTTTTTCAGGAATGACGGTTAGGCCTAATTCCGGAACTGCGGTTGACCTGCACTTACTGGGAAATCATTGTTCGCGGGTAATAATTGTAATCAGCGACAAACGCTGGCTTTTTCAGTGTAGCGCACATGTAGCCACGGACATGTAAGGGCATGACACACCAGTTATTGGCCAACCTCATGTGCCAGAGCCTCACGTGTCCCTCTAGTAAGCCGGACTCGGACCGCGGGGCATGATGGAGTGTGCATCTGTTCTGTAGCTGGCATGGTTGAGGTTTCCCAGGTGGAGTCGAATTTAACCGTAGGCTCCACTCCTCGTGGTGCCCTTCTGGACATTCCTTTAAGGTTCAGCTTTGCAACCATACTGCCCACGTAAAACAAACACTTTGCCTTCATGAACGCTGTTTGGAGGGTCATGACTCGTGGGAATAACGCCGCCCAATCAGTTAACCTGCTAGAGAGATCCTTCGTTGCTCCCAAGCATGACATCACACTCCCTAGGAGGAAGGTAATGCCACTGTGGCGACCGTACTCCTGGGGGCGACACAAGTGCACTGATGCCCAGCCACTGCTTGATGAATCTGCTGGTACATTGACCCAGACCACTACATTCCCCTCGCACGCTACACGGCCTGAATCTGACCCTGATGAAACTCAGGTTACCCTTCCCATATACAGTTCCATCATACACGGTGACAAAGAGGAAGCTGCAGATGAAAGTGCAGGTTCGGCCCACCCACCGTCAGACACACCACCGTACTATCAGGGGCCCTGTGCCAGTGCTGTCGCCAACGAGTGGGCCCCCCCTGCTTGCTCAGGATCACAGCACTTGCAAGGTTGAAATACTGTGCAGTGAGATGGAAGATGGGGACGACAAGGAGTCCAGACTCCAGACTAGTACAGGGATTCCCTAGCGAGGAGACTTATTTGATTGTTTTCAATGTTGGGACAGCAATTTTTGGGGAGCACTATACTCTGGAGAATGATAGATGGGGCCCACCATACACTGGAACATTCCAAAGGTGGACATCAGACACTGGAGCAGCATTTACAGGGCCCATTATACACTAGAGCATTAAAAATGGGGCCCATTATGTTTGGAGCATTATTTGGGCCCATAAGACAGTGGAGCTTCATCCATGGGGACCAACATATACTGTAGCATTATGTGGAGCTCATCATATACTGTTTCAAACATTATATGGGACCAATGATTCTGTATGGAGAAATAGATGGGCCTCGTCATGAGATGTAAAAAGTGAAGTATTTTTCATTGTACTATACCGCTATTTCTTTGCCGTATCGGAGCATGATGAGTTGTGGTATGTGTTAAAGGGGCGCTCTTTCGCCCAGGGCACATGAAAACCTGGAGCCAGCCCTCCCCCCCCACAACTTTAGCCAAATAACCCCCATTTTTCAGTGCGTAACTTGTATTATGAAGTTAATTAAGGTTGACAAGCTTAAGTAAGAAGAATTGATGCTTTTGGCATTCAAATGGGCACTGTAGGTGTGTTTCCTGTCCTCCTCTCACTGACGACTTTTATTCCCCATTGACTTACATTGGGTTTCGTGTTTCGGGACGACCCCGACTTTTCCCTATAATCGGACGATCTTGCTCGACCCGACTTTTGGAAAAGTCGGGTTTCACGAAACGAAACTCGACCCTAAAAAAACAAAAGTCGCTCAACTCTAGTATCAACCACTGAGGACTCTCAATTCTGAATATTCTTCTATCTACTGGCTAACACGGTACAAAGATATATATCTTTCCTGTATCAAAGTCATTTGAACAGTTTTGGGTGGAGGAGAATGTTGTGGTCTAGAGGCAAAATAGTGATCATGGTAATACGGCCGGACTACACCACCGATAAAGCAGCCACAGCCGGTGACTGAGAGGAATCTGTGACCTCTCTGCATTCAGTGGTTACTACTCACCTGGGTAATCATATGTGGGAATCTCCTCTTTACACCGCTCATCATCTCTCACATCTGTCTCTGTAGTATTAATATGGGTCAGATCTTCACCCTGAAACAAATATTGTAAAAGTCACCGACAGATGGAGAAGTCCCATCTATGATCAGCTCTAATCCTGCCATCTCCACCGCTCTCATTACACAAGTATAAAACATATAATACTGGTGGATAAAACAAGACTGAGCACAAGACCTTCACAGCCGTCTACACATCATAGGGGAGATCTCCTGACACCTTCTCTCCATCTACCTGATGATCCTGAGGAGCACTGGGATCTTCTTGGTTACAGTCCTGTGGAAGAAGAGGACGGGGACATCTCTCTGGTGTTGTCCTCTTACTGGATAGATCTGGAGGAAACACATACAGGGACTGAATTCATTCTCTACATACAGATAATTATAGGCCGTGTGTATTTAGTCCTGTCTATTACCTGGAGATGTGAGGGGCTGGGGAACCTCCATTATGACGTTCTTGTACAGATCTCTGTGTCCTTCTAAATACTCCCACTCCTCCATGGAGAAATAGACAGTGACATCCTGACACCTTATAGGAACCTGACACATACAATGATACAATGATCATCCCCCGATCCCTTCATAGTGTTACTGTATAATGTCCCAGCATTCCCAGCAGTGTCACCTCTCCAGTCAGCAGCTCAATCATCTTGTAGATGAGTTCTAGGAACTTCTGGTCATTGATGTCCTCATGGATCAGGGGGTGAGGTGCAGGCCCCGTGATTGGGCTCAGGGGTCTTCCACATCCCTCAGACACAGGGTCCTGACAGCGATCACTAGAGGTCTTCTTCACCACTGTGTAATCCTGGTTATGGAGAGACACATTAATAAATCTCACTCCAGACATTTCCAGAGTCCTCACCGCTCCAGTTCTGTCCAACTGTTATTCCCATAGATAAGAATGATGTAATGTGACGTCATCAGAATCTCTCACCTCTCCAGTGAGAGGTGTAATAGGGTGAGGTGTAATATCCTCTCCGCCATCTTGTCTCTGTCCATATCCATCCTTGATGGGTAAATCAGGAAAATTCTCTTCTGTAGAAGATCTTCACTGAGAGGATCCGATATTGTAGAGACCTGAATGAGAAGAAGATGATCCGATGTAACATCATAAGAATCCTGTGTAATAATACAATTACTGGAGATAATAAGGGAAACATATGAGGAGATTTATTATCTTACAGGGTTTAGTTTTCTCCCCTGACATCTACTAATAAAACCTATATATTTAGGCCACAGACAACAAGCAGTTTCCTCCTCGGAGTCGGCAGCTGAACACGTTCCTCATAGACTCATCTTCCATAACGCTAATTCTCGTCTCATTACCGGCACTGGAATCGGCATTAGCAATACTGCAGGAGATATTCATTACACGCGACATGAGAAATAACTCCTTCATGATGAGGACGACATCGTCATCTTCTACTACGGCTCTAGAAATAGATTTGGCCAGAGTCGGTCACTGCCTCCATCCCCACCGGCCGTCTATATGAAGGTTTCCCGTCTTCCCCGCACTGGAATCTTCTATCACGTTAGATCTCAGCTCTGAGTCACACACAGAAGTTTGAGGCTTTTCTGGAAGAACAGGACAGGAGAGATCTGAGGCCGATGTCTCCATGTACAGGGTTTCCCCTCGGGATAAGAGGCTTTTCTATCCCTTTCCCCCAATTAGAGGGGACACCTGTGGATATCGGGGTCTTTACCGGCTGCAGTCCTGGGGGGATTTACTCGGTAACGTGGACGTTGGACAAACATCACCATCAATTCCCATCAGAGTGAAGGAACATCGCTCCTCTATTCAGCTCTATGGATCCAGGATGAAATCCACTGCGGCCCCTGCAAGAAAAGAGCGAAGTCTGGTGAGACCCCCAAGGCCGCAGATTTCTACAGCTGCTCTGTGTGCACAGGACCTGTGATGAGGTCACAGGGGGAGGAGTCAGGGGTCACATGATCAGGGGCCTCAGTGTGTGCAGGACTCTGCTGTGCTGGTTGTCATGGTGCTGGATGAGGGGAAGTTTATGTGTGAGGTCAGGAGGGGTTTACAGGGTGGATGTAGCAGAGCCGCGTGTTGTGTACGAGGTGTACAGAGTGGAGCCGCGTGTGTACGAGGTGTACGGATCAGAGCCGGGTGTGTACGAGGTGTACGGAGCGGAGCCGTGTGTGTACGAGGTGTACGGAGCGGAGCCGCGTGTGTACGAGGTGTACGGAGCGGAGCCGTGTGTGTACGAGGTGTACGGAGCGGAGCCGTGTGTGTACGGGGTGTACGGAGCGGAGCTGTGTGTGTACGAGGTGTACGGAGCAGAGCCGTGTGTGTACGAGGTGTACAGAGCGGAGCCCTGTGTGTGTACGAGATGTACGGAGCGGAGCCGTGTGTGTACGAGGTGTAAGGAGCGGAGCCGTGTGTGTACGAGGTGTACAGAGCGGAGCCCTGTGTGTGTACGAGATGTACGGAGCGGAGCCGTGTGTGTACGAGGTGTAGGGAGCGCAGCCGTGTGTGTACGAGGTGTACGGAGCGGAGCCACGTGTGTACGAGGTGTACGGAGTGGAGTCACGTGTGTACGAGGTGTACGGAGCGGAGCCGTGTGTGTACGAGGTGTACGGAGCGGAGCCGTGTGTGTACGGGGTGTACGGAGCGGAGCTGTGTGTGTACAGAGTGGAGCCGTGTGTGTACGAGGTGTATGGAGCGGAGCCGCGTGTGTACGAGGTGTACGGAGCGGAGCCGTGTGTGTACAAGGTGTTCGGAGAGGAGCCGCGTGTGTACGAGGTGTACGGAGCGGAGCCATGTGTGTGTACGAGGTGTACGGAGCAGAGCCGTGTGTGTACGAGGTGTACAGAGCGGAGCCCTGTGTGTGTACGAGATGTACGGAGCAGAGCCGTGTGTGTACGAGGTGTAAGGAGCGGAGCCGTGTGTGTACGAGGTGTACAGAGCGGAGCCCTGTGTGTGTACGAGATGTACGGAGCGGAGCCGTGTGTGTACGAGGTGTAGGGAGCGCAGCCGTGTGTGTACGAGGTGTACGGAGCGGAGCCACGTGTGTACGAGGTGTAAGGAGCGGAGCCGTGTGTGTACGAGGTGTAGGGAGCGGAGCCGTGTGTGTGCGAGGTGTACGGAGCGGAGCCACGTGTGTACGAGGTGTAAGGAGCAGAGCCGTGTGTGTACGAGGTGTACAGAGCGGAGCCCTGTGTGTGTACGAGGTGTACGGAGCGGAGCCGTGTGTGTACGAGGTGTAGGGAGCGCAGCCGTGTGTGTACGAGGTGTACGGAGCGGAGCTGTGTGTGTAAGAGGTGTACGGAGCGGAGCCGTGTGTGTACGAGGTGTAAGGAGCGGAGCCGTGTGTGTACGAGGTGTAAGGAGCGGAGCCGTGTGTGTACAAGGTGTACGGAGCGGAGCCCTTTGTGTGCAAGGTGTACGGAGCGGAGCCCTATGTGTACGAGGTGTACGGAGCGGAGCCCTATGTGTGCAAGGTGTATGGAGCGGAGCCGTGTGTGTAAGAGGTGTACAGAGCGGAGCCGTGTATGTACGAGGTGTACGGAGCGGAGCCACGTGTGTACGAGGTGTAAGGAGCGGAGCCGTGTGTGTACGAGGTGTACGGAGCAGAGCTGTGTGTGTACGAGGTGTAGGGAGCGCAGCCGTGTGTGTATGAGGTGTACGGAGCGGAGCCGTGTGTGTAAGAGGTGTACAGAGCGGAGCCGTGTGTGTACGAGGTGTACGGAGCGGAGCCACGTGTGTATGAGGTGTACGGAGCGGAGCCACGTGTGTATGAGGTGTACGGAGCGGAGCCATGTGTGTACGAGGTGTACGGAGCAGAGTCCTGTGTGTACGAGGTGTGCGGAGCGAAGCCACGTGTGTACGAGGTGTATGGAGCGGAGCCGTGTGTGTACGAGGTGTGCGGAGCGGAGCCGTGTGTGTACGAGGTGTGCGGAGCGGAGTCACGTGTGTACGAGGTGTACGGAGCAGAGCCGTGTGTGTACGAGGTGTACGGAGCAGAGCCGTGTGTGTACGAGGTGTACGGAGCAGAGCCACGTGTGTACAAGGTGTACGGAGCGGAGCCGTGTGTGTACGAGGTGTATGGAGCGGAGCCGTGTGTGTGCGAGGTGTACGGAGCGGAGCCCTATGTGTACGAGGTGTACAGAGCAGATCCCTGTGTGTACGAGGTGTATGGAGCGGAGCCGTGTGTGTACGAGGTGTGCGGAGCGGAGCCACATGTGTACGAGGTGTACGGAGCAGAGCCATGTGTGTACGAGGTGTACGGAGCAAAGCCGCCTTTGTGCAGACCCTTCTGTGTACTTTGTATACCCCCAGCTTCATTCGCAGACGCCACTGCGTATGCTGTATACACCCGTATACCCCCAGCTTCGGTCGCAGACCCCTGTGTACACTGTATACACCCGTATACCCCCAGCTTCAGTTGCAGACTTCTGTGTACACTGTATACACCCGTATTCCCCCAGCTTCAGTCGCAGACCCCTGTGTACACTGTATACACCCGTATACCCCCAGCTTCGGTTGCAGACCCCTGTGTATGCTGTATACACCCGTATACCCCCAGCTTCGGTCGCAGACCCCTGTGTACACTGTATACACCCGTATACCCCCAGCTTCAGTTGCAGACCTCTGTGTACACTGTATACACCCGTATTCCCCCAGCTTCAGTCGCAGACCCCTGTGTACACTGTATACACCCGTATACCCCCAGCTTCAGTTGCAGACCTCTGTGTACACTGTATACACCCGTATTCCTCCAGCTTCGGTCGCAGACCCCTGTATACACTGTATACACCCGTATACCCCCAGCTTCAGTTGCAGACTTCTGTGTACACTGTATACGCCCGTATTCCCCAGCTTCAGTCGCAGACCCCTGTGTACACTGTATACACCCAGCTTCAGTTGCAGACCCCTGTGTATGCTGTATACACCCGTATACCCACAGCTTTGGTCACAGAACCCGCATCTCTCACACTGTAGAACTGATGTCAGACACCAGGGGCGTATCCAGGGGGGGCAGCTGGGGCATTTGCCCAGGGTGCAGCCGACAGGGGGCACCATCGGGATGCCTGATGCGGTGGTCCAAAGAGGAGACTCCCCGTTGGCAGCATTCTGCCGCCCCCACGCTCAGAATCTCCAGTTCTCTGGGCCAGCTGTCATACTGACAGCTGGCGCAGAGAAAGTGCTGCACGTCTGTGTACTAGTACATACACTGTCTGACTCACATGGAGAGGTGTAAGCGCCGCTGCGCCGCCACTGCCAGCGGCGCCTCACCGCCGCCGGCACTTCCGCATGTGCCAGCAGCGTGATCAGGTCACATGATCACGCTGCTGACATCACACGCAGCTTTACAGAGGCGAAGACTCGGGCAGTGAGGCAGCATTGCGGTTGGTGCGGTAAGTGCTCCAGACGGGTAATGGAGCTGAAGACACCACCGACAAGGGAAGATTGGGGGATGGCTGCAGAGTCCCATGGAATGGATAGGGAGGGAGCAGGGGGAGTAAATTTACTGAGGACAGTGTATGAGGACTCGGCGCAAGGCCAGGATGCAGACATATTCATGTGGTGTGGTGGAGAAAGATGAGGAACATATGGTGGGAGGAGAGGGAAACTGAGGACATTATGGGGGTTAATGTGGGGTAGGGGGTTAATAGAATCATAGAATCGTAGAGTTGGAAGGGACCTCCTGGGCCATCTGGTCCAACCCCCTGCTCAAAGCAGGATTCGCTAAATCATCCCAGTCAGATGTCTGTCCAGCCTCTGTTTGAAGACTTCCATTGAAGGAGAACTCACCACTTCTCGTGGCAGCCTGTTCCACTCATTGATCACTCTAACTGTCAAAAAGTTTTTTCTAATATCTAATCTGTGTCTCCTCCCATTCAGTTTCATCCCATTGCTTCTAGTCTTTCCTTGTGCAAATGAGAATAAAGTTGATCCTTCTACAATGTGACAGCCCTTTAGATATTTGTAGACAGCTATTAAGTCTCCTCTCAGTCTTCTCTTTTGCAAACTAAACATTCCCAAATCCTGCAACCTTTCCTCATAAGACAGGGTTTGCAGACCGGTCACCATTCTGGTCGCTCTTTTCTGAACTTGCTCCAGTTTGTTGATGTCTTTTTTAAAATGTGGTGCCCAAAACTGGACACAATATTCCAGATGAGGTCTGACCAAAGAGGAGTAGAGGGAAATAATGACTTCACGTGATCTAGACTGTATGCTTCTGTTAATACATCCTAGAATTGCATTTGCCTTTTTTGCTGCTGCATCACACTGTTGACTCATATTCAGTCTGTGATCTATTAGTATACCCAAGTCTTTTTCACATGTGCTGTCACTTAGCCCTATTCCTCCCATTCTATATATGCTTTTTCCATTTTTAATGCCCAGATGTAGTACTTTGCATTTCTCCCTGTTAAAAACCATTCTGTTAGTTGCTGCCCACTTCTCCAGTTTATTTAAATCTTTTTGAATCCTCTCTCTCTCTTCTCTAGTATTAGCTATCCCTCCTAGCTTTGTGTCATCAGCAAATTTAATCAGTTTACCCTCAATTCCTTCATCTAAATCGTTGATAAAGATGTTGAACAATACAGGGCCCAGGACAGAGCCCTGTGGTACCCCACTTGAGACATTCTTCCAACTGGATGTGCAGCCATTTACGACCACTCTTTGGGTCCGATCACTAAGCCAGTTATGAATCCACCTAACAGTTGCCTTGTCCATTCCATACTTAATCATTTTTTCAATAAGGATTGTATGAGAGACTTTGTCAAATGCTTTGCTGAAGTCAAGATATACTATATCTACAGCATTTCCTTGATCCACCCAATCAGTGATACCGTCATAGAAGGAAATTAAGTTAGTCTGACATGACTTATTAGTTACAAACCCATGCTGACTCTGTTTAATCACTTCATTCTTATCCAGGTATTGACATACATGTTGTTTAATAATTTGTTCAAAGATCTTTCCTGGTATAGAAGTCAGACTCACCGGCCTATAGTTACCTGGGTCCACCTTCTTCTCCTTTTTGAAGATAGGAACAACATTTGCTATTCTCCAGTCTTCTGGCACTTCTCCTGTTCTCCAAGAATTTTCAAAGATTATAGAGAGGGGTTCAAAAATTTCTTCTGCTATCTCCTTCAGTACTCTGGGGTGTAATTCATCTGGACCTGGAGACTTGAATTCATTTAGGCTAGCTAAGTGTTTCCTCACTATCTTTCTGTTTATAGATATCCTGGATTCTTCTAATGAGGGGGAAGGGGTTTAATGAGTGGGGGGGTTAATGTGGGGAAGGGGGTTAATGAGTTGGGATGGGAGGTAATGTGTGGGGGATTAAAGTGGGGATGGGGGTTAATGAGTGGGGATGGGGGTTAATGTGTGGGGTGGTTAATGTGTGGGGGGTTAATGAGTTGGGATGGGAGTTAATGTGTGGGGGGTTAATGAGTGGGGATGGGGGTTAATGTGTGGGGGGGTTAATGAGTGAGGATGGAGGTTAATGTGTGGGGGGTTAATGAGTGGGGATGGTGGTTAATGTGTGGGGGGTTAATGAGTGGGGATGGGGGTTAATGTGTGGGGGGTTAATTAGTGGGGATGGGGGCTAATGTGTGGGGGGTTAATGAGTGGGGATGGGGGATAATGTGTGGGGGGTTAATGAGTGGTGATGGGGGTGAATGTGTGGGGGGTTAATGAGTGAGGATGGGGGTAAATGTGTGGGGGGATTTGGAGTGGGGGTACATAATGTGTTGGGGGATTTGGGAGTAGGGACAGGGGTTATTTAATGTGTGGGGGGATTTGGAGTGGGGATAGGGGGTTATTTAATGTGTGTGGGGATTTGGAGTGGGGATGGGGGGTTAATGCGAGGGGGGATTTGGAGTGGGGATGGGGGGTTATTTAATTTGTGGGGGGATTTGGAGTGGGGATGGGGGTTATTTAATGTGTGTGAGGGATTTGGAGTGGGGATGGGGCATTTAATGTGGGTGGGGGGATTTGGAGTCGGGATGGGGGGTACTTAATGTGTGTGGGGGATTGGGGATGGGGGATTTAATGTGAATGGGGAGATTTGAGGACACAAAATGAAGAGTATGTATGAGGAAACAGTATGGGGGATGGGTGCAGACAGTATGGGGAGCAAACGGGTTAATGTATGTGGATACAGTATGGGGAGTGAGGGTGATGGGATGTGTGCAGACACAGTATGGGGAGTCAGGGGTATGTGTGAGCAGACAGTATAGAGAGTGAGGGGGTAAATATATGAGGAGACAGTATGGTGAACAGGTGGGATGCTAGAGGGGAATAGTGTGAGGCCACAGTATATTGCAGATATTTGTATTTAGGGGCATTATAATGACACTTCTATATTTAAGGGCATCGTGTGGAGATTTGCTGCAGAAGAGCGGAGAAGACGGAAGTCTGCAGAGACGGCTGTGGATGAGAAAACTCATCATGGGGTCTGGACAAGAAGAAAAGAATGAGTCCAGAGACGACGTCATCTATAAGGTACCTGGATGTAAATATTATTTGTGACACTGACTTATTCTTGTGTTTTTATTTGTTAGGAGCATTAAAGGGGCTGTCCAGGTTTGTGCTGAGTCTGCAGACATTCTATGTGACTGCAGACTTCTGAATTCTCACAGTGCTCACTGAACGCTGTCAGGATTCTCTCGTGCCGGTAATTTACATACATGCGGTCACATGCTGACTAGACATGTGTGGCCTCACTCAATGAAAATGAACAGAGCGGGGCAGGGCACGTCTAGTCGGAATGTGGCCAGAAGTATATAAATCACATGCTTGTGCTGACATGACTGTACATCGGCAAGTGAGAATCCTAAATGTGTGCAGTGCATTCGTTGTGAGAATTCAGAAGCTGCAATGTCAGGACTCAGCTCTGCAGGCTCCAGCAGTCATCACATGGACACGTCACTCATATGTGACTCTCATAGTTATGGTCCTGTGACAACGAGCTTCTCTTCCTGCTTCTCTCAGATTCTCACTGAACATTGAGGGCATTAGGGAGAGCAGCTCGTGGGTACATGACTAAGTGTGCAAGTCGCATATGTACTTGGGCGGGGGGGGGCGCCGAACCAAATTCTTGCCCCGGGTGCCAGAAAGCCTAGATACGCCTCTGTCGGACACACACGGTAAAACTGCGGTCGTCGGTGTCTCATCTCTCGCACTTATACTAATATTGCTGTAAAAGAGAAATAGCGCAATAGTGCATTATCCGGAGTGCAGATAACAATTGCAAGTGATACACTCACCAAATGGAGATTTGTAACCGGCAATGGAGGATTCGCTGCTGCAGAACCACAGATCCATGAGGGACCAACATAGAAGATTCAGGACAGGAAAAATGTGGTCAGTCAATCCGCGCTGCGAATCACGAAAAACTCGGATTATTAATACAGTGGACTTTATTCTACGCGTTTCAGAGTCTCACAGAACTCATTCCTCAGTGATTCACAGCGTGGATTGACTGACCACATTTCTGCACTTATACTGATAACATAAGATGGAGTCAGACGAACCCTCCTACAAAAAGTGAGAACAAAGTCATTACTACAGGACTGTGTGAGAAAGGGATTTATTCTACAAGAAACGCTGGGGCCACAAATGAGAGAATCCGGGCCCCGTGGCTGGATACTCCGGGCCCCCAGCGTGTTAGGACCAGACGGGGTCTTTGTCCCTGGTAAGACAGGATGTTGAGAAGGCTGAACTTTTAAATTCCTATTTTGCATCTGTTTTCTCTCAGAAAGGAAATGCAACATCAACTGTTATTCACTGTCCTATTAAGGGAATAGAAGAATCCAGGATATCTATAAACAGAAAGATAGTGAGGAAACACTTAGCTAACCTAAATGAATTCAAGTCTCCAGGTCCAGATGAATTACACCCCAGAGTACTGAAGGAGATAGCAGAAGAAATTTTTGAACCCCTCTCCATAATCTTTGAAAATTCTTGGAGAACAGGAGAAGTGCCAGAAGACTGGAGAAGAGCAAATGTTGTTCCTATCTTCAAAAAGGGGAAGAAGGTGGACCCAGGCAACTATAGGCCGGTGAGTCTGACTTCTATACCAGGAAAGATCTTTGAACAAATTATTAAACAACATGTATGTCAATACCTGGATAAGAATGAAGTGATTAAACAGAGTCAGCATGGGTTTCTAACTAATAAGTCATGTCAGACTAACTTAATTTCCTTCTATGACGGTATCACTGATTGGGTGGATCAAGGAAATGCTGTAGATATAGTATATCTTGACTTCAGCAAAGCATTTGACAAAGTCTCTCATACAATCCTTATTGAAAAAATGACTAAGTATGGAATGGACAAGGCAACTGTTAGGTGGATTCATAGCTGGCTTAGTGATCGGACCCAAAGAGTGGTCGTAAATGGCTGCACATCCAGTTGGAAGAATGTCTCAAGTGGGGTACCACAGGGCTCTGTCCTGGGCCCTGTATTGTTCAACATCTTTATCAACGATTTAGATGAAGGAATTGAGGGTAAACTGATTAAATTTGCTGATGACACAAAGCTAGGAGGGATAGCTAATACTAGAGAAGAGAGAGAGAGGATTCAAAAAGATTTAAATAAACTGGAGAAGTGGGCAGCAACTAACAGAATGGTTTTTAACAGGGAGAAATGCAAAGTACTACATCTGGGCAATAAAAATGAAAAAAGCATATATAGAATGGGAGGAATAGGGCTAAGTGACAGCACATGTGAAAAAGACTTGGGTATACTAATAGATCACAGACTGAATATGAGTCAACAGTGTGATGCAGCAGCAAAAAAGGCAAATGCAATTCTAGGATGTATTAACAGAAGCATACAGTCTAGATCACGTGAAGTCATTATTTCCCTCTACTCCTCTTTGGTCAGACCTCATCTGGAATATTGTGTCCAGTTTTGGGCACCACATTTTAAAAAAGACATCAACAAACTGGAGCAAGTTCAGAAAAGAGCGACCAGAATGGTGACCGGTCTGCAAACCCTGTCTTATGAGGAAAGGTTGCAGGATTTGGGAATGTTTAGTTTGCAAAAGAGAAGACTGAGAGGAGACTTAATAGCTGTCTACAAATATCTAAAGGGCTGTCACATTGTAGAAGGATCAACTTTATTCTCATTTGCACAAGGAAAGACTAGAAGCAATGGGATGAAACTGAATGGGAAGAGACACAGATTAGATATTAGAAAAAACTTTTTGACAGTTAGAGTGATCAATGAGTGGAACAGGCTGCCACGAGAAGTGGTGAGTTCTCCTTCAATGGAAGTCTTCAAACAGAGGCTGGACAGACATCTGACTGGGATGATTTAGCGAATCCTGCTTTGAGCAGGGGGTTGGACCAGATGGCCCAGGAGGTCCCTTCCAACTCTACGATTCTATGATTCTATGATTCTCTACTCGGGATAATGAGACTCTGATCTTG
Organism: Dendrobates tinctorius; assembly: GCF_039654945.1. Taxonomy (NCBI): domain Eukaryota; kingdom Metazoa; phylum Chordata; class Amphibia; order Anura; family Dendrobatidae; genus Dendrobates; species Dendrobates tinctorius. Next base: position 3,024,710 of record NW_027361867.1, read on the forward strand.
GTCATCCGTATGGATAATGGAAAAGGAATTACAAAGCTTCTCATAGACTTTCCATGTTAAACATGGATGGCACATGTACAGCACACGGACGGCTCATGTACAGCACATGGACGGCACATGTACAGCACACGGACGGCACATGTACAGCACACGGACGGCACATATACAGCACACGGACGGCTCATGTACAGTACACGGACGGCACATGTACAGCACATGGACGGCACATGTACAGCACACGGACGGCACATCTACAGCACACAGACGGCTCATGTACAGCACACGGACGGCACATGTACAGCACACGGACAGCACATGTACAGCACACGGACGGCACATCTACAGCACACGGACGGCTCATGTACTGCACACGGACGGCACATGTACAGCACATGGACGGCACATGTACAGCACATGGACGGCTCATGTACAGCACACGGACGGCTCATGTACAGCACACGGACGGCACATGTACAGCACACGGACTGCTCATGTACAGCACACGGACGGCACATGTACAGCACACGGACGGCACATGTACAGCACACGGACGGCACATGTACAGCACACGGACGGCACATGTACAGCACACGGACGGCACATGTACAGCACACGGACGGCTCATGTACAGCACACGGACGGCTCATGTACAGCACACGGACGGCACATGTACAGCACACGGACGGCACATGTACAGCACACGGACGGCACATGTACAGCACACGGACGGCACATGTACAGCACACGGACAGCACATGTACAGCACACGGACGGCTCATGTACAGACGGCACATGTACAGCACACGGACGGCACATGTACAGCACATGGACGGCTCATGTACAGCACACGGACGGCTCATGTACAGCACACGGACGACACATGTACAGCACACGGACGGCACATCTACAGCACACGGACGGCACATGTACAGCACACGGACGGCTCATGTACAGCACACGGACGACACATGTACAGCACACGGACGGCACATCTACAGCACACGGACGGCACATCTACAGCACACGGACGGCTCATGTACAGTACACGGACGGCACATGTACAGCACACGGACAGCACATGTACAGCACATGGACGGCACATGTACAGCACACGGACGGCACATGTACAGCACACGGACGACACATGTACAGCACAAGGACGGCACATGTATGGCACACGGACAGCACACGGACGGCTCATGTACAGCACACGGACAGCACATGTACAGCACAAGGACAGCACATGTACAGCACATGGACGGCACATGTACAGCACACGGACGGCACATCTACAGCACACGGACGGCTCATGTACAGTACACGGACGGCACATGTACAGCACACGGACAGCACATGTACATCACACGGACGGCACATGTACAGCACACGGACGGCACATGTACAGCACACGGATGGCACATGTACAGCACATGGACGACACATGTACAGCACAAGGACGGCACATGTATGGCACATGGACAGCACACGGACGGCTCATGTACAGCACACGGATGGCACATGTACAGCACACGGACAGCACATGTACAGCACATGGACGGCACATGTACAGCACACGGACGGCACATGTACAGCACACGGACGACACATGTACGGCACAAGGACGGCACATGTATGGCACACGGACAGCACATGGACGGCTCATGTACAGCACACGGACGGCTCATGTACAGCACACGGACGGCACATGTACAAAACAAGGACAGCTAATGTACAGCACACGGACGGCACATGTACAGCACACGGACGGCACATGTACAGCACACGGATGGCTCATGTACAGCACACGGATGGCTCATGTACAGCACACGGACGGCACATGTACAGCACACGGACGGCACATGTACAGCACACGGACGGCACATGTACAGCACACGGATGGCTCATGTACAGCACACGGACGGCACATGTACAGCACACGGATGGCACATGTACAGCACACGGATGGCTCATGTACAGCACACGGACGGCACATGTACAGCACACGGACTGCTCATGTACAGCACACGGACGGCACATGTACAGCACACGGACGGCACATGTACAGCACACGGACGGCACATGTACAGCACACGGACGGCACATGTACAGCACACGGACGGCACATGTACAGCACACGGACGGCACATGTACGGCACACGGACAGCACATGTACAGCACACGGACTGCACATGTACAACACACGGATGGCACATGGACAGCACATGTATGGCTCATGTACAGCACACGGACGGCATGTTTACACGGACCCATAGACTTGTATTGGCCCTTTGTCATCTGTGCTGCTGGGGAAACATGGACATGAGAGCAGCACCGTAGGTCAAATAGGGGACACGTGGCATCTGTGAAAAACATGACAGGTCGTGTGAAGGGGCCGTACAGTCACATAATAGAAAACATTAGCAGAATTGCCGTCTTTTTCTACATCCTACCTCACAAACAGCAGAATAAAAAGAGATTAATAACAAGTCCTACATGTCCCCCAAACTACTCTGCTAAATCCCCTCTGGCTCCGTGGCCGATGGTTCGGGGGCCCTGATGGTTATTATTCACTTTGCAGCTATAATATAAGGTGAAGCCACAAGACCCCTGCAGACCAGTGCTGAGGCTGATGGAGACCCCCGAGCCACAAGACCCCTGCTGCCCAGTGCTGAGACTGACAGACCCCAGGAGCCACAAGACCACTACAGCCCAGTGATGAGACTGATGGAGATCCACGGTGCCACAAGACCCCTGCAGCCCAGTGCTAAAACTGACAGAGACCCCAGGAGCCACAAGACCTCTGCAGCCCAGTGCTAAGACTGACGGAGACCCCCAAAGCCACAAGACCCCAGCAGCCCAGTGCTAAAACTGACAGAGACCCCTGGAGCCACAAGACCACTGCAGCCCAGTGCTAAGACTGACAGAGACCCCTGGAGCCACAAGACCCCTGCAGCCCAGTGCTGAAACTGGCAGAGACCCCTTGAGCATCGGTGCTGGAGCCGCGGGGAATTTATCAGTTCATGCTAATTATTTTTACATTCTCAGAAATCCCCTGTAGTGTATGTTCACACCCACCATTGTTGCTGTGTCCATGTCTGGCCGGTGTCTGTGTCTGGCCGGTGTCTGTGTCTGGCTGGTGTCCGTGTCTGGCTGGTGTCCGTGTCTGCTTGGTTCCGTATCTGGCTGCTGTCTGCATCTGACCGGTGTCCGTGTCTGCCTGCTGTCCGTATCTGCCTGGTGTCTGCGTCTGGCTGTAAAAAAATGCAAAACTTATATCCTTCTTTCTCTGGGATCCCACATGGCAAATGGCGTCTGTCTCTGTTCGGCTTCTCACGTAGCCATCAAGTTACATACCAGCTGTCCGTAATGTCATGGCCCAGCATAGATGACTCCTCGAATGTGTTTCATGGTGATAGGGAAGGAGAGAGCGAGCGAGCGACCCCTAGAGTAAGCCCCCACCTTAAATATACATCTTTCAAAGCACGTGGTCTCTACATATGGAGTTGTCCTTTTACCATGAGCTAAACTTAAAAATAGCCTACGTAGTGTCAGCTAAAACAATGTATAGAACTGAGTGTAATAAGAAATTAATGGATTATTAATATTTAACACTGGCTGGCGTCCGTGTCTGACCGGTGTCCTTGTCTGCCCAGTATCCATGTCTGGCCGGTGTCCATGTCTGGCCGGTGTCTGTATCTGGCTGGTGTCCGTGTCTGCCCGGTGTCTGTATCTGACCAGTGTCCATGTCTGGCCGCTGTCCGTGTCTGACCGGTGTCCGTGTCTGGCCGGTGTCCGTGTCTGGCCGGTGTCCGTGTCTGCCCGCTGTCCGTGTTTGGCCGGTGTCCGTGTCTGCCCGGTGTCCGTGTCTGCCCGGTGTCCGTGTCTGCCCGGTGTCCATGTCTGCCCGCTGTCCGTGTCCATGTCTGCCCACTGTCCGTGTTTGGCCAGTGTCCGTGTCTGCCTGCTGTCCGTGTCCATGTCTGGCTGCTGCACTGGGACAGGCCGGAATAGTATAGTAGACGGCATTATTCCACACAATAGGATATTAAGCCCTGTTCACACTGTGCTTCTGCAGTGCGTCCGGGGGCTCTGCCTGAATCCCTCTAAAATAGGAATCACATAAATCCCCATTGGGGCCACAGACGGCACTGACACCAGCAGAGGTCAAAGGAATTTGTTTTTTTTCTGTAATTGAATGATTTATTCCCTTAGGCCGGTGCACACGATCAGGAATTGGCAGCGCTTTGGACGCAGCACATGTCCGCTGCCAGCTACTGAACACAGGTGACTCCACATGTGATCACTGAACCGTGCGGATTCACTGCGTACAATACATTGTAGGGTGAGATTTATCGCATCTCCACAAGATAAATAGACATGTGATCTGGAAAGATGTCCTACGTCCGTCTCTAAGGATAGGGAATGTAGATTGTGAGCCTCATTGGGGACAATGCCACTAATGTCTGTAAAGCGCTGTGGAATTAATAGCGCTATATAAATGAGTCAAAATAAATATATAAACTGCGGGGGTTCTGGCCTTTCACAAAATGTCGGCAGAGCCCCTGCAGCACCGTACACCCACAGCGGCGCGCCACACATCCGAATGCCCCTTCATCCCAGCCTGCGGCAACGCTCCACTCTTGCCTCCTCCAGCAGCGACCCTGGGACCCCGCTTCACCGCAGCCACCACCAACACCGGTAAGTAATTTATTAAAATAAGTTATTTTCCTTTTCTTCTTCTCAAAATTTGGGGTGCGTCTTATAATCCGGAGTGTTTTATAATCTATAAAATACGGTAAACTACTGATTCCTATTATGGCGACACTACAATTACAGGACTATATATACAGCACATATACACAGATACACACTATACATGGACACACATTATATATACTTTATAAATATAGAAACATACACTATATGCTGTATATACAGTACACACATACTGTATATATAAAGTATATACACACAGAAACATTCAGTTTATATACAAAATATACAGTATGCTCACATACATATACAGCTTATATATTTACACAATATCGTGCACACATGCAGTATACAAGTATAATATACATACACATACTATATACTGTAGTTACATGTATATATATATATGCTAGCTGAAGAGCCCGGCGCTGCCCGGGCATAGTAACTAACTGTGGTTAGTTATAGCAAATTATAATTATCCTCCATCCCATAGTCCCGTGCCCATATACCCGTCATACAAATCCACCATCTCATAGTCCAATGCCCATATACCCATCATACATATCCACGATCCCATAGGCCCGTGCCCATATACCCATCATACATATCCTCCATCCCATAGTCCCATGCCTATATACCCATCATACATATCCTCCATCCCATAGTCGAGTGCCCATATACCCATCACACATCCTTCATCTCATAGTCCCATGCCCACATACCCATCATACACATACTCCATCCCATAGTCCCGTGCCCATATACCCCATATACCCATCATACATATCCACCATCTCATAGCCCCGTGTCCATATACCCGTCATACATATCCTCCATCCCATAGTCCAGTGCCCATATACCCATCACACATCCTCCATCCCATAATCCCGTGCCCATATACATATCCACCATCCCATAGTCCCGTGCCCATATACCCGTCAAACATATCCTCCATCCCATAATCAAGTGCCCATATACCCATCATACATATTCGCCATCCCATAGTCGAGTGCCCATATACCCATCACACATCCTTCATCTCATAGTCCCATGCCCATATACCCATCATACATATCTTCCATCCCATAGTCCCATGCCCATATACCCGTCATACATATCCTCCATCCCATAATCAAGTGCCCATATACCCATCATACATATTCTCCATCCCATAGTCCCATGCCCATATACCCATCATACATATTCGCCATCCCATAGTCGAGTGCCCATATACCCATCACAGATCCTTCATCTCATAGTCCCGTGCCCATATACCCATCATACATATCCTCCATCCCATAGTCCCGTGCCCATATACCCATCATACATATCCTCCATCCCATAGTCCAGTGCCCATATACCCATCACACATCCTCCATCCCATAGTCCCGTGCCCATATACATATCCGCCATCCCATAGTCCCGTGCCCATATACCCCATATACTCATCATACATATCCGCCATCCCATAGTCCCGTGCCCATATACCCGTCAAACATATCCTCCATCCCATAGTCAAGTGCCCATATACCCATCACACATCCTCCATCCCATAGTCCTGTGCCCATATACATATCTGCCATCCCATAGTCCCGTGCCCATATACCTATCATACATATCCTCCATCCCATAGTCCCGTGCCCATATACCCATCATACATATCCTCCATCCCATAGTCCAGTGCCCATATACCCATCACACATCCTCCATCCCATAGTCCCGTGCCCATATACATATCCGCCATCCCATAGTCCCGTGCCCATATACCCCATATACTCATCATACATATCCGCCATCCCATAGTCCCGTGCCCATATACCCGTCAAACATATCCTCCATCCCATAGTCAAGTGCCCATATACCCATCACACATCCTCCATCCCATAGTCCTGTGCCCATATACATATCTGCCATCCCATAGTCCCGTGCCCATATACCTATCATACATATCCTCCATCCCATAGTCCCGTGCCCATATACCCATCATACATATCCGCCATCTCATAGTCCCGTGCCCATATACCCATCATACATATCCTCCATCCCATAGTCCAGTGCCCATATACCCATCACACATCCTCCATCTCATAGTCAACCATTATGACATCATAATGAGCGGCAGCAGGGCTTGCAACCTATGATGACATCATGATAAACCGGAGAGACTAGAGTCTAGGCTAGTTAACAAAAAATTATCAAATTTTTATTAATCATAAAAAGTGACATAAAATGTCAGTATATGCAAAAAGACACTGAACACAATACACGAGTGAGCAGACAGTATGGAAAGGGGTGCTTATATAATTAAAAGTGACCTCAAAACCCTAGAACGTGGCATGAATTTCCTACGATCACGCTTAGTACATACGGGATAAAGCAGATATATATGTGCTGCCACTAGTCACAGCAGTCTTAGTGGACAAAATAGTCCCAAGTATAACAAGCATAATGCTAAACCCCAGGTACCGAGGTTCCCCCAATTATAATCAATGTCGTAAATAGACAAATCCAATAGCACTAAATAATATGGAGGGGCACCGGACACTGCGGCATGTGAAGAGACTAAAGATCCATAGTTAGTGAAAGGTGTATTAGGCAGAACAATTGAGATAAATGAATCAACCAAAATACATCGCTAATATGTAATTACCCGTCATGCTTCCAAGCGTGAAGGCAGGAGGACAAACCCCGACGCACGTTTCGATGTGTAAATCTTCCTCAGAGGGCGTGGCTTTAATATGCCTAGGTTCCCATTTAAATACCCTACTTGTTTGCGAAGTTACCAATAGGAATGTAATCAAGCGAATGGGTGCAATGTATCCGCCCATGAACGTCACACTTAATCCCAGTTCAATTGTTCCAGCTAGTCCCCAGAGGCGGAAAGGGCACCTCCACCAATGATATGCTCAGACATCAACGATGACAAGCAGGAAGTGAGGGCGGTGACCCTCACTCCTGCCAGTTAAGTACACACACGTCACTTCCGCCCTCAGTACGGAGCGGTGAGTGGCAGTATGGGGGGCGGGTATTAACCCCGTGCCGCTGGTGAACCCGCACGTCACTACCACTCTGCTGCTGCGTCACGTGGGACGGCCGGCGCCTAGCCGTCACCAGGCGACGCAGTCATGCAGGAGATGGAAGGGACGCACTAAGAACATCCGGCAGTGAGATGGAAAGGACGCGTTAGGAGCATCAGGTAGTGAGGGAGACGTATAGGCATAGTAACCATGAACAGATTGCTTACAGGGAAAGTGATGATATAGGGGATATATCATGGAATTTGACCTATATCATCACTTTCCCTGTAACATTTTTGGAGCAGTTTCTCCATTTCCCGAGACCCGTAACATTGTTATTTTCCTCCGGTGGAGCTGTATGATGGATTATTTTCTGCAGGACGAGATAACGTTTTTATTAGTACAATTGTGATCGCTCGTTACAGCATTTTTTGTGGAATTGTGCCATCCATAAAAACGTAATTTTGGCAATTCTCAATTTTTTTCTATTTCCGGTGTTTACTGATCGGGTTAATTGTTTTTATGTTTTTTACAGAGCGGTAAAAGACACACAGGCAGTGCTGTACAAAAACAACAGATAATGTAACAAAAAAGAACAGCGAGCACTGAAGGAGATAAAAACTGCCAAGATCCTGTTATTAGAGAAGCTGATAAAGGCAATAATGTAGTGTTAGTAGCAATGGACAATATAGTAAGGAGCAGAAAGACAGCGATCAGAGAGCAGCACAGAGAAAAACAAGCGCTGATCCCACAAATAACGAGAAGGAACAACTAAGATCTTCTCTGAGATTTCACATAGAGAAGGGACGATTGTCTAAGAAATATCAGAGAAACTCTTCCCTGAATTTCCACACAAGCCGCATTGGTGTTATATTCCTAAAGTCCACAAAGACGCAGCGCCCCCACCAGGCCGCCCGATAGTGTGCGGGGTCGGATCAGTAACAGAATCTTTATCTACATTTATAGACCGGTGTCTGAGACCATTACTGAGAATAGCACCTGCTCACATCAAGGACACCGGAGATTTATAGAGAATTGTGTCCGGTATAGATTGGCAGGAGGGTTATAAATTGGCTTTGATCGATGTCGGGAGCTTGTACGCACGAATTCCACAAATCACAGGACTGGAAGCAATAAAAATCTATGGAAAACACTGCTGAAACAGATGACTATATTGGATTCATCCTGGAAAGCCTGAATGTTATATTGTCCCATAAGGCCTTCTCTTTTGGGGGCAGCTGGTCCACCCAGATGACGGGGACAGCGATGGGGGCGCCAGATGCTGCAGTTTCACTAATTTGTTCTTGCCAGACTTTGAAAATAAATATATTTATAGTGTAAAACCCCCACCTGACACCTCCGTGCGGACCACCGGTACGTGGATGATGTGTTTCTGGTGTGGGCTGGGACAGAAAGGGGTTAATGATTTCATTACATATTTAATGAGGAGAATAAGGTTAATATGAGATTTATTCACAATTTGGACAGAATAACTTAGATTTCTCAGATGTGAATAATAAAATAGTGGATGGTAGAATAATAACCAGCACCTATAAAAACCTGCAGCCACCAATATGTCCCTCCATTCTAATAATGCGCACCTGGAACATACTAACAGAGGCCGACCATACAGCCGGTATCTGAGGCTGAGAACAATGAATAGTAGAGAAGAAGGTTTCCTACAACAAGCGAATGACCTGACAGACGACTTATTACACAGAGGTTATCCGCCAACATTATTACACTGTGCTAGAGCGATGGAGGAACCCATGTGGGTCTAGTTACAAGATCCAGGAGGAAGAGCAGAAAGAAGGACGAGATAATAAAAGGTTTATTGTTACTTTTACACCTAATCCCAATATGAATGTAATAAAATCAGCGATAAACAGGAATTGGCATTTGTGAGGAGATAAAGATTTAGCCGTAGCAGCAAAGAACAACCCTCGATTGCTTCTAGAAGAAGCGGTGACTTAGATGACTTATCGCTACAGGAAAGATTCCAGGAGAAGAACAATAAAGTCACCTGGTTACATGGAAGACGTCCAAGAGGCCATTTCCATTGTGGGGATCGCTCCTTCTGTCATCTCCACCTTACAGGAGAAATCTGAGGATCGGGGCGATGACGGTAGATAAACTAATCACGGGCCGCACAGAGCAAGTGCTTTATGTCATATACTGCCCAGGACGATTATTATATTGCCCAGACTATTAGACCGCGGCACATCAGGCTCAGAGAACATTTCCATTCAGTTACACAGGAAAAGGATCTGTGACATTAATGATATAAGAGAGGTCCATAATGCGGACCCCAATGTGCTGAGATCTGCAGGAATTGAGCCCGCTGATTATCCTGTACAAGGCGGTGACCAGAATAGATTACTACTAACAAGAGAAGCAGCATGGATTGTGGATTGCGATGCACAAGTTCCCCTTGGCCTCAGTGATACATTGAATATGTATGTGTGGCTGTGATCTATGTTATAGTTCTTTACATTTTTATATTAATCATTTCTCTGTACTCACTGTAAATGTTTTGCAATTCTCAGTTAATCATTCCCTAACCCTTGTTATAAGGAAGTGGTGTAACCCCCTGACAAGCATGGACCGGTAGAAGCGCTAAGCAAGTGCGAAACGGCCGTAGTCCGTCAGGCTCTCTCCTCTGTATAGCTCCCTGCTACCTGCACGCCGCACTCTAATATGGTTTGATGTCACGTTTCACCATGGAATAAAATTGTAAGAAGGATCTGGGTGACAATTCTTTCAATTCCTTATGATTACTCTTATACGTATACACAATGGTGATGAATGGAAGGCCGCATTCAATACACCGGAGGGGCATAATGAAAATTTGGTGATGCCATTCAGATTAAACAATGCTCCGGCAGTCTTTGAAAATCTCATTTTCTATTCTCCCCGATGGGTAGATTTGCGGTAGTTTACCTGGATGATATATTGAGTTACTCACGTCCTCTGCAGGAGCATCATGAGCCTGTCAGACAGCTGGAATGGGAAAAACATTACCCAGCAATCCCTTTTTGACATTTTGAAGACCTCCATCATTGAAAAATGTCCTAGCACCAAGAAACATAAAAGAGAAGAAGGAAGATTTGCTAAAAGTCGCCTGTCTCCCGAATAAACTCATTACATGCAATCTGAAAACTTGCCTCTGCTGTGACTCGATCTGCCATGGTCTCTCTGAATTCACCCTTATTTCTACTGGTGAAATTTTCCCGACCAAAACTCCCATGTCATGTTCCACCAGTTATGTCACATACGTGATTATATGCTCATACCAGAAATTATATGTGGGAAGGACGACCCGACCCCTCCACAAAAGGCTGAACTCACACCGTCCCAATACTCCATAGGGTTTTCTCCAACATGGGCTTTCACGTCACTGCACCATCAAACACAAGAAAGATTCCACACAACTGAGAATATTCCCCACAGAGGAGATTCCCCCACAGGGTCAGAATCGCATTGGACAACTACATCGGGAAGAAATCTTCTGGATTTATAAACTAAACCCCCTTACTCCAAATGGCCTCAGTGAGATTACAGATGTTACAGAGGCTCCTGCTGCACCAGCCTGGGGTAAGTCAGATCATCGCCGGATCCCCGAACTCCTCCTGTGACCCGGCTCCACCAGCGCTGCTGATCCCCCCCGGGTTTACTGAATTCGGACTGTGGGACAGACCCTCATTTGACACATTAACTTTTTCCCTATTTTCCTTCTGAAACTTTGTGGTGCGTCTTATGGTCCGGTGCGGCTTATAGTCCGAAAGATACAGTATATCTTTATTCATTCTTTTAGGTGACCGCACTTCATTCATAGGCGCTTTATAATATAATTATTGTATGTAAGTGTGTTCTGTTTTCTCATGAACCATAATTTATCTGTGTGTGACGGACTTTCTCATGAACTTTGACATTTTATGCTTTGTTGGAGTTTTTTACTCCAAAGACATACTGATAGGGAATTTAGATTGTGAGCCCCATCGGGGACAGCGATGATAATGTGTGCAAACTGTAAAGTGCTGCGGAATATGTTGGCGCTATATAAATAAAAAGGTTACTTGTATAAACCCAATGAAGGGACTGGGACCGTAACGGGGTCCATCTGAGACCCCAATGAAGAAGCCAAATGTCCTGAGAACTGGACCTGCTGGACCACAAATTGTCATTTCTCCAGGTTACCAAATAAATAGTTGTCACGTAGAACCTGGAGAACCTGTCTGACATGCTCAGCATGCTCCTCCAGAGGACGGGAGTAACTCACTATATCATCCAGGAAAATTACCACAAATCTACCAATCAGTGAGGAAAATATAATTACTGACATTGTCACAGACTGCCGGAGCATTGGTTACCCCGAATGGCGGCCTCAGGTTGGGTTTTCTTACAGCGAATATTGGATTTATGTTGGGGCCCCCTGTCCCTGACAGCCGGTGTCGTTTCCCCTACAGAGGATAATCCACAAGGACACTGAGGTGCGAGACTCGGGCGAGTTTCTCCCAAGTGTGACCCCGACCTCAGCCGGACTCTGGAAGGGGAGAAATAACCGAGATTTGGGCATTTTAGCTCCTGGTGTAGAGTCGATAGCACAATCATATGACGCCATATAGTAGACGGCCGGTAACTGGTGAGAATTCCCTCATGTGTGGGGTCTATTTCCCTCCAGAGAAATCACACGTTACATTCCACACATAACACTGTGTAGAGAAGGCGGCGCGGGGTAATTGTGCCAGTAGTGAGGGGCGAATAATGGCGGGAATGTCACTGACTGAGGAGAAGGCTCCATGGAGGTCTGCACTCCGGAGATCATGTGACCCCTGACTCCTCCCCTCCTGTGACCTCATCACAGGTCCTGTGCACAGAGCAGCCATATATGTGGAGTGCGGCTCTGCAGGTTAGTGATGGGCAGTCCGGCTCTTCTTCCTCCTTTCCCCAGTTTTCTCCCTCCTGTCCCTTCACTATAAAGCCTGGGCCTCATTATACAGCTGTACAGGGGTCTAGTGAAGGCTTTTTAGCCCTTTCCTCAGACTGTAGCTCCTGGGCACAGGCCCTCCTGTCCCTTCACTATAAAGCCTGGGCCTCATTATACAGCTGTACACGGGTCTAGTGAAGGCTTTTTAACCCTTTCCTCAGACTGTAGCTCCTGGGCACAGGCCCTCCTGTCCCTTCACTATAAAGCCTGGACCTCATTATACAGCTGTACAGGGGTCTAGTGAAGGCTTTTTAGCCCTTTCCTCAGACTGTAACTCCTGGGAACAGGCCCTCACTCCTGTCCCTTCACTATAAAGCCTGGGCCTCATTATACAGCTGTACACGGGTCTAGTGAAGGCTTTTTAACCCTTTCCTCAGACTGTAGCTCCTGGGAACAGGCCCTCCTGTCCCTTCACTATAAAGCCTGGGCCTTATTATACAGCTGTACAGAGGTCTAGTGAAGGCTTTTTAGCCCTTTCCTCAGTCTGTAGCTCCTGGGAACAGGCCCTCACTCCTGTCCCTTCACTATAAAGCCTGGGCCTCATTATACAGCTGTACACGGGTCTAGTGAAGGCTTTTTAACCCTTTCCTTAGACTGTAGCTCCTGGGCACAGGCCCTACTGTCCCTTCACTATAAAGCCTGGACCTCATTATACAGCTGTACAGGGGTCTAGTGAAGGCTTTTTAGCCCTTTCCTCAGACTGTAACTCCTGGGAACAGGCCCTCACTCCTGTCCCTTCACTATAAAGCCTGGGCCTCATTATACAGCTGTACAGGGGTCTAGTGAAGGCTTTTTAGCCCTTTCCTCAGACTGTAGCTCCTGGGAACAGGCCCTCACTCCTGTCCCTTCACTATAAAGCCTGGGCCTCATTATACAGCTGTACAGAGGTCTAGTGAAGGCTTTTTAGCCCTTTCCTCAGACTGTAGCTCCTGGGAACAGGCCCTCACTCCTGTCCCTTCACTATAAAGCCTGGGCCTCATTATACAGCTGTACAGGGGTCTAGTGAAGGCTTTTTAGCTCTTTCCTCAGACTGTAGCTCCTGGGAACAGGCCCTCACTCCTGTCCCTTCACTATAAAGCCTGGGCCTCATTATACGGCTGTACAGGTGTCTAGTGAAGGCTTTTTAGCCCTTTCCTCAGACTGTAGCTCCTGGGATCAGGCCCTCACTCCTGTCCCTTCACTATAAAGCCTGGGCCTCATTATATAGCTGTACAGGGGTCTAGTGAAGGCTTTTTAGCCCTTTCCTCAGACTGTAGCTCCTAGGAACAGGCCCTCACTCCTGTCCCTTAACTATAAAGCCTGGGCCTCATTATACAGCTGTACAGGGGTCTAGTGAAGGCTTTTTAGCCCTTTCCTCAGACTGTAGCTCCTGGGAACAGGCCCTCACTCCTGTCCCTTCACTATAAAGCCAGGGCCTCATTATACAGCTGTACAGGGGTCTAGTGAAGGCTTTTTAGCCCTTTCCTCAGACTGTAGCTCCTGGGAACAGGCCCTCACTCCTGTCCCTTCACTATAAAGCCTGGGCCTCATTATACAGCTGTACAGGTGTCTAATGAAGGCTTTTTAGCCCTTTCCTCAGTCTGTAGCTCCTGGGCACAGGCCCTCACTCCTGTCCCTTCACTATAAAGCCTGGGCCTCATTATACAGCTGTACAGGGGTCTAGTGAAGGCTTTTTAGCCCTTTCCTCAGACTGTAGCACCTGGGAACAGACCCTCACTCCTGTCCCTTCACTATAAAGCCTGGGCCTCATTAAACAGCTGTACAGGGGTCTAGTGAAGGCTTTTTAGCCCTTTCCTCAGACTGTAGCACCTGGGAACAGACCCTCACTCCTGTCCCTTCACTATAAAGCCTGGGCATCATTAAACAGCTGTACAGGTGTCTAGTGAAGGCTTTTTTGCCCTTTCCTCAGACTGTAGCTCCTGGGAACAGACCCTCACTCCTGTCCCTTCACTATAAAGCCTGGGCCTCATTATACAGCTGTACAGGGGTCTAGTGAAGGCTTTTTAGCCCTTTCCTCAGACTGTAGCTCCTGGGCACAGGCCCTAACTCCAGTCCCTTCACTATAAAGCCTGAGCCCCATTATACAGCTGTACAGGGGTCTAGTGAAGGCTTTTTAGCCCTTTCCTCAGACTGTAGCTCCTGGGAACAGGCCCTGACTCCTGTCCCTTCACTATAAAGCCTGGGCCTCATTATACAGCTGTACAAGGGTCTAGTGAAGGCTTTTTAGCCCTTTCCTGAGTCTGTAGCTCCTGGGCACAGGCCCTCACTCCTGTCCCTTCACTATAAAGCCTGGGCCGCATTATACAGCTGTACAAGGGTCTAGTGAAGGCTTTTTAGCCCTTTCCTCAGACTGTAGCTCCTGGGATCAGGCCCTCACTCCTGTCCCTTCACTATAAAGCCTGGGCCTCATTATACAGCTGTACAGGGGTCTAGTGAAGGCTTTTTAGCCCTTTCCTCAGACTGTAGCTCCTGGGCACAGGCCCTCACTCCTGTCCCTTCACTATAAAGCATGGGCCTCATTATACAGCTGTACAAGGGTCTAGTCAAGGCTTTTTAGCCCTTTCCTCAGTCTGTAGCTCCTGGGCACAGGCCCTCACTCCTGTCCCTTCACTATAAAGCCTGGGCCTCATTATACAGCTGTACAAGGGTCTAGTGAAGGCTTTTTAGCCCTTTCCTCAGTCTGTAGCTCCTGGGCACAGGCCCTCACTCCTGTCCCTTCACTATAAAGCCTGGGCCTCATTATACAGCTGTACAGGGGTCTAGTGAAGGCTTTTTAGCCCTTTCCTCAGACTGTAGCTCCTGGGCACAGGCCCTCACTCCTGTCCCTTCACTATAAGGCCTGGGCCTCATTATACAGCTGTGTAGGGGTCTAGTGAAGGCTTTTTAGCCCTTTTGGATCGCCCCCTGGGGGTGGTGTTGGTGTAGTTTACAGGGGTCAGGACCGCGGGGTACTCGGCATCGGGCCTCGTTGATTTCAATGGGAGTTGTCACGGAAGCTGTGACCCGATCCGTGGCCCTGAGCGTCCATTGTAAAAGGGATAGTTGAGAGTGGCTGATGATGATTAAGGTTTATTAGTAAGTGTTTCGTGACACCACCTGTGGTGTTCGGCAAGGGAGGTGTTAAGCCGATGCTGCAAGCAGATCGTCTGGGACTGATGGTATGGTGCAGCAAAGATGTTGAAGCTCCCCACAGGTGGAGCTGTAGTCCCAGGGCAGAATAGATGTAGAGATAGTGGGAAGACGTAGATGGTGCAGTGTCAGGCACAGTGATGTAGAGGTGCCGAGTGTGTTGGTGCAGGAATAAGTGGAGGACACCAGGGCATGTAGTTCCAAAGCTTTACTCACAGTCTGTTGTACAAACAGGTGCCTGCCTCCGTGCCATGTCCTCCGGGTCAGGGAATCAGTCAACCCCCAGGCCAGATGGAATACTCCTTTCCAACACTCCACCAACATGTGCCTTTTCTGAACGTCTCCCATCTAGCGCCTATTTGAAGTACTCACAGTACTGAGTTACACTGGAGTTCCTCCTTTCAGATGTTCCTATGAACTCTACTTGTACGGCAGACAGCTGTAGCCTGCTTCGAGGACTCCTTGCTACCAAGTCCCGGCTCACTCATGATGCTGTTGTGCCCCCAAGTTTTGTGTGGGAATAAAGTGGTGACAACTTCTATTCCTCAGGTGTCTGCTGCAGGACCATTAGTATCCATACCACCTCGGGACCGGACCCCGGCCATGCGCCAACAACTTCTAGGAAGGGCTCTGCTCTAACCTTAGTCCTTAGTTTTCTTCTCCTCCTCATGTTCCGTACTAATGCTTCTTTCTTATGGAGAATCAGACTTTCTAAAATGTCTCTTTCCTGTGCCAGCAGACCCAGGTCACTGAGGCCTGCTGCATCACTTCCATCACTTCATCCCTCTCCGGGGATCTCTCAAACACTTCTCTCCCAATCCTATCTTCTTCCCGCTCTCTCGTGCAGGCTAAGCTCCACCCACCTCCCAGCACTCTTTGTGTTCCAAGCAGGGAGCCACCAAAGGTGCTTTGCTACACTACTATGTTGTGTGAGATGCAGATGTTGGAGTGTGGTCAGGTGTCTCCACCTTACCTAGATGGTGGGCTACCACACCTCAGGAAGAGGTGCAGTACCTCTGTGGCGACTGAACCCTCAGGGACGCCACATACCCCCCTGTTAAACATAGCACGTCCGCGGTCTGCGAGGAAAACAAAAGTTGACAATTCAGGAACATACAAAAATTTTTGGTATGCTAACAGTTCTTAACCTAAATTTCCCAATGTGGGAGGCACTGACTCTTGAACGTTGCAAACAATCTTAACTATCTATCTATGAGTTAATATATTGTACCTAATCTTAAAGTTATGTTACCTAATTTAAAGTGCTATTAATAAGTTTACTACCAATTCAAGTATTATCATCAACACAATTCTCTTTTTCCATTGGTCACATCTTCTTTTCTTCTTGTCTCTCATATCTTCCATTTTCTACTGTCTCTTCTAGATCTATGGTGACAACCGCTGATGCCTGGTTCGTCACCTGCATTCTCAAATCTGTAATCAAACTTAAACATCATTATTCACGCATTCTAAGACATTCATCAGATACCCATTAATCCTAGAAAACCTATTCTATGGCTATCAATATTCTTATTAAACACTATTACTTTTTACTTTTTCTATCAAAAATGCTAAACATTATCATTAAGTGCAATTATGTAAAGTAGACACTGATCCAGCCAAGGTGTCTTGAAATGTCCTTATCCTTAGAGCAAAATGCCAATTATTGAGATAGTCGTTATTTAAAGAAGGTCCTATGTAAAACCAAGAGAATACACCTTAAGAGGCACAAACTATATACAGGACAGTTGTGGATCATTCATTGTCCATGATCTCTACAGTTCAATAAGAAAAAAACTGCCAATAAAACTGGCCAAAAACTGAAGAAAACAAAAACATGATGAACAAATAGGGCACAACCGTGCCAATACCCTCCTGGGTAACAGTTAGTTTAGGGAATGTTCTTTAATGTTGATCCCCTCCTGGGGTATTGGAAGCTGGTTTCTTGGGCTGCTTCCAGGGGAGATGCTCTGGGTGTCCTCTTCTTGTTGCTGGTTGTCCACAAATTGCAGGTATTCCTTCTCTCCAGGGGTGAGATTGGTAACTGCCTGCGCAGATAGTGTGGTAGCTGACGTGTCTGCTACCTGGGGTTCTGCATGGGTTGTAGCCGGTACCAATGGCGGTTGTACTTCAGCTTCAGGTAGTGTGACAGCTAGCGGTGCTGGTGCCTGTTGTGGCTGGCATGGTGCAATTTGGATGCTGCCATCTGATGTCTGAGCAATCACTGGACCATTTCGGTCCATGGGTACAGTTCCTGGCAGCAGGACCATGTTAGAGGCGGTTATCATACCTGGTGCTTCCCGGTGATGTTCTGGCTTCGGGGAAGGTACCGAGTAATGAACAGTTGCAGCCGCAACCCCCGAAGTTGTTTGATGAATGGCCGGTAGCTGGATCCGCGCCGGCCCAGGACTGGGGCAGGCCGGTAAAAGCCCGCGCGGCTGCGCCAGCTCCGGGCTGGGACTCAGCTCCTGTCCCACAGCCTCCGGGACTCTCATATACCTTCTCCTGGCAGGCCGTATCCAGTGACAGCACTGGCCTGGAGGTGGTGGCGGGCGCTGCAAAGGGTGTCGCAGTGGCCGTATGCTCCGCAGGTGCTGTCTGGGGGAGGAGTTTCTCCCTGCCATTTTCTACTGGCCTCCGCGCTCCTTTTTTCCATCATGGCGTTCTGGCGTTCTTCTTCCTTCCTGGGCTCTTTTACCGCCACCTGCTCTCGCTCCTCCTTCTGTGGGCGGCGTCTTCTTCCTACTCCTCCATACCAGGCCAGTATCCGAACCCCTCTGGGGGTGGGCCATGTTGCTGTCGCATAGAAGTTCAGGCAGGGGAGGCCCTGGACAGTTCGCGGTCTTTTCTTAGGACCACCCATGTTGTCACGCCCTTCCTCACCGTGCCGGCGGCCATTTTTAGAGTCCATTTTACAGTCTATTAAATTGGTTCATTTGCACATCTTCAGAAATTTTTAAGTCCAATAAATCTTAGGCACACAGAACCCAGTGGTACCGGGCTTCGTCATCCTGTTCGTGACGCCAGAGATGGATCTTCCCCTGGGGGTGGTGTTGGTGTAGTTTCCAGGGGTCAGGACCGCGGAGTACTCGGTACCGGGCCTCGTTGATTTCAATGGGAGTTGTCACGGCACCTGTGACCCGGTCCGTGGCCCTGAGCGTCCATTGTAAAAGGGATAGTTGAGAGTGGATGATGATGATTAAGGTTTATTGGTAAGTGTTTCATGACGCCACCTGTGGTGTTCGGCAAGGGAGATGTTAAGCCGACGCTGCAAGCAGATCCTCTGGGACTGTTGTTGTGGTGCAGCAAAGATGTTGAAGCTCCCCACAGGTGGAGCTCTAGTCCCAGGGCAGAATAGATGTGAAGACAGTGGGAAGACGTAGATGGTGCAGTGTCAGACACAGTGATGTAGCGGTGCCGAGTGTGTTGGCGCAGGAATAAGTGAAGGACACCAGGGCATGTAGTTCCAAAGCTTTACTCACAGTCTGCTGTACGTACAGGTGCCCGCATCCGTGCCATGTCCTCCAGGTTAGGAGTTCAGCCAACTTCCAGGCAAGATGAAGTACTCCTTTCCAACACTCCGCCAACATGTGCCTTTTCTGAACGTCTCCCTTCTAGCGCCTATGTGAAGTACTCACATTACTGAGTTACACTGGAGTTCCTCCTTTCAGATGTTCCTATGAACACTACTTGTATGGCAGACAACTGTAGCCTGCTTCAGGGACTCCTTGCTACCAAGTCCCGGCTCACTCACGATTCTGTTGTGCCCCCAAGTCTTGTGTGGGAATAAAGTGGTGACAACTTCTATTCCTCCGGTGTCTGCTGCAGGACCATTAGTATACATACAACCTCGGGACCGGACCCCGGCCATGCGCCAAGAACTTCTAGGAAGGGCTCTGTTCTAACCCTAGTCCTTAGTTCTCTTCTCCTCCTCACGTTCCGTACTAATGCTTCTTTCTTATGGAGAATCAGGCTTTCTAAAATGTCTCTTTCCTGTGCCAGCAGACCCAGGTCACTGAGGCCTGCTGCATCACTTCCATCACTTCCATCACTCCATCCCTCTCCGGGGATCTCTCAAACACTTCTCTCCCAATCCTATCTTCTTCCTGCTCTCTTGTTGAGACTAAGCTCCACCCACCTCCCAGCACTCTTCGTGTTCCAAGCATGGAGCCACCAAAGGTGCTTTGCTACACTACTATGATGTGTGGGATGCAGGTGTTAGAGTGTGGTCAGGAGTCTCCACCTTACCTGAATGATGGGGTACCACACCTCAGGAGGAGATGCAGTACCTCTGTGGCGACTGAACCCTCACTATAAAGCCTGGGCCTCATTATACAGCTGTACAGGGGTCTAGTGAAGGCTTTTTAGCCCTTTCCTCAGTCTGTAGCTCTTGGGAACAGGCCCTCACTCCTGTCCCTTCACTATAAAGCCTGGGCCTCATTATACAGCTGTACAGGGGTGTAGTGAAGGCTTTTTAGCCCTTTCCTCAGACTGTAGCTCCTGGGAACAGGCCCTCACTCTTGTCCTTTCGCTATAAAGCCTGGGCCTCATTATACAGCTGTACAGGGGACTAGTGAAGGCTCTTTAGCCCTTTCTTCAGACTGTAGCTCCTGGGCACAGGCCCTCACTCCTGTCCCTTCACTATAAAGCCTGG
Source organism: Dendrobates tinctorius (assembly GCF_039654945.1). Classification (NCBI taxonomy): domain Eukaryota; kingdom Metazoa; phylum Chordata; class Amphibia; order Anura; family Dendrobatidae; genus Dendrobates; species Dendrobates tinctorius. The sequence continues at coordinate 3,045,210 of NW_027361867.1, forward strand.
GCCTCATTATACAGCTGTACAGGGGTCTATTGAAGGCTTTTTAGCCCTTTCCTCAGACTGTAGCTCCTGGGCACAGGCCCTCACTCCTGTCCCTTCACTATAAAGCCTGGGCCTCATTATACAGCTGTACAGGGGTCTAGTGAAGGCTTTTTAGCCCTTTCCTCAGACTGCAGATCCTGGGCACAGGCCCTCACTCTTGTCCCTTCGCTATAAAGCCTGGGCCTCATTATACAGCTGTACAGGGGTCTAGTGAAGGCTTTTTAGCCCTTTCCTCAGACTGTAGCTCCTGAGCACAGGCCCTCACTCCTGTCCCTTCACTATAAAGCCTGGGCCTCATTATACAGCTGTACAGGGGTGTAGTGAAGGCTTTTTAGCCCTTTCTTCAGACTGTAGCTCCTGGGAACAGGCCCTCACTCCTGTCCCTTCACTATAAAGCCTGGGCCTCATTATACAGCTGTACAGGGGTCTAGTGAAGGCTTTTTAGCCCTTTCCTCAGACTGTAGCTCCTGGGCACAGGCCCTCACTCTTGTCCCTTCGCTATAAAGCCTGGGCCTCATTATACAGCTGTACAGGGGTCTAGTGAAGGCTTTTTAGCCCTTTCCTCAGACTGTAGCTCCTGGGCACAGGCCCTCACTCCTGTCCCTTCACTATAAAGCCTGGGCCTCATTATACAGCTGTACAGGGGTGTAGTGAAGGCTTTTTAGCCCTTTCTTCAGACTGTAGCTCCTGGGAACAGGCCCTCACTCCTGTCCCTTCACTATAAAGCCTGGGCCTCATTATACAGCTGTATAGGGGTCTAGTGAAGGTTTTATAGCCCTTTCCTCAGACTGTAGCTCCTGGGAACAGTCCCTGACTCCTGTCCCTTCACTATAGAGCCTGGGCCTCATTATACAGCTGTACAGGAGTCTAGTGAAGGCTTTTTAGCCCTTTCCTCAGACTGTAGCTCCTGAGCACAGGCCCTCACTCCTGTCCCTTCACTATAAAGCCTGGGCCTCATTATACAGCTGTACAGGGGTCTAGTGAAGGCTTTTTAGCCCTTTCCTCAGACTGTGGCTCCTGGGCACCATGTGATCTCACCATAACCCTAACAAGCTAATTAAGGTGTGAAATCTTTGTCAAAATTATCTCAGTACACAAATCTCCTAGGGTGCCCAAAGTTTTGCATCGCCCCTTTTTCCTTTATGCAATTATGAAATTGTAAAAAAGTCTATATATATATATATTATTATTATTATTATTATTATTATTATTATTTTTGCGTGAAATACAAAGGCCATGTGTCATCTTAGAGGTTCGGCCTTTTAGAGATCATTTCATCTTCATCTTACTACTGATCACAATAACAGTCATTTTGACCAGGGGCGCCCACACTTTTACATGCCGCTGTCAATGCTTCATCCCGCTGGTGCTCAATATTTAATAGGGTCTCGCTATTAAACTTAATGAAAAGTTCGGTGAATTTCTTTGAGCTGTTATTACTAGAGATGAGCGAATATCGTCGGAGAAGTTGTTATTGGCTAATATCGCTTACCGAATAGCTGCATCGGGACCCCGGATCCCTGGAGCGCTCCCGATAATCAGCTGCATGTGTCGCCCTCCATGCAGGTGCTGTGACTATCACACAGCACGACACACGCAGCTGATTATCGGGAGCGCTCCAGCACACTGAGTCCTGCACACACTGAGGCCCCTGATCATGTGACCCCTGACTCCTCCCCTCCTGTGACCTCATCACAGGTCCTGTGTGCACAGAGCAGTGATATAAGTGGCGGACACTCCTGGATCTTCTGAAGGAAAAAATGACAATTGTACTTTTTTCCTCACAAAAATGTGATTTTAGCCCCAAAATCGGCAGCGTAACAAATCCTTATTTCCCCACTGTAGTTTGTAGACTCCATATACAGATCCCTTAAGTGCGAAAAGAGCTGAATTCCCCACTTAAGTTATTGCATTTTGGAAATTGCCCCCACTGGGAATTTATCTCCAGGTAAAGGCACAATTGTGTCTCCATGGGGGTTGTGCTCACAGCCCAACATCGTGTGGCCTCCAAAGAAATGCCACCCCACACCATTACTGACCACTGCCAAACCGGTCATGCTGAAGGATGTTGCAGGCAGCAGATCGCTCTCCACGGCGTCTCCAGACTCTGTCACGTCTGTCACATGTGCTCAGTGTGAACCTGCTTCCATCTGTGAAGAGCACAGCGCGCCAGTGGCGAATTTGCCAATCCTGGTGTTCTGTGGCAAATGCCAAGCATCCTGTACGGTGTTGGGCTGTGAGCACAACCCCCATCTGTGGAAGTCGGGCCCTCAGACCATCCTAATGGAGTCAGTTTCTAACCATTTGTGCAGACACATGAACATTTGTGGCCTGCTGAAGATCATTTTGCAGGGCTCTGGCAGTGCTCCTCCTGTTCCTCCTTGCACAAAGGTGGAGGTAGCGGTCCTGCTGCTGGGTTGTTGCCCTCCTACGACCCCCTTCACGTCTCCTTGTATACTGGCCTGTCTCCTGGTAGTGCCTCCAGCCTCTGGACACTACGCTGACAGACACAGCAAACCTTCTTGCCACAGCTCGCATTGATGTGCCATCCTGGATGAGCTGCACTACCAGAGCCACTTGTGTGGGTTGTAGAGTCCGTCTCATACTACCACGAGTGTGAAAGCACAACCAACATTCAAAAGTGACCAAAACATCATCCAGAAAGCATTGGTACTGAGATGTGGTCTGTGGTCCCCACCTGCAGAACCGCTCCTTTATTGAGGGTGTCTTGATAATTGCCAATAATTTCCATCTGTTGTCTATTCCATTTGCACAACAGCATGTGAAATTGATTGTCAGTCAGTGTTGCTTCCTAAGTGGACAGTTTGATTTCACAGAAGTTTGATTTACTTGGAGTTATATTCTGTTGTTTAAGTGTTCCCTTTATTTTTTTGAACAGTGTATATAGATAGAGAGATTTATTTTTCTTTACGTGGAGGGTCCAATTCCAGCTATTGCTGTGGGATCTGTGATTTCTATCTACTCCACTGTGTACAGGATAATAGAGTATAATAAAGTAGTTATGGACGGGACATAACTAACATTGTGCAGTGACTCTGCTTTCCATATAGTGATGGATATTTGTTGTTGCTAAAACTGATTTTTTTTTCCACTTTAAACCTCTTTTTAAACCCCTCTGATCAGTGCGATCATACAACATACAAGCCTCTGATGGCTCCAGTGATGCCCTCTACTACTGTAGTGCCGTGTATCATCACTGCCTGTCAGTGTAATACTAACGGCCCCATACACATGAGATCAGAGTTGGCTGAACGGTCATTTGGCAGACGGCGATCTCTCCCGACTCCCCCATACACACAAATATTCCAGCTTTCCTGTGGTCTGTATGAGAGAGTCGCCTCCAGACTCCTCTAGAGGAGGATTATCTACAGGAAGAACAAACGGATTATCCTCTGAAATTCAGGATGTCAGATCCTTCTCTGCCCTGACATCATCTGTCGGGAGGCCCCCAAATACATTATATGGTCGGTCAAACCCCCCGAAATCAGTGCTTTCGTAGAACTTTAGTCTAATGTGTATGGGGGTGTAAGATGGGCGCCAAACGAGTCCGTGAGGGGAGATATGTGTCATCATGGCTCTTAGCTGCGGTGATGTGACCTCAGAAGAATGCTCCAGCACATATAGTGCTGAGAGAGTTATTAGGCCATTCCAGTGATGGGATTGAATGACTGCTTACATGTCCCATTCCCAGGGGTGTGGTTTGGCAGATAAAATGGAGGCTGATTCTCTCAGTCAGTGTCTGGAACTGGAGATGTGTGAAACTTCTGTGTGAATCAGAGCTGAGATCTAACGTGATAGAAGATTCCAGTGCGGGGAAGACGGGAAACCTTCATATAGACGGCCGGTGGGGATGGAGGCAGTGACCGACTCTGGCCAAATCTGTCTCTAGAGCCGCAGTAGAAGATGAAGATGTCGTCCTCATCATGAAGGAGTTATTTCTTATGTCGCGTGTAATGAATATCTCCTGCAGTATTGCTAATGCCGATTCCAGTGTCGGTAATGAGAGGAGAATTAGCGTTATGGAAGATGAGTCTATGAGGAACGTGTTCAGCTGCCGACTCCGAGGAGGAAACTGCTTGTTGTCTGTGGCCTAAATATATAGGTTTTATTAGTAGATGTCAGGGGAGAAAACTAAACCCTGTAAAATAATAAATCTCCTCATATGTTTTCCCTTCCCCATGACAGCACCGCACATGAGAGAAGGTACCCGCCCCCAGGAAACAGGAAACCTGTAGCAGAGACATAAGAAGGGGGGCGGCACCTCTCCCCTCAGTTTGGTTTCCTGTTTCTTGCAGGCGGGATGCTTGGAGGGGTCCCCTCTGATGATCCGGTCGGGAGGCCGAGGTCCGGGGTCCGGGGGGAGAGAGCGGCAGGGGGCGCGGTCGCGCGCGCCTGTCAGCCCAGCTTGTGGGCGCTGCAAATGACATCCTCCTCCTGTGACTCCCCGGCAGCCTCTCCAGTGGGAGGCAGGGCCGGGGGAGGCATGTCCACCATGACGCTGGCGCCGATTGAGTGGCGACGGCTTCCGGAGTCGCACCGGAAGTGACGTCGCACGCCAGGGGAGCGGTGTACTGGGCACTTCCAGGCGGGAGCAGTCCCAGAAGCGTGCACCGCTCCTCCATAAGAAGGGAGTCGCGGCAGACGCCACTGGTGCCAGAGAGGCTGCACACAGGCTCCACGGTATATAGCCAGCAGCAGAACGGAATGGATCCTGAAGTTGGAGAGCAAGTACAGGAGGAAGAGCCACCAGCTGCCGGGGTACCCAGAGGGCCGGGTGAGTGCCTTTGTAAGGCAGCACAATATATTAACAAAGGCCCTGTGTATGTTTTCTGTAGGGAAAGGCCACAACCAAACAAAAGAACAAAGAATGTGCGTTATGTAAAAAGGTCCTAGCTAAAACGTATGACACGCGACTCTGTCGCTCGTGCATTAAAAAGACAGTGGCCGAAGAGTCACCATCCCTGCTCCAAAGCATTAAAGCTATGATCCGGGATCAAGTAAAATCGACGGTGAAAGATGAAATAAAAGTGCAGGCAACACGTAGCACCGATATAACGCCTGCCTCACCCCCGCCCCCACTGCCTCCCACAGAGATAACTACTGATATAGAGTCTGAGGAAGAGTAAGGAAAGGAGATAGAGGCCTCGGATTCAGACCTAGACTCCTCGGACGAGGAAAAGGGGCATCCATATTTTCTATCTGAGGACATTGGGAATCTGCTAAAACTTGTAAGGTCCACAATGGGACTTGAGACACCAAAAGAGCCTAAATCAATTCAAGATGCTATATTTAGCAATCTTGAATGGAAAAAGCGAAGGGTTTTTCCCTTCCATGATAACCTGCTAAATTTAATCAAGAGAGAGTGGAAAAAACCCAACAAATAAATGTCCATACCGCAGGCGCTCAAACGAAAATACCCGTTTGATGAGGAGGTATGCGATAAATGGGGAAAAGGCGCCCAGACTAGATGCCGCCATTACTAGTACATCCAGAGGGATAGCATTGCCATTTGAAGATATTGGCGCCCTAAAAGACCCCCTTGACAAGAAAGCAGACGCTTTTCTAATAGCAGCTTGGGAAGCATCAGCTTGGTCGTTTAAACCAGGGGTGGCTGCCACTTGTACGGCACGTGCTATGGTCAGGTGGTTAGACGAATTAAGTGACCAAATTAAGAATAAATGCCCAAGGGAGACACTGCTGGAGGCAATACCTTTCCTACAGAAAGCAGCAGGATTCCTGGCTGACGCTGCAGTAGATTCCTTCCGAGGTGCCGCCCGTGCATGCGCCCTTTCTAATTCAGGCCGCAGATCACTTTGGTTAAAAAACTGGTCGGCAGATTTCCAGTCAAAGGTTAAACTCTGTGCCGTCCCCTGTGAGGGTCAATACTTATTTGAAAAAGCACTGGACGAAATTTTGGAAAAAGCATCAGATAAGAAAAAACTGTTTCCAACCCCCTTCCCAAGGCGTCTGTGGACTGAGGCTCACTCGTCCTTTCGTGGAACAGGGAATAGAGGGAACCGAGGGCGGCCAGACGATAGAACCACGCGGGGTAGGCCCTGGAGGGGAAGGAAGGAGAGCGGTTTCCTCTTTAGTAGAACCACCCCGAGACCCGATACCAAGCAATGACGCCAGGGCGGTTGGGGGAAGGCTTCGATTCTTTGTCCATCAGTGGGTAGCATTGCCCACCTCAAAGTGGGTAACCGACCTGTTGGCCAAGGGCCTACGACTCAGTTTTCTAACCCTTCCTCCTCAAAGACTAAAAGTGACCCGGGTAGCTAAGAAGAATCAGGCTACATTAGAAAAGGAGATCCAGCTCCTCATTCAAAAAGAGGTACTTCTAAAAGTACCGTGTCATCAGAAAGGAAAAGGGTTTTACAGTACTCTGTTCCTCACGCCAAAACCAGATGGGTCACTAAGAACAATATTCAATCTCAAAGCCCTGAACCAATATATCAGAACAGAAAAATTCAAAATGGAGACCTTGGGGTCAGCAGTAAAACTGCTCGACCCAGGTTGCTACATGGCAGTAATAGATCTTACCGATGCCTATTACCATGTCGCAATATGGGAAGAACACCAACAATATCTGAGACTGGTAGTAGAGATTGCTCAAATCCCCACTCATCTACAGTACCGGTGCCTACCCTTCGGGGTATCAGTAGCCCCGCGTATATTTACGAAAATCATCGGGGAAGTAGCGTCCTTTATAAGAAGGGAAAATATCCTGTTAGTACCTTATCTAGACGATTTCCTGGTTATAGCAAACAGCAGGGAAAACTGCGAAGATGCAGTTACAAAGGTCCTGGAGATATTAACCAGGTTAGGCTGGAAGATCAATCTGAAAAAATCCAAATTAACTCCAGTACAGTCACAAGAATTCCTTGGAATTTGGTTGGACTCATTAAAACAACAGTGCAGCCTTCCAGGAAGGAAAATTGTAGCTGTCCAGAAAAAAATACAACGGATACAGTCCGGTCGAGCCATACCAGTAAGAGAGGCAATGTCGCTCCTGGGCACGTTAACAGCAACAATTCCAGCGGTCCGGTGGGCACAAAGCCATACGAGAGAACCACAGTGGCAGATCCTGTCCGAGCAGGAGAAGAGTCCTTCCAATTTAGATCGGGGGATTATCCTCTCCCCTCAAGTGCAGGAGTCCCTAAAATGGTGGCTGAGCACCGAAAACTTAAACAGAGCAGTGCCCTGGACTACTCAAAACTCGGTGATATTGACCACGGATGCAAGTCTGAGTGGTTGGGGGGCACACATAGGTAAACAAACCCTACAGGGCCAGTGGGAACCCGGAATGAGGGAGGCATCCTCAAATCTAAAAGAACTGGCGGCCGTAAGGCGAGCCCTTCCCCTAGTAAAGCAAAAAGTACAAGGGAAACATGTCACCATATTATCCGACAACAACACGGTCATAGCATACATAAACAGACAAGGGGGTACAAGGTCGGCAACCCTTATGGCAGAGGCCAGGGAATTATTCGCTTGGGCAGAAAACAATATTCTATCCTTACCGGGTACACATTTAAAGGGGGCAGACAATTATCTGGCCGATTTATTTAAGCCGTCATGTACTACACCAGGGAGAATGGTCCCTAAGTCAAAAAATATTTGGGGAAATCTGCGCTGCCTGGGGCACACCAGAAGTAGACTTGTTTGCCACCAGGGAAAATCGGAAAGTGGACAGGTTCTACTCCCTAAATCCAAGAGAGCGGGGTGGATTCGCTACTACACCGGTGGAAATTTCACCTGGCATATGCGTTCCCCCCCCCGTTGGCATTGATTCCAGTAGTCTTAAAAAAGATCCAGCAGGAAAAAGCTCGAATAATCCTGATTGCGCCCTTCTGGCCGAAGAGGGCATGGTTCACATGGCTCAGACGCATGTCTATCTCGGACCCATGGATTCTCCCAGATACCCCGAATCTGCTATACCAGGGCCCAGTAGAACACCCCAGGGTTCACAGGCTGCACCTCACTGCGTGGAACTTGAGAGGGGACTCCTTCTAGCAAAAGATTTCTCAGTCCCGTTAGTAACCACCCTGCTCGCTAGCAGGAAGGAGGTAACTTCACGAAAATACCAAAAAAATTGGGAAAAATTCTTACAGTTCACGGGCCGACAATTGACTAGAACAGCCCAGAAAATACCAATAAAAGAGATCCTAGAGTTCCTCCAGAAAGGACTGGAAAAAGGACTGTCCACAAGCACCTTAAAAGTGCAGGTATCGGCCCTGCGTGCACTGTTTGATCAAAAACTGGCAGATCACCCATGGATCTATAGATTCATTCGGGCCTCCTTCACATCCAGGCCCACAAAATTAACACCTAAGGTAGCTCCCTGGGATCTAAATTTAGTATTAAGGGCACTGACAGCATCTCCATTCGAACCGATTGCTTCCATCCCAATAAAGGCGCTGACACTAAAAACAGTACTCCTGGTGGCCCTAACCTCAGCTCGTCGTGTCTGCGAGCTGCAGGCGATATCTGTAAATCCACCACATACCACCTTTTTGGATGATAGAGTGATCATAAAAACTGATCCAGCCTTCCTACCAAAGGTAAATTCCAAATTCCACAGGGAGCAGGAGATAATTTTGCCCTCGTTTTGTTCGAAACCCAAATCCCAGGGAGAGGAAACCTTTCATTGTTTAGATGTCAGACGTTGCCTGCTTCAATATATTGAAGCCTCAAAATCATGGCGACAGTCTTCAGCCCTTTTTTTCTCCTTTCAAGGGACAAACAGGGGTAAAAAAGCTTCAAAGTCAACGATTGCACGATGGCTTTGTATGGGTATTGCACTAGCTTACTCTTCTTCAAACCAGACTCCCCCACTGGGTGTAACAGCTCACTTTACAAGAGCCATTGCACGTCCTGGGCTGAAAGGGCAAATGCTTCAGTTGAGCAGATCTGTAAAGCAGCAGTATGGTCATCACCATCCACTTTCTTCCGACACTATAGACTAGACCTAGGGCCCTCAAATCTGGCCTTTGGGAGAAAAGTGTTGTCTGCTGTTGTCCCACCCTAGGAGTCTATTCTATCTTTCCTCTCATGTGCGGTGCTGTCATGGGGAAGGGAAAAAATGATAATTACTTACCGGTAATTTGATTTTCCAGAGCCATGACAGCACTGCATTGTTCCCGCCCTATCTTGGTGATGGTTGTGTGGTGCACCAGAGGTTTTAAAAATTATATCTGGATGTGTAGATATATGTATATAGACATGTATATAAAGGGAAAGGGGAATATTAGTAACACTGTTATATAACATGTATGTAAACTAATAAGGCGGTTACCTTGCATACTCTGAAACAAACTGAGGGGAGAGGTGCTGTCCCCCTTCTTATGTCTCTGCTACAGGTTTCCTGTTTCCTGGGGGCGGGTACCTTCTCTCATGTGCTGTGCTGTCATGGCTCTGGAAAATCAAATTACCGGTAAGTAATTATCATTTTTCCCTTATTATTTCCAGTAATTGTATTATTACACAGGATTCTTATGATGTTACATCAGATCATCTTCTTCTCATTCAGGTCTCTACAATATCGGATTCTCTCAGTGAAGATCTTCTACAAAAGAGAATTTTCCTGATTTACCCATCAAGGATGGCTATGGACAGAGACAAGATGGCGGAGAGGATATTACACCTCACCCTAGAGGTCCTCTTCCGTCTCACTGGAGAGGTGAGAGATTCTGATGACGTCACATTACATCATTCTTATCTATGGGAATAACAGATGGACAGAACTGGAGAGGTGAGGACTCTGGAAATGTCTGGAGTGAGATTTATTAATGTGTCTCTCCATAACCAGGATTACACAGTGGTGAAGACCTCTAGTGATCGCTGTCAGGACCCTGTGTCTGAGGGATGGGGAAGACCCCTGAGCCCAATCACGGGGCCTCCACCTCACCCCCTGATCCATGAGGACATCAATGACCAGAAGATTCTAGACCTTATCTACAAGATGACTGAGCTGCTGACTGGAGAGGTGACACTGCTGAGAATGCTGGGACATTATACAGTAACACTATGAAGGGATCGGGAGGATGACGGTATCATTGTATGTGTCAGGTTCCTATAAGGTGTCAGGATGTCGCTGTCTATTTCTCCATGGAGGAGTGGGAGTATTTAGAAGGACACAGAGATCAGTACAAGGACGTCATAATGGAGGTTCCCCAGCCCCTCACATCTCCAGGTAATAGACAGGACTAAATACACACGGCCTATAATTATCTGTATGTAGAGAATGAATTCAGTCCCTGTATGTGTTTCCTCCAGATCTATCCAGTAAGAGGACAACACCAGAGAGATGTCCCCGTCCTCTTCTTCCACAGGACTGTAACCAAGAAGATCCCAGTGCTCCTCAGGATCATCAGGTAGATGGAGAGAAGGTGTCAGGAGATCTCCCCTATGATGTGTAGACGGCTGTGAAGGTCTTGTGCTCAGTCTTGTTTTATCCACCAGTATTATATGTTTTATACTTGTGTAATGAGAACGGTGGAGATGGCAGGATTAGAGCTGATCATAGATGGGACTTCTCCGTCTGTCTGTGACTTTTACAATATTTGTTTTAGGGTGAAGATCTGACCCATATTAATACTACAGAGACATATGTGAGGGGTGATGAGCGGTGTAAAGAGGAGATTCCCACATATGACTACCCAGGTGAGTAGTAACCACTGAATGCAGAGAAGTCACAGATTCCTCTCAGTCACCGGCTGTGGCTGCTTTATCGGTGGTGTAGTCCGGCCGTATTACCATGATCACCATTTTGCCTCTAGACCACAACATTTTCCTCCACCCAAAACTGTTCAAATGACTTTGGGCAATGAAAGCCCTTTTCTATAGAACTTACAGCCAATTACATTGTTTTTGATCCTAAGGAATTCAGATTACTGCACAATCTTTCCTGAAATGGGGAGCAATATTATTTTCTCTAATCTTCTGCTCAGGATCCATAGTAGCTCCAATGATCCACCATAAATGAGGGCAACTCTGTTTACTGTTGATTAATCTTTGTTTGTAGTTTTCAGTTAATGAGATTCTCGTGCTCTGGGGCGGGGCTGTGGGCGGGGCTGTGGGCGGGGCTTTATGTGGAGCTCTGATTACATATTCATCTGTATTGGCTTATGACAGGTCGCTGACCCCTCACTGACCTGTCCCCATTATTACATAATGCATATAATAGCATTGATATTATTGGTGATAATGCCTATAATATTGTGGCTATTGTGAGGCTCAGAAAAAAAATTATATCCAGCAAAATGTCACCAGCGATGTCGGCGCCTGCGCAGTAGCATCTGTAAGTAAGAGATAGAGGCTACTGGACAGGATCCGCCGGTGACATTTTGCTGGATATAATTTTTTTTCTGAGCCTCACAATAGCCACAATATTATAGGCATTATCACCAATAATATCAATGCTATTATATGCATTATGTAATAATGGGGGCAGGTCAGTGAGGGGTCAGCGACCTGTCATAAGCCAATACAGATGAATATGTAATCAGAGCTCCACATAAAGCCCCGCCCACAGCCCCACCCACAGCCCCGCCCCAGAGCACGAGAATCTCATTAACTGAAAACTACAAATACAGATTAAACAACAACCACAAGACGGATTTCATCACCAGGTATCATTGTAATCAGTATAACGGCGCTGACCTGACAGTGTCTGTAGGTTACTGAGCACAATCCTGCCGACAGGTTCCCTTTAAGACATCTCCGCTCTGCACTATTATACATAGTTTTCTATAAATGTGTAATATTTCCTCTTGAAACTCATCTGACAGAAAATATTGGACCTTACTATAGTTTAGATTGTGAAGTCACCAAGCCCAATGCTCTAATTAACTGTTAATTGCCCCCTGCTGTAAACCGTCCTCCAACTCCCTCCTCCTCCCTCCCTCACCTGGCTTCATTTCATGGACAGTTGAATGGTATAAGTTGAACAGAGAAGGTCAGAAATGACCTTGGTCAGATGTGACATCATTTGAAGTGACATACAGTGGGGCAAAAAAGTATTTAGTCAGTCAGCAATAGTGCAAGTTCCACCACTTAAAAAGATGAGAGGCATCTGTAATTTACATCATAGGTAGACCTCAACTATGGGAGACAAACTGAAAAAAAAAAATCCAGAAAATCACATTGTCTGTTTTTGTTTCATTTTATTTGCATATTATGGTGGAAAATAAGTATTTGGTCAGAAACAAAATTTCATCTCAATACTTTGTGATATATCCTTTGTTGGCAATGACAGAGGTCAAACGTTTTCTGTAAGTCTTCACAAGGTTGCCACACACTGTTGTTGGTATGTTGGCCCATTCCTCCATGCAGATCTCCTCTAGAGCAGTGATGTTTTTGTCTTTTCGCTTGGCAACATGGACTTTCAACTCCCTCCAAAGGTTTTCTATAGGGTTGAGATCTGGAGACTGGCTAGGCCACTCCAGGACCTTGAAATGCTTCTTACGAAGCCACTCCTTCGTTGCCCTGGCGGTGTGCTTTGGATCATTGTCATGTTGAAAGACCCAGCCACGTTTCATCTTCAATGCCCTTGCTGATGGAAGGAGGTTTGCACTCAAAATCTCACGATACATGGCCCCATTCATTCTTTCATGTACCCGGATCAGTCGTCCTGGCCCCTTTGCAGAGAAACAGCCCCAAAGCATGATGTTTCCACCACCATGCTTTACAGTAGGTATGGTGTTTGATGGATGCAACTCAGTATTCTTTTTCCACCAAACACGACAAGTTGTGTTTCTACCAAACAGTTCCAGTTTGGTTTCATCGGACCATAGGACATTCTCCCAAAACTCCTCTGGATCATCCAAATGCTCTCTAGCAAACTTCAGACGGGCCCAGACATGTACAGGCTTAAGCAGTGGGACACGTCTGGCACTGCAGGATCTGAGTCCATGGTGGCGTAGTGTGTTACTTATGGTAGGCCTTGTTACATTGGTCCCAGCTCTCTGCAGTTCATTCACTAGGTCCCCCCGCGTGGTTCTGGGATTTTTGCTCACCGTTCTTGTGATCATTCTGACCCCACGGGGTGGGATTTTGCGTAGAGCACCAGATCGAGGGAGATTATCAGTGGTCTTGTATGTCTTCCATTTTCTAATTATTGCTCACTCAGTTGATTTCTTCACTCCAAGCTGGTTGGCTATTGCAGATTCAGTCTTCCCAGCCTGGTGCAGGGCTACAATTTTGTTTCTGGTGTCCTTTGACAGCTCTTTGGTCTTCACCATATTGGAGTTTGGAGTCAGACTGTTTGAGGGTGTGCACAGGTGTCTTTTTATACTGATAACAAGTTTAAACAGGTGCCATTACTACAGGTAATGAGTGGAGGAAAGAGGAGACTCTTAAAGAAGAAGTTACAGGTCTGTGAGAGCCAGAAATCTTGATTGCTTGTTTCTGACCAAATACTTATTTTCCACCATAATATGCAAATAAAATGAAACAAAAACAGACAATGTGATTTTCTGGGTTTTTTTGTCTCAGTTTGTCTCCCATAGTTGAGGTCTACCTATGATGTAAATTACAGACGCCTCTCATCTTTTTAAGTGGTGGAACTTGCACTATTGCTGACTGACTAAATACTTTTTTGCCCCACTGTATTTAAAGTGATACATGAGAAATATACCAGAAATCGGTCAAAAGGTAAGACTAACCACTGCTTTCTTACTTTACTTGTTTGTTTTTTTTACTCTGCTCTTTAACCATGCTTACATTTGCCATCACCATTTTTGCTCCACTAATTATTATTATTATTATTATTTATTTAGCACCATTGATTCCATGGTGCTGTACATGAGAAGGGGTTGCATACAAATTACAGATATCACTTACAGTAAGCAAACAAACAATGACAGACTGATACAGAGGGGAGAGAGGACCCTGCCCTTTCGGGCTTACATGCTACAGGATGGTGGGTTGCAACGGTTCCGGTGTTGGTTGAGGTGATATCACCGGTAGTGGTGAGGGAGGAGGTAGCGGAGTTATTTCATGCTGTAGGCTTTCTTGAAAAGGTGGGTTTTCAGGTTCCGTCTGAAGGATCCAAATGTGATTGATAGTCGGACTTGTTGGGGTAAAGAATTCCAGAGAATAGGGGCAGTTCGGGCGAAGTCTTGGAGGCGGTTGGGTGAAGAACGAATGAGTGTGGAGGAGAGAAGGAAGTCTTGGGAGGACCGGAGATTACGTGAGGGAAGGTATCGGGAGATGAGTTCAGAGCCATATGGCGGAGACAGGTTTTAGATGGCCTTGTAGGTCAGTATTAGTAGTTTGAACTGGATACGCTGAGGGAATGGGAGCCAGTGAAGAGATTTGCAGAGGCGAGAAGCGGAAGAGTAGTGAGGAGAGAGATGAATTAGTCGGGCAGCAGAGTTAAGGATGGACTGGAGAGGTGCGAGGGTGTTAGCAGGGAGACCACAGAAAAGGATGTTGCAGTAGTCGAGGCGGGAGATGATGAAGGCATGCATAAGCATGATGGTGGTCAGATAGGGGGAAGGGAGAGGTTGTGAGATTAGATAGGGAACAGAGGCGGGTGAAGTTGAGGTCTAATGTATGTCTGTCATGGTCACGTGTGTCTGGACGCAGATGTTACCGCAAGGTGGACCCATAACACACGTGACCCTGGATACAGCGCCTCCAGTGGCGAATTTAAATAATAATACGTGCAGATGGATACACCGCCTCCACCAGACGAATTTGGGTATTACACGTTAATATAAATTCTGGAAACCGCCTCCAGTACGGCGAATTTAAATAATAAGGGGGAACCTGGGAAACATTAACAATGGTGGGCCCTGCGATAGGGAATAGGGGAGTGGAGACCTCCTGAGCTCCCCTGAGCCAGTGTCCCTGCACTCCTTACGTTCCCTATACAGGCTCCGCACCTGTCGCCGCACGCGAACCTTAAACCCTTGCTCGCCCTGACCCTAAACCCTCACTAGGGAGTAGGTCGGTGCGGAAACTAATCCCACCACTGCACTAATAACACACATGAGGGAAAGAGACAATACAGGGGGACACCACTTAGCTTTATGCTCTGTGCTTATGCTCCTGCAACAGAGCCCTCCACCTGCGTGTGTCTTCTCCTCCACCCGGATCCATCACCATAACAGGATCCTTCACCATAGTGCAGCCTTGGAGCAGAGTCCATCTCCAGTTGCAGCAGTCCAATAACAGAGTCCCAAGGATGAGTCAGCCTCTGCCAAAATTCTAAGCATGCTTGAGTCCAGCTCTCGGCCACCAAGTCGAGCACGCCGAGTGCAACTCTCTCCATAGTCGCCACTCCACAAAGCCATGCACGCACTTCCCGCCGACACATAAACTGCGACTCCTCCACGCCATGCCAGCAATTACTGCAGACACGATTAGCTGCCACTCGTCTCCTCTGGCTGACTGTGCAGGACTCCTCTTCAGCTCCATGTTCACCCAGGCTTCACAAACTCAGAATGAATCAATCAGTCAGTATCACCAGCCGTGATTGCACACCCTGAGACTCACTTATGGAGCCCCACACCTGATTCATAATTACGTGCAAATTAAACCTAAAGTGCGATACCACTAACCACCACCGGGGACAGTCAAGTCACTTGGCACTTGCCAAAGTAAAAAAAGTTCACCCTGTGCAAATTAAAACTGTCAGATCAAATTCAGATCATGACAATGTCCATCTGTGTGGGTGGCTGTGGAGGACCACTGAGTAAGTCCAAAGGATGAGGTAAGTGACAGGAGTTTGGAGGCTGCTGGCTGGTGGGTGTCAGTAGGGATGTTGAAGTCCCCCATGATGATGGTTGGGATGTCAGAAGAGAGAAGGTGGAGGAGCCAGGTGGAGAATTGGTCGATGAAGTTTGTGGCTGAGCCCGGTGGTTGGTATATGACAGCCATTTAGAGATTAGAGGGAGAGTAAATACGGAGAGTGAACCTCGAAAGAAGGGAGGATAAGGGAGGGTGGGGGTTGGATAGGATTGAAGGAGCAGTTTTTAGAAAGGAGGAAACCCATTCCTCCGCCTTGTCTGTTGCCAGGGCGAGGAGTGTAGGTAAAGGGGATACCGCCGTAACTCAGTGCGGCCGGGAGGCCGTGTCAGGGGGTGTCAGACAGGTTTCAGTGTCAGTGAGGGCCAGGAAGGAAAGGTTGCGGGAGATAAAGAGGTCGTGGAGCTTGTTGCAGATGGAGCGAGCATTCCAAAGTTCTCCAGAAAGAGGGTGGGGGAGGGAGGGGGTCAGTGGCACAGGTTTTAAGTGTGAGGGATTGCAGTAGTTTCTCTTAGTGTGAGAAAGATTAGTGGGATGTATGAGGCGGGGGGGGGAGGCAGGATTGGGGGATATGTCACCAGCAGTGAGAAGAAGCAGAGAAAGGGAAAGCAGGTGGGTGAAGGAGAGTGATCGTCTTGTATTGTATGTTAGTAGGATAGGTCTGAGGTTAAGAAGTATGTCTGCAGATAAAGCGAGGTGGGGGGTTAATAGAGAGGGGGAGATAGTTATTTGGTTCGAGGGTGCAGGGGTTTGGGGATAGCGAAGGAGAGTGAAGATTAGTGGTCAAATCTGAACTCATCATCTTTCCTCCATCTCACAGATCTTCCTTACCCAACCTAACTAAAACAATTAATGACATCACACTTTCCCCAGTACCGGAAGTCCGCTGCCTCAGAGTAACCTTTGACTCTGCCCTGTCCTTCAAACCGCACATCCAAGCTCTTTCTACCTCCTGTCGCCTCCAGCTCAAAAATATTTCCAGAATCCGTCCTTTCCTCAACCCAACATTACTGACCAAAAGTACTAATGACTTACGCACAGCCAAAGCTAACAGACAGTTCTCCATCCTCCTTCTTAACCTGTTCTCTGCCTTTGACACAGTTGACCACTGCCTACTGCTACAGATTCTTTCTTCCCTTGGCATCAAAGACCTTGCCCTGTCCTGGATTTCCTCATACCTTTCTGACCGCACATTCAGCGTTTCCCACTCCCACAGTACCTCCTCATCCCGCCCCCTCTCTGTTGGAGTCCCCTAAGGCTCTGTCCTGAGGCCCCTACTTTTTTCCATCTATACTCTTGGCCTAGGACAACTTATCCCATGGCTTCCAGTACCATCTCTATGCGGACGACACTCAGATCTACCTCTCTGGCCCAGATGTCACCTTTCTGCTGTCCAGAATCCTGGAGTGTCTATCAGCCATATCCTCCTTTTTCACCTTTCGCTTCCTAAAACTCAACGTAGATAAAACTGAACTCATTATCTTTCCTCCAACTCGCATATCTTCCCTACCCGATCTATCTATTATGGTAAACGGTATCACTCTCTCTCCAGCACGTGAAATCCGCTGTAATTCTCGACTCTGCCTTTCCTTCAAACCACACGTCCAATCTCTTGCTACCTCCTGTCGCCTCCAGCTCAAAAATATTTCCAGAATCCGTCCCTTCCTCAGTCCTCAATCTACTAAAACTCTTGTACATGCCCTCATCATCTCCCGCCTTGACTAATGCAACACTCTCCTCTGTGGCCTCCCTGCTAACTCTCTTGCACCACTCCAGTCTGTCCTCAATTCTGCTGCCCGACTAATCCACCTCTCTCCTCGCCACTCCCGTCTCCCCCCCCCTGCAAATCTCTCCATTGGCTCCCAATTCCCCAACGAATCCAGTTCAAACTACTAACACCGACCTACAAAGTCACCCACAACCTTTCCCCTCCCTTTATCTCTGAACTAATCTCCCAATATCTTCCCTCACATAATCTTCGATCCTCCCATGACCTCCTACTCTCCTCCACACTTATTCGTTCCTCACACAACCGCCTCCAAGATTTCTCCTGAATATCCCCTATCCTCTGGAATGCCATGCCTCAACACGTCCGATTATCCACCACCCTCAGTTCCTTCAAACGGAACCTGAAAACCCATCTTTTCAGGAAAGCTTACAGCCTGCAATGACGATTCTGCCGCCTCACCACCGCCCGAGCTGCCGCCTCATCTCCACCAGAGCTGCGGCACCCCCGACCTTCTGTCTCTTCCCCACTATCCCGTAGAATGTAAGTCCGCAACGACAGGGTCCTCTCCCCTCTGTACCAGTCTGTCATTGTAAATTTGTTTACTGTTAACAATATCTATAACTTTGTATGTAACCCCCCTTCTCATGTACAGCACCATGGAATTAATGGGCGCTATAGAAATAAATAATAATTACACCAGAGAGGTTTCACCACTAGCTACTCATTTATTACTGATGGAGACTGTGGAGTTTGATCATTTCAGTAGATGTTATTGTCTATAGTCACAGTGTTTGATTACAGTAGTGTCCAAAATCCTCTGATTTAACCTCTTCCCGCAGCCAGTTTAGTGTTCTTAATCTGGCCCCATTTTTAATATCTGACGTGTGTCACTTTATGTGGTCGTAAATTATTCACAAAGGATAATAGAAAACAAATGGATCTTACAAATTATTTTCCAGCTTCTCACAATACGCTACATACGATTGTACACTACTGTCTGGGCACATGGCAGTGTTCAGAAGGGAAGGAGCGCCATTTAGCTATTTGAATGCAGATCTTGCTGGAATAGTTTGTAGACAAAATGTATTGGGAGCACTGTTCATGGTCACCTGGCAGCTCAAAAGATGTCCACCATGACCATGCATGGCTCTATCTTCTCTGCTTTCTATATCCCAAGGATCGCCTTGCTCATCGCCCTTTAACACCATTACGTGGATCTGGACTTACACTGGGACCCCTAGGCTTGCACCATGGTGTTACCTGCTATTATGTGGTGTTAGATGGCAAGAAGAATAGTCAGGTAGCTGTGTCAGAACCAGAAGGCCAGAATCAGAAGACACAAGAGTAGTCAGTAAACGGGCCATGGTCACAGCAGGAAACAAATACACAAGCCGCAAGCTGAGCACAGAGGACTGAACCAGAGGAGACAACGCTGTATCTGGCAGATTCCGGCCATGTGCTTTGCGCTTTAGTAGGGTGTGGTACTTTCCAATTGGCTGAAGTAGGGAGCAGATTACTCCAGCTGGACAGCAGGAACAGATCCCAGATAAGATTGGACACACCATATGCAGAAGCCCTAATATAACTAAATGACAGAAAACCAGAATAGTCGAAATCCCCATAAAGTAATTCCATGTAATTAATTAATTAATAATTCATTGATGGTTGTATTCTATACACACGTGGTCAAAATTGTTGGTACCCCTCTGTTAATGACAGAAAAATCCACAATGGTCACAGAAATAACTTGAATCTGACAAAAGTAATACAAAAGTAATAATAAATAAAAAAATCTATGAAAATGAACAAATGAAAGTGAGACATTGCTTTTCAATCAAGCTTCCACAGAATGTGTAAATCAAGGTATGTTCACTAATTTGCATCACAGGTGTCTACAGTCTTGGAATCAGTGAGTGGCCTGTATAGAGGTTACAGATACTCACTGTGCTGTTTGGTGACATGGTGTGTATCACACTCAACATGGACCAGAGGAAGCAAAGAAGAGAGATGTCTCAGGAGATTAGAAAGAAAATTATAGACAAACATGTTACAGGTAAAAGTTATAAGACCATCTCCAAGCAGCTTCATGTTCCTGTGACTACAGTTGCACATATTATTCAGAAATGTAAGTTCCATGGGACTGTAGCCAACCTCCCTGGATGTGGCCGCAGGAGGAAAATTGATGACAAATCAAAGAGACGGATAATACGAATGGTAACAAAAGTGCCCAGAAAAACTTCTAAACAGATTAAAGGTGCACTTCAAGCTCAAGGAACATCAGTGTCATCGCACCATCTGTCATTGTATGAGCCAAAGTGGTCTTCATGGGAGGCAACCAAGGAGGACACCATTGTTGAAAAAAATCATAAAAAAAAGACTGGAATTTGCCAAACTACATGTTGACAAGCTACAAAGCTTCTGGGAGAATTTCCTATGGACAGATGAGATATAAATGGAACTTTCTGGCAAGTCACATCAGCTCTATGTTCTCAGATGGAAAAATGAGGCATATCACAAAAAGAACACTGTTCCTACTGTGAAACATGGAGGAGACTCTGTTACATTCTGGGGCTGCTTTGCTGCATATGGCACAGGGTGTCTAGAATCTCAGTCACAGGTCATGGGTCTTGCAACAGGATAATGACACATAATACACAGCTAAAACACGCAAGAATGGCTAAGAGGAAAATATTGGACTATTCTGAAGTGGTATTCTATGAGCCCTGACCTAAATTCTTATGAGCATCTTTGGAAAGAGCTGAAACATGTCGTCTGGAAAAGGCAACCTTCAAACACAAGACAACTGGAGCAGTTTGCTCTTGAGGAGTGGTCCAAAATACCTGTTGAGAGGTGCAGAATTCTCATTGAGAGTTACAGGAATCGTTTGATTGCAGTGATTGCCTCAAAAGGTTGTGCAACAAAATATTTTAGTTAAGGGAACCTTAATTTCTGTCCAGGCCTATTTCATGAGTTTTATTTATTTATTTATTTTTAATTCTCTGGAATCATGGTTGAAAAGCAATGTCTGACTTTCATTTGCTCATTTTCATAGATTTTTGATTTATTTCTACTTTTGTCAGATTCAAGTTATTTCTGTGACCATTGTGGGTTTTTCTGTTATTAAACGAGGGGTACCAACAATTTTGACCATGTGTGTAGGAGGAGTGAATATTTTGACTCCACAGCCACTTTCCGGAAATGAATAGTGGATGTTGGAGAGTGAAAATTACACATTTGATATTTTATTACCCAGCACATAGTGCCCAGATTGTGCTCCAGGAGACACCGCAAATTAAGTGGATTCTTCTCACTATAATATTGCTAAATACAGGGATCCTAAATGTTGTTTGCGCACACTGCAAGACTCCGAAGTGAGAGCGGATTTTGCTGGATTGGTTTATGGAAACCTTGTTGCTTTTCAGCAGCCTTTGAGCCACTAATAGTGTGGGAACCTCTGTTTTTCCAATGACAGATGATGGACCTGAGTGGGGACTTGTTTTTGTGAGATGAGAATTGGTATTATTTTCGCCTACATAACATTGATTGTTTTTTTTATGCTTTACATTTGGGAGGCAGAATGAGCAAACAGTTGAACACCTCACACTACTGGCTCATCCAACAAGGTTTTCTATTAGACTGTGAACTGTCATTGTCTTGGTAAATAATTAAAGCTTTTTACATAGCTTGCCATTTTTATGGACAGTTTAAGTAGAAATGTTCAAAAATATAAAACTCAAGGATATTTTATAAATAAATAATTGTTTTTATCTTAGCAGATGACTGTACCAGGAGATCAGAGGGACAGCTGACATCTTCAATTTTGAAATCTGATGATCTTGAGATCCTACAAGATAAAACTGAAGTGATTGCTATTACTCCAGATATACCATCATCCATTCACAGCAAAGATCTGTCATCTGATCCTATGAAACAGGTCCCATCTTCTGATTCATTACTGACTACTAAGGGAAATCAAAGTCACAAAAGAGGCATTAAAAAACAAACTGCTCCTAAGGCAAAGAAGTCATTCTCATGTTCAGAATGTGGGAAATGTTTTACATGGAAATCACATTTTGTTGCACACCAAAGAACTCACACAGGGGAGAAGCCTTTTTCCTGTTCAGAATGTGGGAAATGCTTTACACTGAAATCACATTTTGTTACTCACCATAAAACTCACACAGGTGAGAAGCCTTTTTCCTGTTCAGTATGTGGGAAATGTTTTACACATAAATCACATTTTGTTACTCACCATAGAACTCACACAGGGGAGAAGCCTTTTTCCTGTTTAGAATGTGGGAAATGTTTTAACCAGAAATCAGATTTGGTTAATCACCATAGAACTCACACAGGGGAGAAGCCTTTTTCCTGTTCAGAATGCTGGAAATGTTTTAACTGGAAATTACAATTGGTTAATCACCATAGAACTCACACAGGGGAGAAGCCTTTTTCCTGTTCAGAATGTGGGAAATATTTTAACTGGAAATCACAATTGGTTAATCACCATAGAACTCACACAGGGGAGAAGCCTTTTTCCTGTTCAGAATGTGAGAAATGTTTTAACCAGAAATCAGATTTGGTTAATCACCATAGAAATCACATAGGGGAGAAGCCTTTTTCCTGTTCAGAATGTGGGAAATGTTTTGCACATAAATCACATTTTGTTAGACACCAGAGAACTCACACAGGGGAGAAGCCTTTTTCCTGTTCAGAATGTGGGAAATGTTTTCACCAGAAATCAGATTTGGTTAAGCACCAGAGAACTCACACAGGGGAGAAGCTTTTTTCATGTTTAGAATGTGGGAAATGTTTTATCCAGAAATCAGATTTGGTTAATCACCATAGAACTCACACAGGGGAGAAGCCTTTTTCCTGTTCAGAATGTGGGAAATGTTTTGCACATAAATCACATTTTGTTAGACACCAGAGAACTCACACAGGAGAGAAGCCTTTTTCCTGTTCAGAATGTGGGAAATGTTTTCACCAGAAATCAGATTTGGTTAAACACCAGAGAACTCACACAGGGGAGAAGCCTTTTTCATGTTTAGAATGTGGGAAATGTTTTAACCAGAAATCAGATTTGGTTAATCACCATAGAACTCACACAGGGGAGAAGCCTTTTTCCTGTTCAGAATGTGGGAAATGTTTTGCACATAAATCACATTTTGTTAGACACCAGAGAACTCACACAGGGGAGAAGCCTTTTTCATGTTTAGAATGTGGGAAATGTTTTCACCAGAAATCAGATTTGGTTAAGCACCAGAGAACTCACACAGGGGAGAAGCCTTTTTCATGTTTAGAATGTGGGAAATGTTTTATCCAGAAATCAGATTTGGTTAATCACCATAGAACTCACACAGGGGAGAAGCCTTTTTCATGTTCAGAATGTGGGAAATGTTTTTACACTAAATCAGATTGTGTTAGGCACCAAATAAGACACACAGGGGAGAAACTTCTTTCATGTTAAATGGAAGCTAAATCTTGATCACATCGGAGAAGCCATTTTTCCTGTTCACAATGTGGGAAATGTTTTAACCAGAAATGGAATGTTACTAATAATAATAATCTTTCTTTTTATATAGTGCTAACATATTCCACAGCCCTTTACAGTTTGCACACATTATCATCGCTGTCTCCAATGGGGCTCACAATGTAAATTCCCTATCAGTATGTCTTTGGAGTGTGGGAGGACACCCATGCAAACACGGAGAGAACATACAAACTCCTTGCAAATGTCCTTGGTAAGAGTTGAACCCAGGACTACAGCACTGCAAGGCTGCAGTGCTAACCACTGAGCCACCTCACCAGAGAACCCACACAGGGGAGAAGCCTTTTTCTGTTCAGAATGTGGGAAATATTTTAACCAGAAAGCGCTTCCTGATCACCATCAGAGCAGTCACACAGGGGAGAAGCCGTTTTCATTTTCTTAATGTGGGAAATATTTTGCTTGGAAATCAGCTGTTTATAAACATCAGAGACGTCACATAGGGGAGAAGCCTTTTTTATGTTTATAATGTTGGAATAGTTTTAACCAAAATTGAATCTTCTTAAATGGGTTGTCTCTTGTTATTCCTCATGTTTGCTGACAAAAGGAAAAAACTAAACCTTATTAATTCCAAATATAACACTATACCCTTAATTCACCCCCTGAAGGTTAATCAGAAGGTGACTAATAGAAAAAACATATACTCCACATTTCAATATATGGGGTGAGGTGATGTATACACACTCACTCTCCAAGCCTCTCATTTCTACGGGTTTCATCATCCTCACCAAAGAGGACTCATCAGGAGACTATTTAATATTGATTTATGTTCAAGCGATACTAGACAAAAAAACACTAAAATCATGTATCATGTTATCCGAAACAGAAAACTAGCCACATATAGGCAGATCCCAGACCTCAAACTATATACTTCATATAGTTTTTACATCACGAGGGACACGGATCTATCATTCTACAGGAAACAACCTAGGGGTTTTCAGCCTTGGTTGGAAGAATACAGATTTGCTCCATTGACCATCGCTGAACCATGGATACGTTTGGAGAAGCCAGGTTGTGATCCTTAGATCAACTGGCCTTTTACCTTGTATGGACTGTATGGATTGTCATCTTCCTATGCTTGTCGTTACCTCCTCTCTGTGCGTGCCACAGGTGGGGTAGCGACCCCAGGAGCAAATCAGCGGAAGGGTGAGACTCTGTAATGTGCACTCTGTTGGGTATTTTGCTGGGACTGTTCTATGTGTTATCTGCCTGTTTTGTGGTACAATAAAGCATTGCCCACACTGTTTTACCCTCACTGTGTGTTGTCTGAGTAGCGTTATTCCCATGTTAAAGGGAGAGCCTGCGTTCGGTGGGAGGATCCCTGATCCATGTCGTTTCGGCCAGCGGACCGGGGTGCTCGCTGACCACCCCATGTCTCCACAGGCATGCTTCAATAGTCTCAATGGGAGGCTAGAAGCTGCTATAACCCGATCGGCTCTGCTACATGCGGGCAATGATCAGATCACCTGCATGTAGCAGAGTTGCTCACTTGCTATGAGCGCCGACCACTGGGTAGCGCTCATAGGATCCGGAAGTGACAACCATAGAGGTCTGCTGGAGACCTCTGGTTGTCATGCCAACCTATCGGTGACCCGTGATCGCGTGACAGGGTCACCGATGTGCGGGATTTCTGGCCCATCATGTGTGAGAAAAGATGTGGGCTCAACGTCGGAGCCCACATCAAAAGGAGGGAGTCCGACATCAGCGTACATTTACACCCGATGTCAGAAAGGGGTTAAAAGGGATTGTTTTTACAGAGACAGAAGTGGTAATTAATCATGTATACGTACAAATAATTACAAAAATACACAGCTTCTAGTGTTAAATAGTAAAGAGTTAAGACAAGAAAATATAATTTGTGTAAATCATGTGTAGATATAAAAATTCAGGCAAATGTCAAATGTTCAAAAACAAAGCAAAAAGCAGAGATGCTGACCTGCCCAGACCTCCAAACAAATGCACTGTCAGGGTGAGTGGGCCCATATAGTTAATATGGGTGGCAACACAGGTACAAGAATACCGATGAGACAACCGCTCACAACCTACCAATGTATGGAGGGGCGGTTACTTGGTATATTAATGCACAATGAAGACTTGTATGCGGCGCTGCTCACACAATGGTAATGCACAGCATCCAGGCTAACAGCCTATTAGTTACACCCATACTATTAGATCAGGCGGGCTGCCTAGTGCCATCCAAATGCATCCCATGTGAACAGACACCACAGTTTACAAGACTGAATGGGCCCAACTGCACCCTGAAAAATAAAGTGCAAAAAACACATATAGAAAATATGAGAGGTATTAGTTAATATTTTGGCCAAAATACATAAGCAAGTAACCCACGTCATGCGTTGGCCTAAAAAAGTGTCAAAGGACTTACAGAAATTGCTTCTTCTACTTCCACCACTGCTGCTGCTGCTAATGTATTGGCGTTGAAGAATTGACTGTCCAGAGGTTGGAAGTCTACAGCTGCGATGTGAACGGTGTGCTTCACTGGTGTCTTGGGGAAAAGCTCTCTTAAGGTTGTGTAAAAGCGTGTTTCAATACTCCAGCATTCGCTGTTCCCTTTCTAGGGCGGGGATCATCTGCAAAATTTAGTTTTATAAAGTGGCTCTAATAAAGTGGCAACCCAGCAGTCAGCATTATTCCTAATCATGACTATACAGGGATCATGTTGTAGATAGTGCAGCAAGAAGGCACTCGTATGTAGGGCTCTACCATGAGGTTCAAGCCCATGCTGTGTTGGTGGCTGGGTAACAATGAGGCTCGTTTCCTCTGTCCCATCCGCCAACCACGAACAACAGAGCGTGGGGTATTATCCTCTTCATCTGACAGTTGCTCACCCATCACTTCTTCCTCCTCCATTTGTTGCTCGGATCTTGCTCCTTCGATAACAGCTTGTCTATCACCACCCCCCTCGATCACAGTAATCCACCCTCCCTTGGCACCCACCTGTGTGGCGACAGTCTTGAACTTTGAGACAATATTATCCCTTCTGCGTCCTCCTCTGCTTCCTCCTCTTCTTCTGGGACCACCATCTCTTCCCGCTGGCTATTCAAAGTCTTCTCCAGCATATAGATGACCAGAATAGTGATGCTGATGATGGCGGCATCAGTGATAACCATCTCAGTAGCCATTTTGAAACTGTGCAGAAGGGTGCAGAGGTCTTTAATCTTTTGCGCACTCTGTAAATGTGACATGTACCATATCCATACTGCGTTAGCCCAGGCTATACGACAAGACATACTGCATCAGGGCTTGTTGCTGCTGACACAGTCACTGTAACATGTACAGAGTGGAATTCCACCATGTGTCAATGTAAGTCGATGAGGAGAGGGGTGCCAATCGTGGAAATGAGCACACAACTTACGTGCTTTCTGGAGCAGATCACCAGGCTAGGATAGTGGCTGAGAAAATGCTGTACCACCAGGCTGAGGACATGAGCCATGCAAGGCACGTGTGTGGGCTTGCCTTGCCATAGGGCCACCACCAGGTTTGCACCATTATTGCCTTCCCTGCATGTAGAGTCAGCAGAGACAGCCATTGATCAAACTGAGCCTGGAGAACTGTCTGCAACTCTTCAGCTGTATGACTGCGATCTCCAAGACATATCAATTTTATGACTGCCTGATTGCAGAGAGCCCTGGCTGTGCAGTACAGAGGTGGTGGGGGTCTGCTCCACACTTGGAACGCGTGTCTCGTTAAGGCAGAGGTTGAGGGCACAGGTGGAGGCCCTAGAGGCGATAGAGGAGGCAGCAGTGGAGGAAGTGTTAAATGTAGAGGTTTGTCCTGCAAGCCTTGGGGATCCAAGACTTGTGGAGCAGCACCTGTCCCCACACCCAGCAGAGTCACCCAGTGCCCAGTCAGCGAGATGTAACGCCCGTGGCCATGCTTACTCGTCCAAGTGTCTGTGGTGAATTGCATTCTGGCAGACAGCGATTTTGTCAAGGAACAGGTGATGTCTGCGATATGCTGGTGTAGCACATTTTACAAAAAATGCAGAGGGCACCATCAAATAAATAGAACTAGTTAATAGGCATCCGACCACAGTATGTCCAAACTACATGTATATCAAAGAAAAAAGCCAAGAAGACATACAGCAAAAGCAGGGATCACCATAGAAAAATTATCAATTTTATTGCATAGGATACACAAAAACACCACAATATTAAAAACATTTAAAAGGAACAACGGTTATTATGACATAACCTGTAAACCTGGGAGCAGTGACAAGTCCTACATAACATCACACAGTTATACATATGTAATGTGTGCAGCAAGTCCACATAGTAAATATTATGTGTACAATAGACTCAGCCCTGAAAAACAATCTAGATGTATGCTACCACTAGGCACAATAATTTCAATGTGTCCACAATTGTGTCCTAAGAGCCTAAATATACAGGTCCATATGGACGGAGCAAAGATGTAAAAGACACAAATTGTGTATAATAGATTCAGCCCAATACAGCTCAAACTATTGTTAAATGCATCACTCGCATAAAGGATGAACAAAGTGCATAGTGGGATTATAATACAACACATACAAACAAAGTTTTTGACCACTCTCCATCCGGTGACTCCTACATTCTACATTCTACCCAAGGTGCACAAGTCGCCTACGAATCCTCCAGGTAGGCCAATAGTGTCAGGTATTGGGGGCTTGATGGAGCGGCCCTGCATATACATTAATCATTTTCTCCAACCATTGGCCTCTTCCTTGAATTCTTTCATTAGGGACTCGGCACTTCTTATGTTTTATTTGGAGGAGCTTACTATTCCGGAGAATACCATTTTGGTTGGTCTAGATGTGGAGTCTTTATATACGAACATCGCACATGACCATGGAATAGAGGCTGTTTCCTTTTTTCTCGAAAAACAACCTATGGCTGTGGGTAAGCATAACAAATTTCTCTTAGAATTGTTATATTTTGTCTTAGACAAAAATTACTTTATCTTCAATAGAAAGTTCTATAGACTGATCTCAGGTACAGCTATGGGGGCAAGATGTGCACCCTCTTATGCGAACCTATTTTTGGGCTGGTGGGAGGAGTTAGTAGTCGTTAAGCATCCATTTTTCTCCGAGAAGGTTTTTTCTTGGAGACGTTATATCGATGACGTCCTTTTAATCTGGACTGGTACTTTGGATGAGTGTAAACAGTTTGTTGGGGATTTAAACAGCAATTCTCTCAACATTAAATTGACTTCTTCTCAGAGACCTCAATAGACTTCCTCGACATCAAGCTCACTGTCCAAGGGAAGAAGATCAAGTCTTGCCTCTATCGTAAGGCAACTGCGACCGACAGTCTTCTACATTATGACAGTTTTCACCCAAGACATCTTAGAGATGGAATTCCAAAAGGTCAGTTTCTGAGACTCCGTAGGAACTGTAGTTCTCTGGAAGACTTTCGTCATCATGCTAAGGATCTCTCCTTCCGTTTTACAAATAGGAACTACCCAAAAAAAGTAGTATCGAAAGCCTATCAACATGCCAGTAGTGTGGAGAGATCAGCTCTACTACAGAAACGGGTACGTGACACTAGGAGGGATCTTGCTATAATCACGACATACAACAATCAGTGGACTGATGTCCACAAAATTCTTTCCAACAACTGGAACATTCTGCTAAGTGAGCCTAGACTCTCAAATTATATCTCACCAACCCCCGAGAATGGTGGCTAGACGTGCACAAAACTTAAAAGATCAGCTGTGCCATAGCCACTATCAGAGACCAAAACCCATATTGGGAGGGGTACGAGAGTATATTGTACTTATGCATGTGGGGGGTGCAATGTTTGCCAGTATATGATCTCACAAGACGGCTATTCCATCCCCACGGTAGATGCTCCAATTAGACCTAAACTCTTTTTTAATTGTAGGTCCAGAAATCTGGTATACCTTTTGATCTGTGGCTGTCCAAAACCATATGTGGGCCAAACAACCCAGGAGTTAAGAAGACGTGTCCAGCAACATCTATCTAACATCTCCACCGCCAGAAGGGATCGTGAAAAAAATAAAGCAATCTCGTCTGTTGCAGCCCACTTCTTGGATTCACATGGGAGCAGCACAAAGGGAATAAAAGTTATGGGCTTTGAATAGTCCACACCAACATCAGAGGGGGAAATATTATCCCCAAACTCCTAAGATGCGAATCTAAATGGATTTTTGATCTACATAGCCTTGCCCCGCTGGGAATTAATGAGGAATTATTATTCTCCGGCTTCTACAAGCAATTATGATTATTTGAGTCAGTACGACCATCTGGACTTGTGTTCCATCTTAAATTCCTAGCTTTCGCTTTTGTTTCCTATTATTACCATCAGAAAGGCATAAGATGACTTTATTTTTAGATCTATTTATATCGTCCCCGAATCCTTTTTTGCATGTTGGTATTGCTGGCATCAAATATAGGTTAGGCTCTCTGGATGATAGTTGGTTTACCTTTCTTGCACCTATTTTTCCCTGTATTGTTGGCATCAAATATGGCTCTTTTGGGCATCTTACATATCGAATATTGGTGGTTTGATTTGATACGTCTTCTCTCACTTCCAATTCCATAATAAATGCTCTTTCGCGATACAACTCTTCCACCGGTTCAAGATGTGGAATATAACCAAACTCTATGTGGTCTAGACCATTTGGGCTGGGCTATAGATTTATCATTTTTGAATAACGCATGAAGGCATCAAGCCACTATCTTTATTTCGATATTGGTTGATCGGTCATTCTAATACATTTGTATCTTCCCGTTGGGATGGTCAGAAGATGGTATCCTCTTACTATCCATAAGTATCTTAAGATCGAAGAACCTTACATATGCAGTTTATATACAATGCATTTATACAAGTGGATAGTTACCTCCCCCTTTGAGGATATTTGATATTTATAATGACAGCCTACTAGGATTGCTTTCTCCATTATGTCTTAATGGATATCTGTTATCAGGTCTTTTTAATGGAATTTATAGACTGTTAGACCCTACCCTTGGATGTAATGACTATATGCCTTTAATGAATAGCAATTATTCCACCTTAAATTACTCTCTCCTTATGATGCCCCAATGGTACATCTACATGCCCTAAAACCACCTTTGTGCGTTAGTATGATGATGTCTTGCACTCTAAGTAAAAAAAAATAAAAAATAAAAAAAATTTAAACTGCAATCTTTTTTGTTTGGATTCCTGTACAGGACTCATAGACTAATATTATTCCTTTATGGATTTGGTGAACACATGTCTATAACAAACTAGGTGTGAATGAAGAGCACACCAACTTTGTGGTGGGTCTCCTGTTGGATATCCGAATATATTACCAGTTTCTAGTTGTGCACTGTTAATAAACGTCTTACATTTTGTTGACATGTCGTAAACGTGGAAATTACTTGTTGAAATGGGTGCAGCGGGTCCTTTGGTGACCAGGGAATGCATCATTCTTTGGATGAATCTTCTTTGTTGTAGCATCCATATGTGTCAAATTACACTATGTGCATGAACATAATTACAGCCTACTTTCTGGATGTATATTTGGTCACTGTCATTTACCTATTTGACCAATGATACTTGGTTACAAGAGATGGACTTATTAGCTGGTGTTCCCATGCCTTCTCTGGATGTATTTATCTTGATAACTCAATGTGGCATCTGTAGCTCTAAATTCCATCATGAATGCCAATCTAAATGTATTCTCTTTTTTCCTAGGGTTACTGGACCGCAGACACCTCAATTTACCTGTTTGACCAACCTTGGTTGGGTCATAATAGATGGAGTTATTGGCCTATGGGCATATGCCTTTATTGGTTTTAATGTGGATTAAAATTACTTCATTTCTATAAACAGTTTTGAATTGATAATCATTGACTAGGGTATTTATTCATATGTACTAAATAACATCCTTTTTGGTACCATAAACAACTGTTTCAGTTCACATCAATACTGCACAAATGTGGTGGTTTCTCAGAAATCCCATTCTTCACATAGGTCTTTGATTTTGGTGAATGAGTGACATTCCGCCTCCCTGATATGCCCCTTTTGGACAAATTCTTTTCAGCGCTGTATCTTCATGTGGTAACCAGCTCTACCGATATGATTCTTGGTGAATAAATCCACTAGGCTGTTGTAAATTTGAGCTTGTCCACTCCTTGGTTATTGTTATATGATAATATTGGATAGACCTATCTGCGCTTTAAGTACCAGCGAATCAATTGTTGTATGTTGATGTATACTCTCCGCCACTTATAACTATCAGTAATCTATTTTCTTTATACTTATTAGGTTATTGTTGGTTGTGAAAGCAGTGCTATAACTAATAAATAATGTAATTGTTCCATATTGGGATATACAGTATGAGATTACTGCTATCAAAGCGCTGTGGCTTCTTTTTATGGCTATAATGGTGTAAGCAGCGCTAGATTGCAGCTGTAGGACCTGCCAGAATAGGTCATATGATCACCTTCTAAAGGAGTGAGACAGGACCTTCCAATACTACTGCACAGGCGCAGTAATGAAAATCACTGTGAGTTATCACTCCTTCCTCTGCCCCGTACTATCGCTATACAGCGTGTGTGGCTTCCATGACACCGCTCCAGCTCATGCGCCCTTGTGGCCTCTGCTTCAGGGAGTAGACGCCAGCACTTGGAGCGTCCTCTATGCGGTGAGTTCCCGCAGCTGTTTTGATTTAATGTCATTTTCTGAAATGAAAGAGCCACCTTGACAGAATGCAAATCTACAAGCCATTAACCCTCAGATACTTGCAGACTCCCTACACTCCTCACTGTCCCCAATCTCCTCTTTTTCCTGTCCTGATCTGGCTGTTCATAACTTCAACGACACTCTTAGAAGCACCCTTAACCAAGTAGCTCCCCTCACCCTCAGAACCTCCAAGCACAGAGTAAAACAGTACTTGTTCTCACCCACAAAGGTCTCCACGGTGCGACACCCACCTACATCTCCTTCCTGATTTCTGTCTATCGGCCTAACCGATCGCTGCGCTCTGCAAACGACTTTCGACTAACCTCTGCACTAATCCGCACCTCCCACTCCCGACTCCAAGACTTCTCCCACACTGCGCCAATCCTCTGGAATGTTCTACCCCAAGAAATTAGGACTATCCACAATTTGCATAGTTTTAGGCGCTCTCTCAAAACACATCTGTTCAGAGTGACCTATCACGTTCACTAATCACAGTCATTCTATGTGTTAGTGT